>NC_138299.1:9757500-10422500 GCF_965601325.2 Salmo salar | reverse complement strand
GGCAATTTGCATATACTCCAGAATGTTATGAAGAGTGATCGGATGAATTGCAATTATTGCAAAGTCCCTCTTTGCCATGCAAATGAACTGAATCTCCAAAAAAACATTTCCACTGCATTTCAGCCCTGCCACAAAAGGACCAGCTGACATCATGTCAGTGATTCTCTCGTTAACACAGGTGTGAGTGTTGACGAGGACAAGGCTGGAGATCACTCTGTCATGCTGATTGAGTTCGAATAACAGACTGGAAGCTTCAAAAGGAGGGTGGTGCTTGGAATCATTGATCCTCCTCTGTCAATCATGGTTACCTGCAAGGAAACACGTGCCGTCATCATTGCTTTGCACAAAAAGGGCTTCACAGGTAAGGATATTGCTGCCAGTAAGATTGCAGCTAAATCAACCATTTATCGGGTCATCGAGAACTTCAAGGAGAGCGGTTTAATTGTTGTGAAGAAGGCTTCACGGCGCCCAAGAAAGTCCAGCAAGCGCCAGGAACGTCTCCTAAAGTTTTTTCAGCTGCTGGATCGGGGAACCACCAGTACAGAGCTTGCTCAGGAATGGCAGCAGGCAGGTGTGAGTGCATCTGCACCCACAGTGAGGCAAAGACTTTTGGAGGATGGCCTGGTGTCATGAAGGGCAGCAAAGAAGCATCTTCTCTCCAGGAAAAACATCAGGGACAGACTGATATTCCGTTAAAGGTACAGGGATTTGACTGCTGAGGACGGGTAAAGTAATTTTCTCTGATGAATCCCCTTTCCGATTGCTTGGACATCCGGAAAAAAAGCTTGTCCGGAGAAGACAAGGTGAGCGCTACCATCAGTCCTGTGTCATGCCAACAGTAAAGCATCCTGAGACCATTCATGTGTGGAGTTGCTTCTCAGCCAAGGGAGTGGGCTCACTCACAATTTTGCCTAAGAACACAGCCATGAATAAAGAATGGTACCAACACATCCTCCAAGAGCAACTTCTCCCAACCATCCAGGAACAGTTTGGTGACGAACAAAGCTTTTTCCAGCATGATGGAGCACCTTGCCATAAGGCAAAAGGGATAACTAAGTGGCTTGGGGAACAAAACATCGATATTTTGGGTCCATGGCCAGGAAACTCCCCAGACCTTAATCCCATTGAGAACTTGTGGTCATTCCTCAAGAGGCGGGTGGACAAACAAAACCCCACAAATTCGGACAAACTCCAAGCATTGATTATGCAAGAATGGGCTGACATCAGTCAGGATGTGGCCCAGAAGTTAATTGACAGCATGCCAGGCCGGATTGCAGAGGTCTTGAAAAAGAAGGGTCAACACTGCAAATATTGACTCTTTGCATCAACTTCATGTAATTGTCAATAAAAGCCTTTGACACTTATGAAATGCTTGTAATTATACTTCAGTATTCCATAGTAACATCTGACAAAAATATATCAAATGACACTGAGGCAGCAGACTTTGTGAAAATTAATATGTGTCATTCTCAAAACTTTTGCCCACAACTGTATATATATTAAAAAAAAGAAACGTCCCTTTTTCAGGACCCTGTCTTTCAAAGATAATTCGTAAAAATCCAAATAACTTCACAAATTATCATTGTAAATGGTTTAAACACTGTTTCCCATGCTTGTTCAATGAACCATAAACAATTAATTAACATGCACCTGTGGAATTGTTGTTAAGACATTAACAGCTTCCAGACAGTAGGCAATTAAGGTCACGGTTGTGAAAACTTAGGACACTAAAGAGGCCTTTCTACTGACTCTGGAAAACACCAAAAGAAAGATGCCTAGGGTCCCTGATCATCTGCGTGAACGTGCCTTAGGCATGCTGCAAGGAGGCATGTGGACTGCAGATGTGGCCAGGGCAATAAATTGCAATGTCCGTACTGTGAGACGCCTAAGACGGAGACGGGACGGACAGCTGATCGTCCTTGCAGTGGCAGACCACGTGTAACAACACCTGTACAGGATCGGTACATCCGAACATCACACCTGCGGGACAGATACAGGATGGCAACAACAATTGCCCGAGTTACACAAGGAAGGCACAATCCCTCCATCAGTGCTCAGACTGTCCGCAATAGGCGGAGAGAGGCTGGACTGAGGGCTTGTAGGCCTGTTATAAGGCAGGTCCTCACCAGACATCACCGGCAACAACGTTGCCTACAGGCACAAACCCACCATCGCTGGACCAGACAGGACTGGCAAAAAGTGCTCTTCACTGACGAGTCGCGGTTTTGTCTCACCGGGGGTGATGTTCGCGTTTATCGTCGTAGGAATGAGCGTTACACCGAGGCCTGTATTCTGGAGTGGGATTGATTTGGAGGTGGAGGGTCCGCCATAGTATGGGGCGGTGTGTCACAGCGCCATCAGACTGAGCTTGTTGTCATTGCCTGCAATTTCAACGCTGTGCGTTACAGGGAATACTTCCTCCTCCCTCATGTGGTACCCTTCCTGCAGGCGGCTCATCCTGACATGACCCTCCAGCATGGCAATGCCACCAGCCATGCTGCTCGTTCTGTGCGTGATTTCGTGCAAGACAGGAATGTCAGTGTTCTGTCATGGCCAGCGAAGAGCCCGGATCTCAATCCCATTGAACATGTCTGAGACCTGTTGGATCGGAGGGTGAGGGCTAGGGCCATTCCCCCCAGAAATGTCCCGGAATTTGCAGGTGCCTTGGTGGAAGAGTGGGGTAACATCTCGCAGCAAGAACTGGTAAATCTGGTGCAGTCCATGAGGAGATGCACTGCAGTACTTAATGCAGCTGGTGGCCACACCAGATACTGACTGTTACTTTTGATTTTGACCCCCCCTTTGTTCAGGGACACATTATTCAATTTCTGTTAGTCAAATGTCTGTGGAACTTGTTCAGTTTGTCTAAGTTGTTGAATCTTATGTTCATACAAATATTTACACGTTAAGTTTCTTGAAAATAAACACAGTTGACTGTGAGCGGACATTTCTTTTTTTGGTGAGTTTGAGACCTACAGTATATACTGTACACATACATAGCCTATTGGCTAGAAAAATGTATAAAAAAAAGAAGCTGTTTAGCTCAGGGGCCTTTTTCTTGCCATGGAACCCTGCCGAGACAGACTGGTGACCTAGGGACCCCAATCATGTTAACCCCCCCCAAAAATAATTTACTTGTCTTATCAGATGAATGACAATGGCAAGGAAAAGTCATGAACATTTTCAAATGAATGGACTTAGTACATAGTTGGAAGAGGAAGTAATAACTCTAGCATACCTTTTTCTAGCTAATAGGCTAACTCCCAATTTGGTTTAGCTGGTTGAACAAAGGTGAGCCATGTATTGGCAAAATATATGTCCAGGGCCCTGTTTCCCGATAACGATGGAACAGGCTGACAAGTGTTTAAACATGCATCTTTCCAACAACGGCCAAAGATGTAACATGCGTTTCCCAAAACACCACGCAGAGAGAACGCTCACTTAGTGAGATGTTGGGGCATGTGTCGATACTGATGGGATCGAAAGAAAGTGAGCACTGCTCTCAGATCAGCTTTCTCCATTCAAATCTTACCTTAACTTTATAATTATTTCACAATACTGATGACGGATCAGCTCCAAGAGCGATATTAACACCTACGGCTGCAAATATTGAGATGGCTTATTCCAATGCCTACCCAATAAAAATGGACTAAATCACTGACATTGCGCACGTTAGGTTACATACACATCATGAAATATATTGAGAGAAATTATTAGACAGTAGCCTACAAGTAGCAGAATAGAACTCCATTGATTGAACCACTGTCAAACCAAATACAATGTTATTTGTCAAATAGGTCTTAAACGAGGTGTAGACTATGCTTACATACTTACTGGCCCTTACCACTATTGCAGAGAGAAACGTTTAGAAATAATAGAAAAATATCACAATGAATAAATACACAATAAGTAGCTAACTTTAGCTACAGTGCCTTCGGAAAGTATTAAGACCCCTTGACTTTTCCCATATTTTGTTACATTACAGCCTTATTCTAAAATGGATTAAAAAAGTCTATATCACTCTATACACATTACACCATAATGACAAAGCATAAATTAGGTTTTTAGAAATGTTTGTTAACCTCTCTAGGGCAGGTGGCACCAAATCGTCCCACCTACGTAACAGCCAGTTGAATCCTGTGGCGCGATATATTCAAATACCTTAGAAATGCTATTACTTCAATTTCTCAAACATATGACTATTTTACAGCTATTTAAAGACAAGACTCTCGTTAATCTAACCACACTGTCCGATTTCAAAAAGGCTTTACCACGAAAGCAAAACATTCGATTATGTCAGCAGAGTACCCAGCCAGAAATAATCAGACACACATTTTTCAAGCTAGCATATAATGTCACAAAAACCCAGAAGACAGCTAAATGCAGCACTAACCTTTGATGATCTTCATCAGATGACAACCCTAGGACATTATGTTATACAATACATGCATGTTTTGTTCAATCAAGTTCATATTTATATCAAAAAACAGCTTTTTACATTAGCATGTGACGTTCAGAACTAGCATACCCCCCGCAAACTTCCAGGGAATTTACTAACAATTTACTAAATTACTCACGATAAACGTTCACAAAAAGCATAACAATTATTTTAAGAATTATAGATACAGAACTCCTCTATGCACTCGATATGTCCGATTTTAAAATAGCTTTTTGGTGAAAGCACATTTTGCAATATTCTAAGTACATAGCCCAGTCATCACGGGCTAGCTATTTAGACACCCAGCAAGTTTAGCCTTCACCAAAATCAGATTTACTATAACAAAAATGTTATTACCTTTGGTGTTCTTCGTCAGAATGCACTCCCAGGACTTCTACTTCAATAACAAATGTTGGTTTGGTCCCAAATAATCCATCGTTATATCCAAATAGCGGCGTTTTGTTCGTGCGTTCTAGACACTATCCGAAATGGTAAATCAGGGTTACGAGCGTGGCGCATTTCGTGACAAAAAAATTCTAAATATTCCATTACCGTACTTCGAAGCATGTCAACCGATGTTTAAAATCCATTTTTATGCAATTTATCTCGTAAAAAAGCGATAATATTCCACCCGGGAATCTGCGTTTCGGTAAACAGAGGAAAAAAAAGAAAGACGGGGGTGACCAGTGCACGCGCCTAAGCCCACTGTCCCTTGATCGGCCACTTGACAAAGGCGATAATGTGTTTCAGCCTGGGGCTGGAATGACGACATTCAGCTTTTTCCCGGGCTCCGAGAGCCTATGGGAGCCGTGGGAAGTGTCACGTTACCGCAGAGATCCTTTGTTTTGGAAAGAGATGTCAAAGAAAGCCAGTAAATGGTCAGACAGGCCACTTCCTGTAAAGGAATCTCTCAGGTTTTTGCCTGCCATATGAGTTCTGTTATACTCACAGACACCATTCAAACAGTTTTAGAAACTTTAGGGTGTTTTCTATCCATATCTAATACGTATATGCATATTCTAGTTACTGGGTAGGAGTAGTAATCAGATTAAATCGGGTACGTTTTTTTATCCGGCGGTGTAAATACTGCCCCCTAGCCCTAAGAGGTTAATAATAAAAAATATAAATATCACATTTACATAAGTATTCAGACCCTTTACTCAGTACTTTGTTGAAGCACCTTTTGGCAGCGATTACAGCATTGAGTCTTCCATGGTATGACGCTACAAGCTTGGCACACCTGTATTTGGGGAGTTTCTCCCTTCTCTGCAGATCCTCTCAAGCTCTGTCAGGTTGGATGGGGTTGTGTTGCTGCACAGCTATTTTCATGTCTCTCCAGAGATGTTTGATCGGGTTTGAGTCCAAGCTCTGGCAGATCCACTCAAGGACATTGAGACTGGTCCCGAAGCCACTCCTGCATTGTCTTGGCTGGGTGCTTTGGGTCGTTGTCCTGTTGGAAAGTGAACCTTCTCCCCAGTCTGAGTTCCTTAGCGCTCTAGAGCAGGTTTTAATCAAGAATCTCTAAGTACTTTGCTCCGTTCATCTTTGCTTCGATCCTGACTAGTCTCCCAGTCCCTGCCGCTGAAAAACATCTCCACAGCATAATGCTGCCACCACCATGCCTCACCCTAGGGATGGTGCCAGGTTTCCTCTAGATGTGACGCTTGGTATTCAGGCCAAGGAGTTCAATCTTGGTTTCATCAGACCAGAGAATCTTGTTTCTTATGGTCTGAGAGTCCTTTAGGTGCCTTTTGGCAAACTCCAAGCGGGCTGTCATGTGCCTTTTACTGAGGAGTGGCTTCCGTCTGGCCATTCTACCATTAAGGCCTGATTGGTGGAGTGCTGCAGAGATGATTATCCTTCTGGAAGGTTCTCTCATCTCCACAGAGGATCTCTGGAGCTCTGTCAGTGACCATCGGGTTCTTGGTTACCTCTCTGACCAAGGCCCTTCTACCTTGATTGCTCAGTTTGGCCGGGAGGCCAGCTCTAGGAAGATTCTTGGTGGTTCAAAACTTCTTCCATTGAAGAATGATGGAGGCCACCTTTCTTGTTGACCTTCGATACTGCAGAAATGTTTTGGTACACTTCCCCAGATCTGTACCTAGACACGATCCTGTGTCGGAGCTCTACAGACAATTCCTTCAACCTCATGGCTTGGTTTTTGCTCTGACATGCACTGTCAACTGTGTGACCTTTTATATAGACAGGTGTATGCCTTTCCAAATCATGTCCAGTCAATTGAATTTACCACAGGTGGACTCCAATCAACTTGTAGAAACATGATCAATGGAAACAGGTTGTATCTCAGCTCAATTTCGAGTTTCATAGCAAAGGATCTGAATACTTACGTAAATAAGGTATTTCAGTTTTTTTAATACATTAGCAAAAATGTCCTAAACTTGTTTTTGCATTATCCGGTTTGCTTAATATAAGGAATTTGACATGATTTATACTTTTGCATTTAATACATAAGTATATTTTAGCAATTGCATTTCATTTTGATACTTAAGTATATTTAAAACCAAATACTTTTTACTTTCTTACTCAAGTAGTATTTTACTGGGTCACTCACTTTTGTGTCATTTTCTATGAAGTTATCTTTTTACTTTTACTCAAGTATGACAATTAGTTACTTTTTCCACCACTGGTGACTTCCTAAAACGAAATGTGACAAAATACTAGAATGTTGTTTTGATCGTTTTTGGTAATAAAGTTATTTCCCCTCTATGGGGCACCATTTTCAGCCATTTACTCTTAACTGCATGAATTGAACGTTGTCTCAGTCTGGGGACCTGTGGGGAGCTTGCATGTTTAAATACTCTAGGCCAGGGATTCCCAAACTCGGTCCTGGCCCCTCCCCCTGTGTTCACGGTTTGGGTTTTGCCCTAATTCTACACAGCTGATTCAAATAAACAACTATTCATCAAGCTTTGATTATTTGAATCAGCTGTGTAGTGCTATGGCAAAAACCAAAATGTACAACCGGGAGGGGGGGCCCAGGACCCCTGCTCTACGCCAGGGTTTCTTCAACTTTTTCAGCTCGAGACCCTAATGAGAAATTGACCTTAAGGCTGTGTATGGTAGCTGCGTCTACGTAATCACTTAGAACTTATGACCTCAAACAGTCTACAATCTATAGGGCCTGCTTGAGAGGGAACAGGTCCCAACTACCAGGGATTGAAGCTCTTCCTGATAGCCCATCCCCTGAATCTGAAGAGAGACTTTCTCATCTCAGCAATGCTGGAATAGTATGCACACAGTGCAGTTTTTATACATGGCAACTCACAGTAGCTGTCCTTGTATAAAATGCATAACGTGGCTACAGTATGTTTGCTACATTCATTTAATTTTGGAACTCTTTGCCACTGTTTGCAATCATCAGGCCAGGTCCTAATGTCGAAGCGACACTGACAACAACGACGACACTGTGTACAGCATGTGTGTGTTCTTCAGCAGTCTTGTTTTGGGTCATTGTCATGCTGGAATACCCATCCACGACCCATTTTCAATGCCCTGGCTGAGGGAAGGAGGTTCTCACCCAAGATTTGACGGTACATGGCCCCGTCCATCGTCCCTTTGATGCGGTGAAGTTGTCCTGTCCCCTTAGCAGAAAAACACCCCAAAGCATAATGTTTCCACCTCCATGTTTGACGGTGGGGATGGTGTTCTTGGGGTCATAGGCAGCATTCCTCCTCCTCCAACACAGCGAGTTGAGTTGATGCCAAAGAGCTCCATTTTGGTCTCATCTGACCACAACACTTTCACCCAGTTGTCCTCTGAATCATTCAGATGTTCATTGGCAAACTTCAGACGGGCATGTATATGTGCTTTCTTGAGCAGGGGGACCTTGCGGGTGCTGCAGGATTTCAGTCCTTCACGGCGTAGTGTGTTACCAATTGTTTTCTTGGTGACTATGGTCCCAGCTGCCTTGAGATCATTGACAAGATCCTCCCGTGTAGTTCTGGGCTGATTCCTCACCATTCTCATGATCATTGCAACTCCACAAGGTGAGATCTTGCATGGAGCCCCAGGCCGAGGGAGATTGACAGTTCTTTTTTGTTTCTTCCATTTGCGAATAATCGCAACAACTGTTGTCTCCTTCTCACCAAGCTGCTTGGCGATGGTCTTGTAGCCCATTCCAGCCTTGTGTAGGTCTACAATCTTGTCCCTGACATCCTTAGAGAGCTCTTTGGTCTTGGCCATGGTGGAGAGTTTGGAATCTGATTGATTGATTGCTTCTGTGGACAGGTGTCTTGTATACAGGTAACAAGCTGAGATTAGGAGCACTCCCATTAAGAGTGCGCTCCTAATCTCAGCTCGTTACCTGTATAAAAGACACCTGGGAGCCAGAAATCTTTCTGATTGAGAGGGGGTCAAATACTTATTTCCCTCATTAAAATGCAAATCAATTAAAAACATTTTTGACATGCGTTGTTCTGGATTTTTTTGTTGTTATTCTGTCTCTCACTGTTCAAATAAACCTACCATTAAAATTATAGACTGATAATTTTTTTGTCAGTGGGCAAACGTACAAAATCAGCAGGGGATCAAATACTTTTTTCCCTCACTGTAACTACCATCCTCCTTGGTAACTTTTGACAATTCGACCCCTAATTCTACATGATTGATTTGAGCAAGTTAATTTGTGTGTGAGAGAAAATGTCTCACATGAAAATGATGTCCATCACCCACACTTTGGAATCCAAGACCTAGGTGAATTCCTCTGACATCAAGGTATGATATGTAGGTGTTGGGGATCTCCAAAACACATCCGCAGGTCTGTGATTGGGGGCTTATCATGAAGTCGTCACTCTTCATCTGCACCTGTTTAAGAAAGTAAGACCGAACAGAAAAAAGAAACACTAAATTACAGAAGTCGCCTCTTCACTGTTGACATTGAGACTGGTGTTTTGTGGGTACTATTTAATGAAGCTGCCAGTTGAGGACTTGTGTGGTGTCTGTTTCTCAAACTAGACACTAATGTACTTGTCCTCTTGCTCAGTTGTGCACCGGGGCCTCCCACTCCTCTTTCTATTCTGGTTAGAGCCAGTTTGCGCTTTTCTGTGAAGAGAGTAGTACACAGTGCTGTACTAGATCTTCAGTTTCTTGGCAATTTCTCACATGGAATAGCCTTTATTTCTCAGAACAAGAATAGACTGACGAGTTCCAGAAGAAAGCTCTTTGTTTCTAGACATTATGAGCCTGTAATCGAACGCACAAATGCTGATGCTCCAGATACTAAACTAGTCTAAATGACAGTTGTATTGTTTCTTTAATCAGGAAAACAGTTTTCAGCTGTGGGAACATAATTGCAAAAGGGTTTTCTAATGATCAATTAGCCTTTTAAAATTATAAACTTGGATTAGCTAACACAGCGTGCCATTGGAACACAGGAGTGATGGTTGCTGATAATGGGCCTCTGTTCGCCTATGTAGATATTCCATAAGAAAATCTGACGTTTTCACTTACAATAGTCATTTACAACATTAACAATGTCTACACTTTATTTCTGATCAAT
Source organism: Salmo salar (assembly GCF_965601325.2). Lineage (NCBI taxonomy): Eukaryota > Metazoa > Chordata > Actinopteri > Salmoniformes > Salmonidae > Salmo > Salmo salar. The sequence continues at coordinate 10,412,544 of NC_138299.1, read as the reverse complement.
TTGATGTTATTTTAAATGGACAAAATGGGCTTTTCTTTTAAAAAACATGGACATTTCTAAGTGACTCCAAACTTTTGAACAGTAGTGTATATGTACATAGTACCTCAATTACCTCGACTAACCTGTACCCCCGCACATTGACTCTGTCAGGGGTGGGGAGTAATGGGTTACATGTAAGGGATTACAAAAAACGGTAACTGTAATCCGTTACATTACCAGCAAAAATATTGTAATCTTTTTACAGATACTTTTGAAAAACTGGATTACTTTTAAATTCATTAAGGATGTTTGTGGAAAAAAATCTTTGACACTTCACTGTTTTCTCAATGACATGCAAATGAGCATTGAAAAAAGGCTCAAGTTTAAGTTTGTTCCAGCTGAACGAGTCTGACCACAAGTCAGAGACCACTATGATGATACCAAATGTGCTTAATGGATCGTGGGTAAAGAGCAGGAATATACATTTTTTGAAGGCTACAGTCCAAGCTGTCTTCCAATGGTGCGGCTTCCAAAGATTATTCAACTTGAATAAATGCTTGGAGGTAAGGATGACAGCAGTGGTGTAGTCTACGGCGATACGGATATCACTTATTTTTTATATCTACATAGTGCATTGATGTGAATCACACTGCTGCTCTCTGATTTAGCTATTTGCACCTTATGGATTGTGGTTGTTGTGAATGGCTGTCTAAATGGTTGAATTCAAGAAGTTTAAGCTGCCTATCAATCATTGTTTTTGAAACTTGTGGACAGCCAGTGAAAAATAGCGCGGATCCAAACGTACGGAATAAAAGTGGGGCTTTTATTGATCAATCTAATTCATGCTGATAAAAAAATCCATAGGCCTTGGAATTACTGGAATTCTGATAGACTTTGGTTTTAATGTAAAGATAATTTAAACGTATTATTATATGTACTAGAACGCTATGAGTTAGAAGAAGCCTACATAACCACCCCAGAAAGTAAAATGTAACATCCATTTATGGCCACTGTAAACTTTAACATAGATTTATCCTGCAATAGATGTCGTTCAATTGGTAACATACATTTTTGTCTTCTAATGTCTCTTAAGGGAAAAGTAATCTAAAAGTAACGGAATGGAATCAGATTACGTTACTGAGTTTGGGTAATCAAAAGGTTACATTACTGATAAAAATTTTGGACAGGTAACTAACGGATTACATTTAGAAAGTACCCTACTCTGTACCGGTACCCCCTGTATATAGCCTCGTTATTGTTTATTTTATTGAGTTTGTTTTACTAAATATTTTCTTAACGGCATTGTTGGTTAAGGGGTTGTAAGTAAGCATTTCACGGTAAGGTCTACACCTGTTGTATTCGGCGCATGTGACAAAACATTTGATTTGATTCTGCTGTACTTGGTTCTGTTATTCTTCTCTTTGGAGATGGAGGCAGCTGCCATGAGTTTCATCTGCTGGAAAGATATACTTAAAATATTTTCTTTTCTGAGTTCGTATTGTTCGACCAATGAAGTAGATGGGTCTAGCGCTCCCTTAGTAAAGTCTCGCATCTTAAATTCCAAATCATTGACATGCCCTAGTTTTCTTTTTCCATTTGGAAAGAAAAGTGACTTAGTGACCTCAATCAGCTCTGCCATAGTAACCGTCTTTGGTGCCTTTAATTGTCTTGTCCCACCACCTTTTTTTCTCTCTAACTTGGCAGAATGAGTCGACTCCAACTTGTTCCAGCCATCCAATTTGGAAAGTACGTTCTGTTTTCTTAGCGTTGGAGTTTCCACAAAGTTTTGCTGACTACTTATGACCTTTCTTTAGGCTTATGGAACAATAAAAAAATATAAAATAAACGATCTGCAGCTTTGAACACACTGGATCCCTGGAGAGCGGCCACTTCTCTTTTGCAGTACTGCCTTACGGCAATACGATCACTAAATCTGGGCACGCATTTTGCGAGTTCGGCATCCGTCATGACCTCGACGGCACTGCAGTAAATCTGAAAACAAAAGAGGAAAGTAGTTACAACCTTGTGCAATTAACTTGATTTGATGGATGGTTATAGTGGATGTATGAATACATAGCTCAATTAAAGCAAGAATCCTTAATTGAAACAATAACAAAACGGCCAACCCTGCCTCTGTTTTGGTAAAAAGCTGAAGAATGGGGCTGGAGTAATGTAACAACTCTCAAATTCATACAGAGAGCTATGGATGCAAGGACTAACCATCCATTATATCAAAATAAAAACAAGATCAAATTTGGGTTCTGTTGAACTAAGCTCATGAGGCATTTCTAAGTTTATTATTTTTCAAGAATCAATGTTTTATATATAAAATCACAAGTCCCAAAATGGTGTGACAAACTGTGCCCCAACTATCCACTGCCCAAAAGCGGGATAATTATACAGTGCATTTGGAAAGTATTCAGACCACTCAACTTTTTCCACGTTTTGTTACGTTACAGCCTTATTCTAAAATGTATTAAATACATTTTGTTCCTCAATCTACACACAATACCCCATAACGACAATGCGAAAACAGGTTTTTAGAAATGTTTTTAAAAATGTGGTGAGACTTGAAATTGAGCTCAGGTGCATCCTGTTTCCATTGATCATCCTTGAGATGTTTCTACAACTTGGTTGGAGTCCACCTGTGGTAAATTCAATTGACTGGACATGATTTGGAAAGGCACACACCTGTGTATATACGGTCCCACAGGAGGTGACCAAGAACCCGATGCTCACTGACAGAGCTCCTCTGTGGAGATGGGAGAAACTTCCAGAAGGACAACCATCTCTGCAGCATTCCACCAATCAGGCCTTTATGGTAGAGTGGCCAGACGAAGCCACTCCTCAGTAAAAGGCGCACGACAGCCCACTTGGAGTTTGCCAAAAGGCACCTAAAGGACTCTGACCATGATAAACAAGATTTCTCTGGTCTGATGGAACCAAGATTGAACTCTTTGGCCTGAATGCCAAGCATCACATCTGGAGGAAACCTGGCACCATCCCTACAGTGAAGCATGGTGGTGGCAGCATCATGCTGTGGGGATGTTTTTCAGCGGCAGGGACTGCGAGACTCGAGGGAAAGATGAACGAAGCAAAGTACAGAGATCCTTGATGAAAACCTGCTCCAGAGCGCTCAGGACCTCAGACTGGGGCAAAGGTTCACCTTCCAACAGGACAACGACCCTAAGCACACAGCCAAGACAACGCAGGAGTGGCTTCGGGACAAGTCTCTGAATGTCCTTGAGTGGCCTAGCCAGAGCCCAGACTTGAACCCGATCGAACATCTCTGGAGAAACCTGAAAATAGCTGTGCAGCGACGCTCCCCATCCAACGTGACAGAGCTTGAGAGGATCTGCAAAGAAGAATGGGAGAAACTCCCCAAATACAGGTGTGCCAAGCGTCATACCCAAGAAGACTCGAGGCTGTAATCTCTGCCAAAGATGCTTCAAGTACTGAGAAAAGAGTCTGAATACTTACGTAAATGTGTTTATTCAATTTTTTTAGGGGGGGGGGGCGGGGGGGGACTTTGTCATTATGGGGTATTGTGTGTATTTAACCGATGTGAAATGGCTAGTTAGTTAGCGGTGGTGGGCCGCGGCTTTTGTGGCGCGATGGGTAACGATGCTTCGTGGGGTGTCAGTTGTTGATGTGTGCAAGGGTCCCTGGTTTGAGCCCGGGTTGGGGCGAAGAGAGTGACGGAACCTACACAGTTACATTGATGCTGTTGAACCGGATCATTGGTTGCTGCGGAAAAAGGAGGAGGTCAAAGGGGGGGTGAGTGTAACCGATGTGAAATGGCTAGTTAGTTAGCGGTGGTGAGCGCTAATAGCGTTTCAATCGGTGACGTCACTCGCTCTGAGACCTGAAGTGGTTGTTCCCCTTGCGTTGCAAGGGCCGCGGCTTTTGTGGCGCGATGGGTAACGATGCTTCGGTGGGTGTCAGTTGTTGATGTGTGCAAGGGTCCCTGGTTCGAGCCCGGGTTGGGGCGAAGAGAGGGACGGAACCTACACTGTTACATGTAGATTGAGGGTAAAAAACAATTTAGAATAAGGCAACGTAAAAAAATGTGGAAAAAGTGAAGGGGTCTGAATACTTTGCGAATGCACTGTAAATCTGGCTAGGCAGCGGCGCTGTCCTTTCAGCACCACAGAGTTGACCAGGGTTCCCCAGATGTCAGTTTGACGTTATTTGGTTGAGTTTGTTTTGTTTGTCATGCATGCATCTTTAACTTCCTTTATAAGTAGGCATTCTATATTTTATTTAAATTCATCATAAACCTAGATGTATTTTTGATTTATCTGTCATTGTTTGTATTTACCGGGAAGCTGTTATGTGCACCGATAGCAGCCTTGCAGTAACATGACAGCCTTTAGTGGCTTGAATATCAATTTTCTTTCGTGAAGCTCATTAGTTATTTATGGTTCTAGTTATTTATGGTTTGAGATATATATATATATATATATATATATATATATGGACAACATTCCTCTGATGCAGTTTATCTGGCTAGAATGTTGTTTTGAGAGACATTTTTCTTTGACACTTTGAACTGCATTTTTTTTTTTTTTTCTATTTCACCTTTATTTAACCAGGTAGGCAAGTTGAGAACAAGTTCTCATTTACAATTGCGACCTGGCCAAGATAAAGCAAAGCAGTTCGACACATACAACAACACAGAGTTACACATGGAGTAAAACAAACATACAGTCAATAATACAGTAGAAAAATAAGTCCATATACAATGTGAGCAAATGAGGTGAGATAAGGGAGGTAAAGGCAAAAAAGGCCATGGTGGCAAAGTAAATACAATATAGCAAGTAAAACACTGGAATGGTAGATTTCTGGTGGAAGAAAGTGCAAAGTAGAAATAGAAATAATGGGTTGCAAAGGAGCTAAATAAATAAATACAGTAGGGGAAGAGGTAGTTGTTTAGGCGAAATTATAGATGGGCTATGTACAGGTGCAGTGATCTGTGAGCTGCTCTGACAGCTGGTGCTTAAAGCTGGTGAGGGAGATAAGTGTTTCCAGTTTCAGAGATTTTGTAGTTCGTTCCAGTCATTGGCAGCATAGAACTGGAAGGAGAGACGGCCAGAGGAGGAATTGGCTTTGGGGGTGACTAGAGAGATATACCTGCTGGAGCGCGTGCTACAGGTGGGTGCTGCTATGGTGACCAGCGAGCTGAGATAAGGGGGGACTTTACCTAGCAGGGTCTTGTAGATGACCTGGAGCCAGTGGGTTTGGCGACGAGTATGAAGCGAGGGCCAGCCAACGAGAGCATACAGGTCGCAGTGGTGGGTAGTATATGGGGCTTTGGTGACAAAACAGATGGCACTGTGATAGGCTGCATCCAGTTTATTGGGTAGGGTATTGGAGGCTATTTTGTAAATGACATCGCCGAAGTCGAGGATCGGTAGGATGGTCAGTTTTACGAGGGTATGATTGGCAGCATGAGTGAAGGATGCTTTTTTGCGAAATAGGAAGCCAATTCTAGATTTAATTTTGGATTGGAGATGCTTAATGTGAGTCTGGAAGGAGAGTTTACAGTCTAACCAGACACCTAGGTATTTGTAGTTGTCCACATATTCTAAGTCAACCGTCCAGAGTAGTAATGCTGGACGGGCGGGCAGGTGCGGGCAGCGATTGGTTGAAGAGCATGCATTTCGTTTTACTTGTATTTAAGAGCAGTTGGAGGCCACGGAAGGCGAGTTGTATGGCATTGAAGCTCGTCTGGAGGGTTGTTAACACAGTGTCCAAAGAAGGGCCAGAAGTATACAGAATGGTGTCGTCTGCGTAGAGGTGGATCAGAGACTCACCAGCAGCAAGAGCGACATCATTGATGTATACAGAGAAAATAGTTATTAGTCTGTTTGTTGATAGGCTATCATTTCATTACTACTTTTGGTTATTATAATAGCCTATGAATTCATTGTTTGTATAGTATTGTAATATATTATTGAGACAAACTCCTTTTACTGCCTTTTTAACTCCCTTTTCAGAACCATGGCTGATATGGCTGACTTTATAGTTGAACATGAGTCTACTCTGGATTTGTGTAGCTCTATGAACGGCGACCTTAAGTAGACTTAAGTTTAGTAATTCCAATGACCTGAAAAGTCAGGACCCTCGCTAGCTGTCATAACTGAATTATGCATGTTTACGACGCAAACTAAAGACACTATGCGCAAACTCGGATTCATGCTACATGCACAACATGAACAGCGCCATCTGCTGGATAATTGAGATTACACCATGAAATAATAGCGCTGTCATGACTGGTTCAGGTAATTGGAAAGTTTATTTTGCCTGCTCCTTACCGTACTGTCAACTACATTATTCGATTGCTGATTTGTAAATGCAGAGCTAAACCATGCACAGAACGCAACTTTCTCCACCCGGAACTACGCTAAATGTGCTTGCTTAGTGACATCATTTGATTTTCCAGTAAAACATGGCATCAGGCAAACGCCTTGATGTGTCTAATTGTCAGAGGCAGAAAGGAATAACTTCTAGGACTGGAGGCTTCCGGTGTTAACAGGTGCAAATGTCAATGATGGTGCGCGCTCATCCCTGCGCTATAACTAGTTTGTCATGAAACCCCTAAAAGTCAGCTATCACGTAGGCCTACCTTTTTAATTGATGAAGGTCTGTACGAGATCCTCAGCAAACCCTCGATCTCTCAAAAAAGCGCAGCAATTCCTGGCTCTGCTCCATCTCTTAGCTAGCCTATACTCCAGAGGATAGAGGGGGCAGGCTGGTTAGATATCGATCAAAAGCTAGCTCTGGCTACGTATCCCAGCCTGGCTATCAGCTGGTATAACGTTACAGGTGAACGTATTGTCATAGCAACAAAGCAAATAGCTATCAATAGCTCTTATGCACATTCCATGATCGAAGTAAATTACAACGTTGGAGGCAGTATAGAGTATATGCATAGAGCCTATTGCTTAAATTGTTACACGGACGACCGAGCTAGCACAGCTGAGTCAGTCAGCTAGCTACATAAGAAATTAGAAATCAATGACCTGTTTTTAATCGATTCCAGACTATGGTTCTATCAGCAGCATGTTTCTGGTTTAGGGATGCATACACAATGAATGGGAAAAAACATGCAGATTATTAACAGGAATTACTTTTTCTTTTATCAGTGAAAGGATAACAAAATCGGGAGAATTGATACTGGATTAATCCCCCCCCCACCATGACCACTAAAGTGCTCCGTACAATCTGTCAAAGAATAAAATATATTTTACATAACATAGTCTGTCTGGGACAGTCACATTTCGACAACTTCGTCAGTTTCAAAGGTAGGCTAATGACAGTCAATTTGTTTTACTGAGATTTCCTGTTGGGAGTGGTGAATGAATACATCATCGTGGAAAATAACGTTACATCTTTCCCACGTATGTCAACTGGATTACTAACTTTAGTTTGGCAAAACGACCTTACCTATAATTTTGTTATCGCGCCACAAAACTTGTTTATTAAGTTATTGCTTCTTGACAGCCCACTGAAGACACAATGATCGTGTCATCGTGTGTATATACCCCGCATGGCTAGGGTTGCTTTGTGTTCAAGCCCAGTGCCAAAAAGAGAAAGAAGAGGCCAACTGTGGGTGAGTGATCTTATTGATAACTATATGGGTCGCTGGTCATATTTAAACACAGTAATTGATTAATATGTGTACTTCGTTTTGTGAAAACGGAATATTCTGCCAGTGCCATTTTGTATTGATCGATCGATCGCGCGCGCCCATATTTTCTCCAGAGGATTATTTCGCTCATGGCAATGAGGACACAGAGAATAGCAGACATTATTGGAGAAAATGAAGGCAGACATTTGGCATTGGCATCATTATGCTTATGCCAATCAGTTGTGCCCTGTTTAGGAGGGAGCAATGTTCCCATATAAATATAGAATATTGAACATATATAATTGTCATGCAGAATAGGGAATTGTGTCGGCTCTATTACATTTCTATCTGTAACGTTGTGAACGTTTCACCAACTGAAAAAGTGACAGGCTTTTATCAGGCATGAAAATGTACATTGTTTACTCTTTACAGTTTCTGCAGGATGAGCTGAACAGGATAACCTTAGACAGCCTATTGGAGTTTAGCAGAAAGAGTGCCTCCACTTTCCAGCGTGGCACCGATGACTGGGCATCAGGTATGAGAGCCAATGAGATTCCCACAGCTGCCCTAGTGCGTGGTATGTTACTCAAAAGAGAGGGTGCACATGCAAAAGTCTTTGGCATGACCAGGGCTCATGCGAAATGCCTAAATTAGTGTGTTTTGATATGTTGTCCATGGGATAGAGATTAACTAAGTAACTGTATGTCTCGTCTCTTCTTACTGTGTAGGAGTTAATGAGCCAAATCATGAAATTACCTTCCAGAGCGCCTCTGACCAGCTGCAGCAGTCGGTGACTCCTTTTGTTGTCTCCTTATAAGCCAAAGAGTGTGCAGGTCAGTCCCATGTATGTGGTACTTGAGAAATAACTCTTATTTCTATTATTAGTCAACAAGGGAATTTTGTACAACCGCTATTTGAGGTTGGTAATTGGTACATTTAATTTATTTGTACTTTGATGTAATAAGTATCTGCATGCCATTTTTTTTATTATGACACATGGATACTACCTAACTCAAATCATAATATTTTCATTTGGTTCTGTCCTCAGCCCTGAAGCACCTGATGCAGAGAGTTCTAGAGAGACTGATGGGTGCTTGTGTGTCAGTGGATGTTGAAGAGCCTAAGCAACACAGTACCAATGTTAACCAGAAGAGGGTCCACTGCTCCCTTGGCACACTCTGTGACTGGTACTTTACTTCTTTTTGTCTTGTTTTTTTTCACCTTTATTTAACCAGGTAGGCCAGTTGAGAAAAAGTTCTCATTTACAACTGCGACCTGGCCAAGATAAAGCAAAGCACCGCGACACAAACAACACAGAGTTACACATGGAATAAACAAACGTACAGTCAATAACACAATAGAAAAGTCTATATACAGTGTGTGCAAATGAGGTAAGATTAGGGAGGTAAGGCAATAAATAGGCCGTAGTAATTACAATTTAGCAATTAAACGCAGGAGTGATAGATGTGCAGAAGATGAATGTGCAAGTAGAGATACTGGGGTGCAAAGTAGCAAAAATAAATAAATAACAGTATGGGGATGGGGTAGTTGGATGGGCTATTTACAGATGGGCTGTCTACAGGTGCAATGATCTGTAAGCTGCTCTGACAGCTGATGCTTAAAGTTAGTGAGGGAGATATGAGTCTCCAGCTTCAGTGATTTTTGCAATTAGTTCCACTCATTGGCAGCAGAGAACTGGAAGGAAAGGCGGGCAACGGAGGAATTGGCTTTTGGGGTGACCAGTGAAATATACCTTCTGGAGCGCATGCTACGGGTGGGTGCTGCTATGGTGACCAGTGAGTTGAGATAAGGCGGGGCTTTACCTAGCAAAAACCTGATGACCTGGAGCCAGTGGGTTTGGCGATGAATATGAAGCGAGGGCCAGCCAACGAGAGCATACAGGTTGCAGTGGTGGGTAGTATATGGGGCTTTGGTGACAGAATGGATGGCACTGTGATAGACTGCATCCAGTTTGCTGAGTAGAGTGTTGGAGGCTATTTTGTAAATGACATCGCCGAAGTCGAGGATCGGTAGGATAGTCAGTTTTACGAGGGTATGTTTGGCAGCATGAGTGAAGGATGCTTTGTTGCGAAATAGGAAGCCAATTCTAGATTTAATTTTGGATTGGAGATGCTTAATGTGAGTCTGGAAGGAGAGTTTACAGTCTAACCAGACACCTAGGTGTTTGTAGTTGTCCACATATTCTAAGTCAGAGCCATCCAGAGTAGTGATGCTAGACGGGCGCGCAGGTGCGGGCAGCGATCGGTTGAAGAGCATGCATTTAGTTTTACTTGCATTTAAGAGCAGTTGGAGGCCACGGAAGGAGAGTTGTATGGCATTGAAGCTCGTCTGGAGGTTAGTTAACACAGTGTCCAAAGAAGGGCCAGATGTATACAGAATGGTGTCGTCTGCGTAGAGGTGGATCAGAGAATCACCAGCAGCAAAAGCGACATCATTGATGTATACAGAGAAAAGAGTCGGCCCGAGAATTGAACCCTGTGGCATCCCCATAGAGACTGCCAGAGGTCCCGACAACAGGCGAGGCAGTCATTTGAGAAACCAAGGCTGTTGAGTCTGCCGATAAGAATGTGTTGATTGACAAAGTCAAAAGCCTTGGCCAGGTCGATGAATACGGCTGCACGGTATTGTCTTTTATCGATGGCGGTTATGATACCGTTTAGGACCTTGAGCGTGGCTGAGGTGCACCCATGACCAGCTTGGAATACAGATTGCATAGCGGACAAGGTACGGTGGGATTCGAAATGGTCAGTTATCTGTTCGTTAACTTGGCTTTCGAAGACCTTAGAAAGGCAGGGTAGGATAGATAGACTGTGACAAAGGTACGAAGCTACTGCACACAATTGAGGACTAATATAATGCTTTTATGTAAAACAGTCACATTTTATAGATTTTGACCTTACTATCTCTACATTATGTAAATGCTCATTACAACTCATGAGTCTTATGTGCACAAATAATTTGTTTGGTCCTAATAATTTGTCTGGCATCCCAGGCAAAAAGCGTACTTCTGTTGGCAAAGACATGCAACAGCATCCTCCCATTTTAGTGATCTTCAAGGACCTAGAGGCTTTCAACCCTAGAGTGCTGCAAAACTTCATCATCTGCAGGGGGGGGACATGATCCCTGACCTCTGTTAGATTGATTGAATGAGGAAAATACACTTGTACTTGTGTGAGGGTACCTCTAACATATGTTAAAAATGCTCATGCGTGACATGCTGTATAATCTCCCCGTTCTCTGCAACAGTCAGTACGTGGAGCAGCTTCCTCTGATGTTCGTCTTTGGCATCACCACGTCTCCCAGCACCATTCAGCACATGCTACCCCAGTCCATATTCTTTCTGCTGTGCATTGAGCTCTTCCAGTCCCTGTCCTGCACCCAGCACCTGACTACTGTCATAGACAAGGTAGGTCTGTAGCTACCATGGATCCATCCATTCACTTTGATGTAGTTGTATTGGACACAGTGATCATGTTCCTCTGTGCCCCATTCCTAAACCCAATAGGGTTCTAAAGGTGCAGTTGAATACCAACTAGAGATCAACACACATAACGCACATTTTCACTCTTAATCCCCATTGATGACATTATTTTTTTTGTTTTGTTACATGTCTATCTCAAGTTAGAATTCAGACTTTAGTGTGAGTATTGCTTTCCCGTCTGAGACTCAAGGTGATCCTAACCCCACTTTTTCCTGTTAAGCCAGTGGCAAGGTGCTGCAGGTGCTGGTCAGCATCTTCCTCCACCACGACTTCTCCGTACGCAACTTCATCGAAGGCCTGCAGGTGAGTACTGCCCTCTGATTGTTGGTGTGACTGTTTTAGAACTGTTCAAATGTGTTGAAGTGGAATAACTGACTGAACACAATGTTGACTGCTCTGTATTGTCTTTCAAAGACTAACTTTGAGATGTGGGCTAGATGTATTATTTTGGATTATTCCTGTGAATAGTTACCTTTTGCGTTGCTTGTTCTCAGGTTTGTGTGTGTGTGTTGACCATGGGGCCCCCTTAGCAGTTGGCTCTGCTGGAGCACTTTCACAGCCAGCCTCTGAGCATGCTGTAAGGAGGCCACGCCAATGAGCTCAGCCACGGGATGTAGAGGATCCAACAGCTGCCAGCTGCCATCCTTCATGAGGTGACTGTCTCACACACATGCACACACGCAGGCCCACAAGTCTCCAATACACACACACACACACACACACACACACACACACACACACACACACACACACACTTCTACCCATATGATGGTTGAGTAACATTCGTCTGTTTAAAACTTGTTGTGATGCTTGGTGTTTACCTCGCACCCTTTCACCCAGGTACGTAGAGAAGCAGGCTCCCCAGGAGCAAATGGAGTTGTTGACCAGTGATGACCATGTGAAGGTAAATATTGAGTGCTGTTGAGAGGTTCTGAACCTTATATTGACAAGACTGAATTATGAGCTTACCGTAATGTATTGACTCTGGTCTTGGGTGATTGTGTGTCCTGCCACTCTTTTTAGGAATTGTGTCAGAAACTACTGAAAGTTCTTCGCAAATACCATAAGAACTACTACCCCATTCTGAGGTGTCTCCACGCTCTAACGTCTTCTCTACCTAAATACCCTCTCGGGAAACAGGTTTGAACATTTTGTTTATCAAGGTTGCCATTGAAATAATACCTCATGTTAGGAATGTAATTGTAGAGCATTGCACCAACAGTCTCGCCTGTTCCACATATGCCTCGATTTTCAGATAAGGGAACTGCACATATCCTGTCTGGAGAAGAATGTGTGGGAGAATGAAGAGTGTGTGTCTGCCATGCAGCTGAGGTAATGATTGATTCCAAAATCGATGTTTAACGTCGATATAAAGCACAAACATTGCCTTACGAAACATATTTCCAAGTTCTATACAAGTTGCCATGTACTCAGTTACCTGCTAAGATAAGAAAGTTCAGTTTGTTTGCTCTCCTTTCTTTTGACAACACTCTACGTTTCACCCCAGGATGATGGCCAAAGATGAACTTGTAGCAGCGCTGCAAAAGTGCACTGCGATCCTGAAACCTGGCAAGACCAAGAAAATAAGCGCTGCTCCAACTGGAAGATTTACTCGCTAAAAGTCGGACAGAAAGTAGCGATAATGATGAGGGTTTTGCTTTAACATTTTTAAATGGATCTCTGACACATTAAAATAGCAGACTTTAATTATATTTCTATGGTGGTGAAATGTACTTTTCGATTGCTTCTACCCTATCAGATGTTGCTGCTGCAGCGGGGGAGATCATCTCTTCTCCAGGGAAAGGTCTCCACAAGAAAACAGACCTGTTCCAACTGCAAAAGGTAACATTTTTGTAATGGAAGAGAAAGACCGATTTAATACACGTCTAATATGTACAGTAGTGCCCCTACCCGAATCCCAGTATGAGGTGTGCTACTATAGCTCCTTTGCTGTCCTGGGACCCCACCTCAACGCCACGCCATCCAGACTGCCCTCAGCAACCCCTACCATTACCTGAAGGTAAACAACTTACCACTGAGAGGCTTTGTCTCAATAGTGTCTAGTAAACTCCTTTCCTCATATCCTCTCCCTAATCTGGAAAGACTTGATGGGTGTAAGCAATATGGTGGACTACTATCAGTGGGCTTACTTTCACCTATTCACAATTCTTTCAGTGCAGATGAAAGAAAAGGAAAGGAGGTAAGCCAGTCTCTTTAGACAACTGAGTATCAGCCAAAACTTTAAGTGTTAAAGCTACAACAGCAGCTGATGCTAATGTTGTGTGGTTCAGAATGAAAACCTGCTGACCAAGGACGGGACAATTTCCAATGCTGCTCCTGACATCTGCATTGTGATCAAACTCCATATGGAGTGTGGGAGGCTCGTCAACCTGTGACTGGCAGGAGGTAGGTTTTTATAAAGAATCAAATGAAACACTATTGTTGGTATTCTTTACTGAACAAGAACACTTTACATATTGCATTGAGTGAATTTGTATGTATTTGCAGGCTTATGCTACAGTGGTCTCGGCTGCAGAGGGCAAGGATGCTGACTATGGCAAAGTGGATGAACTCAAACGGTATCCTTTAACTGTTGAAGTCTTAAAATACTTGATTGTGATGTATTTTGAATATTGCTTTTCATACCACATGTCCTACTGCAGTCTTTTTCCTCTCCCATAGCCTAGATATACAGTCAGGTCAAATTATTGGCACCCTTAATAAAGGTGAGCAACAAAAGACTGTAGAAAATGAATAGCACAAATACCGAGTGAGCTATGTTGTATTATATTGTTATACTAATACAATTGCTCAGAAAGACAGCCGTCTTGAATTCAAACCATGGGGTTCAAGTGCGGAGAATGAGACGGCCATTGCAAAACGTTAATTTTGTGGTCAATTAACAATTTCTTTGGACTTCGATGTGTGCTTAGGGTTATTGTCTTGCTGGAAGATTCACTTGGGTCCAAGTTTCAGCCTCCTGCCAAAGGCAACCAGGTTTTTTTTAAATTATCCAGGCTGTTTCTGAGCTAGAGTTCCTGGGATTCATAAAATCCACCAAGCAGAAGTCTGACCTGGGAGGCTGCTGATTCACAGTCTCTGAGCTTGTTGTATAGTATGTATGTGTCAATTGTTTTTGAATAAAAGGTGATTTCAATTGAGTTTATCATGATTTGCTCCAGTGTGTTCTTAAAAGGTGTGGCAAATGCAAACATGTTTACAGTTTACTCCATTAACAAAACACACTCAAAGGGAAGTGTGTATATACAATATTATAAAACATTCTGTCATCAAGTAGCAGTATCACAAAAAGGATAAAAGCAGCCATGTTAACAAGTTTAAGGGGTGCATTCATATGTAATGAACAGATGGGTCTTCGTGCAGTGGTTGAAAACAGGTGACGAAACGAGATCATTCCACCACTTGAGGGCTAAATGAAGATTGTCAAGCCTTACACGCAGGGCCGAGTGTGTGGGTTTTGTTTTTCCAATTAAGACCTAGACAACCAGGTGAGGGGAGTTCCTACTAATCAGTGACCTTAATTCAGCGATCAAGTACAAGGGTGGAGCAAAATCCCGGCCCTCCGTGGAATGAGATTGACACGTGCCTTTGGCTTTAACTCCATAGTGGAGGCAGGGAGCTGTGGTGGAACACAAGCGACTGGGTTGACAGAACCTGATATCATAGGTGTTATATCTACTTGATTACATTATTAGCTATTTACCGTTGAAATATTAGATAGTACTTCAGTTAATTAGAGCATTACCCTGTTGTGACGACATGAAACTTAACATTTTATTGTTTGGTTTTTCTACGAAGTACATAGGTTTGAAAGCAAAACAGTCAATTAAATAAATAACATTTTGAAAGTGGAAAAAATCTAATGAATTGAAGTTAGTCTTTGTAAAGTCCCATACAAAAAGGCTCTGGGGCATTGCAAATTATCTTCTCCAAACCGTACCTTCCACTTGCTAATAGATTGACCAGCAAACCTTTGTCTACATTCCTTTATCGTGTAACAAAGAAATAAAACGGTGAATAAAGTCTGGAATGCCAGATGTCTTTATAAAAGTAAGAGAGTGACGACTTATCGATACAGGTACAGCAGGAGAAATGTAGGCCACTGGTAGAGGGGGTCCATAAAATTACATTAGGAAGCACCTAGTTGCTTACGTGAGAGAGAGATTACCACTGACAACGGCTTAGATAAACCTTTGCCTAAAGGAGAAATATGGCACAGTAAGACGTTTCATTAAACCAATCTCTTGCAGGGATTTCCAAAGATTTAAACTCGATAACTCGCCTAGCAAAGTCGGTCTCTCAGGAAACATCTGGAAATGAATAGATAAAAGCAGAAAACCAGCCATATTAGCGTCACCTTAGAGGTTTTCCATTCAGGTGTCACAGTTGCCTTCTCACATTCAGCAATGGAATGGTACATGCACTGAAAAATGGACAGAACAATACTCACAGCTTGCAGGTTGTTCTCCAAATCTTCGCATCAACTGGTCATGTGTAAACTTCACAAAAGTGTCATATTGTTCTGTAATAGAAATGTGGGAGGAAAGGGAGGGGTTTAATTTGCTTGTAACTAAAAATCACATGGTGCACTTTCTGAATTGTGTTTGACTGTCCACACCTGCCAACTTGGAAGTCATGGTCTCCTCATATTCCTCCCGCACTTTGTCTTCACGCTCCTTCAGTAAACGTTCACAAATCATCCCAACTTGTCTAAGAGTAAATAAGGGCTGTTCTTTCTTTGATGGAGAAGAACCTCCAGCAGATGTGCCTGCAGAGGACACAAATAAAGCAATTAGGTCATTTGCATGTTGGGGGGGGGGGGGGGGGGGGGGTCTAGTTCCTTTAGTATTGTGGATCTCCCCCACTCACCAGGGTTTAGGCTAATAGTACACTCTAAGCGCATAACAAACCTGGCATACTGGATCCACTAAGATGGGGTGGAGACTCTGGCGAGTAGCAACCCTCTGTCTGTTGGTAAACTCCATCTATGTGCTTTCTCTTCTGAATGCGTTTGTACTCCTGCTTGATGTTGTTCAGAATTTGCTCTAGAATAAGATGATACACAGTCTAAATTATTCAGATAGGACGTTGGTCAAACTTGTCAAATCTACTGGAGGCCTCGCACTACAGTGCAATCCTTATCACTCCTTATGGCCGACAACAACATGTTAACAAAGACAGTACAGTATGACGATATGCAGAAACTGCTTCTCCAATAGAAATCCCTGATGACACTTGTTAGCGATGTCAAGATGATGTTTGCTAGCAAAGCTTGTGCGCAGAAACACGTCATCGGGTCTAACAGTCTTGTTGCGCCGAACTGCGCATGTGCAGGCCGTCAAATGAAAGGCACTCCTTCGATAAAAGTGTCACTTTCACAGGGTTGTAGTAATGACAGTTGCAGCTACTTCAGACACTGGCTCGAATCTAGGTTTTGGCTTTAATATGAAAGAAAATTAACAACTAAGGATGAATTTCACTTCTCCCATTGACTTGACAAACCCTGGTCTGGTCTGTATGGAGCGAGAGAGCTGCCAATAGGTTGAACTTACGTATCGTTAGGACTGTAAGAAAATCCATTAATGAAACATGAAGCGTAAAATTAGATCTGTAAACGTAGAAACCCTATGTTACGACTATAAATGAACATGTACACTTAATTATTACGTCTCACTTTACTGGGTTACAGATCTTTTTTATGCGTACAAACTTTTGGCAGCAATGTGGCATCTGCAAAGGACATGCACCGAATGTAGCTAGTCAATCAAGCAACTCTAGCCCAGAAGTTAGTTGCTTTGCAGCTTCTGGTTTCAATTCCAAAATAAAAGTCTAGAGCTTGTTTTAGATCTGCATTCAATAACGACGTTATACCAGTAGATGGTGTAGTATTGGCTTGGGCCTTTGACTTGTGTGAGAATGATAAAGACACAGAAGAGCCTTGTCTACAATAACCACCTGAGCTGCAAAATAGAAAGTAAATATGATTTAAGCTAGGGCTATTCCGCTATCTAAATATGCCATGCTGTTGTGTTATTTAATGGCCATATAATTGCATAATTTATTTTTATAGCCGCGTGGGGCTACTGTGGTGATCATGTAACCTAATGAATCACATTTTTTCCAGTATTTGGGAGTACGGACTGTAGGCCTTTATTAGGCATTTTGACTGTTGTAATAAAGAATTCCACTTTGTATGTAGGCTTGTTTTAGACATTTGCATTGCACAACCCCCTCACTCAGAGGCTATATCCATGTCAATAAATGAGATGAAACAAAATATTGCCTAAGTCTTGGCTACAACCTGTCCTGAGCGAAATAGCCAAGGGGTCACAAAGACAATCTATAGCCTATTCTTATTGCCAGATCTGTTTAAGCCATCAGCCACTGCACGTGCTTCAACTATTTTGTTTAAAAATGATGTAGATGCTATATTTAGAGGCCTGGGAGCTAGGGTCTCTTAAAGGGGAGCCCTATGATAAAAACAGGTGTAAAACACAAATAGAGTTCTAAAATTATTCCGCACGACACCAGTACCCAAAATGATAGGCCTTCAACTTTTAGTTATTGCAATTTAGGCTTTTTCATTTGAATAGGCCTAAATTAAACATTTTATTATTAAAATGATAGGCTAAAGAACCTTTAGAGAATTTTGAATACACATAGATTTGGTTTCTCAAATGACTGCCTCGCCTGGTTCACCAACTACTTCGCAGACTGAGTTCAGTGTGTCAAATCGGAGGGCCTGTTGTCCGGACCTCTGGCAGTCTCTATGGGGGTACCACAGGGTTCAATTCTCGGGCCGACTCTTTTCTCTGTATATATCAACGATGTCGTTCTTGCTGCGGATGATTCCCTGATCCACTTCTACGCAGACACCATTCTGTATACATCTGGCCCTTCTTTGGACACTGTGTTAACTAACTTTCAAACGAGCTTCAATGCCATACAACTTTCCTTCCGTGGCCTCCAACTGCTCTTAAATGCAAGTAAAACTATGCTTTTCAACCGATCGCTACCAGCACCCGCCCGCCCGACTAGCATTACTACTCTGGATGGTTCTGACTTAGAATATGTGGACAACTACAAATACCTAGGTGTCTGGTTAGACTGTAAACTCTCCTTCCAGACTCATATCAAACATCTCCAATCCAAAATCAAATCTAGAATCGTCTTTCTATTTCGCAACAAAGCCTCCTTCACTCACGCCTCCAAACTTACCCTATTAAAACTGACTATCCTACCGATCCTCGACTTCGGCGAGGTCATCTACAAAATAGCTTCCAATACTCTACTCAGCAAACTGGATGCAGTCTATCACAGTGCCATCCGTTTTGTTACCAAAGCCCCTTAAATTCCCAATCTGACCCTCATACCATCACGGCCACCTAATCATCCCCAGCTTACAATTGGCTCATTCATCCCCCTTCTCTCCCCTGAAACTATTCCCCAGGTCATTGCTGTAAATGGGAATGTGTTCTCAGTCAACTTACCTGGTAAAATAACGGTAAAATAAATAAATAAAATAAATTATACCACCCACCACTGCGACCTGTATGCTCTAGTCGGCTGGCCCTCGCTACATACTTGTCGCCAGACCCACTGGCTCCAGGTCATCTAGAAGTCTATGCTAGGTAAAGCTCCGCCTTATCTCAGCTCACTGGTCACGATAACAACACCCACCCGTAGCACGTGCTCCAGCAGGTATATCTCACTGGTCATCCCCAAAGCCAACACCTCCTATGGCCGCCTTTCCTTCCAGTTCTCTGCTGCCAATAACTGGAACGAATTGCAAAAATCGCTGAAGCTGTAGACTTATTTCCCTCACTAACTTTAAACATCAGCTACCTGAGCAGCTAACCGATCACTGCAGCTGTACATAGTCCATCTGTAAATAGTCCACACAATCTACCTACCTTATCCCCATATTGTTTTTATTTACTTTTCTGCTCTTTTGCACACCAGTATCACTACTTACACATCATCATCTGCTCATCTATCACTCCAGTGTTAATCTGCTAAATTGTAATTACTTCGCTTCTATGGCCTATTTATTGCCTTACCTCCTCACGCCATTTGCACATACTGTATATAGACTTTTTTATTTTCTTCTATTGTGCTATTGACTGCATGCTTGTTTATTCCATGTGTAACTCTGTGTTGTTGTTTTTGTCGCACTGCTTTGCTTTATCTTGGCCAGGCCTAGCTTACCTGGTTAAATAAAGGTGAAATAAAAAAAATAAAATAAAAATGGATAAGAATGCTCTATTCTCTTTGATTTAGTTCCTATTGCAACTCAGACAAATTACTGAATGGATGGCATACTGACTGGCTGAACTGAATGAAGGATGAATTCAATGTTCAAATATGTTGGAATGACGAGTTGCATGCATCATGTATGCTCATCACTTTATTTGGCTAGTAGGCAAATAGGTCTACATTAGGGTATAACGACTATGGCTGCATGCCTCCAGAAGGGCATCTTCTGAGGCTGAGGGGTGCTTTTCCAAAGTTGCATGGTGCTGCAAGGAGATCACAAGCTCTTCAACTGGGCAGCAGTGTCACGATGGAGGGAATAGCCTATACGGAGACTACTTAAGACCATTGCAACAGAGTTACTGTAAAGTGTGGGAATAAGCTTATGCCAGACTTAACCTACGTTTAACCGCTCCCTTATTCATTTCACAGTCCATATGTTCATGACCCGATTCATATAAATCATGTCAAATTATTTTACATTCATTTTAACCCCTCCTACAGAGTATGCTTTGGCAAGATAGCACAATAATAGACGACTCAATATTTCATTATTCCTGGTAGATACTACTAGTTATGATTGCATACAGAGCCCAGAGAATGGGATGGTGCAATATTGAATTAGTCTTATTTTGATAAGGTGCATGGATGGGGATGTCCACGTCACACAGAGATATGCCCATGCTTTAGAGATACATCAGTGAAGTTTCAGTCCGCTAGGTGTAGGCATAACACAGCTAGTGCTATCTAGACTTGTGCTGGCAAACAAATCAATTACATTAAGTACCTAATGTGAAGTAAACTTAACTAAGGAGTAATAGAGACTTAACTTGAAAACATGCTGGATACCTCTTTCCGGTTTCCTCGACTTTCGTTTTTTTTTATGCTGTGTTATGCTTGTTCACGTAGCACCCCTCACAGGCCATTTGGTGTGCGTTTTTTGTTTGTTGGTAATATGAAACTGACAAACTCAAAGGTATTATTGTTCGTAAGGATTGCAACAAGATTTGTTCAAGCCTAAAATGTTAGTCCGTAATTGTAACATGGTGTTTGTATGTTCACAAATTAAATGTAATGTTTATGTTTCACGCATGGCTTTTCTTACGATCCTAACAATTTACATATTGATTTTCTTAGGATCCTAACGATACGTACGTTCAACCTTTTGGCAGGTCTCTCGCTCCATAAGTCTGCTTCGCGCATCTGGGTTTGAAAACACGGATATTTTTTCAAAATACAGTGCATTCGGAAAGTATTCAGACCCCTTGACTTTGCCCATATTTTGTTATGTTACAGCCTCATTCTAAAATGGATTAAATTGTTTTTCCCCTATTATTTTTCCCCCCTTATCAACCTACACACTATCACATTTACATACGTTTTCAGACCCTTTACTCAGTACTTTGTTGAAGCACCTTCGGCAGAGATTACAGCCTCGAGTCTTCTTGGGTATGACGCTACAAGCTTGGCACAACTGTATTTGGGGAGTTTCTCCAAAGCTCTGTCAGGTTCGATGGGGAGCATTGCTGCACAGCTATTTTCAGGTCTCTCCAGATATGTTCGATGGGGTCAAGTCCGGGCTCTGGCTGGGCCACTCAAGGGCATTCAGAGACTTGTCCCGAAGCCCCTCCTACGTTGTCTTGGCTATGTGCTTAGGGTCGTAGTCCTGTTGGAAGGTGAACCTTCTCCCCAGTCTGAGGTCCTGAGTGCTCTGGAGCAGGTTTTCATCAAGGATCTCTCTGTCCTTTGCTGCGCTCATATTTGCCTCGATCCTGAATAGTCTTCCTGTCCCTGCCTCTAAAAAACATCCCCAAAGCATAATGCTGCCACCACCATGCTTCACCGTAGGGATGTTGCCAGGTTTCCTCCAGATGTGACGCTTGGCATTTAGGCCAAAGAGTTCAATATTGGTTTCATCAGACCAGAGAATCTTGTTTTTTCAAGGTCAGAGTCCTTTAGCCTTTTAGTAAACTCCAAGCGGGCTGTCATGTGCCTTTTATTGAGGAGTGGCTTCCATCTAGTTACTCTACCATAAAGGCCTGATTGGAGAAGTGCTGCAGAGATGGTTGTTCTTCTGGAAGGTTCTCCCATCTCCACAGATGAACTCTGGAGCTCTGTCAGTGACCATTGGGTTCTTGGTCACCTCCCTGACCAAGGCCCTTCTCCCGCGATTGCTCAGTTTGGCTGGGCGGTCAGCTCTAGGAAGAGTCTTGGTGGTTCCAAACTTCATCCATTTAAGAATGATGGAGGCCACTGTGTTCTTGGGGACCTTCAATGCTGCAGACAATTTTTGGTACCCTTCCCCAGATCTGTGCCTCGACACAATCCTGTCTCGGAGAGCTACAGACAATTCCTTCGACTTCATGGCTTGGTTTTTGCTCTGACATGCACTGTCATCTGTGGGACCTTTACATAGACAGGTGTGTGCCTTTCCAAATCATGTCCAATCAATTGAATTTACCACAGGTGGACTCCAATCAATTGTCATTATGGGGTACTTTGTGTAGATTGATGAGAAAAAACATTTATTTAATCAATTTTAGAATAAGGCTGTAACATAACAAAATGTGGAAAAAGTCAAGGGATCTGAATACTTTCCGAATGCACTATAGCTGCTGCAATAACACAAGTAGCTATTGGCTAACACCTAGCATGATCTTGGAAAAAGAACATGCTAACTTAAAAAGGCCCAGTGCCATTAACGTGATTTTCCTGTGTTTTATATTTCCACACTATGAGGTTGAAATAATATTGTGAAAAATGCCCTTCTAGTGTAAGAGCTGTTTTAAAAGACCACCTGAAACTTCAGCCTGTTTTGGTGGAATGGAGTTTTGGCCTGCCAGCAATTTTTTGTTGTTGACCATTGTTTTAAATTAAAATCACAGTAAGGTACTTAATTACCCATAAATTATTTGATATTTTGATTAAAAACAACTTCTGCATTGGACCTTTAACGTGCAGTAAGATTGCCCACTGCCTGGCTTACTAGATGTCTGTTATGAGTTTGGGTTCATCCGGTATAGTACTTACCAGCTGATAGTCTGGATGACACTTCTCCAAATGGTGATGGCTCCATGCGAAGGTATTTCCGTGGTGATGAGGAGGATGATGATGGGGACACCGGAATACATCTTCTCCTTTTAGGGGACGTCGGACTCATCAATGGATCAAAATCCATGGTCCTTTTCAGGGTCGCTCCACACGCCATGATTTGAACCTAGGAGGGTTCAAAGATTGGTCTACAAAGACCGAACGAGGAACAGGGTAGTGTGGCTAATGCGAAACACAAAAGAAAATGGCTTTCTAACGTTCGTTAGCTAGCTAAGAAAGAGCTTATCCTGATGGATTTTCAGCTAGCTTTGCAACTTCGACAAGTCCAGGAAGGAGTCTTGCGACTGTTGTTTGCTACCGTTAGCTAACTTATCACGCTAGCTAGCTAGCGTTAACCAACCAAATTAAAACAAATTCCCTTCACCTTTCCGGGGAAAAGTTGCCCTCTTCCTATCACTCCGACGCCCGTGTAACGTTGACTTTTGTTTTCACTCTTACCTATCTTATAACGTTATCTGTTTGGATGTCCTTAGCTAGCTAAGTTATACATTCAGACGAATATATAACTTGCTGCCTAACGTCAGCTTTTTCTTGTTTTTGACCACCAGAGCCGTCTGTTTCTTGTATTGATGACGTGAAATATTCAACTATGCGCTCATGCCGGGTCGGTTGGGCATGCGCTGATGAGACTGATGATGATGGGATTTGGACTGCGGTCCCTGCAATCTGGGATCCATAGGACGTCCAAACTCTGACATTAGCCGATTGAAGTTGAAGTTTAAAATGGTCAAAGAGTTAGATAAGGGTAGGGACGTCTCAAGGATTCGGGATAGCAGAATTGTAGTGCAGACAAAAGTTGGTCGTTTGTGGGGTTATGGAATTACATAATAAATTACATAATTTTGCGCTGCTATCCATATACTTTAGTATATATCCAGTAGCCATATTCATACACATTCTTGTTACTTTAATCTTGAAGATTGGTGTATTTCCATTAGTCTTTGCCTGTCTCTTTTGCTCTGCAAATGCATGGGCCCGTAATGTAAAATTGCTTGTTTCACATGTAGGTTTTGTGCCTTTTCTGTTAGTTTTTCACTTTATATTTATTTTTATCTTGGGTTTAACTTACTTTTACGCGGCAGTACAGTACCTCACACAACATGGCACATTATCTCATGTGCCACTACAACATGGCACATTATCCCGTGTGCCACTGCCTACACCTCTTTCTCCTCCAGACTGACAAAAACATGAACAACCAAAAGTCCGATAAGACTACTTACTTCTGATAAGAATATATCGTGCCTGCCTTATGAGTACTGTGCACACTTGACTTTATTCAGAGGCTTGGAAACTAAATCACATAAAGGTGTTTAATCATTTTGAATATATATTATTATGATTGTAAATGAAGTATGTGCACAATTTATCCTAGCAGAGACATCTTAAAAATGCACATTCCTTTAGTTCTTCACTGACTTAGAGGTTCTCTGCAGATTTTCTTTCATTTGTCATTGTTTTGTCAGTTTTTGGTAGGTGATGGATTGTAAAGCTTTTGGTGTAAGTACAGCTGCAATAAAATACACTGGCTATTGTGTTTTAATTGCTGTGATCAGATGAAAACATTCATATACATTGCTTATTACTAAATTAGCTGGTTTGGAATAAGTAACTGCACATAAATACTTTCTATTTTTTCTGTCTCTGTAGTTTCATGAGATAACAAGGTCTATTCTTCACAGTAGCATTGCAGTGCCGTCCTCAATCTCATGAGATGCAAAAAATACATGTGTATTATGCTGTATGTGGTTCACAAGCTGCTTTCCTGAATGTTTTTATTTGAAACAGAAATTAAAATGTGTATTCATAGAAAAACACTTATTTAATGCATATGGAGAGATGGAGAGGGGGAAACAACATGTTTAATACTGCACAACATTACATGTATTTGTGGTTGTGGTTCTTCGTTGGGGGAAATCTGTCTCCGCATAAGATTAAATCATGTGAATCATTGAAAAGATGTACATGATCTACTCTTGTATATCACAACATGGCCCTCAATTATGCATCACTCAAAAGATAAGGAAATCGAAACAGTTTCATACAACATGCTTTATGACAAGAACTACAAACCATCACAATGTACTAATTTACAATATAAAGAACAGCCAATTTCACCTACAAGCACTTTATAGAGACAAACCATACAGTCAAAGGGCAGATCAGCATGCCACTAAATACACAACTGTGCAGTTTAACAATGCTTATCGCCATTATTTCCATATGAAAATAAATGAAGTTCTTCTGAAAGATTGAAATAAAAAAAACACTATCTTATCCTACAGCTACATATACTTCAAAGAACTGAATTAGAAGTTGATGTTTAGCAAACTTTCAGTGCAGTGCTAGTTGGGGTAGTGACTATTCTACATAATTCCTTCAGAGTCGATTCCTTCACAGTCACATGATGGCAGACGCCGTTGTCTCGCGGGAGACCAACAGGGTGACTTTGGCCAATTTCACAGTGGTGTTTGCACAGCTAGCCGTGGATTTGTGGGCTGTGGCTGTGCCTTTTACGCTCCTGCTGTGGCAATCGGACTCACCGCTGTTGTCCAGTGGTTGAGAAGTTCCCCTGCATGTCTGACAGATGTTAAGAAAGGCCCGGCGCAGGTCCTTACTCCTCAGGGCGTAGATGATGGGGTTGACGGTGGAGTTGAGCAGGCAGAGCATGCTGCAGAAGGCAAAAACCGTCTTGATAAAGTTGTTCATCTTCCAGAACAGGTCGTAGACCATGATGGCCAGCACAGGGCCCCAGCAGATGACGAGGACCACCAGAATCAGCACTAAGGTCTTGGCCAGGCGGATGTCCATGCGGGCCTGCTCGGGTCGCAATGTCTGCACCTTGGTGCCATGCGCTGTGTAGACGATGATGCTCTTCTGGGAGCTGCGGCTCATCATGCGCACGGCATGGTGGTGGGCCTTCCACAGGATGAACATGTAGGCATAGATGATAAACAGCAGCAGCACACTGGTCATCCCTATCCAGAACATCAGGTACATCACGTCGATGAGTGGGAAAATGTCAGAGCACACTGAGTTCAGTTGCTTACAGTTCCAGCCCAGTAGGGGGAGCACCGCGATGACGATTGAGATAGTCCACATCATGCAGAAGGCGATGACAGCCTTTGTCTTGGTGACGATCCGCTTGTAAGCCATGGGCCTGTGGATGGAGATGTAGCGGTCTATGGCTGTGAGAAAGAGACTGCCCACAGAGGCACTGAAAGAGGCGATGACCCCACCAAGCTTAAAGAGAAACACATTGGGGCTGTCCTTCCGGTGTAGCACATGGAAGTCCAAGAAACTGTACACAAATATGACACTGCCCAGAAGGTCGGCCACAGCCAGGCTGCCTATGAAGTGGTAGGAGGGCCGACAGCGCAGGGTGCTGGAGTGGAGGATCACACACAGTACGATAAGGTTCTCCAGCACTGTGAAGGTTCCCAGAGTGAGTGCCATGATCGCTACTACCAACTGCTGGCTGGGGGTCAGAATCATGAAGCACTCCATGTCCACAAAGTTCTCCCCGCATTGGATAGAATCCCCGCCGTCCACAAAGGTCCCATTGCCAACCAGATCAGAGAAGTTGGTCTGGTAAATGGAGTTGCCATTAAAGATGAGCTCCTCGTCTCTAGCTACTCCAGGGAAGTAGTTTCTAAGTGGGGCAGAGTTAGCCTTCTTTAAATGGAATCCAGTCTTGGCAAAGCCAGAATCAATGGACGGGTCACTGTAGCTCACATCGTTGGAGCCAAGATATTGCAAACCGTTAGTTATTGTTCGGAAAGTGGTGTCGGCTATTCCATCCAGAGCAGACTTCATGGCTGAGTATCTAGAGAAAAAAGTTCCAGACAATTTAGAAATTATCAATCCTTTTTATTATTTAGTTTAATTGTGACGTGGGGGATGGCAAACGTGTATGTATTTAACTGTGGGTGATGTGGGTATGTTGCTGGGTCACATTATTGACATCCCTGCTGTATCAGCCAGCTGACTCTCCAGCAGATGCGTCTCAGACAATGGTGAGAGAATTAACAGTCAATGACAAATTAATGAGACCCATATCTAACCTTCTGTGCTGCCCTCAGGATAAAGACATTGCATTGAGTAGCCTATGTAGGTCAATCTCTCCTTTCAATTAAGGGTTAATAAAGGATTACGTTTCAAAATAATTATTCAATTAATTATGCATCAAGGTAGTTATATTCTCTCAATACAATATTGATTTGTTGAATCAATCTATTTAATTGTACATGACTCTGTTTTGCTCTCATAGATAAACAGTACATAACCCTTCCATTTGATAATTAATATATCTGTACATT
This sequence comes from Salmo salar, assembly GCF_965601325.2. NCBI lineage: Eukaryota > Metazoa > Chordata > Actinopteri > Salmoniformes > Salmonidae > Salmo > Salmo salar. The sequence continues at coordinate 10,385,726 of NC_138299.1, read as the reverse complement.
TCGTAAAAAATTACAATAACCTACAATAACCTTTTTCATTAATAAAAAAGTACAGGCTATTGAGAATAATTGTGATAACATTTTCATGCAGATGTTTATAGATAGGCAAACCATTTACTGGTTGTGATATAGGCTATACAACAACGTGACGATGCCCCTTGTCCCACTCATGAACGAATAAGAAAGACCAACAATAAGTAAGGTTGTAGAGAGGCTGCAGGCAAGTAATTAGATTCACATAAGAATATACACTGTCATAAGGTCATAGAGAAATCAATGAAGTAAAACATTTTTGACTATGCATTAATGCAACATTTGATTTTATTAAAACAAAATTTGTTTTTACCTTCACATTCTTTGCACAAATAACTTGCGTCGATCCATATGCCAGATTTAATTTATTACATGAAGACAAGAGAAAGTGTATCCACATATCCAATCTCAGGAATCGTAGCCTATTGATGTCAACAGTTTCTTTATCAAAGTGTATCAAAAGTCGTTTTTAATTCGAATTTTCGTCATGATGAGCCCGGCATCATTGTTTAGTAAAGCCAAGAGACAGCGATGTGTCTGTTTGAGGTATGGGATTATTATTTATAAGGAAGGGGTCGCTTTGTGCGCTTCTGTGTCACGTGCTCCGAGGTGCCACAACGCCTTGGACCAGTATAGTGCGCTCGCATCGCATCCCAACATCCACGCTCACTCAATAATGAGACCCTCCATCATTTTGAACACCCACCCAACCATTATCGACCAGTGTGGTTGAGGATAACGAAAGCATGAGTACCATTATTCTAATTAATGCTAAAACACTAACATTTACTTGGTAAAGCACTTTTTATTACTATTGTGTTTAGATTCTCACTTCAACCTATAAGAAATGATAACATCCTCCTATCTTGGGTAATATGTCTGTATGATGTGTTCTTGTATGTATGCAACCATCACTAATGGTAGAGTATTCCATTTATTGTGACTGGCAGAAAGGCATGATGTGTTCTATAGCCTGGAAAGAAGGGTGGGTAAAAAAAAATATCCAGCCAAGTTTGATATATTTAACCACATGTAGCAGTGTGTAGAAAAATATATAATATCAGGAGCTGCAGAGGTGTTAAAATGAGGTTGTGGGTGTGTAGTGGGACAATTGCAGAGAATAAGCTATATGTCTCTGGTAAGTGGGTTATTAGAGTCAGCTGCCCATCATGTGAATTCAGTCTGAGGATTACTTCGCATTGAGGAAGTTAATTATTTTATCTTTATTTATTCAGGGAAAACCCATTGAGACCAGGGTCTCATTCACAAGGGTGCCCTGATCCCAGTAACATAACAATCAAATACAATATGAAAAAAACTGCGATCAATACAATGTAAAATAAAAATACAGCGCAACACAACATAAAAAAAAAAATGGTTACATGTCCTCAATCAACAATTCCCTGAGTGGCACCAGAATATTTGGCTGCCTCTGATCTATTCTCGAAAATCGGACCATAGGACCATACTGACTAGGGTCTGGTTTCAATAGAAAGCAATAGTAGGCTAATGGCATCTTTTTGTAGGCACAAACACTGCCATGGCTCGTTGGTCAAACCCTAAGGGGAAATTCACGTTTTTCTTTTGTATCATTTTTTGTATTTTTGAATAAACGCCAAAAATAATGTATGTGGTAAACACAGGCTTAGGAGATATTTAAACGTTTTGTTTCCCTAACTCCAACGACAATTATCCCTGTAATTCTCCTTTGTTGTTATGACGGAACAAGCAACCTGGTCTCAGAATAAGACGTATAATACTACACCCCCTCGAAGGCGTATGATAAGTTACATCATCCAATTCGTATGTTATTGTACGACCGGGTAAGATGTATGATACTATATGTCCTATAATTTCTACGATATTGTACTATTCCATTCATAATGTAACCTAACATAACATCATGGTGCCGGAGAAGATGGCTGACGTTTTACGTGCTCCTAAACGAATATGTTTTTTGTTAGTTTTTTTGTGTTGTTTGTAACTTATTTTTGAACTTAATCTGTACATAATGTTGCTGCTACCATCTCTTATGACCGAAAATAACTTCTGGACATCAGAACAGCGATTGCTCACCACGAACTGGCAGAAGCTTTTTTTTCCTTTTACGAGTCTGATGAGCCCTGCGTGAAGGACATACTGCTTTCCCAGGAACAGGTTCAAATCCTCGTCATTTGCGTGATGAGAAGAGGGAGAAAAAGAGGACAGAGGTCAGGCTGCCTTCTGAGAATTCGTAGGCGATCGAATAAACCCCCACTGCCTTCCGTTCTACTAGCTAACATGCAATCATTGGAAAATAAAATCAAAGACCTACGAGGAAGATTAAATTACCCCTGGGACTTTAAAAACTGTGTGGCTGAACGACGACACTATCAGCATACAGCTGGCTGGTTATACACTGTATCGGCAGTATAGAACAGCGGCGTCTGGTAAGACAAGGGTGGGCGGACTATGTATATTTGTAAACAACAGCTGGTGTACGATATCTAAGGAAGTCTCAAGGTTTTGCTCTCCTGAGGTGGAGAATCTCATGATAAGCTGTAGACCCCACTATCTACCAAGAGAGTTTTCATCTGTATTTTTCATAGTTGTCTACATACCACCACAGACCGATGCTGGCAGTAAGACCACACTCAATGAGCTGTGTTCCGCCATAAGCAAACAGGAAAACGCTCATCCAGAGGCGACACTCCTTGTGGCTGGGGACTTTAATGCAGGGAAACTTAAATTCGTTTTTACCAAATTTGGATCAGCATGTTAAATGTGCAACCAGAGGGGGTAGTGCTAAGAACCTTGGCGTGACCCTGGACAACACCCTGTCGTTCTCCACTAACATCAAGGCGGTGACCCGATCCTGTAGGTTCATGCTCTACAACATTCGCAGAGTATGACCCTGCCTCACACAGGAAGCGGCGCAGGTCCTAATCCAGACACTTGTCATCTCCCGTCTGGATTACTGCAACTCGCTGTTGGCTGGGCTCCCTGCCTGTGCCATTATACCCCTACAACTCATCCAGAACGCCGCAGCCCGTCTGGTGTTCAACCTTCCCAAGTTCTCTCACGTCACCCCGCTCCTCCGCTCTCTCCACTGGCTTCCAGTTGAAGCTCGCATCTGCTACAAGACCATGGTGCTTGCCTACGGAGCTGTGAGGGGAACGGCACCTCCGTACATTCAGGCTCTGATCAGGCCCTACACCCAAACAAGGGCACTGCGTTCATCCACCTCTGGCCTGCTCGCCCCCCTACCTCTGAGGAAGCACAGTTCCCGCTCAGCCCAGTCAAAACTGTTCGCTGCTCTGGCACCCCAATGGTGGAACAAGCTCCCTCACGACGCCAGGACAGCGGAGTCAATCACCACCTTCCGGAGACACCTGAAACCCCACCTCTTTAAGGAATACCTAGGATAGGATAAAGTAATCCTTCTAACCCCCCCCAGATGAGCTAAACTACTTCCGTGCTCGCTTCGAGGCAAATAACACTGAAACATGCATGAGAGCACCAGCTGTTCCGGACGACTGTGTGATCACGCTCTCCGCAGCCGATATGAGTAAGAGCTTTAAACAGGTCAACATTCACAAGGCCGCAGGGCCAGACTGATTACCAGGACGTGTAATAAGAGCATGCGCTGATCAACTGGCAAGTGTCTTCACTGACATTTTCAACCACTCCCTGTCTGAGTCCGTAATACCAACATGTTTCAAGCAGACCACCATAGTCCCTGTGCCCAACAACACCAAGGTAACCTGCCTAAATGACTACCGACCCGTAGCACTCACGTCTGTAGCCATGAAGTGATTTGAAAGGCTGGTCATGGCTCACATCAACAACATTATCCCAGAAACCCTAGACCCACTCCAATTTGCATATTGCCCCAACAGATCCACAGATAATGCAATCTCTATTGCACTCCACACTGCCCTTTCCTGCCTGGACAAAAGGAACACCTATGTGAGAATGCTGTTCATTGACTACAGCTCAGCATTCAACACCATAGTACCTTCAAAGCTCAACAATAAGCTAAGGATTCTGGGACTGAACACCTCCCTCTGCAACTGGATCCTGAACTTCCTGATGGGCTGCCCCCAAGTGGTAGGGGTAGGTAACAACACATCCGCCACCAACAGAATAATATAAATTGCCTTCAGACCACATTGCTGTTGCCTAGGGTTGGGTTTTGAGACAAACTTTGAACAGACAAGTCTATGGGGGTTTATGAGGGTGACAGGGTTTGTGAGGCAGGCTATTTTTGCTAGCATTATTTGTGTGGTGTGTGTGCCTTTTACCACTTTTTTGCCCATAAATATTATGAAATAATATGTAAAGATTGAAGTAGTTCCTCTGTGTTGCACAGCTGCAAAATTACTTCCACCGTGAACCCTGATCCCAAACACCCCCTCCACCAAATGAAAAACAACTGTTCGGGATAATAACATACTATTTTTAGATGCAGCATTTTGGAAAAGGTTCAGACACTTTTCATTGTGTATGTGACCTCTACAATATAGCAAAGAGGGATTTCAGCACTTACTCTTGGACTGTCACAGAAACTGTGTCCAAAAGCAACACTGTATTCAAATGCCAATGATAATGTATTCATAACACTTTATCTGGCCCATTAAGTATAATCTGTTCCATGTCTCTGCATTTGTAAGACTGTAAAATGTCAGGTGTTATTAATGTAGGACTGCATTAATTTGTTTCTGCGTGTCTTTTCTGCCTCACAAATGTAGCCTATGAGACATGGACAAACAGAGTAACATAACATTGATGAAAATGCTGTCTCTCCCGTCATATGAAACAATATCAAAGAAAACATTACAGTCTTTCCATCCAGCTCTATTACGGCCATACATTTGAAGTGTCATTAACAAGGAAAAGCACCATAATGCAAAGGGACATCCAGGGACGGACTGGGACAAAAATGTAGCCCTGGCATTTCAGCAACACCAGCCCACATCACCACGTGCCAGGGGTGAAAGTAGATTTAATTTCTTACAGGTACGGGGCACCCAAGCAGGCGCGCAAACTTTTTTATAACCTCGGTGTAATCAAAGAATTACATATAGAACCCAAATAAACGTAATATGATCTCCGTGGGCCTAGTAGCCTATTACCTTTTAATGTGGCATAAACACAACCAGTCATCCTGTTTTCATCTGATTGTCAAACAATCACTTCCAAAGGCGCTCCTGTAGGCTACCCGCGTATGTTGGTCCACTCAAAATAATTCTAGCATTCAAACAGTGCGCTGTGCACCCGCAATTTGATGAATGGAAAGGAAAAAAACTTCCGTAAAAAAATTAATAATTAAACATGTATTGCAATGACATTCTGCGATTGTCATTACACCTACACTTGCAGCCTGAATTGATGCATCCACAGCTGTCTGCCTGCGTCTCAGTCTTGACCACTCATCTCTGCTTGGAAAAATGTAAGTGTTCTCTTTGAACCACAATGCAATTTGTAGCATATACCATTTTTCATTTGGCTGATATGCGGTAATGTTAAGTAATAAATACATTTTTCTTGGCATTTTGTGTTAATTATTGTGATAGGTTCACTATTTTGCCGTACCGGACCGTACCGGCTTACTTTCATCCCTGTCACGTTCGCACAGCACAAACAGTAATGACACACCCCTTGACTTTTTCCACAATTTGTTGTGCTACAGCCAGAATTAAAAATTGATGAATTTAGATTTTGTCACTGGCCTACACACAATACCTCATAATGTCAAAGTGTAATTATGTTTTTCAACATTCTTACAAATGAATAAAAATGTAAAGCTGAAATGTCTTGGGTCAGTACGTATTCAACCTCTTTGTTATGGCAAGCCTAAATAAGGAGTAAAAATGTGCTTAATAAGTTGAATCCAATGGTGTCTTTAAAACAGTTAGCGTTTAATGTATTTGTATTTATTATGGATCCCCCATTGGCTGTGATAGGAGAAAACTGAGGATGGATCAACAACATTGTAGTTACTCCACAATGCTAACCTAATAGACAGAGTGAAAAGAAGGAAGCTTGTACAGAATAAAAAGATTCCAAAACATGCATCTTGTTTGCAAAAAGGCGCTAAAGTTTACTGCAAAAAATGTGGCAAAGCAATTAACTTTTTGTCCTGAATACAAAGTGTCATGTTTGGGACAAATCCAATACAAAACATCACTGGTTACCACTCTCCATATTGTCAAGCATAGTGGTGGCTGAATTATGTTATGGGTATGCTTGCAAGGACTAGGGAGTTTTTTTTAGGATAAAAAGAAACGGAATGGACCTAAGCACAGGCAAAATCCTAGAGGAAAACCAGACACTGGGAGATGAATACACCTTTCAGCAGGACAGTAACCTAAAACACAAGGCCAAATCTACACTGGAGTTGCTTACCAAGAAGATATTGAATGTTCCTGAGAGGCCGAGTTACAGTTTTGACTTAAATCTACTTGAAAATCTATGGCAAGACCTGAAAATGGTTGTCTCTCTACCAATGATCAACAACCAATTTGACAGAGCTTGAATAATTTTGAAATGAATTATGGGCAAATTTTCACAATCCAGGTGTAGAAAGCTCTTAGAGGCTTACCCAGAAAAACTCACAGCTGTAATCGCTGCCAAAGATGCTTCTACAAAGTATTGATTCATTAATTTTCATTATGGGGTATTGTCACGGACGTCGTATGGATTTGACCAAAATGCAGCGGGAATATGTATACTCATCTTCTTTTTATTTTGAAGAAGGAGAAACAAATAAATACGTATACAAAAAAAAGAACAAAACAAAACAGTCCTGTCAAGTGCACAAACACTAAACAAGGAACAACTACCCACAAAATCCGACAGAAAAACACCCCTCTTAAATAGGACCTTCAATTAGAAGCAACTAGGAGCAGCTGCTTCCAATTGAAGGTCAACCCCATTAACTAAACATAGAACTAGACATACTAGATAAACATAGAAATAACTAACATAGAACATAGCCCAACAAACCCCGAAACACTCTAAACAAACACCCCTCTTAAAACAGAACATAGCCCAACAAACCCCGAAACACTCTAAACCAACACACCCCTGCCACGTCCTGACCAAACTACAATAACAAATAACCCCTTTACTGGTCAGGACGTGACAGGTATTGCGTGTAGACGGATGAGAAAAAAATGTATTTTGATTTCAGGCTGTAACACAACAAAATGTGGAATAAGTCAAGGGGTATGAATACTTTCTGAAGGCACCGCACTTGTCCTCATAGTCCAAATATGAATGCCTAAGGACTTTTAATTTTTTTTTGTCCTCAAGTTTGCCTTTGACGCCCGTTCTGTGTATATCATAGCTATAATATTTGTGTCTGGCTCGTATTCTTTGTATGGCAGTTGGAAACAGGCAGCGCAAACAAAGATGATTGATGATTATTGCCATGAAAACGGTTGTCTTCAGCTAGTAGGCTAATGGTTCAAGTTGCAGGCTGTTTGTGGGAGGCTAGGGGACAAAAGGAAGAAATGGGGCCTATCTCTACATATACTGTATATTGTGGTGATAAGGTCGCCAGGGGACTTTGGGCTTCTATGCGCAATATCAAAAGCCCACAGCAGAAAATGTATAATTCATTTTGTGGTCTCACATTACAATAAATCTCCCTGTGCACACCAAACCAACATGATCTCCATGGGCTAAGAGGTGACAGAGACAGGTACAGTTTGTGAATGGGGATGTGTGGTCCTATGCAGGGCCCACATTGTGAGTTATGTGTCACCTGAGGATTTTCATCTTCCCAGTCATTTTGGCCAAATGTAAGCAAATGGGTTAATGTCACAAGCTGTTGAAATTATGGGGTTATATTTATCATTTGGAGAAAAAAAACATACCAGCAGTGTGTCTTGAATAGCATCATTCTGCCCTGTAAAAGAAGGTCTTGAAAACACTTTGGTCATGTGACAATATCACAATGAAATCCATGTTTTCAAGACTGACTTTTATTTCAAGACCTACTTTCTATTTTTAAAATACCTACTTCCAAGACATTTTCTTCTTTCCTGGAAAGTGCCCTATGCCCTGCCAAGACATCTCCCATGACCACAGTCTGTATGACCAGACATGACCCTCATACATCACTTATCAGTGGTCGACCTCACATAAGGTGAAAGGCTGTTCCATATGTATACATCCTGGGAAACAGAGGTATCAGCTCTCCTTGACCACAGACTGAACCGAATGACTCTGAAGTAAAACATGATATGCTTGGAGTCATATCAATCCATGCCTCCTAGAGGGTACAAACCACCTGCGACATGGCACTAGATCTTTATCCCTTTTTCCTATACCAGCAGAATAGTACTGTTGCTGTTTAAGATAAGTAGCTAAAGGATAATTGCTTTTCCTACATAGACCAGTAGTCTATTTCTCTTCTCCCATAGTAATGGAAGATCCACGTGGAGACAGACTGGGATAGGGGAGTACAGTTTGTTTCCTCAGAGAGGTAGAGATGGCATACAGGTGGCTACATGCAAGCAGTGAGAAAGTGATTCTGTTGTTAGTATCTTACTGTACAGCATTACTGCTCTCTCACATACCCCGTAGAAAATCGGATATTTACACATTCTTGTGTAAATCATGTCATGTTTTCATGAGGTGTCCCCAAGTCACACCATTTTGATGTCAGGTTCTTACTGTACTTTTTTATTTATTTAGCTAGTCTAGTCAGTTTAGAACAAATTCTTATTTTCAATGACAGCCTAGGAACAGTGGGTTAACTGCCTTGTTCAGGGGCAGAACGACAGATTTGTACCTTGTCAGCTCAGGGATTCGAACTTGCAACCTTTTGGTAACTAGTCCAACGCTCGGCTACCCTGCCATACATCTGGGTATAGTATGTGTAACAACTATGCAACATGTGTGCAGATGTGTGGCAGAAACACAATATTTCCATCTTCATACAAAAATAATTAAATGAATGCAACAGAATTGCGGGGACATTTGCCTCCCTTGCCTTTGCAACTATCAATAACACAATGACAAATTGTTACACATCATACATGTTTTTGTTTGTATTGAACTGTTGATAATTGATAAAACATAATGCCAGTCCTTTAAACGGCAAAACGTTATGTTTATGAATTGTTTAAAGTACTTAGGGTAAGCAAATTGGCTTGTCCTGTCACGTCCTGACCAGTAAAAGGGGTTATTTGTCATTGTAGTTTGGTCAGGGCGTGGCAGGGGGTGTTTGTTTTGTGTGTTTCGGTGTTTTGGGGTTTAGGTTCTATGTTATCTATTTCTATGTTTATATCTAGTTTTCTATTTCTATGTTGGGTTTTTGGCAATGACCTCCAATTAGAGGCAGCTGGTTGTCGTTGTCTCTAATTGGAGGCCATATTTAGTTGTGTTTGTTTCACTTGTGTTTGGTGGGTGGTTATTTTCTGTATAGCCTGGGAGCCTTATGGAACTGTTATCATTGTTTGTTTATTTTGTTTAAGTGGTTTCTTTAAATAAATTAAGAAGATGAGCACTTTACCCGCTGCGCCTTGGTCCAGTCCTTACGACGCTTATGACATGTCCCAGTAGTGATGTGACATGTCTTGGGGATTTTGAGATATCTATTATTTTGAATGCCAGAAAGTGAACAAAAGCATTTCATGTATTTTATAAATCAATAAAAGCAAAGGCCATTTAAACAGTGACTATAGAAAGTCTACACCCCCTTGAACTTTTTTTCACATTTTGTTGTGTCAGTGCCTCAGAGTTTCATACATTTAAATAAGGATCCCCCCCCCCCCCCCACTCACACCATACTCCACACTTTTAAGGATGTTTTTTTTATTGTGAAAAAAAAACTTTCTATTGAAAATACAAATCTTAAATATCATAATTGTATAAGTCGCAATCCCCCTGAGTAAAAACTTGGTGGAAGCACCAATGGCAGCAATTATGGCTGTGAGTCTGTTGGGATAGGTCTCTACCAACTTTGCACACCTAGATTTGGCAATATTTGACCATTCTTCTTTACAAAATTGTCAAAGCTCTGTCAAATTCTTTGTGGAACATTGATGGACAGCAATCTTCAAATCATGCCACAAATCTTCGATTGGATTTAGGTCAGGGCTCTGACTGGGCTGACAAGGACATTTATCTTTTTATTCCTAAGCCACTCCACTGTAGCTTTGGCTGTATGCTTCAGGTAGTAGTCATGCTGAAAGGTGAACTTCTGCCCCAGTTTCAGCTTTCTTGCAGAGAGCCGCAGGTTTTCCTCAAGGACTTTTTTGTACATTGCTCCGTTAATTTTGGGTGTTGTGCCGTGTTGGGTTTGCGCCAAACATAATACTTTGCATTAAGGCCCCCCAAAAATATGTTTGTATCGTCAGACCACAAAACCTTTTGCCACTTGGCTACAGAATCTCTTGAATATTTTTTTTACATACCGTAATTTCCGGACTATAAGCCGCAACTTTTTTCCCACGCATTGATCCTCGAGGCTTAAACAATGACGCGGCTAATATATGGATTTTTCCCGCTTTTTTTTTAAAAAACACATTCTGTGACGTGCTCAGTTTTTTGGCGGAATGAAGCTTTCATTAGACCAATGAAATTGCCGAACGGGTTAAGGTTAAACAACTTTTTTGTTTACTGTTTAGATTAAATTGAGCGCTCTCAAACTTCCCATCATTCTGATTACGGTAGTCATTTTGTCACCCTCATCATGGCTAAGACACGGAGAAATGCATATGATGCAGCTTTCAAGTTGAAGGCGATTGATCTGGCTGTTGGAAAAGGAAATAGAGCTGCTGCACGGGAGCTTGGTCTTAATGAGTCGATGATAAGACGTTGGAAACAGCAGCGTGAGGAATTGACTCAGTGCAAAAAGACAACTAAAGCTCACTGCTAATTTTACATTTTTTGTTACAAGCCGTGTTTCGTTAAAGCCTATTTATTTTTGTTACAAGCCGTGTTTCGTTAAAGCCTATTTATTTTTGTTACAAGCCGTGTTTCGTTAAAGCCTATTTATTTTTGTTAAAGCCGTGTTTCGTTAAAGCCTGTGTAAAGTTCATTTGTTTCAATGTACCGGTAGGCACCTGCGGCTTATAGACATGTGCGGCTTATTTATGTTCAAAATAATTTTTTTTTTTTAATTCAGTGGGTGCGGCTTATATTAAGGTGCGCTCAATAGTCCGGAAATGACAGTACTTCAAATGGGAATCAAGGTGGGCTATCTTAAGTAATGGCTGCTTGGGGCACTGTTGTTACATGCACGCTTTGACCAGTCTTGGCAAAAAAATGCCTGTAACTCTTTCAAAGTTGCCATTGGACTGTTGGTAGCTTCTCTGATCCGTCTCCAACATGCTCAGTCATCCAATTTGGAGGGATAGCTTGATCTAGGTTTGGTCTTAGTGGTGCCATACACCTTCCACTTCTTAGTCTTGACTGTGCTCCAAGGGATATTCAAGGCCTTTGAAATCTTTTTATACTCATCCCCTGATCTCACTGTATGACCTTCGGTGGGTGACAAATTAGGGTGAGGCACCCCACACTGCCTGTGTCAGATGGTGACAGACAGTGACAGACAGTGTGAAAGCCGGCTGTGGGGTGATATTGCTGGCCTGCTTAACAGAGCTGCATGATAACACATATATGCTGAAAATATCCTAAATCCATTTTAGCAGTGTCCATTCCTTGAATCAACCTCATTCATGTGTTTTTTTTCTAAAGAGAGAACTCCACATCTCTCTATCTGGGATATTCTTCTGTCCTACACTGTGCCGACACCAATGATTTTCCCCATGACTACTCTCGCTCAGTTCAGCTCAGCGACACACTATCTTTAAGTCCCTAATATACTGGAAGTGTATCAGAGGCTACAGGCAAACAGCAGATGACTAAGGAGATATAGGAATGTAAACAGTAGCAGATGTCTGTGTAGCTTCGAGGAGAGAGTGCTCCTGACAGGACCTGAGTTCAGAGAGGAGAGGAAGTGTTAGGTGTATTGAATGTTCTGGACATTTTGTTAGAATCCCCTCTAGAGAGAAAGCACTTTGAGCATACAGGGCAGTAAGGAGAGAAATGGACAGTACATTTGTGTCTCTCTAGTTTCAGGATGGAGGGGATACTCTGTGTCAAATGTAAGCAGAGAGGCACATCATACGAAATACCTACAGTACCAATCAAAAGTTTGGACACAGCTACACATTCATGGGTTTTTCTTTATTTTTACTATTTTCTACAGTGTAGAATAATAGTGAAGACATCAAAACTATGACAAGTGCTCTGCATATGTGGGAACTTCTTCAAGACTGTTGGAAAAGCATTCCAGGTGAAGCCCGTTGAGGGAATGCCAATGTGTTTAACACTTTTTTGGTTACTACACGATTACATATGTTATTTCGTAGTTTTGATAGCATGCAGTTTATTAGGCTCCAGATGAAATAAGTTATGATGAATTTCACAGGGTGATGAAAGTGCATGATAATTGATGCTCCTTTGAATATCGAGGGTCTTATTCTGGTGACGTCATGATCGATGCTTGGCTGCCTTTTGACAAAAAAACAACAGCTCGCTCTTTTGTCCATAATCATCTCATCATGTTGGCAAGCCTTCCTGCACTGTCTGCCATAGCGATTTTAGCATGTAAATCTTGGTGGGGCAAACTCACTTAAAAAAAAAAACATGTTGCATGCCAGCAAAGCCACTACACAACACAACACTAACCAATACATGAATTGCACTATAACGGTGACAAACGGTGCCTAAAAAAGCTGTCCCAAACAGTAGAGCTTTCTTTTCAGCCCCATGGAGTGAGTCCTTACTACCGCTACACCTGGCTATCAGCGGAGCCTTGTCTGGCAGTGAAACAGTTCATTCAGCCTCATTTACTGCCTTTTTAAGAAACATAGCTGATATTATCAATTATCAACAGTTCAATACAAACAATTGAGATGTACAAACTATGGCATGAAGGAACAATGAGTGGATAAGGCAATCCATAATTTTGATTAAGAAATGAATGACCGAGCTAAGACGGATGTAGTAAATATAACTATTTGTTCAGCACTTTTGAAATGTACAGCGACAGGATTCAGAACATGGTATTCAGTATTCTCAGTAATCTTCCTGTACACCAAGTCAGAACCATAGGATACATAAAGGGTGCTTATAAGCAGACAATGAAAGCTCTTACAATATTCAATGATGACATTTCTCTAAAACAGGTTATAGGCTACATGTGCACCACCAAGTCAGAACAGTAGGCTAAGTTATGAGGGGGAAAGGGACCAAATGATCAGCTTAATACACAACATACACTTAGTATTACTTTCTTATCTGCAGTATACATATCTCCCTGGCATATTACATCCTTTATGCAGCATCATGCAAGACATGTTTGGACTCACCGTGTTGTGCTGTGCTCTCTTGAACAGGAAGGTGGTGCAGCGATTGTTGTTGTGGGAAAATTTTGTAATCAAACTTCATCATCAAAGTTTTGGCATTCTCTGGATTTTTAGTGCTTTCAAGACAACTGAGAACTCGGAAAAAAAACAAGGTCGAATCATGGCGTCAGTGATCTTCAGGTCGGAGCTCTAGAAAGAGGTCCGAACTCCCGACTTGGAATTGAGAGTTGGATGACCGATCAAAACGTATTTTCCCAGTCGGAGCTAGTTTTTTTTCAGAGTTCCCAGTTGTCTTGAACTCACTGAAGTCGGAGATTTCCCAGTTCCGAGTTACCAGTTGTTTTTAACGCGGCAGAAGTCATGCTGGATTGACAGCATGGCCAATGTATTCAACTTTTTCTTGCCATGGTGTTGCATGTGAATGTTTATCCTTTTAAAAAGGAAAAGAGACCCTTAAACCCAGAATTGTACCACACACCCACTCCACTGAATAGCAAGCTAGTGATTGCTTTGCAACGCTTGCAGTTAGCCACTGATTCCAATGGCCGATGTTTATGTCCAATGGCCGATGAGCACCGATACTTTTTATCTATAATTTCTCTTCATATGACAAGGATTGAGAATTAAAAACAGGTTCAGCCAGAGTTACTCCACCTCAAGAATTGCATTTGGCGAATGGCTCGGCACACGCATACTCAGGCTGACTGGCTATCGTTCAGGCAAATGAGAAATAAGTGCACTCAGGCTATCCGGAAGGCCAAAGTTAGTTACTTTAAGAAGCAGTTCTCTCTCTGTGGGTCTAAGCCCAAGAAGTTCTGGAAAACAGTTAAAGACCTGGAGAATAAACCCTCCTCCTCACACCTGCCCATGTCCTTTAATGTTGATGATGTGGTTGTTACTGACAAGAAGTACATGGCTGAGCTCTTTAATCACCACTTCATTAAGTCTGGATTCCTATTTGACTCAGCCATGCCTCCTTGCCCGTCCAACATTTCCTCATATCCCACTCTTCTAATGCGACTATCCCCGATGCTCCTCCCTCTTTTTCCCCTGCCCCGCTACAAAGTTTCTCCCTGCAGGCAGTCACTGAGTCCGAGGTGCTAAAGATAGCTCCTTAAACTTGACCCCAAAAAAACATCTGGGTCAGATGGTTTAGACCCTTTCTTCCTTTAGGTTGCTGCCCCTATCATCGCAAAGCCTAACTCCAACTTTTTTAACCCGTCTCTTCTTTCTGGGGAGGTTTCCATTGCTTGGAAGGCAGCCACAGTTTGTCCTTTATTAAGGGGGAGATCAAGCTGATCCTAACTGTTATAGGCCTATTTCTATTTTGCCCTGTTTATCAAAAGTGTTGGAAAAACTTGTCAAAAATCAACTGACTGGCTTTCTTGATGTCTATAGTATTCTCTCTGCTGTGCAATCTGGTTTCATCTCAGGTTATGGATGTGTTACTGCAACCTTAAAGGTCCTCAATGATGTCACCATTGCCCTTGATTCTAAGCAATATTATGCTGCTATTTTTATTGACTTGGCCAAAGGTTTTGATACGGTAGACCATTCCATTCTTGTGGGCCGGCTAAGGAGTATTGGTGTCTCTGAGGGGTCTTTGGCCTGGTTTGCTAACTACTTCTTTCAAAGAGTGCAGTGTATGAAGTCAGAAGATCTGCTGTCTCAGCCACTGCCTGTCACCAAGGGAGTACCCCAATGCTCAATCCTAGGCCCCACGCTCCTCTCAATTTACATAAACAACATAGCTCAGGCAGTAGGAAGCTCTCTCATCCATTTATATGCAGATGATACAGTCTTATACTCAGCTGGCCCCTCCCCGGATTTTGTGTTAAATGCTCTACAACAAAGCTTTATTAGTGTCCAACAAGCTTTCTCTACCCTTAACCTTGTTCTGAACACCTCCAAAACAAAGGTCATGTGGTTTGGTAAGAAGAATGCCCCTCTTCCCACGGGTATTATTTCTACCTCTGAGGATTTAGAGCTTGAGGTAGTCACCTCATTCAAGTACTTGGGAGTATGGCTAGACGATGCACTGTCCCCCTCTCATCACACATCAAAGCTGCAGGCTAAGGTTAAATCTAGACTTGGTTTCCTCCATCGTAATCGTTCCTCTTTCACCCCAGCTACCAAACTAACCCTGATTCAGATGACCATTCTACGCCTGCTGGATTACGGAGACATAATTTATAGATCGGCAGGTAAGGGTGCTCTCGAGCGGCTAGATGTTCTTTACCATTCGGCCATCAGATTTGCCACCAATGCTCCTTATAGGACACATCACTGCACTCTATACTCTTCTGTAAACTGGTCATCTCTGTATACCCGTTGCAAGACCCACTGGTTGATGCTTATTTATAAAACCCTCTTAGGCCTCACTCCCCCCTATCTGAGATATCTACTGCAGCCCTCATTCTCCACATACAACACAAGTTCTGCCTGTCACATTCTGTTAAAGGTCCCCAAAGCACACACATTCCTGGGTCGCTCCTCTTTTCAGTTTGCTGCAGCTAGCGACTGGAAGAGCTGCAACAAACACTCAAACTGGGCAGTTTTATCTCAATCTCTTCATTCAAAGACTCAATCATGGACACTCTTACTGACAGTTGTGGCTTCTTTGTATGTTGTATTGTTCTCTCTACCTTCTTGACCTTGTGCTGTTGACTTTGCCCAATCATGTTTGTACCATGTTTTTGTGCTGCTACCATGTTGTGTTGCTACCATGTTTTTGTCATGTTGTGTTGCTACCATGCTGTGTTGTCATGTTTTGCTGTTATGTTGTTGTCTTAAGTCTCTCTTTATGTAGTGTTTTGTCTCTCTTGTTGTGATGTGTGTTTTGTCCTATATTTATATTGTATTTATTTTTGTATTTTTTGAAATCCCAGACCCCCTTCCCCGCAGGAAGCCTTTTGCCTTTTGGTAGGCCGTCTGACTTGCCTAGTTAAACAAAGGTTAAATAAAATAAAAATTGAAAAGGATTTGCCAGTAGATTGTCAACTTGATTCATGATGATGACTGCTTGTCTAGCTTGCTAGCTAATATATTGAAAGTATGATGTTGACATGTCCAATCAAAGCTATATAAAGTGATTTGACGTCATTTTATCTTTAGCCAATGACCTTGAGCCTTCTTGGATGGGCACTTCTAATGTAAATCTAAGCCCTAAGGGTCTTGCATTTTCAAGCTGTCCCCATGAGTGACAGAACAGAGGCAATCACAGCGCAACTAGAGAACATTACCAACCCCTACACTCTGTATTTTACACTGGCTGCCCCACCACCACAGAAAGCACTGAGCTAGGCTGAAGCACCTGCATTGTGGAGCTGCCTTACTCAAGAAAGCAAAAAAGAGACCATGTTTTATGTGGCTTTATTAATTCAATGATTTGTTTTGTTACATTGTTTGCTAAACAGTTGGGGCACCAATTGGATGGATTCCTAGCTAGTTTAATGATTTAGAAACCTGTGGAAAGTACTAGCGATGTACAAAGACCATTCGATTTTGGGAGAGAACAGAAGTTTTGAATTAGCAATTAGCAGCTTGGTTTTGAAATCTGTTTTCCAATATATCATTTTTTCAGTGTTTTGAGCAGTAATCTAAACAGCAGCACAAATATTATATCACAAGCAGTTGAGAGGGAAATGAGATTAGTTGTGACACAGTTCTAAAATTTTGCCTGGTGTCTGAGGATTGAATGTACACTAGCAGTACCATTTGACCGTTTCTAGGCATAAGCGACATAAGTGGCCGTTGTATTGGATTTACCCTAAACAACACAATGTATTCAGGACAAAAAGTAGCAATGTTGATCCATCCTCAGTTTTCTCCTATCACAGCCATTAAACTATGTAAGTGTTTTAAAGTCGCTATTTGCCTCATGGTGAAATCCCTGAGCGGTTT
Source organism: Salmo salar (assembly GCF_965601325.2). Lineage (NCBI taxonomy): Eukaryota > Metazoa > Chordata > Actinopteri > Salmoniformes > Salmonidae > Salmo > Salmo salar. Next base: position 10,368,420 of record NC_138299.1, on the reverse strand, counting down.
CCTTCCTCTCCGGCAACTCATTTAAAAAGGACGCCTGTATCTTTGTATTGACTGGGTATATTGATACACCATCCAACATGTAATTAATAACTTCACCATGCTCAAAGGGATATAATGCTTTTTTTTTACCCATCTACCAATAGGTGCCCTTCTTTACAAGGCATTGGAAAACCTCCCTGGTCTTTGTAGTTGAATATGTGTTTGTAATTCAGTGCTTGACTGATGGACCTTACAGATAATTGTATGTGTGGTGTACAGAGATAAGGTAGTCATTTAAAAATAATGTTAAACACTATTATTGAGGGCCTCTCGAGTGGCAGGGATGTCCTTGTCCCATCGAGCACTAGCGACTCCTGTGGCAGGCCGGGCGCAGTGCACGCTGACATGGTCGCCAGGTGCACTGTTTCCTCCGACACATTGGTGCGGCTGGCTTCTGGGTTAAGTGGGCTTTGTGTCAAGAAGCAGTGCAGCTTGGCTGGGTTGTGTTTCGGAGGATGCACGGCTCTCAACCTTCACCTCTCCCGAGTCGGTATGGGAGTTGCAGCAATGAGACAAGACTGTAACTACTAATTGGATACCACAAAATTGGGGAGAAAAAGGGGTAAAAAATATCTATATATTTTTGTATAAAAATTTTAAAACCGCTATTATTGCACACAGAGTGAGTCACTGCAACTTATGTGACTTGTTAAGCACATTTTTACTCCTGAACTGTTTTATGCTTGCCATAACAAAGGGGTTGAATACTTGTTGGCTCATGACATTTCAGCTTTTCACTTTTAATTAATTTGTAAAAATGTCTAAAAACATAATTCCACTTTCACATTATGGGGCATGTGTAGGTAGGCCAGTGACACAACATCTCAATTGAATCAATCTTTAGTTCAGGCTTTAACGCAACAAAATGTAGAAAAAGTCAAGGGGTCTGAATATTTTCTGAAGGCACTGTAATAAAACCTGCAATAGGGTGAATGTAAACCAGGGAAAAAACACACAATTCTAAATCAAATAGCTAAACAATTCCATATATTAGCGGGTGGGTGAATGTGTTGACCTTTCTTGCTGAATTGAGCCTGGTCAAAAGAAGACAAAAAAAGGTCAAAAGAAGTTCAAATCTTCAAATAGTCTTAACCTTTTTGTGATGATTACCATCATCATATTATCCAATGTGTCTGTATAGCTGTCCCAGTGATGTAGTAATTCACACATTCTTACTGTTTCTATCCCTCTGGCAATTGGCTCTGACTACTATCTATGTCCCCAATCAAATAACATCTAGACAAATGCAATTATCGATCCCCATTTGAAATTACATTTAGGGAGATTATGAGGAGGACTAATACAATTTTACCCGCATTGGAGGGCAAATCACCATAGCAACTTCACCAAGACTCTTTGACCGTACTGTACCAGACACTCTGATACTCATTATGTCACATGTGTAAACCTCCCCAAGAGGCATAGAGTATACAGTACAGAGCTATAGCAGTCATTGGCTGAGGTAGTATTTTCATACATCCCTTGGTGTAATACAGTACCATGGTAGATGTCAAGATGAGGGCAGAGCTTCTCCAGTGAAGGCCAATGCCACATGTCTTGTCAGGAGACTAAACTGATCCATCTCCCATTGTCTTCTATCCAGCCCATACATCTAAATGGTTTACCTTTGAACTACATTGAATCTCTCTCACTCCAACTTGTGTCCGTGCCCAAGGTCAAGGGAGTTCATTGTTAGGTTTTGATTGATTAATGGCACTGTCAAACAAGGACACCTGTTCGCACAGGAAGATCAGCAGATTATACTTTTCATCAAGCTCAAATGTGAAATTGATGTCCCAATATATTATTTAGATGTGGCCTCTGGAGCACATGGTCATTATCAGCCTCCCTTCATTCTGTTTGAGGAAGCAGTGGTTTCAGAATGGGGAACATTGATTATTTCATTGATGTATGAGCTTTAAATGTGTCACTGATAGACAAGACTTGGTTCCGACTGGCTGGGACAAAGTCAGTGTAATGTCACAGGAGGTAGACATCGGGATCTCTATCTATAATCATAGGATATTACAGTGGTTTGTCTTCTGCTTTTCATCTGATCTGTCATTATTTTCCATCCACCGTCCCCTCTATTCTTTCAAAGAAGATAAATCCCTCTCGGTTCATCAAAGGAGACTGTTTCATTTTCATCGTTTGATGCTTTAAGGACATCGTTTAATAGAAACACAATCTTCCCATGTTTAGAATACTGATACAAGATGTTCTAAAGCTAACAAACATCTCTGAGTATGAGTGCAGTGATATACTGTTTGGATTCAGTATTGACATTTAATTTGGGATGATGCCATTCCATCAACGATGCCATGCTCCGAAATAGTGTATTAGGAACCAATATTATCTGGTCATGTTGAACAGAACCATTATAGAAGAGGAAGGGGAAATAGTAGGTTCTTCTGACCAATTTGTGTCTGTACTATCATGAATGGCAATTTCTTTGGCAAACATCTCATCTACTAACATGTTTCTGATTGGAAATACTACTGTTGATTATAGTAGGGGTGAAGTCAATATTTTGCATCCCTTTAGTCACAGCATGGAGTGAAGCCATCATTAAGCTTTCTTTTAGTAATCACTGATTGCAGAAAGTGAAGATGCTCGTTATCATTTCCTGTGAATTCTTTTTCAGATTTTGTGACAGTATACATTTTATAATAGTAATCAAATCTGACCTAATTAGATCTCCATGCGGGAAAAAATGAGTCTTTGTAAAGCAACCATGGCAGATATTTACATTTTCCCAATTTCTTTGTCTTCATATTCACAAATTCCCCTCCACCAGTAGTACTTGACCTTTTAATGACCTTTTAATGACCTTTTAATGACGTCAGACCGAGGCTCTGCATCTGTCCTCGTGCTCCTAGATCTTAGTGCCGCTTTTGATACCATCGATCACCACATTCTTTTGGAGAGATTGGAAACCCAAATTGGTCTACATGGACAAGTTCTGGCCTGGTTTAGATCTTATCTGTCGGAAAGATATCAGTTTGTCTCTGTGAATGGTTTGTCCTCTGACAAATCAATTGTAAATTTCGGTGTTCCTCAAGGTTCCGTTTTAGGACCACTATTGTTTTCACTATATATTTTACCTCTTGGGGATGTCATTCGAAAACATAATGTTAAATTTCACTGCTATGCAGACGACACACAGCTGTACATTTCAATGAAACATGGTGAAGCCCCAAAATTGCCCTCGCTAGAAGCCTGTGTTTCAGACATAAAGAAGTGGATGGCTGCAAACTTTCTACTTTTAAACTCGGACAAAACAGAGATGCTTGTTCTAGGTCCCAAGAAACAAAGAGATCTTCTGTTGAATCTGACAATTAATCTGGATGGTTGTACAGTCGTCTCAAATAAAACTGTGAAGGACCTCGGCGTTACTCTGGACCCTGATCTCTCTTTTGAAGAACATATCAAGACTGTTTCAAGGATAGCTTTTTTCCATCTACGTAACATTGCAAAAATCAGAAATTTTCTGTCCAAAAATGACGCAGAAAAATTAATCCATGCTTTTGTTACTTCTAGGCTGGACTACTGCAATGCTCTACTTTCCGGCTACCCGGATAAAGCACTAAATAAACTTCAGTTAGTGCTAAATACGGCTGCTAGAATCCTGACTAGAACCAAAAAATTTGATCATATTACTCCAGTGTTAGCCTCCCTACACTGGCTTCCTGTTAAGGCAAGGGCTGATTTCAAGGTTTTACTGCTAACCTACAAAGCATTACATGGGCTTGCTCCTACCTATCTTTCCGATTTGGTCCTGCCGTACATACCTACACGTACGCTACGGTCACAAGACGCAGGCCTCCTAATTGTCCCTAGAATTTCTAAGCAAACGGCTGGAGGTAGGGCTTTCTCCTATAGAGCTCCATTTTTATGGAATGGTCTGCCTACCAATGTGAGAGACGCAGACTCAGTCTCAACCTTTAAGTCTTTACTGAAGACTTATCTCTTCAGTAGGTCCTATGATTAAGTATAGTCTGGCCCAGGAGTGTGAAGGTGAACGGAAAGGCTGGAGCAACGAACCGCCCTTGCTGTCTCTGCCTTGCCGGTTCCCCTCTTTCCACTGGGATTCTCTGCCTCTAACCCTTTTACAGAGGCTGAGTCACTGGCCTACTGGTGTTCTTCCATGCCGTCCATGGGAGGGGTGCGTCACTTGAGTGGGTTGAGTCACTGACGTGGTCTTCCTGTCTGGGTTGGCGCCCCCCCCCCCCCCCCCTTGGGTTGTGCCATGGCGGAGATCGTTGTGGGCTATACTCGGCCTTGTCTTAGGACGGTAAGTTGGTGGTTGGAGACATCCCTCTAGTGGTGTGGGGGCTGTGCTTTGGCAAAGTGGGTGGGGTTATATCCTGCCTGTTTGGCCCTGTCCGGGGGTATCATCGGATGGGGCCACAGTGTCTTCTGATCCCTCCTGTCTCAGCCTCCAGTATTTATGCTGCAGTAGTTTATGTGTCGGGGGGCTAGGGTCAGTCTGTTACATCTGGAGTATTTCTCTTGTCTTATCCGGTGTCCTGTGTGTATTTAAATATGCTCTCTCTAATTCTCTCTTTCTCTCTTTCTGTCTTTCTCTCGGAGGACCTGAGCCCTAGGACCATGCCTCAGGACTACCTGGTATGATGACTCCTTGCTGTCCCCAGTCCACCTGGCCGTGCTGCTGCTCCAGTTTCAACTGTTCTGCCTGCGGCTATGGAACCCTGACCTGTTCACCGGACGTGCTTGTTGCACCCTCGACAACTACTATGATTATTATTATTTGACCATGCTGGTCATTTATGAACATTTTAACATTTTAACATTTTGACCATGTTCTGTTATAATATCCACCCTGCACAGCCAGAAGAGGACTGGCCACCCCTCATAGCCTGGTTCCTCTCTAGGTTTCTTCCTAGGTTTTTGGCCTTTCTAGGGAGTTTTTCCTAGGGAGTTTTTCCTAGCCACCGTGCTTCTTTCACATGCTTTGCTTGCTGTTTGGGGTTTTAGGCTGGGTTTCTGTACAGCACTTTGAGAATATCAGCTGATGTACGAAGGGCTATATAAAAATAAATTTGATTTGATTTGATTTGATACTTCATGAACAATCCTGTGAGAACACTTGTATTACTGTAAAAAATGTCATGACAGGCCTGATGGAAAAATAACATTTGTCTGCAAACTTTACAAATGTCGACTAAATAAAATACGCTAGACAATATATTTTTCTGTCAATAAAATTAATTATGTGACAAATGTTGGTGGAAACGCATTTATGCACAAATATTGATCCAATAACCATCGGATCTAAATAAACTTGGGAGTCATTCGATGACATGTTGTGTGGTCCTCCCACTAAAATGTCTCGAAAGCAGGGTTGCCAGGTCAAACAAATTGATAGTCTAATGACCACTCAAAACCCGCCCAAAAGGCCTGAAAACTAGCCCAAACCCCGGGGGTGCCTTATTGCTATTATAAACTGATTACCAACGTAATTACAACAGTAAAAAGTAGTCTTGTCATACCCGTGGTATATGGTCTGATATACCACGGCTTTCAGCCAATCAGCATTCAGGGCTCGAACCAGGTTAATAATTGTAAATAAATCCCTTTGCGCATGTGCATAACTATAGATAAACCCGACAGGAGAGTTTGAGTGATGAGAATTGGACAGAGGATCTCGAAATCTATGAGCAAAAAAAACTTGGATCAACATAAAAACTAATGTTAGGCTATTTTCTGGCAATTGTGCTGTTATTATATGCCAAATATTAAGACTACAAATGGCCCATTTCAATAGGCATAGGCTGCAGATTAAAATCTGGGTTTATGATTGTAATTCAAATTTGCCATGGTTTTCTTGGATAAAGGCAAGTATTCTATTGCCCCTGATAGGCCTACATCTCATTTCCGATGGTATACAGTAGCCTAGACAAGATGTAGGCAAGATGTAAACTGAACGATTTAGCAACTTGCATATTTCAAATGAATAGACTAATCTATTCAACATGAATAGCGAGGCTATTAAGAGGTAAGAAGTGTTTCCCAATAGCCTGCTGCAATAGGCTACTGAGGATGGGGTAATAATTTGAATCACTGAATTAAATATAAAACATATGTATATGAACTGAATATGCTTGTCAACAACAGCCAGTGTTTATTTTTTAGAATTTGTTTTACCTGTAGCCTAATCTCCTCTCGCTCACATGACTCAGCCAATAGCTGTGCTGCTCTCTCAACACACACACTGTAAAGGGGTACGTAACTGGTGGCAGGGAAGTCAGACGCAGGAGAGCAGAACTAGGTAGTAGCCGGAGCAGTTTAATCCAAAAACCAACGGCATAAAAATACAACAGAATATGGGTACAAAAAACCTGACGCGCACCAGTAAACAAGTGCACAAGCACTTACAACAAAACAATCCCACACAAAGACAATGGGGGAACAGAGGGTTAAATACACAACAAATAATGAGTAGGAAAACAAGACAAAACAAATGGAAAATGAAAAGTGGATCGACGATGGCTAGCAGACCGGTGACGCCGACCGCCGCCCGAACAAGGAGAGGAAACGACTTTGGTGGAAGTCGTGACAGTACCCCCAATGAGCCGCGCGCCGACACCGGGGACGACCCGGAGGGCGAGGTGCAGGGCGATCCGGACAGAGACGGTGGAACTCCCGCAGCATTGAAGGGTCCAACATGTCCTCCACCAGAACCCAGCATTTCTCCTCCGGACCGTACCCCTCCCAGTCCACGAGGTACTGAAGGCCCCTCGCCCGACGTCCTCATACCCATGGCTAGTTAGTTAGCGGTGGTGCGCGCTAATAGTGTTTCAATCAGTGACGTCACTCGCTCTGAGACTTGAAGTAGGGTTTCCCCTTGCGTTGCAAGGGCCGTGGCTTTTGTGGCACGATGGGTCACGATGCTTCGTGGGTGTCAGTTGTTGATGTGTGCAAGGGTCCCTGGTTCGAGCCCAGGTTGGGGCGAAGAGAGGGACGGAACCTATACTGTTACACATGGTATAAGGTCTGATATACTACGGCTGTCAGCCAATCAACATTCAGGGCTGGAACCACCCAGTTTATAAATTACAATAATCTGGTCGCCACTAGTTACCACAACCACAAAGTCATAAACCCTGTCTATTTCTGCAACTTCTCTTCTTAAAATGTGATTTTAAACCTAACCCTAACCTTAACCTTAGCCTTCATGTCACGCCCTGACCATAGAGAGCCCTCGGGGTTCTCTATGGTGTGTTAGGTCAGGGCGTGACTAGGGGGGGTTTCTAGGTATTATATTTCTATGTTGGTGTGTGTGTATGGCTCCCAATTAGAGGCAGCTGAATATCGTTACCTCTAATTGGGGATCATACTTAGTGTGTCCTTTTTCCCACCAGCGATGTGGGATATTGTTTTGTATGAGTGCCTATGTGCGCTACGTATTTCACGATCGTTATATCTTTGTTGTGTTGGAAGTTTCACTATCCTTAAAATGTGGAACTCTACTCACCCTGCGCCTTGGTCCAATTATTCATACGACGGTCGTGACACTTCACTTAATTTCTAACTTTATGCCTAACCCTAACCTTAAATTAAGACCAAAAAAACCAATGTTATTTTTTTCAATACATTTTTATGATAGGCCAATTTGGACTTTGTGGCTGTGGTAACTAGTGGAAAAAAGAGTTGAATATGAAATGTAATCACACCCTACTTATTATGTAAATATTATACTGTTGAAGGGCCAAATGTGACCTAATGGGTATGATGCATTGTGCATGAAATCATCCAAAATGTATGTGCATTTTGTGATGTGAATGCTGATGTTTGGCTGATCAATACAGTCAAATCCATCAAGTAATTTAAGCATGACTCTGGTTCAGTTGCTATTAATAATGAGTGGCTCCTTTTAATTTCATATTCATGATATTATGGTATCATTCTTGTACGACTGTGTCCATGAGCAGAAGACAAACAATGTAGAGACAACATTATCCTTCAGTCAGAAAATGAATTGCGTCATCACTGGAGGTTAAATGTAAATGATCAAGCACATGACATTCATTAAATAGAATTAGTTCTGCGGAACATTTCAGTAGTATGCGTAGTAATTGAATCAAAGTAAATATTTTTAGGATACTCATACTTTTTCATACTATAGAAACATTACTTAACAACATGTATCACACTAACAGCCAGGGAATGCACAAAGTAAATGCATCAGTAAACACTTGCAATAAATCAAATCATATACTAATATGTAACCCTGTGGACATGGTCTCCAGTGTGTAACAATACATATTCAAAATGTGTCAGGTCTTGATTTAAACACCCTCTTCTATTTTCTATGGAGAACAGGTCATGATAAAACCCTTTCTTTAAGAGTGAATATTAAGTATGTGCATTATTCAAGGAGTGTGAATCCAAGGAAGCCGTGGCCAATCACATTAGCTCATAAACACCAAGGACAAGGAAGATGCCCCAGAGTTCCCATAGGAGAGTTACCAATTACTCTAGCTCTCTGGCTGATGTGTTGGAGTGAGTGAGTGCGCGCGTGAATGCGTAAGTGCGTGCATGTATGCACGTTTGTAACTGTGAAGTTAGAGATCCAACCAAAAATGAAAGAAAGAAGTTTGAAATCCCCAGATGGTCAGATTTGATTTGTTTCTTTAAACCTTCTTAGATAACATTTTCGACATATAACTTGGACAAAAACAAAACCTAATGTTACCTCTGAGCAACCCTGTTTATGACTCACATCTACTCGTATCCTCCAAGTGGCTGTGACCAGTCCACACTGAGGTAGTGGATATTACCTTGTGACTGCAGGTGTTCCAGAGAGAGAGAGAGAGAGTTCACCTGAGGACAATTACACTCCTATCTGATCCCCACCCACCCCACCTCATGCCTGCTACGCTAAATCACAGTAGATCCATTTCATAGCAACAGCTTGACTTTTGAGCTACAGTTTCACCTTTTTGAATTGAACCACTGTGAGGAGGAATACACCAGCCTTCTTAGTATTCAGAGTGTGACAACGCAACATTTGTGATATCGATATGTTTTTATACTCGACAGGTGCACTCCAGTCCACAGGAGGCTGGTGAGGGGAGGACGGCTCTTAATAGTGGCTGGAATGGAGTGAGTGGAACGGTATCAAACACGTGGAAACCATGTTTTTGATGTGTTTGATACTAATTCGTTAGCTCCGTTCCAGCCATTATTATGAACCCATCCTCCCCAATTAAGGTGCCACCAACCACCTGTGCTCAAATCCCTCGTCACCAGACCATGTTTTATTTATACTGTTTTTCAAAGACCTATAACCCAGCATCTCAACAATGAATGATGATGAATCTGAGGTAAAATTAACTATCTTCCTTAGTGATAAGTCAACTGCTGTAATTCAAAGGTCACGGCAAAGAACATGTAAACTGGTGAACTAAATCAATAATAAAAATATGTGGCATCATTATGATGAAAATAGCAATGGAAGGATGCACAGATATGAGAGAAAGAGAGAAATGAATCACAGACCCAAAACAAAAAGCTCATCTTCAAAATATTAATAGATCTAAATATCCTTGTCCTCACCTTACCAAGTGGGAAATATCCAACAAAGATCTTTCCATTGGGGAATGCACTGCGATCGTAGCTTCTCTAGCTTTCATGTCTTTGTGAACACACATGCAGGGTTCAGTGTTTGAATGTTCAAGTCAGTAGAAGACATTCTAGTCGTAATAAGCTCTCACTGAGAGGAGGTATTGTAGGTCCTCTACCAAAATGTAAAATGTTTGTAGAGCCACGTTTGAACTCTGTGAACGCTCCACCAACACTGACTTATTTTGAAGATTTGTTTGCCTGCTGGATTGTTGTGTCTGTATGTATTAGTTTACACTTTGTCGCTTAGTATTGGGGACTATAGGTTTGATACAGACAGACACACAGACCAGTTCCAACCTTAGTTCCAATCTCATTGCTGGTACTTTTGTAGCATTAGATGCGTCTGTTTGAGAAATGTCTGATGTCCTAATGTCTAATGATTATTTTTCTCTTCATGACCAGAATGTAGTTGTCTCTGCACTGCGCTCAGACTATGATGGTAACACTACAATGCCATTTTAGCCTCTCAACAGACTTGAGCACAGCATGCGGTTAACCTTTTGTGGACAGAAAAACCATGAGACTGTGCTAACCTTTGATTCTCTAGACCTCTCCACCCACCCTGCTGATAGGCTATTCTGCGGTAGGAGGAACAGCTCACTCTTTCCTGTTCAGCGAGACTCGCAACAAAGGCTGACATTATTGAGACTGGCAGCAGCCTTTTCTGTGGTTTCACAAAGGAACTACACGCTCCTCCAGTGGAATATTGGGGAGAAGCTGGGCAGTTGTATGGGCTCTCTGTGTGAATCTTGAGACTCACAATCCACTGACTGACAGAACTGAAGTAGGCAGAAGAATAGGACCCCCGTGCATAATTTATCTAAGGAGAGAAATGCATTACAACATTGTTTTGTATTACAATGCTGGGGAGGACCTTTTGGAGAGAATATTTGTGTTTTAGCAAGCATTTATATACTGTATTATGTTTTACCTAATAGACAAAGAAGTACCTGGACAATATTTTGTAACAGTTTTTGTCCTTCGGTCTTCACAAAACCAGGACCATTACTGAGAGAATCCCACCCAACCTCCACCTAGACCTACAGGGGGAAAAGAAATGTATCGAAGGTGTTTACCACAGCAGGAGTGCTGTGATTGTGTGTGCAGTGTGACATAAATGACAAGAAGGGCTTTCAAGCAGAATACAAACAGACACCCTCAAGAGGCCCTGCGGCCTCTCCTCCAATTAACAGAGCTCTTGCCCTGAGGAGCAGTGCGTGCTGGGGTGTGCTTTTTGTTCGATAGTGGTATTGAGATTCCATCTTTCCAGAAATAATGACAGAATGACAGTTCACCTCAGTCGACTGAAACCTCATGTTTTAAAACCGTCTGATCAGTACTGTCTGAGTGTGTCTCTGAGGACATCACTGGTTGTGATGAGAGTCAATGACACACACACACACACACACACACACACACACACACACACACACACACACACACACACACACACACACACACACACACACACACACACACACACACACACACACACACACACACACACGACAAACACACACACACACACACACACACACACACACACACAGACACACACACACACACAGACAAACACACACACACACACACACACACACACACACACACACACACACACAGACAAACGCACCACATACACACTCACGCGCGCACACACACGCACACACACATACATACACGTAAACATACACGTAAACACACACGTAAACACACCCACACACAACAAAGATAGCACACAACACACACGACGCAGTAAACACAGGTCTTTGTTATCCAATCACTAATTTCATTGAAATGAGGAGCACATTTATTCTGCCTATCAACACACTATTCCCTAAGGAATTCCTGTTGTTGTGATGCCTATATGTGCATATCATATCACTCTACTTTGGATTGATGCCAATTCACTGACGGACTGCACTGATCAAGTCATCACGTCAAGGGTTACTTGAAATATTGAACATAGGAAATGTCTCTACGTTGCTGCAAGAGAAAACTTTATGGATTTGGCAAGGATTTTATTTGGCCCATCATTCAGATTGGCATTCCTGGCACCTTTATTTCATATTAAGACACGAGTTGAAATGTATTCTACACTATTAAACTAATATTGTACCGTCTGTTTTAGTAGTGCAATAACATAGATATTATATTATAACGTTTTATCCACCACTGAGAAACAGAGCGAAAGCTGACGGAAATTGTTTGGCATGGAACAGTCTTGACCCTCTCAGGGTAGATATGAAAGGGTATGAAGCACTACTAGGTAATCAGGTGGAATTGAACAGCTGTCCACAAACTAAATCAGTGATTAAGAAAATAGGAAAGCAAAAGGGTTATTTCCCTTATGTCAGCTAATTGACAGACAATAGAGAGTGACACCGGTGGTGTGTAAAGTAAACTGAGTGACAGGCCCTGTCAGAGAGGGGTACTGGTGACAGCTTGCTCTGCACTGTCCAACAACATCTCCTCCTGTGGCTGACAAAGACCCCAATTAACCCCCCAACTCCTACACGGCAGCCCCTCTATACACACACGCGCATGAAGAGTGCGCACACACAGACACACAGCGCATGCACACAATTGCTCTCTCTAACACACACACACACACACACACACAAACGCACACACACTTGAGTCCTCTGTCGTAGCGTGACAGCCATATGGTCTTGTTTTTATTCATTTGGCACTAATTGAGCTCGTTCCGCTGGGTCAGACCTTGCTCGCAGTTGTGTAGCCCCATCCCAAGGTACTCCGTTGTTTCCTGCATGAGTGTTTTATTATTCGAGTGACCATGAAAAAAGACTCTTGACAATAGAAAAAGGAGGGGGGGGGGAATAATTGATTCCTTCTATGCTTTTATTTCACACTAATATTGTCAGTTTGGATTTCATTATTAATTCAAGGTGAGAGACAAATGCTCTACTGAATACAGTGTATTGTCTTTTTCACCAAATGGATTCTGAAATAATTGCTGCAAAACCCTCATTCTGTCAAATAATAGGATTTGAAGTGCTGTAGGCATTGGTATATAATACAGTAATAACAACCATGGAGCGTGGTGCTTGCATCGGCACAAAAATATTACTTTGGGTCCCTCTAGTGTAGTAAGAGTGAAAAAGAACCTCTGATTCTTTTTATTAGATTGAAATGCAGAAGGTTGATGGACTTCACTCAATTCGCTTCTCGTTTTAGCCTACATATATGAGATTGCAAAAAATGACACCATTCAAAACAGTCTCAGCCTTGCTTATGACCATCTATAGATTAAGACAAATGCTTTTCAGGCCTACTTAAAAAAATAAAAAAAAATCAAGTTAATTTCAGAATGGTTTAAATTATAGCCCCATAATAATTACATCCTTCCTCAGATACCTCATATTGAATAAGTGCACATTCTTACTCCAGACAGTAGATGGCGGTGAGACACCTCTGCCCTAGTTATTATCTCAAAATCAGTATGCGCAAGACTATTACTAGTTTGCTGGACTGCTAAACAGATTATGGCACTAGGCTCTCAATCGCGTGACAATAGAATGCAGTTGAAACACAATATTGGACCCTGCATAGACACAATTCAAGACAAGCTGTTTATTCTAAGCCAAGACATATGGAGGTGTCCAGAGCTTGCATATGGGGAGAAACAGTCGCACGACAGGCTCGTTCGTTTTCTCTCTGATGATAATTTATGGGTAGTTGAAAGTCACTACAAACTGCCTACCGCAGTTAGGGCGACATGGGGCCCATTTGGTGGTAAAGACGGCGACAGAGCTTTGAATGTGGGATTCCTATGCGAGTACGACGCGTTGCCAGGTATTGGCCATGCATGTGGACACAACCTTATTGCAGAAGTCGGTGTGGCTGCTGCACTAGGGCTGACTGGTGCATTAGGATTAGTAAGAGAACCAACGGACTGTCTGACTCCTCTCCGTGTAAAGGTACATTTTTCCAGCAGCGAGTGCATATATTGTGGCCTTAAAGGTGTGTCCATTTGTCCACTTACTAAATTATTGCGCATGGATAAAATGTCACCATCTGCCATTTGAATAAATGATCGATTGACCTACTGATTGATTAAATTGCCTCAGTAAACACAGCCATGTGTCATTGCCATAGGTGACAGTTCTTGGGACCCCAGCAGAAGAGGATGGAGGAGGGAAGGTTGACCTCATCCTGGCTGGGGCATTTGAAGACATGGATGTTGTCTTCATGGCTCACCCCGCTCAGCAGGATGTTGCCTTCCTACCCTGTGTATCCATTACAGAGTGAGATTCTGTTTCTGTCGTCTGTATCCAATTCCAGTTGACAACATTGTAACTTACAAACATTTAAACTCAGTTATTTGGCTAAGGTGTATGCTTCCATTTTGGTTCAATCTTGGTTCATCTATTCTCAGTGTGACAGTGAAGTACCATGGGAAGGCGTCTCATGCTGCAGCGTACCCCTGGGAGGGGGTCAATGCCCTGGATGCAGCAGTGCTGGCGTACAACAGCCTGTCAGTTCTGAGGCAGCAGTTAAAGCCAGACTGGAGACTCCATGGTAAATAATGAATGAGAGAGGCTCCTACTGTCATGTACCTGCATGCAGGGGCGCAACTTTCACTGGGGACAGGAGGTATACAGTCTGAAGTTTACATACAATTATGTTGGAGTCATTAAAACTCGTTTTTCAACCACTCCACACATTTCTTGTTAACAAACTATAGTTTGGGCAAGTAGGTTAAGACATCTACTTTGTGCGTGACACAAGTAATTTTTCCAACAATTGTTTACAGACGGATTATTTCACTTATAATTCACTGTATCACAATTCCAGTGGGTCAGAAATGTACATACACTAAGTTGACTGTGCCTTTAAACAGCTTGGAAAATTCCATAAAATGATGTCATGGCTTTAGAAGCTTCTGACAGGCTAATTGACATCATTTGAGTCAATTGGAGGTGTACCTGTGGATGTATTTCAAGGCCTACCTTCAAACTCAGTGCCTCTTTGCTTGACATCATGGGAAAATCAAAAGAAATCAGCCAAGACCTAAAAAAAACATTGTAGACCTCCACAAGTCTGGTTCATCCCTGGGAGAAATTTAAAAACACCTGAAGATACCACGTTCATCTGTACAAACAATATTACGCAAGTACAAACACCATGGGACCACGCAGCCGTCATACCGCTCAGGAAGGAGACGCGTTCTGTCTCCTAGAGATGAACGTACTTAGGTGCGAAAAGTGCAAATCAATCCCAGAACAACAGCAAAGGACCTTGTGAAGATGCTGGAGGAAACGGGTACAAAAGTATCTATATCGACAGTAAAACGAGTCCTATATCGACATAACCTGAAAGGCTGCTCAGCAAGGAAGAAGCCACTGCTCCAAAACCGCCATAAAAAATCCAGACTACGGTTTGCAACTGCACATGGGGACAAAGATTGTACTTTGTGGAGAAATGTCCTCTGGTCTGATGAAACAAAAATAGAACTGTTTGGCCATAATCACCATTGTTATGTTTAGAGGAAAAAGGGTGACGCTTGCAAGCCGAAGAACACCATCCTAACCGTGAAGCATGGGGGTGGCAGCATCATGTTGTGGGGGTGCTTTGCTGCTGGAGGGACTGGTGTGCTTCACAAAATAGATGGCATCATGAGGAAAGGAAAATTATGTGGATATATTGAAGCAACATCTCAAGACATCAGTCAGGAAGTTAAAGCTTGGTCTCAAATGGGTCTTCCAAATGGACAATGACCCCAAGCATACTTCCAAAGTTGTGGCAAAATGGCTTAAGGACAACAAAGTCAAGGTATTGGAGTGGCCATCACAAAGCCCTGACCTCAATCCTATAGAAAATGTGTGGGCAGAACTGAAAAAGTGTGTGCGAGCAAGGAGGGCCTACAAACCTGACTCAGTTACACCAGCTCTGTCAGGAGGAATGGGCCAAAATTCACCCAACTTATTGTGGGAAGCTTGTGGAAGGCTACCTGAAACGTTTGACCCAAGTTAAACAATTTAATGGCAATGCTACTAAATACTAATTGGGTGTATGTAAACTTCTGACCCACTGGGAATGTGATGAAAGAAATAAAAACTGAAATAAATCATTCTGTCTACTATTATTCTGACATTTCACATTCTTAAAGTAAAGTGGTGATCCTAACTGACCTAAGACAGGAAATTTTAACTAAGATTAAATGTCAGGAATTGTGATACATTTAAACTCAGTTATTTGGCTAAGGTGTATGTAAACTTCTGACTATATATATATATATATATATATATATATATATATATTATATATATATATATATATATACTGCTCAAAAAAATAAAGGGAACACTTAAACAACACAATGTAACTCCAAGTCAATCACACTTCTGTGAAATCAAACTGTCCACTTAGGAAGCAACACTGATTGACAATAAATTTCACATGCAGTTGTGCAAATGGAATAGACAACAGGCGGAAATTATAGGCAATTAGCAAGACGCCCCCAATAAAGGAGTGGTTCGGCAGGTGGTGACCACAGACCACTTCTCAGTTCTTATGCTTCCTGGCTGATGTTTGGTCACTTTTGAATGCTGGCGGTGCTTTCACTCTAGTGGTAGCATGAGACGGAGTCTACAACCCACACAAGTGGCTCAGGTAGTGCAGCTCATCCAGGATGGCACATCAATGCGAGCTGTGGCAAGAAGGTTTGCTGTGTCTGTCAGCATAGTGTCCAGAGCATGGAGGCGCTACCAGGAGACAGGCCAGTACATCAGGAGACGTGGAGGAGGCCGTAGGAGGGCAACAACCCAGCAGCAGGACCGCTACCTCCGCCTTTGTGCAAGGAGGAGCAGGAGAAGCACTGCCAGAGCCCTGCAAAATGACCTCCAGCAGGCCACAAATGTGCATGTGTCTGCTCAAACGGTCAGAAACAGACTCCATGAGGGTGGTATGAGGGCCCGACGTCCACAGGTGGGGGTTGTGCTTACAGCCCAACACCGAGCAGGACGTTTGGCATTTGCCAGAGAACACCAAGATTGGCAAATTCGCCACTGGCGCCATGTGCACTTCACAGATGAAAGCAGGTTCACACTGAGCACATGTGACAGACGTGACAGAGTCTGGAGACGCCGTGGAGAACGTTCTGCTGCCTGCAACATCCTCCAGCATGACCAGTTTGGCGGTGGGTCAGTCATGGTGTGGGGTGGCATTTCTTTGGGGGGCTGCACAGCCCTCCATGTGCTCGCCAGAGGTAGCCTGACTGCCATTAGGTACCGAGATGAGATCCTCAGACCCCTTGTGAGACCATTTGCTGGTGCGGTTGGCCCTAGGTTCTTCCTAATGCAAGACAATGCTAGACCTCATGTGGCTGGAGTGTGTCAGCAGTTCCTGCAAGAGGAAGGCATTGATTTTATGGACTGGCCCGCCCGTTCCCCAGACCTGAATCCAATTGAGCACATCTGGGACATCATGTTTCGCTCCATCCACCAACGCCACGTTGCACCACAGACTGTCCAGGAGTTGGCGGATGCTTTAGTCCAGGTCTGGGAGGAGATCCCTCAGGAGACCATCCACCACCTCATCAGGAGCATGCCCAGGCGTTGTAGGGAGGTCATACAGGCACGTGGAGGCCACACACACTACTGAGCCTCATTTTGACTTGTTTTAAGGACATTACATCAAAGTTGGATCAGCCTGTAGTGCGGTTTTCCACTTTCATTTTGAGTGTGACTCCAAATCCAGACCTCCATAGGTTTGATAAATTGGATTTCCATTGATTCTTTTTGTGTGATTTTGTTGTCAGCACATTCAACTATCTAAAGAAAAAAGTATTTAATAAGATTATTTCTTTCATTCAGATCTAGGATGTGTTGTTTCAGTGTTCCCTTTCATTTTTTGAGCAGTGTATATTATGTCCCCCCCCACACTTCTAAAACCAAAGTTGCGCCCCTGCCTGCATGTGTGGGCATAACCATTGAAAGTAATGTTTTGATTTAATGTGCTTTAAAAAAATATTTTGGTATTCACCTGTTGCACCTGTGCAGTTATGTATCAAGTCTTTGTGTACACCATTGATGGCTTCATATTGTAACAGCTGTTGAACAAACCACCATACCTGGCTGATTCACAGTCTCTGTGTGCACCTCTTCCTTATCAGACATAAAGGTTCAATTGGTTTCTTCTTTGTCTTCTTCCACAGGCATCATCAAACATGGTGGAGTGAAGCCTAACATCATCCCAGCCTACACCGAGCTGGAGTACTACTTGCGCACTCCACTGGTCACGGACCTGTCTGACCTCAAAGCCAAGGCAGAGGCCTGCTTCAGGTCAGCTGCCATGGCAACTGGTTGCCAAGTAAGCATGCTCAAAATATATATATATTTTTCGTTGTCCCTTGTTTACCATCAAGGTTGAGGGAAAATATGTTGGTGGGTAAATCGTGTAAGTTTATTTCTCATAGGTGGAGATAACTTATCCAAACCACACATATTCCAACATCCTTCCCAACACCACCCTTGCACAGCTCTACGAAGAGAATGGTCGAGCCTTGGGGATTGAGTTTGTGGAAGTGCAGAACAATTTCTCAGGTAGAAAAAATGAAATAATAATCATTGTAGAGCGAGTAATATTACTGGAGATGAGCACTTGTCTTCATAGTCTTGTCTATGTCTTGGCAGGTTCCACTGACTTTGGCAATGTGTCATTTGTCGTCCCCGGGATACACCCTTTCTTTTACATTGGCACCGATGCGCTGAACCATACTGAGGAGTATACTGCAGCTGCAGGTAGGATCCAGTAATAAAAACAGATGGGTACTGCTCAACTTGATTTCAGCCTATTTTAAGCTCTACAAAATAAACTGTGAATACAGAAAATGGATACAAAATGGACCCTGGTACAGACTGTTTTTCGGACCATTATGACATTATTCACATCAGTGGAGGCTGTTGAGGGGAGGACGGCTTATGAGCCATCCTCCCCTCAGCAGCCTCCACTGATTCACATGCCTATTCCATTGAACGGTCCAGGTGCAGAAAAGGCCCAGTTTTACACACTCCGGACGGCCAAGGCCCTGGCCATGACAGCTGTGGATGTGCTGTGCTGCCCTGAGCTGTTTAACAAGATGAGGGAGGAATTCTCTGAGGCCAAACTAAAGCAGGAGCAAGGACCGAAAGACAAGGACACTACTGGCTCCACACATTCATGAAAAAAACATTGATGACCTCGTGATTAACAGGAAGTATTGAAGCATAAAGCAAAGCTTCTAATGAGACACTACAGCATTGCAATTACTGTAATATGTCAATTTCCATGTCTTTACTTTGCAGTAGGCTAGTTCAAAAGGTGTTCTTCCATTTCAGATGCAATGACTTCCTCTTTCTCAGAAAACATCACATTTATTAAATATGTTTAACAATGATCACAACATAGCTTTACATAGGTGTGTTGAGTGATTATGCTCATATTGATTATACAAATAAGGGGTATTTGGAGACACGATCTCTCCTCGTAAGACAATAATATATCCATCCTGTAGCTATATATGAGGTTATCAACGAGGTTATTTATTCAAACGCATTCAAGTGCGGGTCCCGTGTGGCTCAGTTGGTAGAGCATGGTGTTTGTAACGCCAGGGTTGTGGGTTCGATTCCCACAGGGGACCAGTACGGAGAAAAAAAAATATGAAATGGATGCACTCACTACTGTAAGTCGCTCTGGATAAGAGCGTCTGCTAAATGACTAAAATGTAAGTGGAAAAATACTAAAACCTGAAACAACTAATACAGTGAATTTCCCACAATAATATACACCAAGAGACAATTTCAAAGTATCAAAATAGTGGAAAACATTCTAAGGTGATTTGTACATTTGGCTTCAAATAACCTAACCTGTTTGTTTCTTATGTATTAGTGTCACATGTAGTTGTGCTATTGATGTGAAAATTATCACAAAGTGAAATGGTTGCTTATTACCAACAAACTAGTGTTTAAAATCAGAAGCAACGATACATAACATCCAAATAGTGTGTTCATATTTTAGAACTGCAAATACGAAAATAAAAATGAAAAATATCACCTGAAATTCAGGCTTTAGAGTTGAACGGGCTAGCACTCTCCGAGGCGTCATAGTCATGCTAAGTCACTAATATATACACGTCATCTCAAGGCCCTTCACCCAGTGGGCAAGCCTTCAGATCTGAAACCTATCAATGTTGTTTTTCAGTTGCTTAGTTGTCCATTGGCCACAGTCAATATGACGCAATCCCAAAAAGTTCGAATTTAGAATTAATCGTGACCATAATTAAAAAAAACGTCTCAATGTCAAATATATAATTAACAAGGGGCTATACGTTCTATGGAAAATAATTCAAAACATTGTATTTCAAAATTTGACATTCCCAAAACATTGCAATCAAAAATAATTTTTTCAACCCCGATGCACCAGTTATCAATATTAAGTAGTCTGATGTTTGAGAAACCATATTGTAACTGAACATTTTCAGTGGATGTTTAAATAAAAATACTGCACCCAATTTTGTAATGCTTGACCCGGTGGCTCAGTGGAAATGACGATAAACCCTTAACTGTTTTCTTGAATACACATGGAAAGAGTACATATTTAAATAAGTCCATTTAAGAGGCTCGGTCAAGAAGGCAATGTTCCTTTTCCTTTTATGAGCCATATCTCAATCTCTTTCTGCGTCTTGAAAAACAGACAAAAACATGTTCTCTCTGTGGCCACTATCCCTGTTATTGGAGTCACAGTGGAGTCCTGGGTCATATTCATTAGGGCACACTCTAAAAATCGACAAGTTCAGGTAGTCCCACTCCTTCACTGTTTGAGCCAGTTCTCTGCCTATTTGGTGCTTAATGCGTATGACCATGTTGTGCTCTAACTGCAGCATGTGAGTGTGACAGGGTAGAAGGGTCCTTCCCCATTTGTGGCACAGGCCAGGCGTTAGGAGTAGATGGACCAGTAGATGATGTTGAACAGGGCGTAGGAACCAGGGAATAGGACCCGTGAGTACTTGTCTATGGCGTGGGTGTCTATCCAAATGTTCACATAGCCTGGCCTCTTTACCTGGCCCGTGAGCTGGGGATCCCCCAGAACCACCTGGGCCAACATCCTCTCCTGCCTGCCGCCGTTCTCTGGCATCCCATAGTTCCCTGCTGTGCCATAGTTCACTGTGCTGTTGACGTCCATGGTGGTGTAGCCGGAGATCTGGGGGTCGCACGTCATGTCGTCCGGGTTGCCAATGCCACAGGTACAGGGCAACTGCAAGTATGCGGAAGTAAAAGGTGAATTAACGGACAAGGCTAGAACTACAAAACTGAAGTATTTGAAGTGGCTTTAAAGACACTAATATGTCTAATATGCAAATTATTTTGCATAGGGCTTCTAAACAAGGTTGTTTGTGGCAAGAAAAGTTTTCGGGGACTCTGTGTTGAAATACTTCCTCCTGAGGCTACTTATGCAGTTTAAGCTCCGTATGCCACAACATTTGGCATATGGAGAGATATGAGCAATGTTGTGCACCAGATGTTGTCCTAAAAATAAATTAATGCAGAAAAACATTTCATGTTAATGAAATTAAACAAAATGTACCCTTTCTCTTAGCTTCCTCTCTTTCCGTTCCTGCACGGTCGAGAGGTAGTTGACCGCTGCATACTCTATGACCGAGAGGAAGACAAACACAAAACTGACCCACAGGTAGATGTCTACCGCTTTGATGTAGGACACTCTGGGCATGGAGGCGTTGACTCCAGTGATGATGGTGGACATGGTGAGCACCGTGGTGATACCTGGACAGAGTCAAAACAGAGGGTTCAGCAACATAGGTGATTTGACACCGATCTCCATTGAAATAGCTTTTTAGTCTGTCCCTTTACAGTTCATTTAAAGCCTCATTGGGGCCACAATTGAGACCAAACATCACAATCAAACACATGAGCATCAAGACTGTACTACATCTCAAATAGAAAACTGAAATATCCATTAAACCTAGAGCTAGAAACATTCTTGTCCTTCTGGCAAGGGCCTTTCCTACCCAAAGGGACCCTAGCGGGGACAGCCCTGCGGTCAATCCAGAAGGAGACCCAGGACAGCATGACCATGAGGGTGGCAGGGAAGTAGGTCTGGAGCAGGAAGAAGAAGACGTGGCGTCGTAGAGTGAAGTGGATGTACAGACGGTTGTACCAGCCTGGGAAGGAAAAAGAACACAGCTGATATTCTACGCAAATCCTGCCCCTTTCACTTGTTTCCATTCCCACAGTGCAGAGGTCTGCAACTCACGACCCGCTGGCTAAATGCGGCCCGCAAGGCAATTTAATGTGGCCCATGGTTGTCTTAGTAAATATGTGACTTCAGGGTTACCTGTACTGCTATAAAAGGCCAGCTTTGTAGTGGTGTGGAACTTCTGGATGAGGAACTGGGATAAAGATATCCTCTCGTCCGTGTTCAGTGACTCGTTGCCTTTCTTCCAGTACAGCATGAGGTCATCGTCCGTGTACGCGTCTGATGAGAGAACGTTAAAAAAAAACAATGAATACCTCACATGATTGTGATAAAACTGGATCAAATGTCATCAGAGATGTGTAGATAAATGGTGAAGTTGAGAGATGCACTCACAGCTCTCTATCTCCAGCGAGCAGGTCTGTGTGTCCAGAGGGAAGCGACTCAGGTCCATGTTGCACATGGCCGTGACTGTGATTCTGTGAGAACAAAAGTGACATCATAGCCTGACTTATGTCAATTTAACGTCTAGTTTTGATTTACATTTGGTTGAGTTTTCAACTAACGTGAATTCAATCAAAAACATCTCACCATGTCATTGGGTGAAAAAAATACGACAAAATGCCCCTACGTTGATTACTATTTGCAAAGCCAATCAGTTTTCCACATTGATTCAACGTCATGACATTGATTTTTTGGGATGAAATGATGTGGAAACAGTGTTGAGTCAACCAGTTTTTTTCCCAGTGGGATGTCACTGAAGGACTTATGTATAACATGGGTTACATGAGGTCTCTATTTGGCTGGGGAAGGGAAAGTGTTTAGAATCCATTTCAGTGTTGTCCATCTGTCTCATAAAATGGAAAATTATGTCACGCACTGTATATCTTTCAATGGACATAATTTATTCAATGGACAAAATATGTGTTAAGATAACTCATTCAAGTGTTCCAGGTTGTCCAATTCAACAACCCAGGAAGGTTGCTCGCACATGATTTAACCTTTTCCCATATGGTAACATTACATGCTTACTAAGTAGCATGTTCAATAGCTTTGTTTAGCAGTCCAACAAATCGGCCTTCTTCATATACCTTGATAAATCAGTTTGAACATGAGCTCAGCGCTAAATCCAATACTCATCAGACGACGGTCGTGTTCAGCTAGCATGAAAACGTTCGGAAACGGGGTACTATTGGAACCTGTCCAATAAGAAACGTTTGTTTTCATGTTCCGTTGCAAAACTTTTTCTATGGTGTGCCCTAATGGACACGGCCCAGTTCTCATCATTCTAATACAGGAGAGCTGAGCAGCTACCTTAGACTGTAGAGCACATTTCCGTCAGGGTGCACCCTCAGCATGACGTTGTCTGTGGTGGTGTCATGAATGAACGACCTTTTGGAGTGGACGAAGAACATGTCAGGAACCCAGATCTTCTTGGCCAGCCTGCTGTCGAAGGTCATGCTCTGGTTATTGGTGCTGGGGAAGGATAGGCGCTCGTCCTTCCAGTAGTGCCTCAGGTACAGGGTCATGGTGAAGTCCTGAAACAACACAATAGGGGCTTGTTATGGTGGTGGTGATGCCCTCTGTTGGGGGACAATCACACCTATCGATGAAGCTGGTTTTTGGATTGAATGTAGGTACAGCATGTGTTGGAGGATTCCACATAGAGATATCTGATTTGAGTGAGCTTAACTTTTTGTGCTTATGTAATATTCATGAAAGGCTTCTCTGGTTGAAACATTTTCTAGATAGTGGAATACTTTTGCAATAGTATGGGGCAAAGATTTAGCTTGGTCAAGCAGACTGACTGCTGTGCTCACGTTTCCTTTCGCTTCAAGTGAAACAGAATGTGAGCTATCGTGCTATGAGGCTTGTTTACACCATGCTAGGAAAGATTACTCTTCACTGTGTAATAAAGAGACTCAAATCCCACTCACCATATCCACTTCAGAGATTGTGTCCAGACTTTCAACCTGAACATCTACCCCAACTGGAATAGGGGGTCCTGTAATTAAATACAATTATATTAATAGAAAGTTCAGTGAGAGAGTAGATTTTCAGATTGAATTTGCTATATTTGTCCTCTTTTCAAAAAGCTATCAAAGAAATGTAATTAGAAGGGCACTACAGTTTTTCCTTCATTCATTCATGCATTGCTGTAATGGATACTCATTGATTCTACCACAGAGAACATCATGTGTCAGGTACACCACCCCGTTCACGAAAATGGTTCACTCCTGCAGACAGTGAGTCACATGGTCGTGGCGTGCTATATAAAGCAGGCAGACAGGCATCGAGGCATTCAGTTACTGTTCGATTGAACGTTAGAATGGGCAAAACGAGTGACCTAAGCGACTTTGAGCGCAGGTTCCAGTATCTCAGAAACGGCCGGCCTCCTGAGCTTTTCAAGCATGACAGTGCCTAGAGTTTACCGAGAATGGTGTGACAAACAAAACACATCCAGTCAGTGGCAGTCTTGTAGGCGAAAACATCTTGTTGATGAGAGGTTGAAGGAGAATGGCAAGAATCGTGCAAGCTAACAGGCGGTCCACAAGCAGGCAAATAATGGCGCAGTACAACAGTGGTGTGCAGAACAGCATCTTGGAACGCACAACTCGTCGACCCTTGTCACGGATGGGCTATTGCAGCAGATGACCACACCGGGTTCCATTGCTATCAGGTAAAAACAAGATGAAGCCGCTTTAGTGGGCACACGATCACCAACACTGGACAATTGAGGAGTGGAAAAACATTGCCTGGTCCGACGTCATGCTGATGACAGAGTCAGGACTTGGAGTAAGCAGCATGAGTCAATGCCCCCCCTCCTGCCTGGTGTCAACAATACAGGCTGGTGGTGTAATGGTGTGGGGAATGTTTTCCTGGCACACGTCCCTTGATACCAATTGAACAATGTTTCCATGCCCTGAAGAATTCAGGCTGTTCTGGAGGGAAAGGGGGGTCTGACTCGAAACTAGATGGGTATACCTAATAAACTGACCACTGAGTGTATTGTGACTAGGCTGTGTGGAGTATATAGTAGTTTTATTCAAATACAGTGTAGGCCTATTAATAGGCTGGATTTGCTTGTGCCATGACTGGCTATTTTTGACCTATTTTAGCCTTTACTCGCCATCATCCGCCATTGTACAGGAATACAATTAGGTCACAATGGATCAAGTTGTTGCAGCGTCAAACATCTGGAAGCTATTGAGATCTTTTATTTTTCTTCTTCCAGACAGATTTGGAGAGCTGGTGTGGCAACTTTTTTATTTATTTATGTAAAATGTTAAATTTTTACCCCTTTTTCATGGTATCCAATTACAGTCTTGTCCTCTTTGCTGCAACTCCCGTATGGACTCGGGAGAGTCAAAGGTCGAGAGCTGTGCGTCCTCCGAAACACAACCCAACTAAGCCACACTGCTTCTTGACACAATGGCCACTTAACCCGGAAGCCAGCCGCACCAATGTGTCGGAGGAAACACCGTGCACCTGGCGACCATGTCAGCGTGCACTGCACGCCAAAGGAATCGCTAGTGTGCGATGGGACAAGGACATCCCTGCCAGCCAAGCCCTCCCCTAATCCGGATGACCCTGGGCCAATTGTGCACCGCCCCATGGGTCTCCCGGTCACGGCCGGCTGTGACAGAGCCTGGACTTGAACCCAGAATCTCTAGTAGCACAGCTAGCACTGCAATGCAGTGCCTTAGACCACGGCGCCACTCGGGAGGCCCAATAGCAGACATTTTAAAGGAGGATCATTCATAGTGTGATGTTTTTATCACTCAGATTACTCTTTACAGTCTGTTATTGTTTATTTTATATATATTCATAAAACACATAAAACAAAATATATTTGGCCATTGTTCTGTTCAAAAATATGACATTCATTTTCAGCAACCCACATGTTGCTTGATCCATGGGCTTGTGTGAAACACATTTTGTCATTTGTCCTAGATCATTGATGTATCTCTGACCTGAGATGGCCGTCCTCAAGGTATTATGGATTCCAAACATGTAAATAGCTCAAAAAGAACATGTTACTTTAACATGAGAACCCATTAAGCCTCTCACTAATACAATAGATCCCACATGCAGGGCCTTTAATCCCACAACAGCAAATCCCTGTACGTTGACCATGAAACCAAAAACACTCTGTCAACATCCCTGTTAAAAGAAAGAGTACTAGCATGCCAATGTACAGCTTGTCATGTTGCTGGTGTCATAAGGGCTTTTGGAGGCCTGAGCTGATAAGACCATTGGATAGATTGGACGACCCCGTTTAAAGGGAAGAAATTATGCTCTAAGCAACAATAAAAAACAACAAAAAAGCAACTACAACAACAACTAAAAGGAGCGAATAAAGTATTTGTACATTGCCCTCAAAGTAATTTGTGCATCACTGCTGTTGCACATTACGTACATTGATGAAGTGCTCCTTCAAATCTTATGTGGAGCATGTTTTTCACATAGGATTGAAGTTGGAAGTTTACATACACTCAGGTTGGAGTCATTAAAACTCGTTTTTCAACCACTTCACACATTTCTTGTTAACAAACTATAGTTCTGGCAAGCTGGTTAGGACATCTACTTTGTGCGTGAAACAAGTAATTTTTCCAACAATTGTTTACAGACAGATTATTTCACTTATAATTCACTGTATCACAATTCCAGTGGGTCAGAAGTTTACATGCACTAAGTTGACTGTGCCTTTAACAGCTTGGAAAATACCAAAAAATGATGTCATGGCTTTAGAAGGTTCTGATAGGCTAATTAACATCATTTGAGTCAATTGGAGGTATACCTGTGGATGTATTTCAAGGCCTACCTTCAAACTCAGTGCCTCTTTGCTTGACGTCATGGGAAAATCAAAGAAATAAGGCAAGACCTCAGAAAAAAATGTGTAGACCTCCACAAGTCTGGTTCATCATTGGGAGCAATTTCAAATGCCTGAAGGTACCACGTTAATCTGTACAAACAATAGTACGCAAGTATAAACACCATGGGACCACGCAGCCGTCATACCGCTCAGGAAGGAGACGCGTTCTGTCTCCTAGAGATGAACGTACTTTGGTGTGAAAAGTGCAAATCAATCCCAGAACAACAGCAAAGGATCTTGTGAAGATGCTGGAGGAAACAGCTACAAAAGTATCTATATCCACAGCAAAACAAGTCCTATATCAACACAACCTGAAAGGCTGCTCAGCAAGGAAGAAGCCACTGCTCCAAAACCAACATAAAAAAGCCAGACTACGGTTTGAAACTGCACATGGGGACAAAGATTGTACTTTTTGGAGAAATGTCCTCTGGTCTGATGAAATAAAAATAGAACTGTTTGGCCATAATGACCATCGTTATGTTTGGAGGAAAAAGGGGGAGGCTTGCAAGCCTGAAGAACACCATCCCAACCGTGAAACACGGGGGTGGCAGCATCATGTTGTGGGGGTTCTTTGCTGCAGGAGGGACTGGTGCACTTCACAAAATAGATGGCATCATGAAGAAAGGAAAATTATGTGGATATATTGAAGCAACATCTCAAGACATCAGTCAGGAAGTTAAAGCTTGGTCGCAAATGGGTCTTCCAAATGGACAATGACCCCAAGCATACTTCCAAAGTTGTGGCAAAATGGCTTAAGGACAACAAAGTCAAGGTATTGGAGTGGCCATCACAAAGCCCTGACCTCAATCCTATAGAAGATTTGTGGGCAGAACTGAAAAAGTGTGTGCGAGCAAGGAGGCCCACAAACATGACTCAGTTACACCAGCTCTGTCAGGAAGATTGGGCCAAAATTCACCCAACTTATTGTGGGAAGCTTGTGGAAGACTACCCGAAACGTTTGACCGAATTTAAACAATTTAAAGGTAATGCTACTAAATACTAATTGAGTGTATGTAAACTTCTGACCCACTGGGAATGTGATGAAAGAAATAAAAACTGAAATAAATCATTCTGTCTACTATTATTCTGACATTTCACATTCTTAAAATAAAGTGGTGATCCTAACTGGCCTAAGACAGGGAATTTTTACTAGGATTAAATGTTAGGAATTGTGAAAAACTGAGTTTAAATGTATTTGGCTAAGGTGTATGTAAACTTCCGACTTCAACTGTGCTAAACCTGATGATTTCACTAGGTAGAAATATACAAATTACATGACTCCTGTAAAGTCTTACCTCCAAATGCTGGTCTCATGGTAAAATCATGGTCATCTATTCTTAGGAGCTGCTCAGATTTTGTCATGGGAGATTTTGTCATGTCTGAACTTCGCTTTAGCATTGGTCTGTAGATAGGAAAATTGGTTATTTTATAGGGTTAGGCTATGAGATTATCTCTTTTTTCAATGGGCAAAGACATGTTTTACACTGTCAAGTAGGGTATCAAATTACAATATCAGCTTTACTGTATTTACAATCTCAATAGTATTGATAACACCTTTCATGTTATGCTATGAGTTTGCAACCCACTTTTTCAGATCAGTGTTTTGTACAATGACAATGAACTCTAACCTTTCAGACTTGCTATGAGTTCCTCCATCCATTCTTGACGTTTGTCTCCTGGATCTGTTGATGGAAAAATCACAAGATGTTTGTTGTTTTTAGGAAAGAAATAGTGGCATTCACCTGGGCATAATGAAAAGAACACAAAATGATTGCAAACAACTTCTGGTCAAAATGTCAAGATGAATTCTAGTATAGGTGGTAGAAACAGAAGAAGTGACAAAGGACCATAGAAGTGTAGTAACCTTGTAATGACCTATAATCTTGCTGAAGACCATTGTATGACAGTATTGTGAGGCTGAAATACAAAGGAAGTTTTGTGCAGCAACGACAACAAATAAATAATTCAAAGCAAAAAACTACAAAGGCTTAGACTACATTGAACTACGAACGTATTGGGACAGTGACACATTTTGTGTTGTTTTGAGTCTGTACTCCAGCACTTTGGATTTGAAATGATACACTGACTATGAGGTTAAAGTGCAGACTGTCAGTTTTAATTTGAGGGCATTGTCATCCATATCGGGTGAACTGTTTAGAAGTTGTACATACAGCAGTAACCCCCATTTTAGGGGATCAAAAGTATTGGGATAAAAGTTTAGTATTTGGTTTCATATTACTAGCACGCAATGATTACATCGACCTTGTGACTCTACAAATTATGGTAGCATCCATATTAATCTCGAAGTGTTTAGAAACGTATTTTATTCTTATTTACAATAAAAGGGACTCCAAAATAACACAATACTTTATTTGCCATTCATTTCTATTGGACAAAAAATATTCTGAAACACAACCAAAACAAACAGAAAATGCATCCAACATTTTTTTGTAGCGTCACAAGATTGATGCAGTCATTGCGTGCTAGGAATATGGGACCAAATACTAAACTTTTGACTACTTTAATACACCTATAAGTGAATTTGTCCCAATACTTTTGGTCCCCTAAAATGGGGGGACTACAGTAAGTGCAAAAAGGGCTGTAATTTCTAAACGGTTTACCTGATATTGATGAAAATACCCTCAAATTAAAGCTGACAGTATGCACTTTAACCTCGCAGTCATTGTATCCTTCCAAATCCAACATGCTGGAGTACAGAGCCAAAACAAACAAAAAATGTCACTGTCCCAATACTTTTCTAGCTCACTTTATATCATGTTTTCTTATACAGCTAAACAAACAAAAATGTCTCTTTTACTCTCAACTTGG
Source organism: Salmo salar (assembly GCF_965601325.2). Lineage (NCBI taxonomy): Eukaryota > Metazoa > Chordata > Actinopteri > Salmoniformes > Salmonidae > Salmo > Salmo salar. The sequence continues at coordinate 10,338,815 of NC_138299.1, read as the reverse complement.
CTCAAGGAGATAGATCAGGCTGATTCATTGCCATTTTTATCCCAAAAGACATGAAGGGCATGAAGGCATTCAGAGAAACACTATTTCAAGAGAACGCACTCATCTCTTGACAACGCTCAAAGAGATCCTACATCTGAATGAATTGTCTCTTTGATTGCATTATCCCAGTCAGGGCATAAACATTTGAAACAGAATACAAAAATAGATTTCCCCCTAAAACCCTAAACTGGATTAATGGGTAGCCTAGAGGCATGAGTGCATGTGGTGACATGCCCCACAGGCGTGCATGGAGAGAGAACAGCCGACAGCGATATTATCTACCGTGACAATCAGAGAGAGAGAGCTATTGGGTGCTAACTGCTGTGGGCTGATGGGTAATGGATGCTATTCCTCTCTGTACGCCCCAGCAGCTAATCCGCTTGGCAGAATCCCCTCCACGAACCGGAGACTAGAACAGTCTGTCAGTGTGTGTGTATTCATGTGTGTGTGTGTACGACTGAATGTGTTTGTCTGTGAGTCTCTGTCTGTCTGTCTGTCTGTCTGTCTGTCTGTCTGTCTGTCTGTCTGTCTGTCTGTCTGTCTGTCTGTCTGTCTGTCTGTCTGTCTGTCTGTCTGTCTGTCTGTCTGTCTGTCTGTCTGTCTGTCTGTCTGTCTGTCTGTCTGTCTGTCTGCAGAACACTGCCTTTGGGCTTCCTATAGTTCTGCTGCTGCTATACAGCTGCCTGCCTTTTCTGGACAGACGGAGTCAACAACATGATCATTAATCGACTCCTGTTAAGTGCACATAAGAAGTGCAAACTCAGTTAAAAGTGCATCGCAGTTCACAGATCCCAATTGAAAATTGCTCTGTCCAGAAATAGGTTTGCTCAAGTTTTGTGGATTGGATCCACGGCAAGCCAACAAGCCATTGCATTTCTCAGAATCGGATTGTACTATTGATTATTGTTGTTATTTGGTGCCATTCAAGAGGACAGAGAATGTTTTTCATGACCTTTGGAGAAACACCTTCGGGGTGAGAAGTCAGGGTTAGTTAGTATACCTTCAGTGTCTGTTAAACTTAGCTAAGCTGGTCTGATAGTGTTTTTGTTGTACTCTGTTCACTTGTTTTTATAGAGAGAAAATAACACATGTTCAAGTCTAAGCCATGTATGTACAGTTTATAGGTCTGGTTCAAGTTATGTGTCACTAACATTTGGTATCACCCACACCAATATAGGCTACTATGTTTCAATTGCAAAAAATGTGTGGCATCTATGACCATACAATTCATCATTTCCAGTCTACATGAGAGAGAAATTGGTGATCTACAACAATATTTGAAGAGTCATTTCCAAACGCTATTTATCAACTGGGTGGTTCAAGCCATGAATGCTGATTGGCTGACAGCTGTGGTATGTAAGTATACCACAGGTGTGATAAAACATTTACTTTTACTGATCTAATTACATTGGTAACCAGTTTATAATAGCAATAAGGCACCTCGAGGGTTTGTCTTTAGCCATGTTATATTGGCCATATACCACACCCCCTCGGGCCTTATTGCCTAAATTATCTGTACATATTCAGAAATGTTGATAAATTAGCTTTTATTGTTTAAATAAATGATGAAAGCGATCGGTGCGTTTTTTTCACAATCTTATCATGGCATGGGGTTGTTTAATGACAGACATGTATTTGTTTAATATGTATCACTTGATGGTTTCATTTCAAGAAGACAAATAATCATTTTTCTTTTGCAAAATCCCTTGCAAAATTATTCATACCCCTTGGATTTCTTCACATTTAATTATGTTACAAAGTGGGATAAACATGTATTTGTAATTTTTTTTGTCAACGATGTACTCAAAATACTTTAATATCAAAGTGGAAGATTAAAAAAAAAATATATGAATAAAAATGTGATTAATAAAATATAGTAAATGCATACGTTTTCAGCCGCTTTGTTCAGGCAAGCCTAAATTAGTTCAGGAATCAAATTTGGCTTAACAAATCACATAATAAGTTACATGTAATCACTCTGTATGAAATAATGGGGGTTGACATTATTTTCTTATGACTAACCCTTCCTTGGTCCCCCATACAGTACATACAGCATCTGTAAGGTCCCTCAGTCAAGTATTGAATTTTAAGCATCGATTCAACTACAAATCCAGTGAGCTTTTCGAAAGCCTCATAAAGAAGGGTAGTGATTGGTAGATGGGTAACAATAACAAATCAGGCATTAAATGTATCTTTAACATGCATGGTCAAGTTAATAATTATGTATTAAACCACCCAGACACATCAAAGATACTGTTGTCCTTCTGAACTGAGCTGCTGGACAGTAATTAAACTGCTCAGGGATGTTACCATGAGGCCATTGGTAATTTTAAAACAGTTTCATAGTTGAATGGCTGTGATGGGAGAAAACTGAGAATGGCTCAACAACATACAGTAGTAGTGATTCCACAATAATGACTTATATAACAGAGTGAAAAGAAGAATACAAATATAGAGAATAAAAATATTCCAAAACATACGTAACAAGGCACTAAAGTAATACTGCAACAACAAAAAAACACGGCAAAGAAATACACTGTTTTACGTTTGAGGCAAATCCAACAGAAAACATCACTGAGTAACTGCCTCCTTAATTTCAAGCATGGTGGTGGCTGCATCATGATATGGGTATGCTTGACATCGGAAAATACTGGGGAGTTTTTCAGGATAAAAAGAAACGGGATGGAGCTAAGCACAGGGAAAATCCGTGAGGAAAACCTGCTTCAGTCTGCTTTAGACCAGACACTGAGAAAGGAATTCACCTTTCAGCAGGACAATAACCTACAACACAAAGCCAAATCTACACTGGAGTTGCTAACCAAGAAGACAATGAGTGTTCATGAGTGGCCAAGTTATAGTTTTGACTTAAATATGCTTGAAAATGTATGGCAAGACTTGAAAATTGCTGTCTAGCCATGATCCCCAACATCTTGACAGAGCAGGCCTTGAAGAATTACGAAAACAATGATGGGCTAATATTGCACAATCCAGGTGTGTAAGGCTCTTAGAGACGTACCCAAGAAGACTCACAGCTGTAATCGCTGCCAAAGGTGTTTCTAATATGTAACATGTTTAATCCACCATAAAAGACAGAACAAATATTACAACAAATATTATGGTTAAACTCAAATATACTAGTTGATAAAAAAAAAATTGGAGTGGGACTCAGGGAGCTGAATACTTATGCAGCGACTATATTTTAGTTACTTCATTTCTCTTCATCTTTAATTATTATATTTTTTTAACCTTCCACTTTGACATTACAAAGTATTTTGTGTAGATTGTTGACCAAAAAAAATGACATTTACATTCATTTGAATACCAAATTGAATGAAAAATCTGAGAACAGTGATATTTTTACACACATGAAGGTACCCATAAGCAATCATTTCTGATGAAAAAAAAACTAATGTGAAGAATTGGTGGATATAGCATTTTGGAAATAAACTCTTCATTTGTATAACTTTGAAATAAAGAACTTGACATTTTCCCTGAAACATATAATTGTGTTTCAATATTGTAACACAATGTTTTTTTCCTTTAAATTTAAAACATGGTTGTCCTGTAAAAGTATGCATTGCCTAATGCCTATTGATAGACTATATCTCTTGTGAGAAGTCAAACTCTATAACAGGGATCATCAAGTAGTTCAGCTGCGGGATGATTTTTTCTTGAACGGATGGTGCTGGAACATAATTACATATCATTTGTAGACAGCAAATTGACCGCAAGAAGCCCAAAGAGATATAACAAAAAATTATCATTTAAAACTTTGCTTACATTTATTTGTATACAATCACATATATCTCTCTAATATGCGTGGGATTACATTGGAACAGAGTTCCAAAATTAAAATCACTTGGAGTTGATTTACTGGTGTTTGAACAGTTTTTTGATGTACAACAATTAAAACATGTAAATACAAAAACTTGGGGTGCCAAATAAAATCACCCACGGGCCGCCAGTCGGGGAACCCTACTCTATAATAAACCACTGATATATATTTATAAACCATCTGTAAGATTGGTCTAATGGTGAAAAGATTTCTAGCTGCTGTTTTCAGATCAGACCTAAAAATAGCTCAAAGGGCCATGATCACATGAGAGTGATACTGCCTAAAGGAGACATGGTTTTGTGGGATTATGATATGAAAGGGCCTTTGGAATACATTAAGTGGGTATAAATCACTCAAAGCTGATAAAGGCACCCTGCACTTTGGATAGGAAAAATCCTTATCATCTTTACCAGAGATGAACGGGTGCACTGTTCTGTACTTGTCATTGTAATGTAGGATTCAGCTATCACGTTTAAGGAATATTTCATATTTTGCATGCTGTGGTATTTGTTATGGTATTTGCGGGTAACAATTAATCCATCACTCCCGCATAATTAGTTATGTTTGTTGTTAAGTGTATGCATTTCATACAAAGTATTCGTTGAGCCTAGCCTAGTCCTAGATCTGTTAGTGCTGTCTTGCCACCAGCTATGGTTGTTGACATGCCAAAAATAGGTGACTAAACACCACAATACAGCACAAACAGATCTATGACTAGGCTAGGTTGAGCTAGGGCTCCATAAACATGTATCATAAGCTGATGAGAATTACATACATTATATCTGCCAATAGTGCCACATCCAGCACACCATGGAGCAACAGCCAAAACATCCACCAATAGAACATAAATAGATACCGGAATATAGGTGCCCTCTCTTAATCCCCTTTCTGAATAAATCTGAATTCACCTGGTGGGGTAAGGAAACAGGTGAGGAAAACAGAACAGGTGACACATTATTATCACCAAGTGGACCTCACCCAGGCACTCAGCACCAATCAAATATGTGTCAGTTGGTAGAGCATGGCGCTTGCAATGCGAGGATTGTGGGTTCGATTCCTGGGACCACCCATAAGTAAAAATGTTTGCACGCTTGACTATACATGGTTTTGGATGAAAGCGTCTGCTAAATGGCTTATTATTAATACTATTAAATGAAATCACTTTTTAAAAAAAATACAGATTCACATTTTAACCCATGCCCAGATCTAAAATGTGAATCAAATTATACATTTCATGCCATTTTAAAATGTATTTTATGTATAGATGTCAGGATGTAAGGTGCATTTACCTGCTTTGTTTGTAGGTCTCTAGCTTTTGGCCTCTTTGATGAGCTGATCTCCCAGCAACCCCCATGAGGCAGACGCAGAACAGCACAAACACAGTATCCACTTGCATGGTGCACATACCACCGCGGACCCCTCAAATTCCAGTCAAATTCCACACCCCAATAGGGATAAAACCTCTCTGCGTGGGTCCTGGGACATTGTCTTCAGCAGAACAGCTTCGGGCCGGGTAAGAAGCAGCAGCTCTGGCCTGACCAACAAAACATCCCACGGTGCTTAATCTCCACAGTGGAGAAAAGCAATTTTGACTAAACCTATAAATCCTTGAGCGTCAGATTGCACAGATTAGATCCCTCCAGTGGCGGATGTGGCTCACTCGCTCTGCTGCTCTACTCTACTCTGCTCTGTACCGCCCAGACCAATTCTCATAATGATGCGGCGTGCTCGTTTGGGAGGTCAATGGCGGGAGATATTGTAGCTACAGGATCTGGATCGCACAGTCAGACACAGAGTCCTTGATGTGGAAGGCTGTTAAATCCCTCAGCTGCGTGTTTATCAGTGCTATTCAACGTGTCTCCCGAGGCTATTTTGCTAAGACGTCTTCGAAAGGCTGCAAGAGTATGCTGCTAAAATATGGCTTCAGCCTGAGTTTTGCTAACATAGTTATGTGGGATTAGCCTACATACACTCTCTAAAGAGATTGGTGTCTATTGGATGAGCCTAACCTATTTAAACAAATAGTTCATTAATATAGAAATGAATCATATTCATCAATGAAGAGTATACCAGCATAGGCTGTCATTCATTATTTTAGGAAGTCAGCTCTGTTTATGAGTAGTTATTTTGATAATCCACATAAACTCAGCAAAAAAAGAAACGTCCTCTCACTGTCAACTGCGTTTATTTTCAGCAAACTTAACATGTGTATATTATCGTGTGACCATAACAAGATTCAACAACTGAGACATAAACTGAACAAGTTCCACAGACATGTGACTAACAGAAATTGAATAATGTCTCCCTGAACAAAGGGGGGGTCAAAATCAAAAGTAACAGTCAGTATCTGGTGTGACCACCAGCTGCATTAAGTACTGCAGTGCATCTCCTCCTCATGGACTGCACCAGATTTGCCAGTTCTTGCTGTGAGACGTTACCCCACTCTTCCACCAAGACCCCTGCAAGTTCCCGGACATTTCTGGGGGGGAATGGCCCTAGCCCTCACCCTCCGATCCAACAGGTCCCAGACATGCTCAATGGGATTGAGATCCGGGCTCTTCGCTGGCCATGGCAGAACACTGACATTCCTGTCTTGCACGAAATCACGCACAGAACGAGCAGTATGGCTGGTGGCATTGTCATGCTGGAGGGTCATGTCAGGATGAGCCTGCAGGAAGGGTACCACATGAGGGAGGAGGATGTCTTCCCTGTAACGCACAGCATTGAAATTGCCTGCAATGACAACAAGCTCAGTCCGATGATGCTGTGACACACTGCCCCAGACCATGACGGACCCTCCACCTCCAAATCAATCCCGCTACAGAGTACAGGCCTTGGTGTAACGCTCATTCCTTCGACGATAAACGAGAATCTGACCATCACCCCTGGTGAGACAAAACCGCGACTCGTCAGTGAAGAGCACTTCTTGCCAGTCCTGTCTGGTCCAGCAACGGTGGGTTTGTGCCTGTAGGCAACGTTGTTGCCGCTGATGTCTGGTGAGGACCTGCCTTACAACAGGCCTACAAGCCCTCAGTCCAGCCTCTCTCAGCCTATTGCGGACAGTCTGAGCACTGATGGAGGGATTGTGCATTCCTGGTGTACCCCGGGCAGTTGTTGTTGTCATCCTGTACCTATCCCGCAGGTGTGATGTTCAGATGTACCAATCCTATGCAGGTGTTGTTACACGTGGTCTGCCACTGCGAGGACGATCAGCTGTCCATCCTGTCTCCCTGTAGCGCTGTCTTAGGCGTCTTACAGTGCGGACATTACAATTTATTGCCCTGGCCACATCTGCAGTCCTCATGCCTCCTTGCAGCATGCCTAGGGCACGTTCACACAGATGAGCAGGGACCCTGGGCATCTTTCTTTTGGTGTTTTCAGAGTCAAACGAGAGAGGGTGGACAATGGTTTCTCCTCAGGGAAGTGTGTTTAGCCCGGTGTCGTTCACCCTGATGATAGATTACATATTTAAGGAGGTGGGACAGGGAGTGGTTGTGGCCTTGTATGCCAATGATGGGGCTGTATGGAAGAGAGGTGGGAATGTGAAATATGTGATCAGGAAGATGCAGGAAGCTGTGGGAGTTGTGTAAAATTGGTCTCTTACATGGGTGTATTCTATGGTGTATTCTAGGAGGAAGGTTTAAGATGTTAGGATGCAAATATATGGTCAGGATATAAGTTGGGTGTCTGAGTTTAAGTATTTAGGTATGTGGTTTGATGAGGGGCTTACGTGGAAGAGACATGTTGAGCATATTGAAATGAAGTGTAGGAAGGTGCTGAACCTCATGAGGGCAGTGGCAGAATGTGATTGGGAGTCAAATAGACATACACTGTTATATATGTACCAGGCATTGATCAGGTCATATTTGAATTATGGGTACTTTGTATATGGATCGGGAGACAAAACGGTACTACAGCGCCTGAATAGGATACATTCAAGGGCCCTGAGATTGTGTGTGGGTACCTTCAGGAAGACACCTGTTGAGGCATTGCAGGTGGATAGTGGGGAACTGCCACTGAGGATAAGGCGGGACAAACTTGCATTAGTGTACTGGGCGAGATTGAAAGGGAGTTCAGAAGGACATCCTGCGGTCACGGCAACTGGGGAATGCTGGGAGCGAGGAGTGGGTAAGCAGAGGGCGTACTGTATGGGTAGACTATCGGGTAAAAGGTGGTAGAATATGGACTGGGGAAGAGAGAGATAGGGCAGGCAATTGCATTGGGGAACATTCCTCTGTGGCTGTTTCCGAAACCAGGTGTAGATGTGGACATGATTGAGGGTAGGAGTGAATGGGGTGAGGATGTACAGTGAGGGAAAAAAGTATTTGATCCCCTGCTGATTTTGTACGTTCTGTCCACTGACAAAGAAATGATTCGTCTATAATTTTAATGGTAGGTTTATTTGAACAGTGAGAGACAGAATAACAACAAAAAAATCCAGAAAAACGCATGTCAAAAATGTTATAAAATGATTTGCATTTTAAAGAGGGAAATAAGTATTTGACCCCCTCTCAATCAGAAAGATTTCTGGCTCCCGGGTGTCTTTTATACAGGTAACGAGCTGAGATTAGGAGCACACTCTTAAAGGGAGTGCTCCTAATCTCCGCTTGTTACCTGTATAAAAGACACCTACCTGTCCACAGAAGTAATCAATCAATCAGATTCCAAACTCTCCACCATGGCCAAGACCAAAGAGCTCTCTAAGGATGTCAGGGACAAGATTGTAGACCGACACAAGGCTGGAATGGGCTACAAGACCATCGCCAAGCAGCTTGGTGAGAAGGTGACAACAGTTGTTGCGATTATTCGCAAATGGAAGAAACACAAAAGAACTGTCAATCTCACTCGGCCTGGGGCTCCATGCAAGATCTCACCTTGTGGAGTTGCAATGATCATGAGAACGGTGAGGAATCAGCCCAGAACTACTCGGGAGGATCTTGTCAATGATCTCAAGGCAGCTGGGACCATAGTCACCAAGAAAACAATTGGTAACACACTACGCCGTAAAGGACTGAAATCCTGCAGCGCCCGCAAGGTCCCCCCTGCTCAAGAAAGCAAATATACATGCCCGTCTGAAGTTTGCCAATGAACATCTGAATGATTCAGAGGACAACTGGGTGAAAGTGTTGTGGTCAGATGAGACCAAAATGGAGCTCTTTGCCATCAACTCAACTCGCCGTGTTTGGAGGAGGAGGAATGCTGCCTATGACCCCAAGAACACCATCCTCACCGTCAAACATGGAGGTGGAAACATTATGCTTTGGGGGGGGGGGGGTTTCTGCTAAGGGGACAGGACAACTTCACCGCATCAAAGGGACGATGGACGGGGCCATGTACCGTCAAATCTTGGGTGAGAACCTCCTTCCCTCAGCCAGGGCATTGAAAATGGGTCGTGGATGGGTATTCCAGCATGACAATGACCCAAAACACACGGCCAAGGCAACAAAGGAGTGGCTCAAGAAGAAGCACATTAAGGTCCTGGAGTGACCTAGCCAGTCTCCAGACCTTAATCCCATAGAAAATCTGTGGAGGGAGCTGAAGGTTCGAGTTGCCAAATGTCAGCCTCGAAACCTTAATGACTTGGAGAATATCTGCAAAGAGGAGTGGGACAAAATCCCTCCTGAGATGTGTGCAAACCTGGTGGCCAACTACAAGAAACGTCTGACCTCTGTGATTGCCAACAAGGGTTTTGCCACCAAGTACTAAGTCATGTTTTGCAGAGGGGTCAAATACTTATTTCCCTCATTAAAATGTAAATCAATTTATAACATTTTTGACATGCGTTTTTCTGGATATTTTTGTTGTTATTCTGTCTCTCACTGTTCAAATAAACCTACCATTAAAATTATAGACTGATCATTTCTTTGTCAGTGGGCAAACATACAAAATCAGCAGGGGATCAAATACTTTTTTCCGTCACTGTATGTGTGGAGAGATACATAGATATATAGGATATATACAGATGGTTCAGAGGATCCAGTCAGTGGTACAGTACAGTGGGGGCAGGGGTGTATATCCCAGATTTCAATGTTAGAATATGTAAGCGGTTAACTGATTATGTGTCAGTATATGCGGGCAAGTTGATGGCCATGATTATAGGTTTTAGATGGGTGGAGGAGGTGAAATCACTGAGAAGGGTGATCTGTTCTGATTCTGATGCAGTGTTGAGTAGTGTGAGGACGGGCAGGTCGGACAGGATGGCGCTGTTAACGGGATTGGAGAGGATGGGAGTGGTGGTAAGCTTTGGCTGGGTTCCCGCCCATGTGGGTGTGGAGGATAATGAGAAAGACAATGTTGTGGCTAAGAGTGCTGTGAGGAGAGAGGGAGTAGATATTCAGGTCCCGCTGGGCCGCAGGGAAGTCAAGTCCTTGATCCGTTGATATGGGAATTCTGTTCCCAATGTTCATAAACTGAACTTCAATTAAACTACTCAGTCTGTACCCCAGAGTTTGTAAGATTCTGGTTAAATGACACAGGCCCAGCTTACAATAGTCAACAATGTTTATTCACGAGGGCTCTGAAATTCATACAATGCACATAACCTTTTATATTACACATTTCACATACAAATGTCATACCCCTTGCAAATGCCCCTCCTCTTCTTTAACACTGTCAATGCTTATTTACAAGTCTTCTCCAACACATACATTGCTTGTCATATCCTGCCCCATGTTACATAATCTACTGCAAGCCCAATGGTTTCTCCCCTCCCTGGGTGGGAGGGGAGAAACCATTTCCTGTTATTAGTTTCACAGTGGTCACAAGTTGTCTGTCCCAAGATGTCTGTTAACAGTTCTTCTTTTCCTTGAATGTCTCACTTACATTGCTAAATAGTAAAGTCTTAGCTTGTCCTATGCACAGACATTTAGAGAATTAGTTTTATAATCACTCAGTTATACGTTTTTAGGGTGGAATCATTTAGTCAAAACCTTAGACATATAAATTCCATTATCATCCGGGCAAAAGGGCTCAATCCTTGGCAGAGGGAGTAGGATGCTAGAAGTAAGGGGAGGCAATTTTATCCTCTGCACCGGTCAGTAAAGGAAGAGGTGGGGAGTATGGGATGTAGGTGAGAGGAAGTTGTGTGGAGTAGACTACGGTTTGGGCACACAGGTTTGAATGCCACGTTATGGATGATAGGGAGACACGAAACAAGTCTACGATTATTAGTGTTTAGTGGAGGAAACGGTGCAAGTGTGTTGATATTTTGTGAACTGTATGACATAGATAAGGTGAGATTGGGTGAAAGGGTTAGAGAGGCTGGACGGGTTTGGGTGGTGTAGTGGGGGGAGGGAAGTGGTGTCTCGGGCTCTATTTCACTTTCTTAGAGGAACAGGAATAATGAAGAGAATTGAATGTAGGTCGGCCGTGACTGGCCTCACACTCCATTACAGTAGGTGGCGGTGTATGCACCTTAAACGTTGGCTGTGATCTGCCAACCCAATCCCGAAGAAGAATAAACATTGGCGGGACTTTATGGAAAGGTATTGAGACGACAACAAATGATTTTAGCTACAAAAACGGATTAACGTTAATAATCGGATTATATAGGAACTATGGATCATGATCAAGAGAAATGTGAGTGTAGAAGTCGTATAATGAGGTAGGCAGTAAAGTCTAATAGCAGACAGAACAATAAAAGCGGTAGCTGACGTTAGTTTCTTCACAATCACTCCTAGTTAGCAAGCTAATTTAGCTAGTAATCCGTGTAACGTTAGTACCTTACTCTGTCAATGATAGCTAGCTAGCTTGCAGAGTTTCGATTTATTTAGTCAGTTCTGCCTAACGTACGCTTTCAAACGGGACAAGATGAACACTGCCCGGGAGATAAAACGTAAGTTGCTCACCTTTACTCCGATCATGTAACGATGAGTACTAGCTAGCTAGTTGCCAAAAGTTGCATTGCCTGTTAGCTGAATTTGCCAAAACTTTTTTTATATATATATCATGATTGCCTGGTTGCTGTTGACGTGATGTTGAAGGAATGGCAACGCGAGACTATTGTTGACCAAACATAACTCATACCAAGGCATTCAGTCATTTGTGTGTGTTTGTGTGTGTGTGTGTGTGTGTGTGTGTGTGTGTGTGTGTGTAATATATATATATATTACACACACACAATGTATTTTCATATTTTTACCCACAGAGCTACAGAAAGCTAAGAGTAAAGCTCAGAGCAATAATAATCTGAGAGAAGAGGCCAGTCTGTGCAATCAACTGGGAGTGGTGCTGTCACGAAATGGTAATGTGGTCATCTTTTTACTGTATTGCATAGAGAAAGTGTCAATTTAGTCATATCTATTCTTTATGAAACTCGGACATAAAAAGACCATGAATTTTGGTATTTTCACAAATCCATAGAGTAGTCCTTTTGGAGGAAGGATTCTTGACATATGTTGGTATTAAAATTATTTCTCAGTTATGCTTTTAGGAAAGTTGGCATATTTATGATTTACTACTCCCATTACAGAGCAAGCGTTAAGCTTCATATGACACAAATCTTTGTTTTGTAACATCTACAGATGAAACACGGAGTCTTAAAGAAGGCCTGGGTCAGGCCAAAATGTCATACATTCAACAATTTTGAGTAATTCTTTCTCAATTATATTTGACATATGTCAACAATCCTTCCACTATTCTATGCATTACATTTTGAGAAAATCCCCCAAGTCATGTTTTTTTTTTGTCTGGGTTTCATGAGGAATCATTTAATCATCATTTTTTTTCTTGATTCATCTCTACGATTCTACACATTGTGTTTCCTATCAGGTGATTATGGAGCTGCCATTGAGGAACATCGGCAGGAATTGCAAATTTCCACGGCAATGCATGACGTCATTGGACGTGCAGTGGCCAATCGTAAGATTGGGGAGTGTTATGCGGAGATGGGGAACATTGAGGCGGCTTTGAAGGTGAGTGAACAGCTCAAGCTTTACTCTCTGAACCTCTACCTGCTTTTGTTTCAGATGGGCACATTACTTGGGATGCCAACTGTCTGCAGGACTGGAACTTCAGATTGGGCTTGTGCTACACATTTGGATACATTTTTGAGACTTAACTATGCAGCCTGAAAGGCACAACAAGAACAGGCAAAATGTTTAATACAATCAGATTCTGTACTAACCACCTATTACGAGAGTATCCCCACCATTTCACTTGTTGCCAATCATACACAAGCAGAGTATATTAATTAAGAGTGTGTATTTTGGATTCAGCACCAGAGATGTCATCTCGATCTGGCTCGCTCCGTCAATGATCATGCAGAGGAACAAAGGGCACTGGCCACCATCGGAAGAACCTTCCTCTTCCGCTACGAGTCAGACCAATCGAGGGACAGCTTGAAGCAGGCGGAAGATGCCTTTATAAAGAGCATGACTATTGTGGACAAAAAACTGGAAGGTGTGTACACGTTTTACTATACTTGTGAGTACCACAAGAATAGTAAACCAACAAAAAAACGGAGAATTGAGAACACTTTGCCAGTCCTCACTTATAAAAAGGGTTTTCTTTATTTTTACTATTTTCTACATTGTAGAATAATAGTGAATACATCAAAATTATAAAATAACACATGGAATCATGTAGTCACCAAGTGTTAAATAAATCCAAATATATTTGAGATTCTTCGAAGTAGCCACCCTTTGCCTTAATGACAGCTTTGCACGCTCTTGGCATTCTCTCAACCAGCTTCAATGAGTAATGCTTTTCCAACACTCTTGAAGGAGTTCCCACATATGCTGAGCACCTGTTGGCTGCTTTTCCTTCACTATGCAGTCCAACTCATCCCAAATCATCTCAATTCGGTTGAGGTCGGTTGATTGTGGAGGCCAGGTCATCTGATGCAGCACTCCATCACTTTCCTTCTTGGTCAAATAGCCCTTACACAGCCTGGAGGTGTGTTTTGGGTCATTGTCCTTTTGAAAAACAAGTGATCGTCCCACTAAGCGCAAACCAGATGGAATGGAGTATTGCTGCAGAATGCTGTGGTAGCCCTGCTGGTTAAGTGTGCCTTGAATTCTAAATAAATTGCAGACGCTGTCACCAGCGAAGCACCATCACACCACCACCTCCATGCTTCACGGTGGGAACCACACATGTGGAGATCATACGTTCACCTACTCTGTCTCACAAAGACACGGCGGTTGAACCAAAAATCTCAAATTTGGACGCATCAGACCAAAGGACAGATTTCCACCGGTCTAATGTCCATTGCTTGTGTTTCTTGGCCCAAGCAAGTCTCTTCTTCTTATTGGTGTCCTTTTAGTAGTGGTTTCTTTGCAGCAATTCAACCATGAAGGCCTGATTCACACAGTCTCTGAACAGTTGATGTTGAGATGTCTGTTATTTGAACTCTGTGAAGCATTTATTTGGGCTGCAATCAGAGGCTGGTAACTCTAATGAACTTATCCTCTGCAGCAGAGGTGACTCTGGGTCTTCCTTTCCTGTGGCGGTCCTCATGAGAGCCAGTTTCATCGTAATGCCTGATGGTCTTAAAATAATGATGGACTGTCGTTTCTCTTTGCTTATTTGAGCTGTTCTTGCCATAATATGGACGTGGTCTTTTACCAAGTAGGGCTATCTTCTGTATACCACCCCTACCTTGTCACAACACAACTGATTGGCTCAAACACATTAAGAAGGAAAGAAATTCCACAAATGAACTTTTAACAAGGCACACCTGTTAATTGAAATGCATTCCAGGTCAATACCTCATGAAGATGGTTGAGAGAATGCCAAGAGTGTGCAAAGCTGTCATCAAGGCAAAGGGTGGCTACTTTGAACAATCTCAAATCTAAAATATATATTTTGATTTAACACTTTATTGGTTGCTACATGATTCCGTATGTGTTATTTCATAGTTTTGATGTCTTCACTATTATTATACAATGTAGAAAATAGTAAAAAAAACTAATTAAAAAAAACTTGAATGAGTAGGTGTGTCCAAACTTGACTGGTACTGTGTGTTTGTGGGATGGCTTTTATATATGTGAATCCAAGTGAGGCAAATAAATGTGTGAACAGAAAAGTCATATTTGGGGCCCAGAGTTTTTCCTGACCACTTGATCTGATCAGGATAAACCCCTGGGCCTATTCATGAGTTAAGCCAAAGGGTTTTCCGTCTTTATCTTCCTCCTGTACAACGCTTCATCTCCTCTCCCCCTCAGGAACAGTGGCTGCTCTGGAGCTGAGTGAGATGAGGGCCCGCCTGTACCTCAACCTTGGGCTGGTGTGTGACCACCTGGGGGAGCCCAAGCAATGCAGTGAATACATCCGCCTCAGCGTCTACATTGCTGAGTAAGAGCTCACCTCAACCTGGGCCCGTATCCACGGAGGATCAGTTTGGCCTTTCACATCATAATTGATACGATTGTATGGACAGGTGGGATTCTGATCCTAGATCGGCACTCCTACTCTGAGACGCTTTGTGGATGCGGGCCCTGGTCTGCCAATGGTAACACAGTTAGCACACCATGACACCAACGCTTGCTGTTCAAAGGCATCGGCTAGACTACAGATACACCTGCAATGCAGTGCCACACATTTAATAGCAGGCAGAACATGAAGTACAGCGCAATACAATGCCACACTCTATAAATATATAGCTAGGTCTAATACACTTTGAACTAGGACCTAGAGTAAGGTTCAAGCCATGGCATCCTTGTACAGTAGTAGATAATACCTTTCCTAATATCTTACCATGAAGTGAGTTGGTGTCCCTCTGCCTTGTCTGTATAGGAAGAACCAGCTCCTGGAGGATTTGTACCGTGCCAACGTCAACCTGGGCAACATCTACTTCCGCAACGGGCACCACTCCAATGCCCTGCGCAGTCTGGAGCAGGCCAAGGAGTGTGCCCGCAAGATCAAAGACAAGTTCAGCGAGAGCGAGTGCTTCTACTCCATCGGCAAGGTAAGGAGTGGAAATTCTCACGGTGTTCGATTTTTCATTTTAAATGAACACACTAATTCAGTCAGTTATAAAGCATTACAGTTGTATGTTATAACTGACTTCCCATTAACAGTATAAGCTAGTGTGTGTGTGTGTGTGTGTGTGCGCGCGCGCATTTGGCTGTGCATTTGAGCATGCGACAGGGTTCGAACCTGGGTCTCCACCTGCCCATTAAAAAGCCTGGGTATTGACTCGCAATGCAACTCTTCCGATCTTAAGCAGGGTTTCTCAAGTGATCACGTGAGGGTGGTCACTCAACCACCTCTGTTACGTGTGTGTGTAGGTGCAGCTGTCTCTGGGGGACTTTGTGGCAGCCAGGCGTTCCCTGAAGAAGGCCTTTTCTCTGGGCTCCCAGCAGGCTGTGGACAGGGAGGCTGTGAAGAAGGCGTTCAAACAAGGTGAGAGAGAGGCTTGTTTGTTTGTTACTCTTAAAACCACTGAGATAGAGAGAGTGGGGCTGGGCCACACATGTCAACCTGGACTGGGCTTTTCGTCTGTGTCTGGGGGAAAATGTCATTTTCATAGATTCAATGGTTTTTCTTACTCTTGCAGCAACTTTGAACTCTCTCTCTCTGTGTGTATGGTTGCCGTAGCGATTCGGGGCAGTCAGCTGGAGGAAGCAGCGGGGGAGCTGGGTGACGAGGGGCGTTCCCAGGAGGCTGTGGGACTGGCGGAGCAGCTGGGGGACCTCTACTGTAAAGTGGGATGCTACCGCAAAGCCCTGGACGCCTACCGTACGCAGGTGAAAACATCACACTCACTTAGCCCCACACCGTCACCACTTCCGGTGTCCATTTTCACTTCCTGTTTCTTAACGTTGAACTATTTAAATCACTTGCCTGGATGAGTACACGTCCATCCAAACGTTCCCTATCCCCACTCCCGCCCCATCTATACCCGTCAGTCTTGTGTGTCGTGAGCTGCGTGAACAATCCATGTATTTATTGTATAACCTTGACCTATCCAATGACGTGACACTTGTCTGTTGCCGCTGTTCGGTAGCTATCCAGTGCAGAGGCGTTGGGGAAGCCTGCTCGGGAGCTGGCTGTCATTCACGTGTCCCTGGCGGCCACCTACGCAGACATCAGGCAGCATGACAAGGCTGTGGAGCATTACAGACAGGAGCTGGCCCTCAGACAGGGCAACCCCAAAGAGGTACGACCTGCCTGGGACTCAGGCCTGGGGCTGGATTTCTTAGTCTGGGCTTGTCATATGGAAGAGTTTCCTTTGGTGCATACTATCTTATCAGCGTTGGCTGTGTTTCTTTTAATCTATGCTCACGTCATTTTTGTGTGTGTCAGGAGTGTAACACGTGGCTGAACATCGCAGCAGCCCAGGAGGAGAGTGGGAGGACCGTGGAGGATGTGGACTGTAGCTACGACACTGCCCTGCGCTGTGCACAGAGGGCTGGCCAACCCAAACTACAGGTACTGTAGATTGTCGTGGTCCACTCTGATTGGGCTCACCATAGAAATATGCTAATTGTTTTTTTGTTTCGTTTTTTAGTGAAATGAAAAGCACTAGGCCTGTATAGATCAAATATTTTATTCAACCGGACAGCAGAAACCGCAAGTTATTTACGTGTTTTTCTTTTCCATCTTCATTTTTAATTTTTTTCCCCCTCTATCTTTCTTGATCTCTTTCCTTCCTGTCACTCTCTTCATCAGAGGCGAGTGCTGAAGACATGGCTGGCTGCCCAGAGCCGTGGGGGCTCGTCGCAGACTGATGACACGCAGGCCAGGCTAGAGGAGCTGTGTGCCACCGAGGGCTGGAGTCCTGATGGGGGGAGCGAGGGAGGGGAGGACGAAGAGGAGATGGAGAACAGTGAACCCATGGAGGACAGCGATATCCAGCTCTCAGACTCTGGTGAGTGAGACTATGGTCTCCACAGCTATGTTTGTCCTCTGCGGGCATCTGTTATATGACAGAATAAGCACCTTTTACCTCAGTTTGAGCTATCCAGTCATTTAGTTTAGCATACAGGATGTTGCTGAATAAAGCAATGAACATTGGCACTGCTTACGCAGATTCTTTTCAATCTGGCTAATTGTCTGAGTGTCTTTCTCTTGTCTCTCCGTAGAGGACGATGACAAGATGGTCTGTAGCGGCAGGAGAAAGCCGGGTCGGGTAAGTGCCAAATTTGTCAATGACGGCTTTGTTTTTGATTTGTCTGGGATTATAATTTTTTTTTAACTTGTGTAAGCGGTCTGCTTTCAAGTTACTGAAAGAAGCAGAGACTCATGTCTGTCTGCCTCGATTTCAGTGGAACAAGAGGAATGAGAAGGGGGAGACGTCTCTCCACAGAGCCTGTATAGATGGGAACCTGAAGCAGGTCCAGTACCTGGTGGAGCAGGTGAGTGGAGCTGGGTTTATACTCCTGCTACTTCTCTGTGACTATTGGTACTGTCTATGGTAGTATTCAGCCAGTATGTCTGTGTCTCAGGGTCATCCTGTCAACCCCAGGGACTACTGTGGCTGGACTCCTCTCCACGAGGCCAGCAACCACGGACACACAGGTAACAGTTAAAAGTATGCAGAAATGAATAGGGCCTGATTTAAAAAAAAAAAATTAATAATAATAATAATAATAATACAAATAATAAAAAAATATATATTTTGCACATTTTTCTTTTTACATTTTAATAAAAAATAAATCCACTGAGTAAATCTAACATCCCGATTCTCGAGCTGCAACACAGACATGTAAGGAGTTTTGTGTCAACGGACATGGAGATGAATACATCATTATTCGACGTAGCTACCCCCTGTTTGTTGTGATGCTGAGTTTGCCCACTGTCAGCTGTACGTAAACACACGGACAAATCCCTTTTCCACTCCGTGTGTTGTGGGAAGCTGAACCCCTAATGGTTTCAAGCTAACGTTAGCGAACGTAAGATGGACATTCAGTGGGCTCTAAAGTGACAGCAGTTCGCTCACATTTCCTAGTGAAAGAAATGAAACGCAAATACGAAAAATAACCGGTCGCATTTCTGCGAGTGTGATATAGATTTCATTCTGCGTCCCATTAGTTGTATTTTCCACGTAACATTACGAGGACCACGCAACCTGATAGACTGTAACTGTAATTGTGATCCACGTCACAAAAAGCATTACAAAAGTATAATAAAAAATAAATATAAACATCTTGGCATTAAATGGAGTCGGGAGTTTAGAAGACGGCGCGATGAAGAATGAATGAGTATTAGCTATAGAGGCAATGCTTCTAAAATGCCTTTGCACGAGATTTGGCATTTTATCAATGTCAAAGATCTCAAATGATGGATGCGCTGCAAAGAAATTCAATTGGCACCTTTACATAGGCTGAAACAGCGGACTCTTCTAGCGAACAGCGGTCAGAGTCCCTTTGCGGTAGCCTACTGAACAGCGTTCCGATTCCCTTTGCGGTAGCCTACTGAACAGCGTTCCGAGTCCCTTTGCGGTAGCCTACTGAACAGCGTTCCGAGTCCCTTTGCGGTAGCCTACTGAACAGCGTTCCGAGTCCCTTTGCGGTAGCCTACTGAACAGCGTTCCGAGTCCCTTTGCGGTAGCCTACTGAACAGCGTTCAGATTCCCTTTGCGGTAGCCTGCTGAACAGCGGTCAGATTCCCTTTGCGGTAGCCTGCTGAACAGCGGTCAGAGTCCCTTTGCGGTAGCCTGCTGAACAGTGTTCAGATTCCCTTTGCGGTAGCCTGCTGAACAGCGGTCAGAGTCCCTTTGCGGTAGCCTGCTGAACAGCGGTCAGATTCCCTTTGCGGTAGCCTGCTGAACAGCGGTCAGATTCCCTTTGCGGTAGCCAGTTTACTGTTGATTAGGAACCGTGTCTGAAAAGCCAATACTTGTGAGCTGGCCCTAGTGATTGGTCCTGTTTTGAGAGGTGACAAACTTGGGGGCCAAGGCAAGCTGGATCTGAAGACCTATGCAGATGTCAGAAATATATTTTCTTCTTAATACTCCATGAAATTTCCATTTTGAAGATGTGCTCCTCCAGCATGCAGTGGTCGCTGACATTGCCAACAGGCAGACGACCAAGTTCTCATCCCTCAACAGCATTTATTCCCGAGGGGAGCCTCTGTTGATCTGGTGGAAGATGAGTTAATACTCCATCAGGCAACAACCTTTGAGCAGAGTCTGGGAAACGTGTACGGATCAGGCCTGGAGAGAAATCGGCACAATGAGAAGGGGGGGGGCAGTCCGGTCTACTCCCACCTTTCGGCTGTGATGCTGGGTATATTGGTCATATTCCATAGCAATGCAGACTGCGAACGAATACTCAGTCGCGTTTCCAAGGACAAAACCCAGTACAGAGCCTCCCTCAGTACAGACATGCTGAGTGCCCTCGTTACGGAGTAGGTTTCAACGATTGCCAGGGGCACTGTTTGCCACAGAGAAGTCTACCCGGATGCTCTGCTGCGTAAGGCTAAATCTGCTAGCTACCAGGCAAATCTGTCTCCAGAAGATTTGTTCTCACCCAGTGTTTCCTATCATAGCTTTTTCCTTTTTATTATGGGTAACATGTTTATTTGATACTGATGCTCTTCTTCAAACATTTTGTTCTTATCATAGTTAAAAAAAAAAAAAATAGCGTGGATAAGACGTTTGTACATTTTGTACCTAAACAAATAACTTTTATTATTTGTTAAATATTATTACTTTTTTTACTCCAAGAAGAAAGGTCCTTTGTGTGTTCTTTCTAATTACATTTTGTTAGTGACTTTTACTATATGTGTGAATGGAATGCTGTCAAGATAGTACTCCAACCTTTTTATAGACTTCATTTGGTACAATTCTATAATTGCGATCAGACTCACAAACCGCGCGGCGGGGAGAGAACCCAAATTCGGCGCGTGAGTTGAAACCCCACTTTGCCGCGAGCGTCTGGTACTCTAAAAAGTTGGACAGGGTTGGCAGGTCTGGACTTAATCCACATTTTTAACCCTCATCTGCTTCTCTCTGTTCTCTCTCTCTCCCTCTCTGTTCTCTGTCTCTCCCTCTCTGTTCTCTCTCTCTCCCTCTCTGTTCTCTCTCAGACGTGGTGGCTCTGTTGCTAGAAAGGGGGGCTGACATTAACGACCCGGGGGGGTCACTGTGTGAGGGGGTCACCCCCCTGCACGACGCCCTCAACTGTGGACACTTTCAAGCTGCCAGATTACTGGTGGAGAGGGGGGCCTCAGTCACTGTCTGCAATGCCAAGGTCAGGACAAGATGGTGTGTGTGTTTTGGAGGACTGTGTGTGTGTGCGTGCGTGTGTGTGCGTGTGTGTGCGTGTGTGTGTGTGTGTGTGCGTGTGCGCACCTGTACGTGTTTGTGCAAGTGGCTCATGTATGTCTGTGTCCCCCTCAGGGTGAGACACCCCTGGACAGCCTGCGTCTGTGGCAGAGGATGTACAGAAGAGAGCTGGACCAGGAGGCCAGACATGAGCTGTCCAGCACAGAGGAACTGCTGAGGAGGGCCCTAGCAGGGTTAGGTGAGGTCTACGTGCTTCCTCTGGTGGGTGTAGGCCTACGCAATACAAGAAGGCTAGAACAGTGTAGAGTGGTTTATATAATGAAACTGTGTGGTTATGAGGCCTTTATGTCTGGGTTTGGGGTCAGTTCCATTGAAATTCCAGTCAATTCAGAAAGTAAACCAAATTCAAAATGTTCCTCATTGAAAAGCATTAAAGAGAATTGGAATTTCATTGTACTTCCTGAATTGACTAGACTTAAAATGAAATTGACCCCAACCCTGTTGTCTATTCAATGTGTCACATTTAGTTTGTGTTGTGTGTAAATATACTCCGTACATGTGGATTCATCATCTTAAACACACTGTTTGTGAGGCCTAAAATCGGCTTGATTAATGTCCAGAAAATATGGCGTCTCCCACAATATACATTCCTGTTGCTGTAAGGACGTTAACTATTCTACTGTGCGCTTAACTTTTCTACACTCTCTGTACCACAGTCCCCACCGCTCCTGCACCCCCCAAGACATTTGATGCTCTGCAGGACAGCCAGCTGTTTGACGCAGAGAACTCAGAGCCTCTGATCCCCACCGGGGGGCGCCATTCGTCCACCAACAGCCAGCCCAGAACCAGGAGCCCCAAGGAGAGCGCAGTACCACCTATCCCCAAACCGAGGCCCCAACAACGACATAGAGGGACAGGGGCCTCCATCCTCTTTGGGGTACTAGTTGAATTACAACATAGGAAATTAGATGTCTGTCATAGGTTTGAAACCAATTCTCAATGACCCGGCACTTTACGACTGTCATAGAATCTCAGTCTAGAGCAGCGTTCATAAAGTTAGTTGTTGTGAAGCAGATTTGCAAGTGAGACACTGTTCCTACTGACAAATAATCTCTGTCTTCCTCAGGATGACAGCAGCTCCTCCGACCACAGTGACTTGGATGGCGCGGTTAGCCCTCTGCGCCCTGTCCGACCACGCCGACGTTTCCCAGCAGCCCCAGCTCCACAGGAAGTTCCCCTCAGCCAGGAAACAAGCTCTTCTGTTCCTGAAGCGAGAGAGTCTGCGGTACCCTCTGTCTTTGGCAGGGAGGAGTACCACAGTGCCATTCGCGGCCTAGGCAGTGCCAAGACCCGCCTTCTCTCCCAGAGCCTGCCGCAGTTCAGCAGCACACCGGCAGTGTCGGCCAATAGCAGGCCAGCGCTCGTTCCCGAGGAGGAATGTCTGATAGATGATTGGCTGGAGAACGACATGGGCAATGTTCAGCCAAAGAAGAAGAAGAGGAGAGTGGGGGAGGAGCAGAATGGAAGGCGGGACTTGAATATGATGTCATCAGGGGCCAGGAGTCAGAACTGTCATTCAACCACGACTGAAATGGCTAGCAGAGGTGTGTAGCAGCTGCACTGATTACACACACACACACAGCCCCATCTCTATACTTCAATGTAGAAACCATATGGAACCTAACAGAGGAGCACAAGCCTATCTATGAACTATAAGGGGCAGTATTAGCCAGTGGAATTACAACCTGTTTATTTATTTATATATATTTTTTCTCGTCCTGCAGTGTCGACCTCCTCCAGTAGGGGTCTCCCTCTGCGCGGCATGCCGCGGCAGGTGAAGATGACTCAGCTCTCAGGCATGGTAATGCTGGGCCGCCGAGAGGTCAGCAGGCCACAGAGTCCCACCGTAACTGACGACGACGACCCTCAAGCTTCCACGCCGCCTCAGACTCGCTACAGCACTCAGCAGGTCAGTGAGATCCGACCTGGGTTCAAATACTATTTCAGATCTTTCAGATACCTTGAGCGTTTGATTTAGTCTGCCTGGAGTGCCAGGTGGGCGGGTTTGCCCTTTTGGACCTTTTTCTATTGGTTCATTTTTAACAAGCAAGCTCCATCAAGCGCAGCGCGAGAGACAGAGTCAAGTCACATCATTACTGTAGCAGGGCATATTAGGCTGTTACCGGAACATCGTTCATCAAGATTCTGTTTTGGACTGTCAGGGATGGCAGTATGGAGATGAAGGTCCTAAATGGGTGAACGGACTTGCAAAGATTATGTCGCAGACTCAGTTCATGGGTAGTTCATGGTTTGTAACGTAGAAATATATTTTACTAGACTGGTTCACCCATCACGGATCATTGACTTGAATGTGGATTTTGTTCTAGTAGTTCTATTTTTATTGTTTCTAAAATTGTATTTCTCTGCCTCTCAACCTCAGGTCCCAAACCAGACAGTCGCTGTGCCAATGCTTGCACCAATCAGAATGCGGGTCAGGGTTCAAGCTAACGTGTTTCTGATACCAGTACCACATAGGTTGGTGTATTTGTCTTCCTGCATGTATGTGTGAAAGAGAGTGAATGTCTAAAGTGGTACATTTTAAATTGAAATGTTTGTCATTTAGCAGACGCTCTTATCCAGAGCGACTTACAGTAGCAATTAGGGTTAAGTGCCTTGCTCAAGGGCACGGACAGATTTTTCACCTAATCGGCCTAGTGGTTCGAACCTGTGACCTTTCGTTACTTGCCCAATACTCTTAACCGCTAGGCTACCTGCCGCACTTGGCCTTGCTTGAGATTCAGCTTCTGTACTCAAATCAAACTTTATTTGTCACATGCGCCGAATACAACAAGTGTAGGCTTTACTGTGAAATGTTTACTTACAAGCCCTTAACCAACAGTGCAGTTCAAGAAGAAGAAAATATTTTGTAACTGGGGGGGGTGTGTGCTCATAACACTGTGCGTGCTCATAACACTGTGCGTGCTCATAACACTGTGTGTGCTCATAACACTGTGCGTGCTCATAACACTGTGCGTGCTCATAACACTGTGCGTGCTCATAACACTGTGTATTCCAGCGAGGCAGACTCATGCACGGTGTCGTGGCTATGTGAACAGGCGTCCCAGCGCTACTACCAGGCCTGTGGCCTCCTGCCACGCCTTTCGCTGCAGAAAGAGGGCGCTCTGCTCTCTCCCCAAGACCTGCTACTGGCTGTTCTCCACACCAATGAAGAGGTGAGGCCAAACACTTACGATAGTGTGGAAATGCACATAAAACACTGGAGGTTGGAATAATTGTGTGAAAATGACAATGCACTTTTAGTGTAAGAGCTGTTTGAAAAGACCGCCTGAAATTTCAGCCTGTTTTGGTGGGACGGAGTAAATTTAATTAATAGACCAATAGGAAAGAGTTCCAAACTTCTCAAATCAAATTATATTAGTCACCTGCGCCGAATACAACAGGTGTAGTAGACCTTACAGTGAAATGCTTACTTATAAGCCCGTAACCGACAATGGCGTTTTAAGAAAATACCCATAAAAAAAATGTAAGAGATAACAATAACAAATAATTTAAGGGCAGCAGTAAATAATAATAATAGCGGGGCTATATACAGGGGGTACCGGTACAGAGTCAGTGTGCGGGGGCACCAGTGTCGAGGTAATTGAGGGAATATATACACAGAGTTATTAAAGTGATTATGCATAGATAATAACAGAGTAGCAGTGGGGGGGGGGGTGGGGGGGCAATGCAAATAGTCTGGATAGCCATTTGATTAGCTGTTCAGGAGTCTTATGGCTTGGGGGTGGAAGCTGTTTAGAAGCCTCTTGGACCTAGACTTGGCGCTCCGGTACCGCTTGCCGTGTGGTAGTAGAGAGAACAGTCTTTGACAATTTTTAGAGCCTTCCTCTGACACAGCCTGGTATAGAGGTCCTGGATGGCAGGAAGCTTGGCCCCGGTGATGTACTGGGCCGTACACACTACCCTCTGTAGTGCCTTGCGGTCAGAGGCAGAGCAGTTGCCATAACAGGCAGTGATGCAACCTGTCAGGATGCTCTCGATGGTGCAGCTGTAAAACCTTTTGAGGATCTGAGGACCCATTCCAAATCTTTTCAGTCTCCTGAGGAGGAATAGGTTTTGTTGTGCCCTCTTCACAACTGTCTTGGTGTTCTTGGACCATGTTAGTTTGTTGGTGATGTGGACGCCAAGGAACTTGAAGCTCTCAACCTGCTCCACTACAGCCCTTCGATGAGAATGGAGGCGTGCTCGGTCCTCCTTATCCTGTAGTCCACAATCCTCTCCTTTATCACGTTGAGGGAGAGATTGTTGTCCTGGCACCACATGACCAGGTCTCTGACGACCTCCCTATAGGCGGTCTCATTGTTGTCGGTGATCAGGCCTACCACTGTTGTCATCAGCAAACTTAATGATTGTGTTGGAGTCGTGCCTGGCCGTGCAGTCATGAGTGAACAGGAAGTACAGGAGGGGACTGAGCTTGCACCCATGAGGGACCCCCGTATTGAGGATCAGCGTGGCAGATGTGTTGTTACCTAACCTTATCACCTGGGGGCGGCCAGTCAGGAAGTCCAGGATCCAGTTGCAGAGGGAGGTGTTTAGTCCCAGGGTCCTTTGCTTAGTGATGAGCTTTGAGGGCACTATGGTGTTGAACGCTGAGCTGTAGTCAATGAACAGCATTCTCACATAGGTGTTCCTTTTGCCCAGGTGGGAAAGGGCAGTGTGGAGTGCAATAGAGATTGCATCATCTGTGTATCTGTTGGTGCGGTATGCACATTGGAGTGGGTCTCGGGTTTCTGCGATGTTGTTTATTTTTTATTTTTTTTATTTCACCTTTATTTAACCAGGTAGGCTAGTTGAGAACAAGTTCTCATTTGCAACTGCAACCTGGCCAAGATAAAGCATAGCAATTCGACACATACAACAATGTGATGTGAGCCATAACCAGCCTTTCAAAGCGCTTCATGGCTACAGAAGTGAGTACAACAGGTCGGTAGTCATTTAGGCAGGTTACCTTAGTGTTCTTGGGCACAGGGACTATGGTGGTCTGCTTGAAACATGTTGATATTACAAACTCAGTCAGGGAGAGGTTGAAAATGTCAGTGAAGACACTTGCCAGGTGGTTAGCGCATGCTCGGAGTACACGTCCTGGTAATCCCTCTGGCCCTGCAGCCTTGTGAATGTTGACCTGTTTAAAGCTCTTACTCATATCGGCTGCGGAGAGCGTCATCACACAGTCGTCCTGAACAGCTGATGCTCTCATGCATGTTTCAGTGTTATTTGCCTCGAAGCGAGCATAGAAGTAATTTAGCTCGTCTGGTAGGCTCGTGTCACTGGGCAGCTCTCGGCTGTGCTTCCCTTTGTAGTCTGATCGTTTGCAAGCCCTGCCACATCCGACTAGCATCGGAGCCGGTGTAGTAGGACTCAATCTTAGTCCTGTATTGACGCTTTGCCTGTTTGATGGTTCGTCGGAGGGCATAGCGGGATTTCTTTATAGGCTTCCGGGTTAGAGTCCCGCTCCTTGAAAGCGCCAGCTCTACCCTTTAGCTCAGTGCGAATGTTGCCTGTAATCCATTGCTTCTGGTTGGGGTATGTACGTACAGTCACTGTGGGGACGACGTCCTCGATGCACTTATTGATAAAGCCAGTGACTGATGTGGTGTATTCCTCAATGCCATCGGAAGAATCCCGGAACATATTCCAGTCTGTACTAGCATAACAGTCCTGTAGTTTAGCATCTGCTTCATCTGACCACTTTTTTTTATAGACAGAGTCACTGGTGCTTCCTGCTTCTCAGCTAATTTTACCCTGCCCACTCCGACATTCCTAGCAACATTTTTGTTGCTAAGAAGCTATTTTTGTTCCTTTTGACCATTTTAATTGTAAACAATCACACTGAGGTACCTAATTGTTACCCAGAAATAATTTGAAAATAAAACGGCTGCATTGGACCTTTTTAACCACTGACACAGGATCAGATCTTATTTAAACCCTCAGTCTGATGGTTAACATTAAGAGTGAGGATAGGGTAATCTGATCCTAGATCTGTCGGTAGAAGAAACTCCTACCTTCAAATTGGCGTAAGTAGGAGTGCGATGGCAAATTCTGCTACTTGTTTTGATCATCTGGTACAGTGCTGCCTCAGTTTTGAATGGTGCCGTGAAGGATTGCAATATTAGAAACACTAATCTTTACAGTTGTTTATGTAGTGAACGTAACTAAGTAAGGAAAAGGCTGATGATTATGTCCACTGCAGGTCCTGGCTGAGGTGTGTTCGTGGGACCTCCCACCTCTTCCTGAGCGCTACAAGAAGGCCTGTCGCAGCCTGGCAGTCGGTGAGTATGTGAACAACTGATACCTCCCTGGTTCATTTCCTGCCGCGGAGATGTGCGAATAAGAGAAGGAAAGGGGAAACCTAGTCCGTTGCACAATTGTAATGCGTTGAACCTAAATGTGTCTTCCGCATTTAACCTCTGAATCAGAGAGGTGCGGGGGGGCTCCCTTAATCCACATCCAGTTCATCGGTGTATAACAGAATTAAGAGTTTTCAGCGTGTATCCCTAAATTACTGGTATTTGAATACCTGATGTGCATTGTTAATCCATGCCGTGTGTTTCTGTGTGTGTGTGTGTGTTGTCTCTCTAGAGGAGAACAAGCGTGTGGCTCGTCTGTGTGAGGTGCAGGACGGCAGTCCCTCTGTGTCAGTGTGTGGCCTCAGCCTGCCCCCCTCCTCCCTCTCCCCTCTCCTCCGTGCCCTCAAACTGCAGGCCAACCTCACACGGCTACAGCTGTCTGGCAACCGTCTCCATGACGACCTCTTCCCTGAGTTGGTCGCCGCTGCCGTCACCATGCCCCGGCTCCGCCATCTGGATGTGTCCTCCAATCACATCACGGGGGAGGGGCTTAAGAAGGCGGCGAACGCCATGGAAGGGCAGACTCAACCTGCTTTCCCGGTAACTACACTGAACAAAAATATAAACGCAACATGCAACAATAACATTTTTTCAAAAAGATTTTAAAGTGAGTTACAGTTCATATAAGAAAATCAGTCAGTTTAAATAAATTCATTAGGTCCTAATCTATGGATTTCACATGACTGGGAATACAGGGGGTGTGGATCAGAAAACCAGTCTGTATTTGGTGGGACCATTTGCCTCATGCAGCGTGACACGTATAGAGGCTGTTGATTGTGGCCTGTGGAATGTTGTCCCACTCCTCTTCTATGGCTGTGCGAAGATGCTGGATATTGGCGGGAACTGGAAAACGCTATCGTACACGTTGATCCAGAGCATCCCAAACATGCTCAATGGGTGACATCTCTGGTGAGTATGCAGGTCATGGAAGAACTGGGACATTTTCAGCTTCCAGGAATTGTGTACAGATCCTTGCAACGTGGGGCCGTGCATTATAATGCTTAAACGTGAGGTGATGGCGGCGGATGAATGGCACCACAATGAGCCTCAGGATGTTGTCACGGTATCTCTGTGCATTCAAATTGCCATCGATAAAATGCAATTGTGTTCGTTGCCCGTAGCTTATGCCTGCCCATACCGTAACCCCACCGTCACCATGGGGCACTCTGTTTACAACATTGACATCAGCAAACCCACACGGCGTCATACGCTGTCTGCCATCTGCCCGGTACAGTTGAAATCGGGATTCATCCGTGAAGAGCACACTTCTTCAGTGTGCAGGTGGCCATCGAAGGTGAGCATTTGCCCACTTAAGTCGGTTACGACACCGAGCACGCAGATCAGCTTCCCTGAGACGGTTTCTGACAGTTTGTGCAGACATTCTTCAGTTGTGCAAACCCACAGTTTCATCAGCTGTCTGGGTGGCTGATCTCAGACAATCCTGGTGGTGAAGAAGCCGGATGTGGAGGTCCTGGCCTGGCGTGGCCAGACGTGGTCTGCGTTTGTCAGGCCGGATGAATGTACTGCCAAATTCTCTAAAACAAAGTTTGAGGCGGCTTATGGTAGAGAAATTAACATTAAATTCTCTGGCAATAGCTCTGGTGGACATTCCTGCAGTCAACATGCAAATTGCATGCTCCCTCAACATTGTATTGACAAAACAGCAAATTTTAGTGGCCTTGTATTTTCCCCAGCACAAGGTGCACCTGTGTAATGATCGTGCTGTTTAATCTGCTTCTTTATATGCCACACCTGTCAAGTGGATGGATTATCTTGGAAATTGAGAAATGCTCACTAACAGGGATGTGAACACATTTGTGCACTAAATAGAGAGAAGCTTTTTGTGAATATGGAGAATGTCTGGGATCTTTTATTTCAGCTCATGAAACATCGGACCAACACACATGTTGCGTTTTATATTTTTGTTCAGTATAAATAGGACAGATTTTTGTATTTACTTAGTTCGCTTAGTGTAATTTGTACGAATAGTTTCTTATTTTGTAGTGAAATACTCTCAGCTGGAAAGCAAGTGAAGCTATGAATGTCGGAAGGCCTTTTTTTGTTTCCCTTGAATGTTTTAGCATCCGAGAATGTTGTTTCAGAAACATATGCACCCCTATGGGACTGACGTGTAAGACTCTCGCTGTGCTGTGCCCTTATATGGACTTGTAGGGGCCCAGGATTCTGTAACCTATCTTCAGTCGTGGTTTACAGTACACTGGTCTGTGTCATTTTATATTGTTCTATTCTGCACAGAGGTCATGTTATTTAAGAATAGTATATGGACTGACCAAACGTTTGAATCAATAATGTAGTATGTATGTGTTCGCTATTGTTGCTCACCTATAGGTTCAGCAATGTGTAGATTATTCATATCTAAACTATAAGAACAGGATGAATATGTAAAGGATGGCGTAGTACGGCTACATCAAGTCCACCTTGCTCCATATGGATGGATGTGTTGATGGCTAGCTAAACAAAATGGTCGTCTCTTCCCTCCCATCTCTCTCTAGTGTCTGGAGGAATTGGACCTGAGTGTGAACCCGCTGGGTGATGGTCTGTCCCAGGCCCTGTCCTGCCTGCTGTCAGCGTGCCCCCTGCTGGCCAGCCTCTCCCTGCAGGCCTGCAACCTCACAGCCCGCTGCCTACAGCAACACCGTCTCCTACTGGCCAGAGCCCTGGCAGGTAAACAGGCTCATTAATATACCCTTTTCACACTGATATTCTAAATATTACCATTAGCCTCTCCAGAGTCCCGGGGCCACCCATACATAAAATGTATGCATGTTTGCGACTATAAGTCGCTTTGGATAAAAGCATCTGCTAAATGGTATTTTATTATTAAATATAATTTATATAAATGGCGAAAGAGACAACTCCAAATGGATACATTGCTATCTGTTTGAGGTAGTTTGAAATGATACTGATTCTTCTGGAACATCTCATCATCCTACAGGTACAGGGCACCTGAAGTCTGTGAATCTATCCCATAATGCTCTGGGCTCTACAGGCTTTGAGCTGGTCCTGAAGACTCTGCCTCTCTACTGTCTCACACACCTCCATCTGTCTGCCATC
This sequence comes from Salmo salar, assembly GCF_965601325.2. Taxonomy (NCBI): domain Eukaryota; kingdom Metazoa; phylum Chordata; class Actinopteri; order Salmoniformes; family Salmonidae; genus Salmo; species Salmo salar. Next base: position 10,308,268 of record NC_138299.1, on the reverse strand, counting down.
CGCTGTGGACCCGCTGACCACCCTGCTTTAGAACACCTGACGTCAGTCCTGTCCCAGGTACAAAGCACATGCAAACACACAAATGCACACACACACACGCGCAAATTCAAATACTGCATCATTAGAATACTTGACATGAATGAAGCGTTGTTTGGCTAAAGAACTGCACAAACTAAGTAGTCTTAAGTGGGTGTACATTTGTCCATGAAGGTACACGAAAATAAACTGATGTGCAATTACAAGAAATAAATCGGTAAATGATAAAAAGCTTTTTATTGGAATTTGTCCAAATAATTGGTTAGGTTTCTGGAAACTCTTGTTTCTCTGTAACCTGTAAACCCATACAGGTTACTGCCAAAATAAAGGAAACACTTGAGTAAATGAGGGATATAAAGTATATTGAAAGCAGGTGCTTCCACACAGGTGTGGTACCTGAGTTGATTAGTATAAAAATACCCAGTTGCCCATTATTTTGGCTAACATGGCTAGAAGAAGAGATCTCAGTGACTTTGAAAGAAGAGTCTCAAATGAGCATAGGAGGTTTAAAGGGTGTGTTTGTGTGTCTCAGTCACGAGATCTCAACCCAATAGAGAGCAATGGTAATGGTGTCTTTTTGTAGGCACTAAAGGAGGCTAACTTCACCATAAATGTTTTTTTTTGTAGGGTTTTGGGATGAACATAGAAAGGTCTGTGGTAAACACAGGATTAGGGTTGCAAAGGGTCAGAAACTTTCTGGAATTTTTCCATGGGAAGTTAAGCCCTGGAATTTTGGGAATTTTGCTTAAATTCATCAAAAAACATTAGCTTATAACAGTGAATTTTTTTTGGTGGGATACACAAGGCAATTCAAGGTCTTGTGGCATATTTTGGTTAAACTATCCCCATCACATGTTAAGCTGATTTTCAAGATCTTATATACTTTTTTTTGTTAACTAGTAAATAGTAGCCGACAGCAAAGTTCCCTCAGCGCTCACAACAAGCAACCTCTCACAAAAGTCCCAATACTTCTATTCGAGGTGAAAATGATGAATCAGACACCTTATCGATAACAACAGCTCATGGTCCTCCTGGAATCAAAGTTTTTTTTGACTTGATGGAGGAACGTAGTCAGAGAAATGCTGATGTATGCAACTTGTTCACCTCTGATGCTCACAGGCAATGTGTATTGGAAGAGATTTCTGAATGTTCTTCGCCCAGCATACACCCCTCCAACCAGACATGCTTTATCTACTCATTTGCTGGATGCAGAGTTCAAGTGAAGGTCAAGCAAATCATGGAGAAAACAGACTGTATTGCAATCATCTGATGGGTGGTCAAATGTTCGTGGGCAAGGAATAATTAACTAAGTCATCTCCACCCCTCAACCAGTATTCTATAAGAGCACAGACACAAGGGACAACAGACACACTGGTCTCTACATTGCAGATGAGCTGAAAGCAGTCAATGACCTTGGACCACAGAAGGTATTTGCACTGGTGACAGACAATGCTGCAAACATGAAGGCTGCTTGGTCTCAAGTGGAGGAGTCCTACCCTCACATCACACCCATTGGCTGTGCTGCTCATGCATTGAATCTGCTCCTCAAGGACGTCATGGAACTGAAAACAATGGATACACTCTACAAGAGAGCCAAGGAAATGATTAGGTATGTGAAGGGTCATCAAGTTATAGCAGCAATCTACCTCACCAAGCAAAGTGAGAAGAATAAGAGCACCACTTTGAAGCTGCCCAGCAACACCTGTTGGGGTGGTGTTGTCATCATGTTTGACAGTCTCCTGGAGGGGAAGGAGTCTCTCCAAGAAATGGCCATATCACAGTCTGCCGATATGGACAGCCCCATCAAGAGGATCCTCCTCGATCATGTATTTTGGGAGAGAGTGGTAAGCATCCTGAGACCTATAGCAGTAGCCATTGCATGGATTGAGGGCGACAATGCCATCCTGTCTGATGTTCAGACTCTGCTTGCAGATGTAAGAGAAGAGATCCGTACCGCCCTGCCCACTTCACTGTTGCTCCAAGCAGAGGAAACTGCAGTTCTGAAATACATCCAAAAGCGTGAAGACTTCTGCCTGAAGCCGATACACGCCGAAGCGTACATGTTGGACCCCAAGTATGCTGGCAAGCGCATCCTGTCTGGTGCAGAGATCAACAAGGCCTATGGTGTCATCAATACCGTGTCTCGCCACATTGGCCTGGATGAGGGGTTCTTGGCAGTCTGGCGAAGCACACTTCCAAGCAAGGGCTTTGGGATGGAGATGCAATATGGCAGTCGTGCCAACACATCTCATCAGCCACCTGGTGGAAGGGACTTTGTGGATCTGAGGCTCTTTCCCCTGTTGCCTCAATCATCCTCAAAATCCCACCACCAACAGCAGACCTCAGAGTGCAAATGGTAGATGGTTGAGGAATTTTTATTTAATCCATTTTAGAATAAGGCTGTAACAAAATGTGGAAAAAGTCAAGGGCTCTGAATACTTTCCGAATGCACTGTATGGCTAATATACCACAGCTAAGGTCTGTGTCCAGGCACTAAGAACAGCCATATACCACACCTCCTTGGGCATTATTGCTTAAATATTCAACTACTTGTCTTTTCAAATAAACAATATCTGAATACTTACTTCGAAATGTACAGTATGTGAAAGTAACTGAGATATTTAAAATAGTACTTGAACCCAGGTCTGCTTAGTACCAGGCAGTTAGTACTATGTCACCCGATATATCAATGTTGAGTTCTCAGCTTGGCCTCCAGCTTAAACATTAGTCGACATGAATCCTACTTACAGGGGGACCATCACTACATGTGTTCCTCTATTGAAGACAATCTTGCCATAGCTCCCCTTTAAGTCAAACGCTATATACACTTTAAGATACAACCATTGAGTCTTCCTTAACATAGCATGTATTTCTTGGCCTGAATAGCAAAGGCAAAGTTGTGCAGCAGATAAGTGTGAATGACATGCTTCCTTTTCAAGCTGTGAAATGTTATTTCCACATGCTTTCAGCTGCGCCTGCCTCAGACCTGTGGTACAGGTAACTGCCAAAATAAAGGAAACGCCAACAAAGGGAGTTGGGCCACTACGAGCCGCCAGAACAGCTTCAATGCACCTTGGCATAGATTCTACAAGTGCCTGGAACTATACTGCTCAAAAAAATAAAGGGAACACTTAAACAACACAATGTAACTCCAAGTCAATCACACTTCTGTGAAATCAAACTGTCCACTTAGGAAGCAACACTGATTGACAATAAATTTCACAAGCTGTTGTGCAAATGGAATAGACAACAGGTGGAAATTATAGGCAATTAGCAAGACACCCCCAATAAAGGAGTGGTTCTGCAGGTGGAGACCACAGACCACTTCTAAGTTCCTATGCTTCCTGGCTGATGTTTTGGTCACTTTTGAATGCTGGCGGTGCTTTCACTCTAGTGGTAGCATGAGACGGAGTCTACAACCCACACAAGTGGCTCAGGTAGTGCAGCTCATCCAGGATGGCACATCAATGCGAGCTGTGGCAAGAAGGTTTGCTGTGTCTGTCAGCGTAGTGTCCAGAGCATGGAGGCGCTACCAGGAGACAGGCCAGTACATCAGGAGACATGGAGGAGGCCGTAGGAGGGCAACAACCCAGCAGCAGGACCGCTACCTCCGCCTTTGTGCAAGGAGGAACACTGTCAGAGCCCTGTAAAATGACCTCCAGCAGGCCACAAATGTGCATGTGTCTGCTCAAATGGTCAGAAACAGACTCCATGAGGGTGGTATGAGGGCCCGACGTCCACAGGTGGGGGTTGTGCTTACAGCCCAACACCGTGCAGGACATTTGGCATTTGCCAGAGAACACCAAGATTGGCAAATTCGCCACTGGTGCCCTGTGCTCTTCACAGATGAAAGCAGGTTCACACTGAGCACATGTGACAGACGTGACAGAGTCTGGAGACGCCGTGGAGAACGTTCTGCTGCCTGCAACATCCAGCATGACCGGTTTGGCGGTGGGTCAGTCATTGTGTGGGGTGGTATTTCTTTGGGGGCCGCACAGCCCTCCATGTGCTCGCCAGAGGTAGCCTGACTGCCATTAGGTACCGAGATGAGATCCTCAGACCCCTTGTGAGACCATATGCTGGTGCGGTTGGCCCTGGGTTCCTCCTAATGCAAGACAATGCTAGACCTCATGTGGCTAGAGTGTGTCAGCAGTTCCTGCAAGAGGAAGGCATTGATGCTATGGACTGGCCCGCCCGTTCCCCAGACCTGAATCCAATTGAGCACATCTGGGACATCATGTCTCGCTCCATCCACCAACGCCACGTTGCACCACAGACTGTCCAGGACTTGGCGGATGCTTTAGTCCAGGTCTGGGAGGAGATCCCTCAGGAGACCATCCGCCACCTCATCAGGAGCATGCCCAGGCGTTGTAGGGAGGTCATACAGGCACGTGGAGGCCACACACACTACTGAGCCTCATTTTGACTTGTTTTAAGGACATTACATCAAAGTTGGATCAGCCTGTAGTGTGGTTTTCCACTTTAATTTTGAGTGTGACTCCAAATCCAGACCTCCATGGGTTGATAAATTGGATTTCCATTGATTATTTTTGTGTGATTTTGTTGTCAGCACATTCAACTATGTAAAGAAAAAAGTATTTAATAAGATTATTTCATTCATTCAGATCTAGGATGTGTTGTTTAAGTGTTCCCTTTATATTTTTTGAGCAGTGTATATTAGAGGGATGTGACACCATTCTTCCATGAGAAATTCCATCATTTGGTGTTTCATGTTTGTGTTGAAAATTTCAGGCGCCACTCCAGAATTTCCCATAAGTGTTCAATAGAACTTGCCAGCTTGTAGTCCTAAAAAAAGCTGAAATTAGTTAGCATTTTCTACCTCTCGTTCCGTTGGGCATTCCTAAAGGGGGAAATGAATGGGAAAATAAATTGGGTATAAGGAGATATGCCAACAATAAGGTCTGAGGTTAACACAGGTTAAGGAGATCTTATACGCTTTGTTCCAGGAGAGCCTTTATGTGCTCAAAATAAGTTAGTTGCTAACGAGTCACTAACTCGTTAGCAACTACATTACGCCAAAAAGCTAGTTGGTTTCGTTAGCTTTCTGCTTACCAGCTCAAACAAAAATGCAAGGATGGTATATTGTTTTGCTCCAGGCTGCAAACCATATCTCTTCAGCGGGAAGGTGCTCATTTCATTGTTTCTCGAACGATGTTGTCCCGAGGAGACTTTGGGTCCGTCTAATAAGTAAGCTAAGTCTGTTAGCTAGACGTCAAAGGCATGCGACCAGAGGGGTTTTATTTTTTACATGTTAGCACAGATGTTAGCTTTTTACAAAATTCACCTGTGGTAAATTCAATTGATTGGACACGATTTGGAAAGGCACACACTTGTCTATATAAGGTCCCACAGTTGACAGTGCATATCAGAGCAGAAACCAAGTCATGAGGTCGAAGGAATTGTCTGTAGAGATCCAAGACTGGATTGTGTCGAGGCACAGATCTGGGGAAGGGTACCAAAACATTTCTGCAGCATTGAAGGTCCCCAAGAACACAGTGGCCTCCATCATTCTTAAATGGAAGAAGTTTGGAACCACCAAGACTCTTCCTAGAGCTGGCTGCCCGGCCAAACTGAGCAATTGGGGGAGAAGTGCCTTGGTCATGGAGGTGACCAAGAACCTGATGGTCCCTCTGACAGAGCTCCAGCGTTCCTCTGTGGAGATGGGAGAACCTTCCAGAAGGACAACCATCTCTGCAGCATTCCACCAATCAGGCCTTTATGGTAGTGGCCAGACGAAGCCACTCCTCAGTAAAAGGCGCACGACAGCCCACTTGGAGTTTGCCAAAATGCACCTAAAGGACTCTGACCATGAGAAACAAGATTCTCTGGTCTGATGAAACCAAGATTGAACTCTTTGTCCTGAATGCCAAGCGTCACGTCTGGAGGAAACCTGCCACCATCCCTACGGTGAAGCATGGTGGTGGGGATGTCTTTCATCGGCAGGGACTGGGAGACTAGTCAGGATAGAAGGAAAGATGAACAGAGCAAATTATAGAGAGATCCTTGATGAAAACCTGCTTCAGAGCGCTCAGGACATCAGACTGTGGTGAAGGTTCACCTTCCAACAGGACAACGACCCTAAGCACACAGCCAAGACAATGTTGGAGTGGCTTCGGGACAAGTCTCTCAATGTCCTTGAGTGGCCCAGCCAGCGCCCGGACTTGAACCCGATCAAACATTTCTGGAGAGACCTGAAAATAGCTGTACAGCGACGCTCCCCTTCCAACCTGACAGAGCTTGAGAGGATCTGCTGAGAAGAATGGGAGAAACTTCCCAAATACAGGTGTGCCAAGCTTGTAGCGTCATAACCAAGAAGACTCGAGGCTGTAATCCCTGCCAAAGGTGCTTCAACAAATTACTGAGTAAAGGGTCTGAATGCTTTAAAGTTTATTTTTATTTTTAATAAATGTGCAAAAATTTTAAAAAAAAACGATTTTTGCTTTGTCATTATAGGGTATTGGGTGTAGATTGATGAGGGGAAATAAACAATTTAATCCATTTTAGAATAAGGCTGTAACATAACAAAATGTGGAAAAAGTAAAGGGGTCTGAATACTTTCCGAATGCACTGTATATCACTCCCCCCTGAGGTGTGTTATTGCTATTATAAAAGTAAATAACAGTTTTGTCATACCTGTGATATACCACGGCTATCAGCCAATCAGCATTCAGGGCTCGAACCACCCAGTTTATAAATATGCAGGGGACATTATAAAACTGGGTGGTTCGAGCCCTGAATGCTGATTGGCCTTTATTGCTTAATTATTTCCATACAATTGCGCGGTATAGTTCAATGCCAATGAAGTTCATTCTTACATGTTCTATTTTTGAGCTGCTTTTGAAGGCAAAAGTCGAATTGAAAACATTGGCATTGTTTAATTCGATTTTCATAATAGCAAGCCCAGGATGATGGTTTGGTTACCAAGGCAACAACTGCAACTATCTAGCCAGTAAACTTGCTAGCTACTTCAGTGGATGTTGTCACATTTTGTACTAGCAAATTAATACATTTCTAGCAGCAAATATGTTAAATTATAGCCATAGTATGTCTAAAAGGGATAATCAACTCAGGGCTCTGTGCGTTCTCTGAAAAATAATGCAACTCCGCTCACGTGTTCTGGAACACACCTTCCACGTCATGCATTATTTTCCGGAAAACACGTTTTTGGAAATCCACTTGAAGTATTGGCATGTATTTTGAAAAAAGAATTCACTGACTCAAATACACTCCCATCCATTTAACCAATAGAAGCAGTTGATTCGGGACACATTTATTTGAAAATACTCATACACAGAAAATAAATATTTAAATAACAAATGATCAAATACACACCCAGCTGTGGTACTAAGACGTACTACTCATACAAGGTTCTAATTGCCTGGTCAGGGGCACACCATGAGATCAGGGATTTGATTGGTCCCTTGCTGAAAATGGAGGAGTCACAGAGGACATGGTTCTGATTGTGGTTCTTTGTGTGTTCCACAGGATGACTGCTCCCTGACCCACCTAAGCCTGGGGGGAAATGGACTGACGGACAGCAGCGTGGCCACCCTCGCCAGGTGTGTGTGCATTTTGTGTTTTCTCTCTATTCATGTCACCCTTGTCCTTTTAGTTGAGCTGCCTGTGCCTTTTCCAAGTGTCTGCCCTGTACAGCACCTCCGGTTTATGTGACTGTCCAGTATTGAGATCCGTATGTTCTGTGTGTCCAGATGTCTGCCTGTCTGTCCCTCCGTGGTGTCTGTGGACCTGTCAGGGAACCCGGCGGTGACCTCAGCAGGACTCTACAGCCTCCTCTCCGCCCTCCGTGACGCCCAGAGACCTTTGACCCATCTCAACCTCCAAGGTACATTAGGCCTATAGTAGTCTATTGGCTCTGTCTCTCTCTAAGTCCCTCTAATTTGTTCCATCTCTCTTTCTCAGGTTGTCAGGTAGCCGGCCCCTGGGACAGCTGTAGTTTGGACGGCCTGTCAGAACAGGTCCAGGACCTGCGGCTGTGCTCCCAGAGGCTCAACAAACTGGACCGCGAGGCCCTGCGGCAGACCTGGGGCCAGAGGAGTCCCGTGGGCCACTTCCTCTCCAGAGATGCCAAGTGCCTGCTCACTGCTGCCCCCTCACTGTGAGGATGCCTCCTTGAGTTCTCACACCGTTAACGACTAGTGTCACTTGGATTCCAATACATACACTTGAGATGATTTACACCCTTTGGTCCTCATATTTGAGGCATATTTTGGTGACACAGGCTGCAGAAGGATCTCAGAATGAATTATCTTGTATGCATAATGTAGATATACTTTTCTCAGTGTGTTTGTGGGTGCGTTTATACATGTTTGTGTATTGTCTATGTATTCAATGGAAAACCCACAAAAATAAAGTGAACATGATTGTCATTATTTTTGGGCTGTTTATTTCCATGGTGCTTTTTTCCATGCAACCTCACAAAATTAGCTGATTTTATGGTCAAGCTGTGAAATGATTAAATCCCTCTATTCTGTCTCCTAGTCTCTTTCCACAGCCGCTGTCTCCGACACAACTCTCAGGTTGGAGCATCATGAGTCTTGCAAATGGGGCTGTTCCCCCGCCTACTTGGTGTGAGCTTCTGAAGACACAGTTGCACACTGTGGTTTCCTACCTTGTTCGTTAACCCACTGACTGGCCTTCTCACTGTTGAATAGTTCCACAAAGGAGGGTGTTGGGTGGGCTTCAAGCAGAGGTAGGAGGAGCTATAGGAGGTCTGGCTCATTGTAATGTCTAGAATGGAATTAATGGAATAGTATCAAACATGAAAACCACATGTCCTCCTATAGCTCCTCTCACCAGCCTCCACTGGCTTCAAGATCATGTGGGAAAAGTGCCTACTCACACCACACACCTCAGTGTTCCACAATATGACTATGGTTATGGTTAGGTGGTTACGGTTAGGAGAACTCATTTCTTTAATAGTTATTGTCATTTCCAATTTATAAAAAATTTGTAAATGGTTTCTGATGGTGCTACTGCCACCTTGTTAACTGTTTAAGTAGACCCAACCAGAAGCCATGGATAACAGGCAACATCAGCACGGAGCTAAAGGGTAGAGCGGGTGCTTTCAAGGAGCGGGACTCTAACTCTGAAGCCTATAAGAAATCCCACTATTCCCTCTGACGAACCATCAAACAGGCAAAGCGTCAATACAGGACTAAGATTGAATCGTACTACACCGGCTCCGATGCTCGTCGGATGTGGCGGGGCTTGCAAACTATTACAGACTACAAAGGGAAGCACAGCCACGAGCTGCCCAGTGACACAAACCTACCAGATGAGCTAAATTACTTCAATGCTCGCTTCGAGGCAAGTAACACTGAAACATGCATGAGAGCACCAGCTGTTCCGGATGACTGTGTGATCACGTAGCCGATGTAAGACCTTTAAACAGGTCAACATTCACAAGGCCGCAGGGCCAGACGGATTACCAGGACATGTACTCCGAGCATGCGCTGATCAACTGGCAAGTGTCTTCACTGACATTTTCAACCTCTCCCTGAGTGAGTCTGTAATACCAACATGTTTCAAGCAGACCACCATAGTCCCTGTGCCCAAGAGATGATTGTGGACTACAGGAAAAGGAGGACAGAGCACGCCCCCATTCTCATCGACGGGGCTGTAGTGGAACAGGTTGAGAGCTTCAAGTTCCTTGGTGTCCACATCACCAATAAACTATCATGGTCCAAACACACTAAGACAGTCGTGAAGAGGGCACGACAAAGCCTATTCCCCCTCAGGAGACTGAAAAGATTTGGCATGGGTCCTCAGATCCTCAAAAGGTTCTACAGCTGCACCATTGAGAGCATCCTGACTGGTTACATCACTGCCTGGTATGGCAACTGCTCTGCCTCCGACCGCAAGGCACTACAGAGGGTAGTGCGTACAGCCCAGTACATCAAAGGGCTAAGCTTCCTGCCATCCAGAACCTCTATACCAGGCGATGTCAGAGGAAGGCCCTAAAAATTGTCCCAGATGCCAGCCACCCTAGTCATAGACGGTTCTCTCTGCTACTGAACGGCAAGCAGTACTGGAGCGCCAAGTCTAGGTGCAAGAGGCTTCTTAACAGCTTCTACCCCCAAGCCACAAGACTCCTGAACAGCTGATCAAAGGGCTACCCAGACCCCTCTTTTACGCTGTTGCTACTCTCTGTTTATAATCTATGCATAGTCACTTTAACTCTACCTACATGTACATATTACCTCAATTACCTCAACTAACCAGTGACCCCACACATTGACTCTGTACCGGTACCCCCTGGATATAGCCTCGCTTGTTATTTTACTGCTGTTGTTAAATTATTTGTTACTTTTATTTTCTATTTAAAATGTTTTACTTAACACTTCTTTTTATTTATTTTTCTTAACTTCCTAAAGCATTGTTTTTAAGACCCTGTAAGTAAGCATTTCCCTGTAAGGTCTACTCCTGTTGTATTCGGTGCATGTGACAAATAAAATGTGTTGCTAACTACAGTATTATGGTATAGGACAGTGTTGCAAACGTGCAGCAAGTGCATATCTGTGGTTATGTTCTCTTCCCACAGCTGCTGTGCTAACCTATGAGTGTAAGGCAAGCCAGACTAAGACATGTCAGATATGAGAAAACTCTGGTTATGGTGCGTTTCACAATTAACAATACTTTACTTGGGAAAGTGTCTCTTAAAAACAAGGCTGGACTGGGACAAATTCCCCCCTCTCATTTTACTGTAACAGTGACCGGTGAAACATAGTCCTTTTTTTTTAACCAGCTCATGTTTAATAAAAATACAACAGGTAAAAGCACCACTGGAGATGCAACTCACCAGTATAACTGCCTCTGTTGCCTCCTTGGTGTGCAGTCTGTCTGTCTGCCTGTCACTGTCTGTCTGTGATTCTCCTTGTGCTCCTCTGTTGTCACTCTGTCTGTCACTGTCACTCCTAAGTGTTAATTGCTATTACAAATAGAGCCAACATATTAACTGGCATTACATCTGTGTGTCTCTCTTCTCCTATATCTACTGCACTCACTTCTGAGCTGTCTCTGCTAAAACTAGTATCCTTTCCCACTGCACTGGTACCAGAAGAACAGGGGACCACACTGCATGTGCTGGGCCCAGCAACTTCCTACTTCTGAATGAATGAACACATTTATTAGATAAAGAAGAAATATTACTGAATAAATGCCTAATAGATGACCATTGGCTTATATAATACCTTATAACAGCCAAACTACATATTTCAGATTAGTGCATTTCAAGTGTTTCCCCCTGCCCACTTTAGATAAGTGTTTAAGTATTTAGGCCACATATGATTCAATACAATAAAACAGAGCGAGAGAAGGAGAGAGAGAGAGACTGTAGCCAATTCCCACATTAAGGAATTGGCAGTCTCTCTCCCTTTCTCTCTGTTTTCTTCTATTGAATTCAATGTACAACCTTTCGTGTTTGTCAAAGAACAATGCCGGGACTAGTTCATGTGGATGCAGATAGATTTCCAGCGTTGTGTTTCATTTGACAGTGTGATAGGCGGGACTTTCCAGCCTCCAGAGTCACTTCTTACAACAGCTCATAACCTTCACTCGCTGGGTTGAAGAGACTGAGATTCAGAAGCGAATACAGATTGATAAAACAATTAAAATAAGAACAATTCTTATTTACAATGACGGCCTACCCCAGCCAAACCTTAACCCGGACCATGCTAGACCAATTGTGAGCCGCCCTATGGGACTCTCAGTCACGTCCGTTTGTGATACAGCCCAGGATCTGTAGTGATGCCTCTAGCACTGAGATGCAGTGCCTTAGACCGCTGCGCCACTCGGGAGCCCCGAGTGACAAGAGTGTGCAACACGATAAGAGTGTGTAAAGCTGTCATCAATGCAAAGGGTGGCTACTTTGAAGAATCTCAAATATAAATATATTTTGATTTGTTTAACACTTTTTTACTACATGATTCCATAAGTGTTATTTCATAGTTTTGATGTATTCACTATTATTCTACAATGTAGAAAATAGTAAAAATAAAGAAAAACCCTGGAACGAGTAGGTGTTGAAACGTTTGACTGGTACTGTATATATTTCATTCAATTTCGTTTTTAATTTTTACTTAATCTTTACAATCATTTTTATGATCTTTTGATTGAAACTCTTCAGTTTTTGTTGGAAATAGAATAGTTAATACTTACGAGAAAAAAATATCCAATCAGGATTTTCTTTGGAGGTCTCTGGGTAGAAGAATCGGGCTAGCTCAGTCAAAAGTGGGACAGAAGGCCCAGATAGCCTAGTTAGGTCATGTTCAGTTTGTACTGCCTCAGGGACTTTGATGAGAAGACCTATTCAGTTGATATACTGTTGAGAGATTTAGATGAACACATTTGTTCATGGGGGAGGAGGATGTTGTAACTTTAATGGGTTACAGAGTTAATGTTTACAGTTAACTCATTGAGCTACAGTTATTTACATATGTAAGAGTAATTGTATTAGAATTCATGTGACGGAGATTGAGAGAACTATGTACATATTTCTGTTGTATTGGTTACTATTGGATTACGCTAAAGCTAAAGTTGTAGGATTTCTCAGACTATGTTCTCATCCTGGGAGATGATTTGAACTTTTTGACCACTCTATTGATTCTACCCTGACATCTCTGCAGGAAGGGCTTCATTGAACATTTTTGATGTCTGGTGTCTAAGAAACCCAACTACCAAAGACTACACCTTCTATTCCTCTCGCCACCATTTATTTTCTCAAATTGATTATATATATATTTTTTAAATGTGTTACCCATGCAACTATTAGATACTCTTGTCAGATCATGCGCCTGCCTTGATTTATTTTGAACACCCCTGGACCTTCTGGGTTTAAGAGGTGGCATTTCAATGTTTCTCTCTCACAGAATAACGACTTCCTTAACCAAATTAAGAAAGGCGGTCAAGATTTTGTTCGAGGTTCATTCTCAATCAGATGTCAATTCACACTCCTTATGGAAAGTAACAAAGTGTTTCATAAAGGGAGCTTGTACATATTTTTCCTCACATCGGAATAGAGAACCTAACTGTAAGTCATCTTCCCTTGAGAATAAAATATCTCGCCTTGAGTCTTTACAAAGATCCAACTATACAGATGACAGACAGAGGGAACTTTCTACTGTCAAATCTGAATGCAAGTCTCTAATGTCCTCCAAGGCAGAATTTCTCCATCTGAGAACCTGTCAAAACAACTATGAAAATGCAGAATGCAAAATGCAGGCTGAGCAGACTTTTGGCATTGAGACTGAGGCAATCGGAACAATTAGCATCCATTGATATAATAAAAAATGTAAATGGTAACTTATGTACCTCTAATCAATCAAGCCTTCACTTCTTTGGAGCTCCCTACACTCAGAGAATCATGCAATCAAATGTCATGCTTCCATCACCTTGGGTGAATTGAAAGATTATTTGGACTCAATGCCAAAATCTAAATTGCCAGGGCAGGATGTCATACCACTCAAATTATTCACTGTATTACGGGATACTGTTGGTTCTGTTCTTCTGGACTCAATTAATTATTCGCTTGAGGTTGGAACTATTCACAGATATCAGAAAACTGCACTTATTTCCCTTATTTTAAAAAGTGAAAAAGATTCTGTGAAATGTTCCAGCTACAGGCCCTTGTCATATTTGAATTGTGATTTCAAGCTGTATGCAAAGGTTCTATCAAGAAGATTGGACACTTGTATTTCATCCCTGGTAAATCTAGATGAGGCAGGATTCATAAAGGGCCGTATGGCTTCGGATAATATCCGTTGTTTACTACGTACAGTTTTATTGATGCTGCCCCTGCTCAGCAGCAGTCTTGTTCAGGCTTTTCTTTGGATTCAGAGAAGGCCTTTGACGGTGTGGAGTGGGACTATCTATGTCCAGCTTTTTAAGCGTTTTGGCTTCGCACCCTCATTTATCCATATGGTTCGTACCCTCTACCGTGGTCCCACTGCATGCATCCAAATAGGAAACCTGGTCCGCCTGAGTTGTATTGCATAGGAGTACAAAACAGGGATACCTATTTGCACTCTCACTAGAACCTCAAGCGCAGGCTGTAAGGGAACATCAGTATACACTGAGTATACCAAATATTAGGAACACCTTCCTAATATTGAGTTGCACTCGCCCCCCTTTTACACTCGGAACAGCCTCAATTCCTCAGGGCATGAACTCTACAAGGTGTCAAAAGCGTTCCACAGGGATGCTGGCCCATGTTGACTCCAATGCTTCCCACAGTTGTGTCAAGTTGGCTGGATGTCCTTTGGGTGGTAGACCATTCTTCATACACACCGGAAACTGCTGAGTGTGAAAAACCCAGCAGCGTTGCAGTTCTTGACACAAACCGATGCGCCTGGCACCTACTACCACTTAAATCTTCACCCCCTGAATGGCACACATACAAAATCCATGTCTCAAAGCTTAAAAATCCTTATTTAATCCATCAAGCAAAGGGTGGCTACTTTGAAAAATCTCAAATATTAAATATATTTTGATTTGTTTAACACTTTTTTGGTTACTACATGATTCAAAATGTATTATTTCATACTATTATTCTACAATGTAAAAATAAAGAAAACCCCTTGAATGAGTATTATCGCTTTTAATTATTATCGCTTTTAATGGGAAAACACTGGAAAAGTGTAACCACTGTCAGTTTCATAGGCAGAGCTATGGATGCAAGGGACTGACCATCTATACAGTGTGTGTGTGTGCTTATACAGTGGCTTGCGAAAGTATTTACCCCTCTTGGCATTTTTCCTATTTTGTTGCCTTACATCCTGGAATTAAAGGAATTAAAAAAAATTTGGGGGGGGTTTGTATCATTTGATTTCCACAACATGCCTACCACTTTGAAGATGCAAAATATTTTTTATTGTGAAACAAACAAGAAATAAGACAAAAACTTAAAATTTGAGCATTCAAAACTATTCACCCCCCATAGTCAATACTTTGTAGAGCCACCTTTTTGCAGCAATTACAGCTGCAAGTCTCTTGGGGTATGTCTCTATAAGCTTGGCACATCTAGCCACTGGGATTTTCATCCATTCTTCAAGGCAAAACTGCTCCAGCTCCTTCAAATTGGATGGGTTCCGCTGGTGTACAGCAATCTTTAAGTCATACCACAGATTCTCAATTGGATTGAGGCTTTGACTAGGCCATTCCAATACATTTAAATGTTTCCCCTTAAACCACTCAAGTGTTGCTTTAGCAGTATGCTTAGCGTCATTGTCCTGCTGGAAGGTGAACTTCCATCCCAGTCTCAAATCTCTGGAAGACTGAAACAGGTTTCCCTCAAGAATTTCCCTGTATTTAGTGCCATCCATCGTTCCTTCAATTCTGACCAGTTTCCCAGTCCCTGCCGATGAAAAACATCCCCAAGGCATGATGCTGCCACCACCATGCTTCACTGTGGGGATGGTATTCTCGGGGTGATGAGAGGTGTTGGGTTTGCGCCAGACATAGTGTTTTCCTTGATGGCCAAAAAGCTCAATTTTAGTCTCATCTGACCAGAGTGCCTTCTTCCATATGTTTGGGTAGTCTCCCACATGCCTTTTGGCAAACATCAAACCTGTTTGCTTATTTTTTTCTTTAAGCAATTTTTCTGCCCACTCTTGCGTAAAGCCCAGCTCTGTGGAGTATGCGGCTTAAAGTGGTCCTATGGACAGATACTCCAATCTCCGCTGTGGAGCTTTGCAGCTCCTTCAGGGTTATCTTTGGTCTCTTTGTTGCCTCTCTGATTAATGCTTTCCTTGCCTGGTCCGTGAGTTTTGGTGGGTGGCCCTCTCTTGGCAGGTTTGTTGTGGTGCCATATTCTTTCCATTTTTTAATAATGGATTTAATGGTGCTCCGTGGGATGTTCAAAGTTTCAGATATTTTTTTTATAACCCAACCCTGATCTGTACTTCTCCACAACTTTGTCCCTGACCTGTTTGGAGAGCTCCTTGGTCTTCATAGTGTTGCTTGCTTGGTGGTGCCCCTTGCTTAGTGGTGTTGCAGACTCTGGGGCCTTATACTGAGATCATGTGACAGATCATGTGACACTTAGATTGCACACAGGTGGACTTTATTTAACTAATTATGTGACTTCTGAAGGTAATTGGTTGCGCCAGATCTTTTTTAGGGGCTTCATAGCAAAGTGGGTGAATACACATGCACGCACTACTTATTTTGTTTTATTTGTTTTATTTTTTGAAACAAGTTATTTTTTAAATTTCACTTCACTAATTTGGACTATTTTGTGTATGTCCATTACATGAAATCCAAATAAAAATCTATTTAAATTACTGGTTGTAATGAAACAAAATAGGAAAAACGCCAAGGGGGGTGAATACTTTTGCAAGGCACTGTACATGTGAATTGTGTCTATTTGTATTGTCTATGTATTTGTATGTATTCAATGAAAAATAAAATGATTTTTGGACTATGTTTATTGCCATGGTGCTTTTTTTCCATGCAATCTCCCAAAATTTGCTGACTGACTGAAGTAAAGGTCAAACCCAAAAATGTGCCTTTCATTCTGCTATGTCCCCCTAGTCTCTTCCCACAGCCGCTATATCTCCGACACAATTCTATGGGTGGAATGTCATTAAAACTATTTTCCCCCCCTACTAGGTGTGAGCTTCTAAAGACACACAGTTGCACACTGTGGTTTCCTTCGTTCTCAGGGTGTTTTCACACATGTAGTGGAAGACTGAGAGAACGTGATACTCGCGACTTGCCGACTGGCTGGTGTGGCAGCACAGCGTGATGACAATCCCGATTTATGACATTGTTTGAGTGAAAGACCATCTGTGGGTTATCACAGGGGTCAAACACACTTGATCTGTGGCAATCTCGATGAAGAGACATTCTCACTGAAGTCCTGGGGTCACTGATGTCAGTGACGTCCTGGGGTCACTGACTAAATTAATGATATTCTGTGAGTTCATTTGTCATGTTTGGATTGTTTTAAGAGTTCATGAAGAAGTGTAACCACTGTCAAGTTCATAGGGAGCGCTATGGATGCAAGGGACTGACCATCCATACAGTGTCTGTCTGTGTGTGTGTGTGTGCTTATACATATGAATGGTGTCTATTTGTATTGTGTCTATGTATTCAATGAAAAATACAATTATTTTTGGACTATGTTTATTACCATGGTGCTTTTTTTCCATGCAACCTCCCAAAATTAGCAGACTGACTGAGTAAAGGTCAAACCAAAAAATGTGCCTTTCATTCTGTTATGCCCCTCCAGTCTCTTCCCACAGCCGCTCTATCTCCGACACAACTCTATGGGTGGAATGTCATGAGTCTTGCAATATAACTATTTCCCCCCCTACTAGGTGTGAGCTTCTAAAGACACACAGTTGCACACTGTGGTTTCCTTCGTTCTCAGGGTGTTTTCACACATGTAGTGGAAGACTGAGAGAAGGTGATACTCGCGACTTGCCGACTGGCTGGTGTGGCAGCACAGCGTGATGACAATCCCGATTTATGACATTGTTTGAGTGAAAGACCATCTGTGGGTTATCACAGGGGTCAAACACACTTGATCTGTGGCAATCTCGATGAAGAGACATTCTCACTGAAGTCCTGGGGTCACTGATGTCAGTGACGTCCTAGGGTCACTGACTAAATTAATGATATTCTGTGAGTTCAATTGTCATGTTTGGATTGTTTTAAGAGTTCATGAAGAGCTATGAATGTTGATATGTTTCATTGTACTGTAAGTGCTATGGATGTATTGTTACAGAGAAACTGTGTTATTCTGTACAGCAGAGAGTTCAAAGAGGAGCGACACTTATCATGCAGTGTTGAGGTGTGATGATTAGATCTGAGAATGCGTGTGAAGTTTCATGCCTTTGTTTTAATGTTTAGGTCCATGCAAAGTGATGTTTATCAGATGATGGGAGATATTGGGAGTTGGTGCTCTTGGAAGAATAAAAGCTGGGTTTGAACTTAGATCATGAAGTCATTGGTAAACCGATCTCCTGATGTACGTTTGTATATCATAGTAGTACATTTTCTATGCTGTTAAGACTTAGGATATTTTGTATTTGAGAGTTTAAAGTTCCTTGGTGTTCACATCGCCAACGAACTATCATGGTCCAAACACACCAAGACAGTTGTGAAGAGGGCACGACAAGATCCTCAAAAAGTTGTACAGCTGCACCATCGAGAACATCCTGACCGGTTGCATCACCGCCTGGTATGGCAACTACTCGGCATCTGACCGTAAGGCGCTACAGAGGGTAGTGTGTACGACATGACTGTGGCCAAGCTTCCTGCCATCCAGGACCTATATACAAGGTGGTGTCAGAGGAAGGCCCAAAAAATGGTCAATGACTCCAGTCACCAAATGTAGTTTATTAGTATTCAGCCTAATCTTTCCACATCTACATAATGGAGACCCCTCATCCTCAGTTGATGGGGATTTCCACCAACCTACATAATGGTTGGATAATTTCCACCAAACTATAAATGGTGACTCATCCAGTTGATGGGGATTTTCTATATTACACTGCATACATAGTTCTGAGCTATCGTTCAAATTAGAGTTTGATTATTTGTTACATTGTATTTTTTTCATTTGGTGCAGGGAGATTTCCTACTTTGACATATGAAAACACTTCATTTTTTTCCCGATCTCGAGTATCATCCTATCCGACTATCAACTGTCAATTTATAGATATGTTTACGAATACGAGTATGGCCTTAATGGCGCACCCCTAGTGTTAACACCGAACTAGGGCGTTTTTCACAGAGTTCAATTATTTGTCACATTTTTTAATTTGGTCTGGTTGGTTTCACATTGCCAAATGTCAAACAAACAAAAATTCCTAAACAAAACCACGTGTCCATGCTCAAGTTAAATCCATCTATGATTATCATGAAGCGTAACCTGTCTGCATTACATTATTTGCATCGGATGTGCTCATAAATGCGCTGCTACTCACAGAATGTTTCAGACATATCAAGTTATGATGCTGCGTGCATTTCATCAAATGCTCACAGTCAAACAACCAATAATACTGTGCGACTCTGGTTATTTTCCTGCGTTTAGTCTGGACTGTGTTGTCATCTGAAGCGTGTTCACACCAGTTCACACCAGAAGATTGTTCACACCAGTCCAAACGAACTGAACTAACAGGGTAAATGCACCAGAGTAAAAAAAAGCTCCAAACCAATTTGGTGTGAAAGCCCCCTTAGGGAACCGAATTTGAACCAGGATTCTCCGGCTGGAGTGGTTGCCTGAGGCCTGTCTGCATTCTCATTGTAATGCATGGCTGACAGGAGAAGTCTGTAAGAGAACATGACAGACATGTAGGTGAACATCACAAGTATGTTTAACATTCAATTGATCAAATCAAATTTCATTGGTCACATACACATGGTTAGCAGATGTTATTGTGAGTGTAGCGAAATGCTTGTGCTTCTAGTTCCGACAGTGCAGCAATATCTAACATGTAATCTAACAATTCCACAACAACTACCTAATCCACACAAATCTAAGTAAAGGAATGGAATGGAATAAGAATATATACGCTACCGTTCAAAAGTTTGGGGTCACTAAGAAATGTCCTTGTTTTTGAAAAGAAAAGCGAATTATTTGTCCATCGAAAATATTATCAAATTGATCAGAAACACAGTGTAGACATTGTTAATGTTGTAAATGACTATTGTAGCTGGAAATGGCTGATTTTTAATGGAATACCTACATACTGTAGGCGTACAGAGGCCCATTATCAGCAACCATCACTCCTGTGTTCCAATGGCACGTTGTGTTAGCTAATCCAAGTTTATAATTTTAAAAGGCTAATTGATCATTAGAAAACCCTTTTGCAATTATGTTATCACAGCTGAAAACTGTTGTCCTGATTAAAGAAGCAATACAACTGGCCTTCTTTAGACTAGTTGAGTATCTGGAGCATCAGCATTTGTGGGTTCAATTACAGGCTCAATGGCCAGAAACAAAGAACTTTCTTCTGAAACTCATTAGTCTATTTTTATTCTGAGAAATAAAGGCTAGTCCATGCGAGGAATTGCCAAGAAACTGAAGATTACGTACAACGCTGTGTACTACTCCCTTCACAGAACAGCGCAAACTGGCTCTAACCAGAATAGAAAGAGGAGTGGGAGGCCCTGGTGCACAACTGAGCAAGAGGACATTGTACATTAGAGTGTCTAGTTTGAGAAACAGACACCTCACAAGTCCTCAACTGGCAGCTTCATTAAATAGTACCCGCAAAACACCAGTCTCAGTGTCAACAGTGAAGAGGCGACTCCAGGATGCTGGCCTTCTAGGCAGTATATATATATATATATATATATATATTATATATATATATATATATATATATTATACTAATACAGTATATAGATATGAAATGAGTAATGGAGATATGTAAACATTATTAAAGTGGCATTAGTAAAGTGACTAGTGATCCGTTTATTAAAGTGGCCAGAGATTTGTGTCTGTATGTAGGCAGCAGACTCTCTGTGTTAATGATGGCTGTTTAACAGTCTGATGGCCTTGAGATAGAAGCTGTTTTTCAGTCTCTCGGTCCCAGCTTTGATGCACCTGTACTGACCTCGCCTTCTGGATGGTAGCGGGGTGAACAGGCAGTGGCTCAGGTGGTTGTTGTCCTTGATGATCTTTTTGGCCTTCCAAAAAATGTATTGCTGTGCCAAAGTACTATATCTAGGGGTCTAGATATAGTACTTTGGCACAGCAATACATTTCACATATAAAATGTATCAGTAAAACACATTTGGTCATAAATGACCATTACACTGTAGTGACCTTGTATCTTACAGTTCGCCATTGCAGATTGTGTCATCATCTGGGTGATAACTTGAGTCATCGCTGGAATGCGAGTATGCACTGAGGCTTCAGGCATGCATACCAGTTTTGCTGTATCGCAAGACGCACACACATTTTCGCATATACTGGGTGGTTGTAAATGCAGAAAGACAACACAGATTGCGTAGTGTCTCAGTGGTACTACGACCACAGCCTGCGATCCACATGCAACTCTTTGGGATGATAAACAGGCAAATGACAGGTTTGATCATCTGGTGAACTGTAGGCTACAGAAATTAGGCAAGCCCATTCAAACTGTCTGCCCCCAAAGAGCTTCCCTACCCCGAGTGCAGCCCTTTCCCTAGGCTTTCACAGTATCCTGACCCAGCTACAGCTCCACTGAACCCTACCTCAGAAAGAAGAGCACATAATGTGTGTTGATATTGTTCCTCTGTCTTTCAATTGAGCTGCACATTTTCACAGTATAGGCCTGTGTTCTATTCGAGATAATCAGAATGTCAAGCATGTCAGTGGCAACAGTAACATGAGGTAAACATTACATTGGAGTAGGTGGGGCAACGCAAAAGGAATAGCCAAGTCAACTAGTTAGTTAGCTAATTATTCTGGTTGTCGATCTGTTGTTATGAGCACCATTGTAGTTTCTGGCTATTTAGGCATCATAAACTCACCCTTGCTCCTCCATTGCATTACACTGGGGATGCTTGTGCTGAGAAATCGCAAACCTGCAGTGGGCCGATCTCTCATGCTAGAAACCTGTAAATAGATGTAACTATGACCTCTCACTTTATTCCGAAGTTCTGATACCATAACATTACACATTTTGTACTGCTAACGTTAGCTAGATAGCTACTTGCATAAGCATGTCAGGAAACACATTCCCTACTATGGCAGCTTAGAATTGACATTTGATCAGTTAACTAGGTAGCTAGCCGAGAGGCTCTTTTTACTTACAGTCTCGCAGTCCGGATAGATGGTCGGAACGGCATCTTCATTGAGCCTCGTCTGAAAGCCCATCTCCATTGGCAAATAGACTCCCGGGTGAAATGCTCATTACAGACTGACGTGCTTACAGTTTCATCAGACTCCTTCAATCCGAGGAAACTCATCCACTGTCGGTAAACCTGAGGACGGAGACATCAGCAGGGCCACTCATGCAATTCCCAGGCTTTGGTGTTGCAACTCTACATGCACCATAGCGGGGCATTGCACAAATGGAGGCAGACAAATGTATAAAGCTACAAGCAGGTAGGCTACAGACAAAGTGTGAGACAGATAAATGGACAAAGCATAAAACAATAACATTAGACAAATGGATGGATAGTGCAAAATACAGTTGAACTCGGAAGTTTACATACAGTGAGGGAAGAAAGTATTTGATCCCCTGCTGATTTTGTACGTTTGCACACTGACAAAGAAATGATCAGTCTATAATTTTAATGGTAGGTTTATTTGAACAGTGAGAGACAGAATAACAACAACAAAATCCAGAAAAACGCATGTCAAAAATGTTATAAATTGATTTACATTTTAATGAGGGAAATAAGTATTTGACCCCTCTGCAAAACATGACTTAGTACTTGGTGGCAAAACCCTTGTTGGCAATCACAGAGGTCAGACGTTTCTTGTAGTTGGCCACCAGGTTTGCACACATCTCAGGAGTGATTTTGTCCCACTCCTCTTTGCAGATCTTCTCCAAGTCAGGTTTCGAGGCTGACGTTTGGCAACTCGAACCTTCAGCTCCCTCCACAGATTTTCTATGGGAAATGTGGCTAGGTCACTCCAGAACCTTAATGTGCTTCTTCTTGAGCCACTCCTTTGTTGCCATGGCCGTGTGTTTTGGGTCATTGTCATGCTGGAATACCCCCAAAGCAGAAAAACACCCCCAAAGCATAATGTTTCCACCTCCATGTTTGATGGTGGGGATGGTGTTCTTGGGGTCATAGGCATTCCTCCTCCTCCAAACACAGCGAGTTGAGTTGATGCCAAAGAGCTCCATTTTGGTCTCATCTGACCACAACACTTTCACCCAGTTGTCCTCTGAATCATTCAGATGTTCATTGGCAAACTTCAGATGGACATGTATATGTGCTTTCTTGAGGAGGGGGACCTTGCGGGCGCTGCAGGATATCAGTCCTTCACGGCGTAGTGTGTTACCAATTGTTTTCTTGGTGACTATGGTCCCAGCTGCCTTGAGATCATTGACAAGATCCTCCTTTGTAGTTCGGGGCTGATTCCTCACCGTTTTCATGATCATTGCAACTCCACGAGGTGAGATCTTGCATGGAGCCCCAGGCCGAGTGAGATTGACAGTTCTTTTGTGTTTCTTCCATTTGCGAATAACCGCACCAACTGTTGTCACCTTCTCACCAAGCTGCTTGGCGATGGTCTTGTAGCCCATTCCAGCCTTGTGTAGGTCTACAATCTTGTCCCTGACATCCTTAGAGAGCTCTTTGGTCTTGGCCATGGTGGAAAGTTTGGAATCTGATTAATTGATTGCTTCTGTGGACAGGTGTCTTTTATATAGGTAACAAACTGAGATTAGGAGCACTCCCTTTAAGAGTGTGCTCCTAATCTCAGCTCGTTACCTGTATAAAAGACACCTGGGAGCCAGAAATCTTTCTGATTGAGAGGGGGTCAAATACTTACTCCCCTTATTAAAACGCAAATCAATTTATAACATTTTGACATGCGTTTTTCTGGATTTTTTTGTTGTTATTCTGTTTCTCACTGTTCAAATAAACCTACCATTAAAATTATAGGCTGATCATTTCTTTGTCAGTGGGCAAACGTACAAAATCAGCAGGGGATCAAATACTTTTTTCCCTCACTGTACACTTAGGTTGGAGTCATTAAAACTCGTTTTTCAACCACTCCAGAAATTTCTTGTTAACAAACTATAGTTTTGGCAAGGACATTTACTTTGTGCATGACACAAGTAATTTTCCAACAATTCTTTACAGACAGATTATTTCACTTATAATGCACTGATTTAGAAGCTTCTGATAGGCTAATTGACAAAATTTGAGTCAATTGGAGGTGTACCTGTGGATGTATTTCAAGGCCTACCTTCCAACTCAGTGCCTCTGCTTGACATCATGGGAAAATAAAAAGAAATCAGCAAAGACCTCAGAAAATAAATTGTAGACCTTCACAAGTCTGGTCCAACATCTGAAGGTACCATGTTCATCTGTACAAACAATAGTACGCAAGTATAAACACCATGGGACCACGCAGCCGTCATACCGCTCAGGAAGGAGATGCGTTCTGATGAACGTACTTTGGTGCGAAAAGTGCAAATCAATCCCAGAACAACAGCAAAGGACCTTGTGAAGATGCTGGAGGAAACAGGTACAAAAGTATCTATATCCACAGTAAAACGAGTCCTATATCGACATAACCTGAAAGGCCGCTCAGCAAGGAAGAAGCCACTGCTCCATAAAAAAGCCAGACTACGGTTTGCAACTGCACATGGGGACAAAGATCGTACTTTTTGGAGAAATGTCCTCTGGTCTGATGAAACAAAAATAGAACTGTTTGGCCATAATGTTATGTTTGGAGGAAAAAGGGGGAGGCTTGCAAGCCGAAGAACACCATCCCAAACGTGAAGCACGGGGGTGGCAGCATCATGTTGTGGGGGTGCTTTGCTGCAGGAGGGACTGGTGCACACAAAATAGATGGCCTCATGAAGAAAGGAAAATGATGTGGATATATTGAAGCAACTTCTCAAGACATCAGTCAGGAAGTTAAAGCTTGGTTGCAAATGGATCTTCCAAATAGACAATGACCCCAAGCCTCCTTCAAAGTTGTGGCAAAATTGCTTAATTAAGGACAACAAAGTCATGGTATTGGAGTGGCCATCACAAAGCCCTGACCTCAAGCCTGTAGAACATTTGTGGGCAGAACTGAAAAAGCGTGTGCAAGCAAGGAGGCCTACAAACCTGACTCAGTTACACCAGCTCTGTCAGGAGGAATGAGCCAAAATTCACCCAACTTATTGTGGGAAGCTTGTGGAAGGCTACCCGAAACGTTTGACCCAAGTTAAACATTTTAAAGGCAGTGCTACCAAATACTAATTGAGTGTATGTAAACGTCTGACCCACTGAATGTGATGAAAGAAATTAAAGCTGAAATAAATCATTCTCTCTGCTATTATTCTGACATTTCACCTTCTTAAAATAAAGTGGTGATCCTAACTGACCTAAGACAGGGAATTTTTATTAGGATTAAATGTCAGGAATTGTGAAAAACTGAGTTTAAATGCATTTGGCTAAGGTGTATGTAAACTTCCGACTTCAACTGTAGCTATATATAGCAATAGGAAGTGGACATCAAAAGACTGTTTGTCTCAGTAGGCTGCTTTGCAGGTGTTGCTGATATACTGTACAGACAGTGCCTTTCAAAAGTATTCATGCCCCTTGGATGATTTCTTCACATTTTATTGTGCTACAAAGTGTCAATCTACACAAAATGATCTAATGTCAAAGTGGAAGAAAGATGATTCTTATTATTTTTTGATTAAGCTAGAGAGATCTGTTTTTTTTGCATGGGCTGCGTCTCATTCTACCGCATCCGCCAATGGCGACCTTACTCATTGACTGTTTTTCCATGTATGAACCTGTTATTCAATGTGTTTCTATGGGAAAATCGCAGTCAGGCCAAATTCAATGTTTCATAAAAATAAATGTTTAATACTTAATGGGGTCCTAAAATTCTAAATGAAATAACTAAATGATCCTTGGTATGACCATCTTAAAACAATTGAATATGTTAGCTTAGTGGAATAGAATAGATTTTAGAGCAGATTTAAGTCAAAACTGTAACTTGGCCATTCAGGAACATTCAATGTCTTCTTGGTAAGCAACACAAGTTTAGATTTGACCCTGTGTTGTAGGTTATTGCCCTACTGAAAGGGGAATTTCTCTCCCAGTGTCTGGTTTAAAGCAGACTGAACCAGGTTTTCCTCTAGGATTTTGCCTGTGCTTAGCTTCATCGCATTTATTTATCCTGAAAAACTCCCCCAGTTATTGCTGATGTCAAGCCTACCCATACCATGATGCAGCCACCACCATGCTTCTCAGTGATGTGTTGTGTTGGCTTCGCCCCAAATATAAGGCTTTGCATTTAGGCCAAAAAGTTCATTTCTTTTCCATGTTTTTTTCTTCAGTATTACTTTAGTGCCTTGTTGCATGTTTTGTAATATTTTTATTCTGTATATTTGTATTCTTCTTTTCCCTCTATCATTTAAGTCATTATTATGGAGTCACTTCTATGTTGTTGACCCATCCTGTAACGGCTGTCGTGAGAGAGAGTAGACCAAGGTGCAGCGGAGTTAGTGTTCATCTTGACATTTAATTCAAACAAAGAGAACACTATACAAAAAAACAGGAAAACCGACAGCCAAACAGTACTGACAGGAAACACACTGAACAGAAACAATTACCCACAAAACCCAAAGGAAAAACATGCTCCTTATGTGTGACTCCCAATCAGCAACAACGAGCTTCAGCTGTGCCTGATTGGGAGCCACACACGGCCCAAAACAAAGAAATACAAAAACATAGAAAAAGGAACATAGAACGCCCACCCAATGTAACACCCTGGCCTAACCAAAATAAAGAACAAAAACCACTCTCTATGGCCAGGGCGTTACACATCCTCAGTTTCCTCCCATCACAGCCATTTTAAAATCACCCCTGAGCAGTTTTATTCCTGTCCTGCAGCTTAGTTCAGAAGGACGACTATATCTTTAATGTGTCTGGGTGGTTTAATACATAATCCACAGCATAATTATTAACTATTAACAGTGAATGTCTGATTTGTTATTGTTACCCATCTACCAATCACTACCCTTCTTTGTGAGGCTTTTGAAAAGCTCCCTGGTCTTTTTTAGTTGTGTCTGTGCTTGAAATTCAATACTTGTCTGAGGGACCTTACAGATGTTGAATATAAGTGGGACAGAGGAAGGGTTAGTCATTCAAAAATCCTGTCAACCGCTTCTTTTTCACACAGAGTGAGTCAATGTAACTTATGTGATTTGTTAAGCCATTTTATTTATCCTGAACTAATTTAGGCTTGCCTGAACAAAGGGGCTAAACACTTATGTAATGACTACATTTTGAGTAGATTGTTGAAAAACGTAATAACAATGTAATCCCATTTTGTAACACAATAAAATATGAAGAAATCCAAGGGGTATCTGTAATTGACAAATACAATTAAATTAAAATGAAGATAACACAGTGGAGATGAAAAAGAGATTAAAGATTGTCGTGGGTGGGGGTTGTACAGGGGATGTGGGTAGACAGACCTCGGTGTATAAAGGGGCTTGTCTGAATCATAAGTCACTTTACCAAACCACACCACAACTTTACTCTTCACATCTCTACCACCACAAATCATGAAGACATCTCTGGTCCTCCTTACCCTCAGTCTACTGGCTTGTTCAGGTGAGCTTTCATTTGTTAACTCAAGTAGTAACTGCTGTAAATGTAGCAGATACATTTGATTGGGTCAGGGTGTATGAGAATCTGCAAAGGGGGACCTAAATCCACTCCAAGTTCACCTTTCGTTTCAGTACAATATAATGGAATGTTGTACCATTTTTACTTCACAGTTTGGGAAGTCTGTGGACAATGCCAAGAGGTTAACCTTGATGACCAGGAAGACCCGAAAGTAGTGGAAGCACAGCCAGAAAAGCACATGGTAACAGTATACTATATGGTCAAAATTGTATGAACTAGCAGTAGACATTTCTGCAACTTTCTATTTGAATACTCAACTAACCTGCTACTGTGTAACAGCACTTAACCAAAGACATGAATGCAACCAAAATATTGATGAAACTCTTGTCCAACCTGACTTTCACTCTTACATTACGTATTCAAATGTACTTAAACCATAATACTGAATACATCACACCATGTACATTCTTGTCTGTTTATGCTTTCCAAAGGTGCAACAGTTAAAGGGAACATGCTGGGCGTGTATGTGGGCACTGAAGAAAGTGAAGGAACACATCTCCTCTTCCTCTAGTGTGGTAACTACCCAATTGCATTACAATTCATGAGAGTGTCCCTTCAAGAAATGTCACTATTTACTATTTACTGAAATATTTCTCAGAAAATGTCAACTGGTGTTGATGATTTCTCTTCAATAGGTGGAGATAAAGCAGAAGCTATTGTCTGTTTGCGATAAAATGGGCCTCCTTAAATCTCTGTGTAAAGGCATGGTGAAAAAGCACTTGTGGGTGTTGGTTGAGGAGCTTAGCACCAGCGATGACGTGAGGACCATCTGCATTAACATTAAGGCCTGCAAGTGAGTAGAAGAAACTGCTCTGGATACTCTTTAGTGACTGTTCAGACGACTAAATAGTATAGAGATTATCACCTGAGCTTGTTAATTGAAACACTATTGAATAGAATGTATTCATTAATACATAATATGGAGTTATGTCTTTTGATCTTCCACTCATGTCATCTTTTTGTGTATCTTTTAGACCAAAATACATTTTGGATCTGAGCTACTGATCAAGCAGCCAGTATCCAGATTCCAAAGTGAGAAGATGGATGTTCAGGTGTCAAGACAACGCTATGCTGCCAGCCTCTTGCCTTTTCTCAAATTAGTCACGACACAAGAATGATATGTTATTGGAATGATTATATGTTCTGAAATAATGTTTTTGGAACATTATTATAATAGTGTATAGTCATTCTTAAATTGCAGTACATTTTTTATCATGTCATTTTTGTTCACTTTTTGCTATTTTAGTATAAAATAGTCTATTATTCTCCGAATGTTTTATGTTTGTGTGAATTTTTTGGCCAGCAAAAAATAAACTTAATTTAATATAGAGTACAACTGCAACCCTTCTTTGACACCAACTTCTTTATACACTTATCCAAAAGAAAAACTTTAGCATCTGAACCCATTTTTACTCATCCGAAGTTGAAAATGCAATGATAACGCGATGATAAAGCATTTAATTACAATGTAATTAATGTAATCATGTTGACATTTCTATTTAGAATCTCAACTTTCTGTAAATAATCTTGATTGCTTAGTAGGAAATGACATCCAGCAAGGGCTGTCATCTGAAAAATGTATAGAAATATGAATTATTAAGATTATGTGATTAAAAGCTATTTTCACACCTTTCAACTTTTTCACAAAGATTTGAGGAAGCAATTGAGGGAATTGACCGCCAGCTTCTGTTTGATCCCTTCATGTAGAGTAGAAACACATGACATACAGTGCATTCGGAAAGTATTCAGACCCCTTCACTTTTTCCACATTTTGTTACGTTACATCCTTATTCTAAAATGGATTCAATAGTTTTTTTCCCTCATGAATCTACACACAATACCCGATATTGAAAAAGCAAAAACAGTTTATTTACATTTTTTGCAAATGCATTGAAAATAAAAAATGGAAATATTACATTTCCATAAGTATTCAGACCCTTTACTCAGTACCTTGTTGAAGCACCTTTGGCAGCAATTACAGCCTAGAGTCTTCTGGGATATGATGCTACAAGCTTGGCACACCTGTCTTTGAGGAGTTTCTCCCTTTCTTCTCTGCAGATCCTCTCAAGCTCTGTCAGGTTGGATGGGGAGAGTCGCTGCACAGCAATTTTCGGTCCCTCCAGAGACTTGTCCCGAAGCCGCGTTGTCTTGTCTGTGTGCTTAGGGTCGTTGTCCTGTTGGAAGGTGAACCTTTGCCCCAGTCTGAGGTCCTGAGCGATGTGGAGCAGGTTTTCATCAACGATCTCTCTGTACTTTGCTCAGTTCATCTTTCCCTCAGCCTGACTAGTCTTCCAGTCCCTGCCGCTGAAAGACATCCCCACAGCATGATGCTGCCACCACAATGATTCACCGTAGGGATGGTGCTAGGTTTCCTCCAGACGTGACGCTTATGGCATTCAGGCCAAGGAGTTCAATCTTGGTTTCATCAGACCAGAAAATCTTGTTTCTCATGGTCTGAGAGTCCTTTAGGTGCCTTTTGGCAAACTCCAAGTGGCCTGTCATGTGCCTTTTACTGAGGAGTGGCTTCCGTCTGGCCACTCTACCGTAGAGGCCTGATTGGTGGAGTGATGTAGAGATGGTTGTCCTTCTGGAAGGTTCTCCCATCTCCACAGAGGAACTCTGGAGCTCTGTCAGAGTGACCATCGGGTTCTTGGTTACCTCCCTGACCTTCCCTCCCTTCTTCCCCAATTGCTCAGTTTGGCCGGGCGGCCAGCTCAAGGAAGAGTCTTGGTGGTTCCAAACTTCAATGCTGTAGAAAAAATGTTGTACCCTTCCCCATATCTGTGCCTCGACACAATCCTATTTCGGCGCTCTACGGACAATTCCTTCGACATCATTGCTTGGTTTTTGCTCTGACATGCACTATCAACTGTGGGACCTTATATAGACAGGTGTGTGCCTTTCCAAATCATGTCCAATCAATTGAATTTACCACAGGTGGACTCCAATCAAGTTGTAGAAACATCTCAAGGATGATCAATGGAAACAGGATGCACCTGAGCTCAATTTCGAGTCTCATAGCAAAGGGTCTGAATACTTACGTAAATAAGGTATTTCTGTTTTTTATTTGCAAAAATGTCTAAAACCCTGTTTTCGCTTTGGCATTATGGGGCATTGTGTGTAGATTGATTATGAACATTTAAATCATTTCAGAATAAGGCTGTAACGTAACAAAATGTGGAAAATGTGAAGGGGTCTGAATACTTTCAGAATGCACAGTATTATAAGCCAAATAAGACATTATGAAGGCTCACACATTGTTATAACAAGCGTTAAAGGGAAACTGCACTTCCAGATTTAGCCTTGTTTTTCATCAATGCTCATTAAGAAATGCTAGCCGCCATCGCTGAAGACAAATGAGAGTAATTTTGGGTGTGTGGTTTGATGTAGGTGTTTCTTGGGTGTATCTTTGCCATTCAATCACAAACAAGGCCAGTAGCGAGTACAGTGAGGTAAGCTAAGCTAGCTTTGCTATGGAGAGAACAACGTTTTAAAGTTAAAGTTAAACGTTTTAAAATTAAAGTTAAAGTTAAAGTTCTCCCCTCCTGGGGAGAACTTTAAAGTTCTCCCCAGGTTAAAGTTAAAGTTAAAGTTCTCCCCTCCTGGCTGACTGGCCTTCTCAAAATGGTGAGCTAAATCAAATCAAATTTTATTGGTCACATACACGTGATTAGCAGATGTTATTGCGGGTGTAGCGAAATTCAGTGCAGTAATATCTAACAAGTAATATCTAACAAATTACACAACATATACCCAATACACACAAATCTAAGTAGGAATGAATTAAGACCAGATACATATGGACGAGCGACGTCAGAGAGGAGCGGACTAAGATACAGTAGAATAGTATAGAAAAACACGTTCATCATAATAATGATCGGACCAAGGCGCAGCGTGAGTAGCGTTCCACATAATTTATTACAAAGTGAAACTTTAGAAAAATACAAAACAAATAAAGAATAAACGAACCGTGACTAACAATGCAACTACACATAAACAATATCCCATAACCCCCAAGTGAAAAACAAGCTACTTAAGTATGATCCCCAATTAGAGACAACGATTACCAGCTGCCTCTAATTGGGAATCATACAAATCACCAACATAGAAAATAAAACCTAGAACCCCACATAGAAATAAATAAACTAGATCAACCCCCCAGTCACGCCCTGACCTACTCTATCATAGAAAATAAGCGCTTTCTATGGTCAGGACGTGACAACATGTGAGATGAGTAATGCAAGATATGTAAACATTATTAAGTGACTAAGATTCCGTAGAATTGTAATGAATACAGTATATAAATATGAGATGAGTAATGCCAGATATGTAAACATTATTAAAGTGACTAGTGTTCCATTCCTTAAAGTGGCCAGTGATTCCTAGTCTATGCCTATAGACAGCAGCCTCTAATGGCTGTTTAACAGCAGCTAGTGATGTCTGTTTAACAGTCTGATGGCCTTGAGATAGAAGCTGTTTTTCAGTCTCTTGGTCCCAGCTTTGATGCACCTGTACTGACCTCGCCTTCTGGATGATAGCGGGGTGAACAGGCAGTGGCTCAGGTGGTTGATGTCCTTGATGATATTTTGGGCTTCCTGTGACATCGGGTGCTGTAGGTGTCCTGGAGGGTGGGTAGCCTCTGGAGGGCCTTGCGGTTGCGGGCGGTGCAGTTGCCGTACCAGACGGTGATACAGCCCGACAGGATGCTATCAATTGTGCATCTGTAAAAGTTTGAGAGGGTTTTAGGTGACAAGCCAAATTTCTTTAGCCTCCTGAGGTTGAAGAGGCTCTGTTGCACCTTCTTCACCACACTGTCTTTGTGGGTGGTCCATTTCAGTTTGTCAGTGATGTGTATGACAAGGAACTTGAAGCTTTCCACTGCGGTCCCATCGATGTAGATAGGGGGGTGCACCCTCTGCTGTTTCCTGAAGTCCATGATCATCTCCTTTGTTTTGTTGACGTTGAGTGTTTTCCAGGCACCACACTCCCAGAGCCCTCACCTCCTCCCTGTAGGCTGTCTCGTCATTGTTGGTAATCAAGCCAACTACTGTTGTGTTGTCTGCAAACTTGATGATTGCGTTGGAGGCATACTTGGCCACGCTGTCATGGGTGAACAGGGAGTACAGTAGGGGCTGAGCACGCACCCTTGTGGGGCCCCAGTGTTGAGGAGATGTTGGAGTGAAGGTGATGTTTCCTACCTTCACCACCTGGGGGCGGCCCGTCAGGAAGTCCAGGACCCATTTGCACAGGGCAGGGTTCAGACCCAGGGCCTCGAGCTTAATGATGAGCTTGGTGTTGAATGCTGAGCTATAGCCAATAAACAGCATTCTTACATAGGTTTTCCACTTGTCCAGATGGGATAGCGTGCAGAGTCATGGCGATTTCATCGTCTGTGGATCTTTTGCGGCAGTAAGCAAATTGAACTGGGTCTAGGGTGGCAGGTAAGGTAGAGGTGATATGATCCTTGACTAGTCTCTCAAAGCACTTCATGATGACAGAGGTGAGTGTTACGGGGCGATATTCATTAAGTTCAGTTACTTTTGCCTTCTTGGATACAGGAACAATGGTGGCCATCTTGAAGCATGTTGGGACAGCAGACTGGGATAGGGAGAAATTGAATATGCCCGTAAGCACACCAGCCAGTTGGTCTGCGCATGCTCTGAGGACGTGGCTAGGGATGCCATCTGGACCGGCAACCTTGCGAGGGTTAAATGTTTTACACACTTCGGAGAAGGAGAGCCCACAGTCCTTGTTAGCGGGCTGCGTCGATGGCACTGTGTTATCCTCAAAGCGTGCCAAGAATGTGTTTAGCCTGTCTGGAAGCAAGAAGTCGGTCTCGACGTGGCTGGTTTTCCTATTGTAGTCCGTGATGGTCTGTAGCCCCTGCCACATATGTCACGTGGCTGAGCCGTTGAATTGCGACTCCACTTTATCTCTATACTGACGTTTAGGTTATTTGATTGCCTTGTGGACTGAATAACTACACTGTTTATATTCTGCCATATTACCAGTCGCCTTGCCATTGTTAAATGTGGTGGTTCGTGCTTTCAGTTTTACGGGACCATACCATTCTGTAGACTACTGACCAATGCAAAGTTTCCTCCGGGAGGAAGCTTTGCATCGGTCAGTAGCCTACAGATTAATATGAGAAGAGTGCAATTGCTGATTTTGTGTAAATATTCTGAACAAAGTGTTGAAAACCATCGTATTACAATAAAAAAATACCATGTTTCTTTGGTCACTACCAAGGCAGGAAAATACCATGGTACTGGTGCAAATACCATGGTATTTTCTTGCCGTGGTAGTGACCAAAAAAACATGGTGTTTTTTTCATTGTACTACCATGGTACATTTTTGTTAGGGGAACTCCTACATGTCAGGGAATATCCCTGCTACGGGATTACATTTTTTTTAATCCGTTTTAAAATGCTCATTTCTAGTGACTTTTACGCTGGATCCCTTCTTGAAATGCAGGTTTTAACTGTGTACTAATTAAACAACAAATAATATGATCTACATGATCAGTCTCTGTGTGTAAAATAAAAGTGGTTAATGTGAACCTAACTCATAGCTAAACATTTTAAGGAAAACAATCCAATGTTATTTGTTGCCTAGACTTTACTGCAAATGACACTGAAGTCCACAGAATAAACAATGCATTAATATTGCAGTTAGCCATGACAGCATTTATAATAAAACGCTTGTGACCACACACATCTAAATCAAATCAAATCAAATTGTATTTGTCACATGCTCCGAATACAACAATACCGTGAAATGTTTGTTTATAAGCCCTTAACCAACAATGCAGTTTAAGAAATAGAGTTAAGAAAATATTTACTAAATAAACTAAAGAAAAAAAGAAATAAAAATGTTATTATATAACAATAACAAGGCCGTATACAGGGGGTACCGGTACCGAGTCAATGAGCTGAGTCAGGTTATTCGAGGTATTTTGTAAAGTAAGTGGCAGCAGTGTAAACACAAAGGGGGAGGGGGCGTTAATGTATATAAACCGGGTGCCCATTTGATTCATTGTTCAGAATGGCTTGGGGGTAGAAGCTGGAAACTTTTTTTCCTAGACTTGGTGCTCCAGCACCGCTTGCCAGTCTTGGGTGACTGGAGTCTTTGACAATTTTCTGGGCCTTCCTCTGACGTGCCTAGTATATACTGTAGGTCCTGGATGTCAGGAAGCTTGGCCCCAGTGATGTACTAGGCTGTACACACTACCCTCTGTAGCGCCTTGCGGTCAGATGCCGAGCAGTTGCCATACCAGGCAGTGATGCAACCGGTCAGGTGCACCTGGTGCACCTGTATAACTCTTTGAGGATCAGGGGACCCATGCCAAAACGTTTCAGTCTCCTGAGGGGGAAACGGTGTTGTCGTGCCCCCTTCACAACTGTCCACGATCATCTCCTTTGTCTTAATCACATTGAGGGAGAGGTTATTGTCCTGGCATCACACTGCCAGGTCTCTGACCTCCTCCCTATAGGCTGTCTCATCGATGTCGGTGATCCGGACTACCACTGTTGTGTCATCAGCAAATGTAATGATGGTGTTGGAGTCGTGCTTGGCCACGCAGTCGTGGGTGAACAGGGAGTACAGGAGGGGACTAAGCACTCACCCTTGAGGGGCCCCAGTGTTGAGGATCAGCGTGGCAGATGTGTTGTTGCCTACCCTTACCACCTGGGGGCGGCCCGTCAGGAAGTCCAGGATCTAGTTGCAGAGGGAGGTGGTTAGTCCCAGGGTCCTTATCTTAGGGATGAGCTTTGTGCTCACTATGGTGTTGAACGCTGAGCTGTAGTCAATGAACAGAATTCTCACATAGTTGTTCCTTTTGTCCAGGTGGGAAAGGGCAGTGTGGAGTGCGATTAAGATTGTGTTATCTGTGGATCTGTTGGGGCGGTATGCGAATTGGAGTGGGTCTAGGGTTTCCCGGCATGATGTTGTTTATGTGAGCCATGACCAGCCTTTCGAAGCACTTCATGGCTACCGACGTGAGTGCTGTTTGAAACATGTAGGTGTCACGTTCGTCGTAGGAAGGAGACCAAGGCGCAGCGTGGGTATCGTTCCACATCTTTATTTATAATGTGAAACTTTGCAAGACACACAAACAAACTAATAAACAAAGCAACAAACCGTGACGACAGAGGTGCAACATGCACTAACTCAAAATTATCTCCCACAAAGACAGGTGGGAAAAACAACTACTTAAATATGATCCCCAATTAGAGACAACGATGACCAGCTGCCTCTAATTGGGAATCATACCAAAACCCCAACATAGAAAAAAGAAACTAGAACACAACATAGAAAAATAAACTAGATAAACCCTAGTCACGTTCTGACCTACTCAATCATAGAAAATAAGAGCACTCATTGGTCAGGACGTGACAGTAGGTATTACAGACTCGGTCAGGGAGAGATTGAAAATGTCAGATAATCCGCCTGGCCCCGCGGCTTTGTGAATGTTGACCTGTTTAAAGGTCTTGCTCACATCGGCTATGGAAAGTGTGATCACACAGCCGTTCGGAACAGCTGGTGCTCTCATGCATGCTTCAGTGTTACTTGCCTCGAAGCGAGCATAAAAGGAATTTAGCTCATCTGGTAGGCTCGTGTCACTGGGCAGCTCATGGCTGAGTTTCCCTTTGTAGTCCGTAATATTTCGACGAGTGTCAGAGCCGGTGTAGCAGAGCCGGTGTAGCAGAATTCAATCTTAGTCCTGTATTGACACGTTGCCTGTTTGATGGTTCGTCTGAGGGCATAGCGGGATTTCTTTTAAGCGTCCGGATTAGTGTCCCGCTCCTTGAAAGCGGCAGCTCTATCCTTTAGAGTATAAGGCAAGACTGCCTTCTCTTCTTGTGCACCAGAGGCATGGAATGGTCTACAACCCATACTTTATCTAGATATGTTAGTGCCAGTGAATTAATTTAAAATGTTACAGAGGAGTGTAGATGCTTTTTTTTAGGCTGGACCATGTTGTTATTTTTGTATGTTTTAATTCTGTAATGTATTGATTGTTGCTGTCTTCTTGGCCAGGTCTACATTGAAAAAAAGACTCTGGGTCACAATGGGCTTTTCCTGGTTAAATAAAGGTGAAATTTGAAAAAACATTATCCACCTTGCTGAAAAAGTGAGAAAGTGTGGTGTTCCTCATTTTCACCTAATTCTCTGATTCTGAAAATTAACCACATAGAGGGAAAACATTAGTTCATAGATAGTAGTTAGTTCGTTAGCTAACTAATTAGTTAATATTTCACACAGATTGCCAGGGTCCCGTGAACAACTAACATTATAACTTGAAGAACAGCCAGTTAATATACCAGTTCATACCAGTGGTGACCCGTCATTCAGGGCACTGTTTTGAGCCCCACCTGTTAAAATGCCTGTTTTGCATGTTATTTTGGCATAAATACGTGTCACATATCAGTTTGCAAACAATGTAAAATAAATTAATAAAGAATTGAGTTAATAAAGCCGCATACAAACATGGCCTCTTTTCTGATTTCTTGACAGATCCATAATGCAGGTGTTTCAGTCTAGCTCAGTACTTTCTGGAAAATATTGACCGTAGGGATTGGTAATATTCTCTAGTTGCACTGTGACTGGCTCAGTGTTCTGTCACTCATGGGGACATTACATCACGGCAAAATCTATGGAGAGAGCTCGAAAATCCAAGCCCCTTGTGTGCTGCCATAGAGTTACGTTAGAAATGCCCATCCAATAAGGCTCAAGGCCACAGATAAAATGACGTCAAATGATGTTATATCTACAGTAGCTTTGAGTGGACTGATCATGTCAACATCATAGTTTCAAAATATTAGCTAGAAAGCTAGCAGTCATTATCATGAATCAAGTCAACAATCTACTGGCAAATCCTTTTCAATCCTTGTCATATGAAGAGAAATTATAGATAAAATGTATCGGAGCTCATCGGCCATTGGAAATCGCAAATTCAACAATGAGTGGTTTGAAAGGAATAAGTGGCTAACTGCATGCATTGCAAAGCAATCCCTAGCCTGCTATTCGGTGGAGTGGATGTGTTGTCCAACTCTGTGTGTATCCCTCTTGAGGATACCCTAGGATAGTGGACGCCACAGCGCATTTTGAAAAAAAATCGTTCCCATTTTCAACGGCCTACTAATCAAACTCAGAAGCTAGGGCATGCATATACTTATTATATATGGATAGAAAACACTCTAAAGTTTCTAAAACTGTTTGAATGGTGTCTGTGAGTATAACAGAACTCAAATGGCAGTCAAAACCCCGAGACCGATTGAAACAGGAAGTGGAATTCTGAATTGTGGACTCGACTTCTCATCTTTCCCTATTAATCACACCGTTAACAATGGTTCAGTGAGCACTTCCTATTGCTTCCACTAGATGTCGCCAGTCTTTTCACAGTGGTTTGAGCCTTATACAGTCGAAACTCAGTGAATGACACGCATTGGAAATTGGTCACAGGGGATGGGCCATCACCATTATGACGCCGGCGGCCATGTCTACCCCCACCTTTGGAAACGGTTTTAAAGGCAATGAAATCATCCCCCTCGAATCTTATTGGCTCTCTTGGTGTTACAGGCCCTGAAGATGAATGTTTTACAATGTTTGACATGTTTGAACGAACCTACAGGCGGGAGAATCTCATTTTATCCGGAACTTCAGCCCTGCGCTTGGAGAGAGCCATAGGACGCGCTACCAACAGCAGGCTAATGGAACGTGAAGTATGGACTTTTTGACCGAAAATACATCTGTTGTGGACCTGGGATGCTTTCTGATGAAGACAACTAAAGGTAGGCGATTATTGACAATATTATACAAGATGAGATGTGACATGCGATTGTTTCCAAGATGGCGCCGAGCTCTGTATATTAGCTCATTTTCTGAGTATCGCATCTCCTTTTATCGCAAAGTGTGATTACCCAGTAAAGTTAATTTAAAATCTGGTATGACAGGTGTTCTCAAGAGATATTCATCTATAAATGTTAGATTGACAATATCAATTAAAAAAATCGTTATCGGATAGTAATTTAGGGAAATGTAGCATTGTTTACCGGGACGCATTTGAGGGGAAATTATTTAGTCAACGTTACGCGCCGATGTAAAATGCTGTTTTTATATATAAATATGACCTTTATTGAACAAAAGAATGCATTCATTGTATAACATGATGTCCTAGGGGTGCCATCTGATGAAGTTTGTAAAAGGTTAGTGCTGCATTTAGCTGTTTTTTGATTATATGTGATGCAAGTGGTTGGTCGGAAAATGGCTATGAAGCTGCTTTTTACGATGGACTCATCTAACATAATCTAATGATTTGCTTTTCCTGTAAAACCTTTTTGAAATCGGACGACGTGGGTCGATTCAGGAGAGGTGTATCTATAAAAAAAAATATATATATATATTATTATTATTTTTTTTTAATTATGATTTTTTTTTAATGCTAATTGGCGATATGATTTTTCACTGGATTTTGATCCCGCTGACGGGATGAGACGCTGAAGAGGTTTTAAGGGTCTCTTTTCCAAGCTTAAAAGGATAAACATTCAACATTGGCCATGCTGTCAATGCAATGCTCCGACTGGGAAAATATGTTTTGAATGGTCATCCAACTCAGAATTCCAAGTCGGGAACTCAGGCATATTTCTAGAGCTCCGACCTGAAGATGTCATGATTCAACCTTGCTTTTTTCAGAGTTCCCAGTTGTCTTGAAAGACAATATTCCAGAGAATGGTAGACTTTGATGACAAAGTTAGAAGATTTGCCCACGAAGGACCGCTGCGCCACCTTCCTGTTCAAGTGAACACAGCACAACAACGTGAGTTAAAAAATGTATTGCATGCTGCTGCATGAATGATGTAATATGCCACAGAAATATGTATACTGTAGCTAAGAAAGTAATACTAAGTGTATGTTGTGTAGTAAGCTGTTAGTAGCCCATGTGCCTCACCCTCCTAATAATTTGGTCCCTTTTCCCCTCATAACTTAGCCTACTGTTGACTTGGTGGTGTACATGTAGCCTATAGCCTGTTTTAGTGAAATGTCATCATCGAATATTGTAAGAGCTTTCATTGTCTGCTGATAAGCCCCCTAAATGTATCCTACGGTTCTGACTCGGTGTACAGGGAGAATAATGTAAGAATGGCCTGAGTTCTGATTTCATTAAATACAAAGAATGAGCACTACCCATGCTGCGCCTTGGTCTCCATTCAACGACCCCTATAACAATATCTGTATTCTCAGTCATGTGAAATCCATAGACTAGGGCCTAATTTATTCATTTCAATTGACGGATTTCCTCATATGAACTGTAACTCAGTAAAATCAATGAAATTGTTGCATGTTGCGTTTATATTTTTGTTCAGTATAGTTAGCTGGAACCAGCAATTTCTGATGCATATACTTTGCCAAAGGAGAAGGAGAGCGATGAGCTGCAGCAGTATCAAACCACCGAGGCCGCCGCCAAGCCCTCAGCATTGATTCTGCCGAGCTCTAGGTACAGTAGCTTTGTGTGCAGAGCTTACCCGCCAGGATAATGGCTCCATAGCCGCCTCCAACTGTTCCATGAATGAAACTTTGACCTACCAGCACCATCACCCACTGTCACAGTACACCATTACCCACTTACCCCAAGGCGGCTCAACTTACCCCATGTCAAGAGACCACTTTCTTTGGACAATATGTTTTCAAAACTTATGTTTACATGAATTCTGATTATTACCAGGGATACACAACATCCAGAAATATATGTAGATATCTTTGTTAGAAATAATACTATATTTCCCTTGACGTAGTGATGCTGAATGTAAAATAATTGCTGAACATACCCCACTCACCCCTACCCGGTTTGTTCTGGGGATTTCCCCAAGAACGTTTATAGGACGCACTCTGTCATGGTCACCTGGAGGTTTTTGTCTCGTTCCCGGCTTGTTCCGGAGATGTCACTTGAACAAAACAAAAACTCTACCCACGGCACATGAACCCTAGTTTTATTACACATGTGGTTAAATTATCTGCCCAGATACTAGAAGGTTGAGTCATACCATAGACTCTTATAATATTGGACAACTGAGGGAAATGGACCAAGTGGATAGAATGGAAGAGGGCATTGTAAGAGAAACAGGCATCATGTTGAGCTACAGGAGAGTTATGATTGTTTGAGGGCCCAGCTGTTGAAGCTACCAGCCAGGAGGCCAATGCCAGTTTTCACAACGGGCACTGTCACACAGCTCATTGGCATGACAACTGGGAGAGTGTGAGTCATTAACGTCAGCCTCATGTTCATTCAACCACTTAAATGACTCTATGGGGAACCTCAATTAAGCTACAACCTGCAACTCTTAATATAATCCTCAACACACTTTTGAGGCAACTTCTTCTACTTATTTCATAGGTGTAACGGGTCCTATGTGTGGCTGGTGTAGAGAGTCAGGCGCAGGACAGCAGATATGAGTAATCAACGTACTTTTACTCAAAATGTCAAATATACAAAGTAACAAATACACGCACACCATGACAGACCGTAAATACAATGAACAATCACTCACAAAAACCCATGGGGGAACAGGGTTAAATAATGAAACAGTAATTGTGGGATTGAAATCAGGTGTGTAAAACAAAGGGAAAACAAATGGAAAATTAAAAGTGGATCGGCGATGGCTAGAAGGCCGGTGACGTCGACGGCCGAACGCCGCCCGAACAAGGAGAGGGACCGACTTCGACGGAAGTCGTGACAATCGGTCAGTGATTTATTAATAGTTGCTATAAATCCTGGGGAAGAATCAAATTATTGTTTTGACAAATTGTGGCACCTGGCATGCTATATACCTGTGAGGAGTCTTTTGTTTATTCAAGTATTTCTGTAACTTCGGTAGAAGGTTGTGTTGAGGTGGGATACCTCAAGCATACCTGAAGCAGCCTCTTTTCTTCTTACTTTCCTAGGCAATCTCACTGAGTATCTGGAGATAGTCCAGGCATTCCTAGCTGAGGCGAAGCAATGAAGCGGCCAAGTGGGTTTTGCTGTGTCATCAGTCACAGCTCATTTTTGCTAGTTTCCCTTTTGTTTTTCTGTCAATGGCTTCCTTTTTTCGTTTTAATTTTGCCTTCCAAAATGAGCCAAGTGACAAACTACTACCATAGCCTATCTATTATGGCTTAGAGCTAGACAATTCTTTTAGCACCTCTTTCTTTCCCACGACACGCACGCACTTGTGCAAGCACACACACACCCACCGACTCACACACACCCACACCATAGCACAATAAAGTGTACATTGTGTGATATATGTCAAATAAACACCAGTTGGATTCACCAAGCTGGGTAGCACTTTTGTTCATGCTGCAACACTCTAAATGCTAAATGTTGCCAGTACAATACAGGCTAATGTCAGGCCAACACCAATGTAGGATGTCATGACAAAGACAGAGAACAGGGGAGCAAGACAAGGGCACGTCTTTAGAACGGTCTCTGCCTCCTGCCAAAAGAATAATCTAGCAGCCACCACACTTCTGAACACTTGCCTCATGGGGCTACTGAACCTGAGAGTTGCAGTGAAACCATCTCCTAATAATGGACCTCATGGTTTATCCTCTGCTGCAGTCAAGGTCGAGGGGACTGAACATGAACAGAGTGGTTTCCTAACATGTGCACCGGATTGGAAAGTGGACTGATCACGATAAGGTTCAGTCAGAAAAGAGTTAATACCACTTCACCCTGAAGTAACATTCTTCAGATTGACTGTCACAGTTATTTTTTTGAACTACTGGCACACAGCTCGGACACCTATGCATACCCCACAAGACATGCCATCAGAGGTCTCTTCACAGTCCCCAAGTCCAGAACAGACTATGTGAGGCGCACAGTACTACATAGAGCCATGACTACAGTACATCGAACTCTATTTCACATCAAGTAAATAATACCAGGAGTAAAATTTGATTTAAAAAACAGATATAAATACACCTTATGGAACAGCGGGAACTGTGAAGCAACATAAACGTAAACACATGCATTCAAATACACGGTAACATACGCACTATACACACATGTACACATGGATTTTGTGTTATAGATATGTGGTAGTAGAGTAGAGTCCTGAGGGCACACACTTAATATGTTTTGAAATTTGTTATGAATGTATTGTAATGTTTTTAAAACGTATAACTGCCTTAATTTTGCTGTACCCCAGAAAGTGTCACGGATTCCCCTGCTGCTCATTCTGTTCACCAGCTCCGGAGGTCTACCTCACCGGCCTTCTAGGCGTCACTGAACTGGATTCATTACCACCAACCCCGGACTGTCTTGTCTCATTACGCACATGGTTCCCATTCCCCTGATTATTATGTCTATATATGTGCCCTCTGTTCCCCATTGTCCTTGTTGATTATTGTTCCATGTCCGTTGGTCTTGTGAGGACCTGTGCTGTTGTATCGGCTTGCGTGTTACCATGTTTGTGTGCACTTGTTATTACGGGCCTCGTCCCTTGTATTTATTAGAGGTACACCTTGCTCTTTTTTTGGGTTACAGCCCTGTGTTATATATATATATATATATATATATATATATATATATATATATATATATATAGACGTGTTTGGTTTGGGCTTCGTCCCCGTATGACGTACGCTATTTTGGGTAGAGAGAAGAAAAAAAAAAAACTATTTTTGTATTCCTGCGCCTGACTCCTATTCATTATACAACGTGACAGGAAGAGTAGCTGCTGCCTTGGCATCAGCTAATGGGATCCATAATAAATACCAATAGCATTTTTTTGTATTTATTTAACTAGGTTAGTCAGTTAAGAACAAATCCTTATTTACCATGACGGCCAAACCCGGACGATGCTGGGCCAATTGTGTGCCGCCCTATGGGACTCCCAATCACAGCTGGATGTGATACAGCCTGGATTTGAACCAGGGTGTCTGTAGTGATGCCTCAAGCACTGCTCAGACCACTGCACCACTCAGGAGCCCTCCAAATACAGTCCCTGGGATGCTGTGATAGACATTCTGTTGCAAAACATTATGAAAATACTTAGACTCCTGCTGCATTATGTGTGGGAGCCACAATACAGCGGTTTTCATTAGCATACAAATCATAATAACAGCTTGATGGGGCGAAGATAATTTAAGTGGTCCAGTTGAGCAAATGATGAGCCAATTAGCATAAGCTAATTCACGTGTGGGTGCAAAAATCGGAGGCACGGCTATCGGTGTGGGACTTTTATGAATAATTTGTGACAGATGTATAAAGAGAAATGAAAACCGTATGAGTCAGTGACTTGGTGACTATATTGCTTATTGATGCTATGTTGCAGTATAATCATGAGAGCACAATGTTCACTATGCTGTCTGTAGATGGTGCTCTTCTGCATAA
This sequence comes from Salmo salar, assembly GCF_965601325.2. Classification (NCBI taxonomy): domain Eukaryota; kingdom Metazoa; phylum Chordata; class Actinopteri; order Salmoniformes; family Salmonidae; genus Salmo; species Salmo salar. Next base: position 10,264,497 of record NC_138299.1, on the reverse strand, counting down.
AATGTGTGATCAATCAAGATTGCCACATTGCATGTCGTTGTTAACAGTTCCATTGTGTGAGCTAATGAAAATGTCAATTATTGCATTACCAGAGATTTCAAAGGGAAATATATTTCAAAGGGAAATAAAGGGATTCCAATTCCCTCATAAGAAACAGGAAGAATATGGGCATCACGTTGATCTTTTCTGGTAATATTCATGCTCTACCTTTACATACCATTGGATATACTGTCTTGTTTCTCATGTGGAAAATCTGTATGGAGCTCGAGAAGAAAAGGAGATGAGGACGAGGGGGATAGCAGCCTCTTCGTCACAGTGGATTTTCACCTCACTGAGTATACCAAATATTAAGAACACCTTTCTAATATTGCGTTGAGTGCCATGTGTTCGAAGAGAAAGCTATCAAGACCGAGTTAAGGTCAATGTGCTTTATATATTCTGTAAAGACTTTCACAAAATGCGGATAATAGATTGATCAGAATTAGATGTTTGATTCTGTGCATACAATACAGTGGCCTTTGACATCCAATAAAGCCATGTTCCAGTACAGGTTAGATTAGCTTAGCGAGAGACAGATTGACTAAAATACCTTTCCTTTAACAGTTCATTGATAACAATATTTTAAAACAAAACAAATATGCATGTGGATGAACAAGAAATCTTAAAAGAACATCTCAGTGAAGAGAAAGGAATAGCCCCGGACTGTGATAACATTGACATTAAAAGGGATAAATAGATTTAAGTTACATCTCAACAAGCATGTCTTGATCTGACATAAAATGTTCTTCAGCATTTGCTAGAAAGTTTACATTGGAATAAGGCTATAGCCATATCTGAGTGACCATTTAGTGCAATTGGAGTAAGCATATATGAATGTAAATCAAAGCCAAATGTCATGTAGCTCATGCTCTGAAGATACTGTATCATTTCTATACTCTAGATGTCCTATACTCCCATTAACTTGAGTTTCACTGAAAGGATTGTGACCAAATACCCTGAAATAACAGGTATGCAGATTTGATGACATACATTCAAATACAATGTATCTGACCACTTATGAAAGGTTGTCCACTTACTATAGTAAATTCAAATCCTCTCTTATCAAATACATTATCCTTTACAAATAAAAACAAGAAACTATATATCATGACAAGCTACCTGAAGAGAACATTATCACCAGACTTCAACTAGCAAATTAGGTATTTGTTGTTTTCAAATATTCAAAGAATCTCTTTGACAGGTTTTAGAAAGGTGTTTTCATGAGTCCGAATTTTTGATGCAAAGCTCTGTTTGTCTTACGATGGGTAAGCAGCTAGACTAGATACATCACTAGCTAGATTTGTGCAAAAGTCGACAGTATTTCTTTGAAAGAAAAAGGAATTCCTCATATTTGATTCCGACTGACTCCTTTGAATAATACTCCCTCAAAATGGACACATTTCTGCTTCGTCTGATTCTTTTTGTTGTTCCTCTCCAGTGACAAAACCATTGAATTCTTTGTGTCAGAGGGTCTGATAAAATGACTCTGTCTCAGGAGAATGGGCTTTTAATTGTGAGCTAGAGCCTATCAAGGTTCAGTGGAGCCATTGTACGAGCATAGAAGAAAAGGGATTTATGCTGTTTGTAACCTCAACCGCTACCATCAAAGTAATGTGAATTATTATCTAGGCCTATAGGCAACTATTTGATATAGAGAACAGTGTTTGAACATTTGGGCATAGGATAAACAGGTAATTGAAACATACTGCAGCTGACACTAAATAAGCAAGCATGAATTCAGTAAATTCATGCATGATGTGTCACCTGTATTCTCCAATGGTAAGTCACACAAAGAACAAACAATGTACAGCAGTTCTTTAAATCAAACAAAATCAAACCAAAAAACCAAAATCAAACCAAATTCAGTGATACAAGGAGGGAGAGTAGGGTCATTGTGACCAGAAATTTAGGTTATTTGATCCGTCTCAACATTTTCCCATTCAGACTTAAAGGAAATGGGGAAGGTTGGCTTTGACTTCTGACAAAGCCATTCCCTTAATGCCAACAGCAACATTTTGGAGTCCTAGCTCAACAGAGGTCTCCGGTGGCCATTTTGTAACTACAATCGTCCTCCTCGTGCCTGAGAGGTTGGCAGCTGATCAGAACTACTGTCAGAGCCATCCCTGTACACCAATGGAGTGTGCCACTGTGCCTCTCCTCCCTCCACTCTCTCCTTCTCGTCCTCTCTCTCCGGCTCTTTCTATTTCTCTCTCTCTCTCTCTCTCTCTCTATCTCTCTCTCTCAGATGTTCTCCAGGACATCACAGGGCACGTAGCCTCTCTTCTTTCCACTGGCCACTCGGATGAAGCCGCTGTGTTCATCCTCACCGCTTACACAAATCTGGTGAAACAGAGATGGATACTCTCGTGATTTGGTTGCTTTTTTTTACAAGCAAAATACATTTTAATACATTCAATTAACAATGCACATTGGCCCTAAGGGGCAAAGTAGCTTTAGGGCCACTAATAAATATATAATTTCCCCACCATATAACAATGACACCTGACTGTAATTGGCCTGATAGTCTTCAATACAGATGCAGATGGGTAGTGTGAATGGCTGTGTGACTGGAGAGAGCAGATGTTGCAACTCATTGGGGATCGAGGCAGAGCTAGGAGGTCACTGACTCATCTTCAAAGTGTTTGGAATGAATGCATCTCCATTTGGCGTTACTAGCCTGAACTCTCCTCTGAATCCCAAAATGCCCCTGCAAAGCATTGTGGGAAAAGGATTTGAGACAGCAAAGCCATTTGCCATGCCAAAATGGTAATGCCATGGAAACTGCTGAGAGACGGGTGACTCCCAATTGGCCAGCTCAGGTCAATCCTTTGAAGTGAATGTTCTGGGAGTGAATCTGTGGACTGAGTGCTCAGGATTCCCATTTCCCTATGAGAATTGGTGAGAGGAGGAACTATGTCTGATGCCCACTTTTAGCTGGGGCTTGATCATGAACTGCTCCAAATAAAGTAGTACATGGAAACAATTAAGGGACTAACAATAAACATTCTTTAACAATGTTTAATAACAATCATGTTTGCTTGTGTATCATTTCAATTGGGCATAAGTGGGTCCTTTTTTGTTGCAAAGTTGTTTGCCATATTGTATTTTTATATAACAGTGGGATCACGTACCTGTCCCTCCTTTAGGGTGATCTGGCCTTGCTCCTTGCAACCGATGAACGTCCGGTGACACCTGAACACTCTGTCCCCGGCCTTCACCTGGTGAGCAAAGGCTGCTGGGAAGAAACCAATCCTGTCCTCGATCACGCCCTGGAACCATCATCCAGAGGAAATGTTATACACCATGACAGCTACTACTTATACTATCATGGCAGCAGACTTGTGTGGTGTAGTGGTTTAAGTGTAAGTACTAAGTGCCCTGTAAAAATAGGACTCAAAACACCATGATTGTGTAATGAAACCTTGAAAAGTAGTGCACCTAACCTGAGATCTGGTGTTTGGAGGGGGTAAACCCAATGTAAGTGCTTTGATACACAGAAAGTGTTTTAAAACATAAACACTACCATTCAAAAGTTTGGGGTCAGATAGAAATATCTAATATCAAGAAATATCTAATATTTTTGCCCATTAAAATAACATAAAATTGATCAGAAATACTGTGTAGACATTGTTATTGTTGTAAATTACTGTTGTAGCTGGAAACAGCAGATTTTTTATGGAATATGTACATAGGCGTACAGAGGCCCATTATCAGCAATCATCATTCCTGTGTTCCAATGGCACGTTGTGTTAGGAATCCAAGTTTATCATTTTAAAAGGCTAATTGATCATTAGAAAACCCTTTTGCAATTATGCTAGCACAGCTGAAAACTGTTGTACTGATTAAAGAAGCAATAAAATTGGCCTTCTTTAGACTAGTTGAGTATCTGGAGCATCAGCATTTGTGGGTTCGATTACAGGCTCAAAAGGGCCAGAAACAAAGAACTTTCTTCTGAAACTCGTCAGTCTATTCCTGTTCTGAGAAATGAAGGCTATTCCATGTTAGAAATTGCCAAGAAACTGAAGATCTTGTACAACGCTGTGCACTACTCCCTTCACAGAACAGCGCAAACTGGCTCTAACCAGAATAGAAAGAGGAGTGGGAGGCCCTGGTGCACAACTGAGCAAGAGGACATGTACATTAGAGTGTCTAGTTTGAGAAACAGATGCCTCACAAGTCCTCAACTGGCAACTTCATTAAATAGTACCCGCAAAACACCAGTCTCAGTGTCAACAGTGAAGAGGCGACTCCAGGATGCTGGCCTTCTAGGCAGAGTTCCTCTGTCCAGTGTTTGTGTTATTTTGCCCATCTTAAACTTTTATTTTTATTGGCCAGTCTGAGATATGACTTTTTCTTTGCAACTCTGCCTAGAAGGCCAGCACTCCACCTGCCGTCCCAAATAGAAGTACTCAAAGTGGTTCTTCAATCTGAATACTGTTTTTTTAACAAAGTGTAGTGAAAACCCTTTTTGGAGTTTCAGTGCATTTAAAAGGCAGCATCAAAACACACACACACACTTCTTTTGCAGACTGTGTCTATCAAATGGTTAAGAAATTAAATTGGTTTATAGCCTAAATATTGTATTGATGATGAGGGCCTATGGATATCATTTGTTGTGGAATTCCACCTTTTTCAATGCTTTATTTAGACAGATTAGAGTGAAAGTGGGACAGGCAGAAACAGGAATTGAACCCAGACTTCTGGGGCCGCAAGATGGTACATTTCATTGGAATTTCAATGGAATTAACACACTCAACCACACAGCAAAAAAATATTCGGTGGTGAATTGCAATTTACCCCAAAAATGTAATAAACAAATCCACTTTAGCCAACATATCCACATAGCGATCCACATAGCGGTTGGTTTGGTGTGTCGGAGGTGGAACTGCGTTAGAACTGTCAAATCCACAAGTGGCTCCCGGCATTATACTTAAAGTGGACATTGCTATAGGCTGCACGGAGTTGCATTAACAGAAGGCCTTGTTTATATGTTTGAACACTGGAATGTGAGATGTAATCTACACTTCGATTAGGATGATAGATATCTATTTTTCAATTTGAGCATAATTACATCTATGTAGCCTACACTTTCTCGTTCGGAACACTTAACACGAGTGGGGGGGGGTGCGTCTTCATGACAATGATCACAAGAGCAGCTGCTCACCGATTTGACGGGTCCAACGCAGCTCCACCTTCGACACCAAAACATCCGCTATGGGGGTGTCTGCCATCGCCGGTTAACGCTTGATCTGATTGATCTGATTGAATCTAAACCTTAATAAAAATGAAAGCAAGTAATTTCTATGATTTGTTAATTTCATTTTACCAAAACATTTCTGAATATATCCCACTTAACATGTTGCTCAAAATGTAAGTATATTTTATGAGGATAACCAAAGATATACAAAATTGCGTGATTGAACTAATTGTAAATCTGGATTTAATCTCCTTGCACTTCCTATCTTGCCACATGGCTCTGTTTTTAGAGGATTGTGAGTAATTACATTTTTTTGGACTTTATGATTCTTATACACAAATGTTGTATGCATGTTTGAAGAAAGAAGAGTATACTTCTATATTAGTATCAATCAGCTTGTTGTGCTATGAGGTGTAATTGGTCATAATGAACAGATATTAAAACAGTCAGGCAAAATTACATTCAAAGATGAGATGACCCATTCCCACATTTCCAACTTTTAATTGTAGAGACAAATACAGCATCCTGCAATGTCTGCTGTAAAACCTGTAGTTATTGCTGGTGGATTGAGTACTGTGCTCAACAATGCCTACCATAATGGGTTAAACTGGCAAATGATCTGCTCTACCAACTCTACCAAATGCTCTACCAACTGTGGCTCAGTTGGTAGAGCATGGTGTTTGCAACGTCAGCATGGTGTGTGCAACGCCGTAATTCTGCATTAGGCAGGATTTGAAACACTATTATAGTGTTTAGAAGCTATAGAGAGAGGGAACGACACCAAAGGAGAAGGCATCTAATTCTGCACTAAATACAACTTGAAACAACAAAAAGTGTTTTTAACCTCTCTAGGGGAGGTGGGACGAAATCGTCCCACATTATTCAAAAGCCAGTGACAAATCAGAGCGCCAAATTTAAAACCACAAAATGTCATAATTCAAAGTTCTCAAACATAGGACTATTTTACACCATTTTATAGATACACTTCTCCTGAATCGAACCACGTTGTCCGATTTCCAAAAGGCTTTACAGCGAAAGCAAAACATTAGATTATGTTAGGAGAGTACATAGACACAAAAAACCACACAGCCATTTCCAAGCAACTAGCATGCATCACAAATACACAAAACACAGCTAAATGCAGCACTAACCTTTGATGATCTTCATCAGATGACACTCCTAGGACATTATGTTATACAATACATGCATGTTTTGTTCAATCAAGTTCATATTTATATCAAAAACCAGCTTTTTACATTAGCATGTGATGTTCAGAACTAGCATACCCACCGAAAACTTCCGGTGAATTTACTAAATTACTCACGATAAACGTTGACAAAATACATAACAATTATTTTAAGAATTATAGATACAGAACTCCTTTATGCAATCGCAGTGTCCGATTTTAAAATAGCTTTTCGGCGAAAGCACATTTTGCAATATTCTGAGTACATAGCTCGGCCATCACGGCTAGCTAATTTGACACCCACCAAGTTTGGGACAACCTAAACTCAGAATTACTATTAGAAAAATTGGATTACCTTTGCTGTTCTTCGTCAGAATGCACTCCCAGGACTTCTACTTCAACAACAAATGTTGTTTTGGTTCCAAATAATCCAAGGTTATATCCAAATCCCTCTGTTTTGTTCGTGCGTTCAGGTCACTATCCGAAGGGTGACACGCGAGCGCATTTCGTGACAAAAAAATTCAAAATATTCCATTACCCTACTTAGAAGCATGTCAAACGCTGTTTAAAATCAATTTTTATGCGATTTTTCTCGTAAAATAGCGATAATATTCCAACCGGGCAACGTTGTATTCATACAAAGGCTGAAAGAAAAAAATGGAGTAGTCTCGTGAACACGCATCTCAGTCTCACTGTCCCCAGGCTGACCACTAACAAATTCTGCTGCTGTTCTTTGCCCAGAGACAGCAGACACCCCATTCCACTTTCTGGCGGCTTTAGAGAGCCAATGGAAGCCTTAGAAAATGTCACGTTACAGCACAGATGCTGTATTTTCGATAGAGATGCAACAGAAGGACAACAAATTGTCAGACAGGGCACTTCCTGTATGGAATCTTCTCAGGTTTCGGCCTGCCATATGAGTTCTGTTATACTCACAGACACCATTCAAACAGTTTTAGAAACTTTAGAGTGTTTTCTATCCACATCTACTAATTATATGCATATTCTAGTTTCTGGGCAGGAGTAGTAACCAGATTAAATCGGGTACGTTTTTTATCTGGCCGTGAAAATACTGCCCCCTATCCCAAAGAAGTTAACCATTTCCGTCAAGGTGTTGCACAACACTTGTTTAAGGGGTGTTACAACACACCATCTAATGTTTCGAAACATCTCAGGAAGATGTTTCAATACTCCAGCAAAGTTAAGGTTTCGTCTCCTTCATGTTGGCGGCAGCTCAGTTGCCACTAGTGTTCTGGTGTTACAAAGCACTTAATTTAAACAGTGTGTCTTCCAAAAGTGACACACTTTCATACATACCTTCCACCAATCATCATTGGAGTCGTCCGCCAGTATGATTCTGTCTCCGGGTCTAAATTGGAAATAAATTGAGCGAAATAAATGTCACAGGAACAGCCAAATACATACATTGAATGTACAAAACATTAAGGACACCTGATCTTTCCATGACATAGACTGACCAGGTGAAAGCTATGATCCCTTATTTATGTCACTTCTTAAATCCAATTCAATCAGTGTTGATGAAGGGGAGTAGACAGGTTAAAGAAAGATTTTTAAGCCTTGAGACAATTGAGACATGGATTGTGTATGTGTGCCATTCAGAGGGTGTAAGTGCCTTTGAACAGGGTATGGTAGTAGGTGCCAGGAGCACCGGTTTGTGCCAAGAACTGCAACGCTGCTGGGTTTTTCATGCTCAACAGTTTCCCGTGTGTATGAAGAATGGTCCAGCACCCAAAGGATATCCAGCCAACTTGATACAACTGTGGGAAGCATTGGAGTCAACATGGGCCAGCATCCCTGTGGAACACTTTTGACACCTTGTAGAGTCCATGCCCTGATGAACTGAGACAGTTCTGAGGGCAAAATGTGTGTGTGGGGGGAGGGGGTGCAACTCAATATTAGGAAGCTGTTCCTAATGTTTGGTATACTCAGTGTATAATCTAAAACATATTGCTGGTATGTCAGTATAAATATTGGAGGACAAAGGACTGTTGGATATTCTGGAGGACAGAATATGGTGATTCAGACACATGCTACTGCTGTTCCCTACAGGGTAGCTGAAGTCAGTGAAAACAGCCTCCGCTGCCTCACACTGTTCAATGGCACTCCATTATTGTCAGTTGTCAATGGCCATACAAACGATGCCTCAGTTTTCACCTATTGTTTTTCCTTCCTTATGTGTCCTCATTGTTATCCATTCAAAGCCTATGCGAAGCCTTGATAAATATTTTTCAACCAATGAGAAACAACAGTCGTAGTTGTTTCCTGCTTGTCATTCATCTCTTGTGGTCTAATTAGAGGATTGGTACTGAAAATGCTCTCTGAGTTACTCAGAGAGAATAGAGCTCTGGTGCTCTAAATGAGATCATCATCATCTGACAATAAGAAAGACAAACCTGAAATAATGTTGTTTCAATTACCACTTGTTGCTTCCTGAAGTCATACGCCTCTTTTAAACATGCTGTCTATTGAATTATGACTAGGGCTGCTTTTCATATACATTTTCCATATATCCTGGTTAAAAGATTCCTGGCATTAAGAGGGAATAAGCAGGTAATCCGTGAATCCTCCTACCAGGATTTTGGGAAAACATCAGAATTTTTTGTGTTGAATAATTTATTTTCTAGCATGGAATGTGAAGGTCATTCTGTTTCTTTTATTTGTTGATAATCAGTGAAGCTAATACCGGTAGAGGGGAGGGAGGGGGGTGTTCCTGTGTTGGGGAGGGAAGGGTTTTGTGTAGGTGGAAGGAATAACGGGGCATTATCTATGTCATATTTTGATGATTGATTGTTAAATTGTAAAAAAATAAGAAAAAAGAAATGCCAATAAATATATTGTACAAAAAAAAAAAAAAAGCTTTTAAAAAGATGGTTGATTTTGAACAATTAAGTATATAGCCAATCCGAATATGTTTAGAAACATTCTTTTAGTATTCATAATCACCATCATATTCAAGTAGCAATAGGCTAATCAAAAAATGCCAAAGAAAGTTATCACAAGCCAGGTGTAAAAAGTTCACAACATGTAATGTAAAAGAGATTGAAATGTTCCAGCTTTTGATGAGGGTGCCTACATTGTGAATTTTTTATGTGTCCGTCTGAAGTATTGATTAAGATCTGTATTGGGATCCTGAGACCCTGAACATGTCTAGCTTGGCTTTCATTGGAAAACATTTAAAACAACACTTGACGCAGTGGGCAACTGTACAGCAGCTAATTGTGGGCTAGGAGTCATGCTGTGCTGTGGGTGTCAATACATTTCAAATTAAGTGTGGGATGATTGAAATCTGTCTGGGGATCTCATATTGGAGCGTCCGAGAGAAGACTATCAGGATTACTGAGGGAATTATGTAGTAAAATGGATACTTAGGGCCAAGGGCTGTTGAGAGAGAAACCCTTATTTCGTAACGGTGAATCGAAAAGTACATTAAAAAAAGGTTTACGTTATGGTAGTCCAGACAATTGTTAGCTTACAAAAGGTTTTAGAAAATCTCAGAGACACAGAGACATTGTCTCATAACCATCATATTGTCATCGGGTCAAATTATATCTTTATCATCTTTTTTCAGTTAATGTTTGGCTTACACTCCGTGAAAAAAGGGTACAGTTAGGGAACAGTATTGTTCCCTGGGGTACAAAAATATAAATACACAATGTACCTTCAGAGTGATCTCATATCAAAAGTGCCTTTTCCCAAGAACACTAAGGTAACCTGCCTAAATGACTACCGACCCGTAGCACTCACGTCTGCTTTGAAAGGCTGGTCATGGCTCACATCAACACCATCATCCCGGAAACCCTAGACCCACTCCAATTTGCATACCGCCCCAATAGATCCACCGACGACGCAATCTGAATCACACTCCACACTGCCCTTTCCTGCCTGGACAAAAGGAACACCTATGTGAGAATGCTGTTCATTGACTACAGCTCAGCGTTCAACATCATAGTGCCCACAAAGCTCATCACTAAGCTAGGGGCCCTGGGACTAAACACCTCCCTCTGCAACTGGATCCTGGACTTCCTGACGGGTCACCCCCAGGTGGTAAGGGTAGGCAACAACCCATCTGCCACGCTGATCCTCAACACTGGGGCCCCTCAAGGGTGAGTGCTTAGTCCCCTCCTGTACTCCCGGTTCACCCACGACTGCGTGGCCAAACACGATTCCAACACCATCATTCAAGTTTGCTGACGACACAACAGTGGTAGGTCTGATCACCGACAACAATGAGACAGCCTATAGGGAGGAGGTCAGAGACCTGGCAGTGTGGTGCCAGGACAACAACCTCTCCCTCAATGTCAGAAAGACAAAGGATCTGATCGTGGACTACAGGAAAAGGCGGGCCGTACAGGCCCCTACTAATATCGACGGGGCTGTAGTGGAGCGGGTCGAGAGTTTCATGTTCCTTGGTGTCCACATTACCAACGAACTATCATGGTCCAAACACACCAAGACAGTAGTGAAGAGGGCACAACAACACCTTTTCCCCCTCAAGAGACTGAAAACATTTGGCTGGGGTCCCCAGATCCTCAAAAAGTTATACAGCTGCACCATCGAGAGCATCCTGACCGGTTGCATCACCGCCTGGTATGGCAGCTGCTTGGTATCTGACCATAAGGAGCTACATAGGGTAGTGCGTACAGCCCAGTACATCATTAGGACCAAGCTTCCTGACATCCAGGACCTGCAGTTGAAGTCAGAAGTTTACATACACTTAGGTTGAAGTCATTCAAACTCGTTTTTCAACCACTCCACAAATTTCTTGTTAACAAACTGTAGTTTTGGCAAGTCGGTTTGGACATCTACTTTGTGCATGCACAAGTAATTATTCCAACAATTGTTTACAGACAGATTATTTCACTTATAATTCACTGTATCACAATTCCAGTGGGTCAGAAGTTTACATACACTAAGTTGACTGTGCCTTTAAACAGCTTGGAATATTCAAAAAAATGGTGTCATGGCTTTAGAAGCTTCTGAAAGGCTAATTGACATAATTTGAGTCAATTGGAGGTGTACCTGTGGATGTATTTCAAGGTCTACCTTCAAACTCAGTGCCTCTTTGCTTGACATTATGGGAAAATCAAAAGAAATCAGCCAGGACCTCAGAAATTTTCCTGGTATAAGTCTGGTTCATCCTTGGGAGCAATTTCCAAATGCCTGAAGGTACCACGTTCATCTGTACAAACAATAGGGCGTAAGTATAAACACCAGCCGTCATACCGCTCAGGAAGGAGACGCGTTCTGTCTCCTAGAGATGAACGTACTTTGGTGCGAATAGTGCAAAGCAATCCCAGAACAACAGCAAAGGACCTTGTGAAGATGCTGGAGGAAACAGATACAAAAGTATCTATATCCACAGTAAAACGAGTCCTATATCGACATAACCTGAAAGGCCGCTCAGCAAGGAAGAAGCCACTGCTTCAAAACCGCCATAAAAAAGCCAGACTACGTTTTGCAACTTCTCATGCGGACAAAGATCGTACTTTTTGGAGAAATGTCCTCTGGTCTGATGAAACAAAAATAGAACTGTTTGGCCATAATGACCATCGTAATGTTTGGAGGAAAACGGGGGAGGCTTGCAAGCCGAAGAACACCATCCCAACCGTGAAGCATGGGGGTGGCAGCATCATGTTGTGGGGGTGCTTTGCTGCAGGAGGGACTGGTGCACTTCACAAAATAGATGGCATCATTAGCAAGGAAAATTATGTGAATATATCGAAGCAACATCTCAAGACATCAGTCAGGAAGTTAAAGTTTGGTCGCAAATGGGTCTTCAAAATGGACAATGACCTCAAGCATACTTCCAAAGTTGTGGCAAAATGGCTTAAGGACAACAAAGTCAAGGTATTGGAGTGGCCATCACAAAGCCCTGACCTCAATCCTATAGAAAATGTGTGGGCAGAACTGAAAAAGCGTGTGCGAGCAAGGAGGCCTACAAACCTGACTGAGTTACACCAGCTCTGTCAGGAGGAATGGGCCAAAATTCACCCAACTTATTGTGGGAAGCTTGTGGAAGGCTACCCGAAACGTTTGACCCAAGTTAAACAATTTAAAGGCAATGCTACCAAATACTAATTGAGTGTATGTAAACTTCTGACCCACTGGGAATGTGATGAAAGAAATTAAAGCTGAAATAAATCATTCTCTCTACTATTATTCTGACATTTCACATTCTTAAAATAAAGTGGTGATCCTAACTGACCTAAGACAGGGAATTTTTACTAGGATTAAATGTCAGGAATTGTGAAAAATTTTGTTAAAATGTACTTGGCTAAGGTGTATGTAAACTTCCAACTTCAACTGTATATACTACGCAGTGTCAGAGGAAGCCCCAAAAGACTGTCAAAGACTCCTTCTACCATAGTCATAGACAGTTCGCTCTGCTACTGCACAGCAAGCGGTACCGGACCAAAAGGCTCCTTAACAGCTTCTACCCCCAAGACATAAGACTGCTGAACAATTAATCAAATGGCCACCCAGACAATTTATATTGCCTAGTGTAACGACCCTGGGTTTATATGTGCGGATGTCGACTCTGCTGCTTGAGCATGCTTTTGCGGCACAGTCGATAGCACACTGGACTTCGGGCTCGAAGGTCGAGGGTTCGAGACCTGCTCCCTGCCTGTTTCATTACATTGGTGTCAGAAGTGATCGGACCTTGCATCCACAACAGTGCGTGTGCTTGGCCGGTGAGCGCGTTCCTGTAAGACGTAGAGTCGCAAGCTAGTACGAGGACGGGCTCTTTCAAAGGAGGGAGTAGTGTAACGACCCTGGGTTTATAAGCACAGATGTCGACTCTGCCGTACGAGCATGCTTTTGCGGCACAGTCGATAGCGCGCTGGACTTCGAGCTAGAAAGTCGAGGGTTCGAGACCTGCTCCCTGCTGTTTCATTACACTATCATAGTCACTTTACCCATACCTACATGTAGAAATTACCTTGACAAACCTGTACCCCGCACATTGACTCCGGGTACCCTCTGTAAATACCCTCGTTATTGTTATTTTATTGTGTTTAAAAAAATTTTTTTTTATAGCTGTGTGTTATTTTGAGGGGACAGCAAATTTACACTGTTATACAAGCTGTACACTTACTACTTTACATTGTAGCAAAGTGTCATTTCTTCAGTGTTGTCACATGAAAAGATGTACTCAAATATTTACAAAAATGTGAGGGGTGTACTCACTTTTGTGAGATACTGTATATTTTGTTGTTGTTATAAAAAGATGCTACTGCATAACGTTTATTGAACACTAGAAAAAAAATGTGTTATTAGTTTTCTTTTGTTTTAGCATTTAGCCTACAGTAACATAAACTAATGCAATTGCAATTGTGTTATTTTAAATATTTTTTCGTATCTAAGACCTTCATAAACACAACCAAATTATAATTTTTGTGATAGCATATATGCATTAAATACACCTTTAGAATGTTGCATTCAGAGTAACTGTTCATTAGCTCGAAGGGGGGTCCCTCAAGGCCCAGCGTTGTGTTAATGCTGAAACTGCCACGTCTGTTTGGGATATTACAACAACAAAGAAGTTACTGCAAACAACAAACACTGTTTTTTGCACGCGTGATAGAACAGAAGAATATGTACTGCAATTTCTTTACCACACTGCTCACCTCCGTTTGGACGCATCCTCACCTCCATTTAGTCAACAAAAACAATAACAAATGTGCCTGGGGAGACCAGTGGCGCTGTTTCAACTTTCGCAGATCTCAGCTTTACAGTTTTTCTTATTTGCATACAAGCAACTTTTGGGTCTGTGTTAAAACGAATCTATAGCAGAATAGCAATGATCAAATGCTTAAATACATTTACAGAACTTCTGATACTTTTCTTGGCTTTGTACCTGACTTGCATATCTTAGACCACCTTTTGCTAAACTTTAAATTCAAATGTCATCAGTGAATACAAAATGCACTGTTAAAGGGGTAATCTTCACTTGCTACATCCATTTTTTTTACTTATAAATTAATAATATGTACCCACTGATTCTTGCAGAATATAACTTATAAATGCCTCATGAGCTTAGTTCAACTGTCTAAGCCATCAGAACCCCAAATATAAGCTTGTTTTACTCCAATGTTTGTAAACAAAGTAAATGTAAACACACAGTTTTAACCATGTTTTTAGGCATTTAGGCATCATTTTGATATCATAGATGGTCAGCTTTTTACTGAAATAGGGGTGGGGAGATTGCTTTGTTTCAACAGCTGATTGCTGCTTTAAGTGTTTTGTTCACCGCATAATAACATTGTTTTCAACAGAGAGAAGAAATGTGTGCAATTGTGTTTATTGTTTCCAACAATCCGTAAACACTACTGCACAAAATTCTAAATCACCCAATCAGTGTCATACCATACAATATAGGGAAATACTGTATCTAGTCAATGGACTGTCTAATTTGTATACATTTTTACAATATTGCGGACATGCAGAGATGCAGAGAATGAAGTTGGGTTACTTCTAAGTAACTTTGGGTTACTCCTAAGTCATTGTCTTTAACATTGTGACATTTCATTTTTAGAGCTTTGCTTTGGTGTGGATTGAGGACTATACATTCATACCAGTTGTGTTCCTCCATTGTATTCACCCTTCCTTATTTCTATTGTGGATTGTGTTTCTGTGTGACAATGGAAAGTCTACAAAACTATGAGCAAACCAGTCTATCTATTGAATACATGGATTTGGATTGTGATGATACCGAAGAATGAATCCTTTACAAATTGTGCTTTTTGCTTCTTCTTTTTTTTAAATCAGTAATAATTTTTGATGTGTATGAAATTGTTTGGTTAAATATGCATAAAAGGAGTGTAATAATTCTGCCCATAATTCTGCACCTTTGGATAGTTGTACTTCCAATTTTGATCATCATGATTTAGTGACCGCAAAGAAAATGTATCTACTTGTATTTTTAACAAACTTTTTGTTTTGTCTGCTTGGACTCAAGAGATAAGTACGGTTGCGTTAATCTTTTTGGTTGATCTTTTTGCAATCTTGACGGTATAATATTGTTTTGATGGATGTATTTATGTTTTGAGAAGGCAACTACATTTTGAAAACATATGTACTGTTTCGCAAAAGGCCACAGAGTTCTGTGTCAACAACATTGTTCCAGAAAATGCTTGTACGCGATTGAGAAAAAGTATAAGTACAATTCTATACCTTTTTTTCTGAAAGTGTATGATTAGGAGACGGTTTTATGGTCGTTTAACTGAGCAGGTATAAACAGAAGATCACACACAAATCACAGACAATTAAAAGATCATGCGTAATAAAAAATACAATGTTTGTTCATGTTGTATTAGAGAAGAACACTGACAAATATCTATTGAGCAGTGATTAGAGCATGCATTCAGTGACGCCTGCCTGCTTATCTAGGTAAACACAGTATATGTTAGACATTCAAAAGGAGCATAGGTAATTGTTAACACAATGGGATTACAAAGAGAATGCAGGAAAAGTTCAGGCAAAGCCAAGGCCCTTTAGAAACCAATCAAACATCCATCCAGTTCGGACAGTGAGCTGCTAGGAGCTTTTGGCCTCTGCAGATAAAGAGACTTTTAACTAAGCAATCCCACAAATTAGTCTGACCATTGATTAGTCTGTTTTTTGTTAGTGTGTGTGTGTGTATGTGTATGTGTGTGGATCCCACTGACCTCATCTCCAGGTCTTCACTTTCCTGGGGTGTGAATGTGAACAAAGCCACATAGGTGTTGAGCTGCAGTATGTCCTTCTGCAGCAGTCTCCTCTCCTACAAAGCACACACACACACACACACACACACACACACACACACACACACACACACACACACACACACACACACACACACACACACACACACACACACACACACACACACACACACACACACACACACACACACACACACACACACACACACAGAAGGTGTCAGCACAATCCACCAAACAGGTTGTCTGAGTATAGACTGTTATTGTTATTCACTAATCGAATCAAAGGGGAAATGCATAATTTATTCACTAGGGGTTCACAGCGACATGGTCAAATAACTCAAGCATACATTGGTAACTTTTTTTCTAATTTGGCACACAGAAACTTTGGACACATGGTGTAAAAAACAAAACAATCACTATCTATCACTGGTATTTTAGATACTAATGCTCTGTCATTCAAGGGTTTTTCTTTATTTTTACTATTTTCTAAATTGTAGAATAATAGTGAAGACATCAACACTATGAAATAACACACATGGAATCATGTAGTAACCAAAAAAGTGTTCAACAAATCTAAATATATTTGAGATTCTTTAAAGTAGCCACCCTTTCCCTTGATGACAGCTTTGCACACTCTTGGCATTCTCTCAACCAGCTTCACCTGGAATGCGTTTCCAACAGTCTTGAATGAGTTCCCATATATGCTGAGCACTTGTTGACTGCTTTTCCTTCCTTCTGCGGTCCAACTCACCCCTTCTGATCTGAGGGCCTGGCTACACCAGACCAGTAGGCCGCACTATAGATGTCATTGGCACCAGTGGCACCATAGGATAGTGGACTTTGTCTCATGCAAATTAATGTTAGATTTCAATTATGCAGATGAACAGTGTGAAATATTGTGATTAGTATATCATGATTAGTATAATCAAATATTGTTGCCATATTATGTGGTCTGAACGTAGTGAAAAGTGGATATTTTATTCTGTAAAATGAGAATGAGTCCTGCCGCTAGCGCAGTCAGTGTATTACTGCTATGAAAGTCCATTGAACTATTTGGGAATGCTAATGTTGCGTGTACCAACTGTGATTTAAATCAACATAGTAATGTTTTCAATGATTGCACATAAAGTAAGATAGTTCCTACATGATAGAGTGCTTGCTTTGTTATCTAACTAATCTTGTGTCCTTTCTGCCATCCTGTGAACCCCAATCATTGCTGTTCGGAGCTATGTTTCCTTTTGATTATTCCAAGATTATAATGAGCTGTTGTTCCAATCGATGGAAGGAGAATTGCTCAAGTCGTTCTGCCACCTGCTACTGTAAAGTTTCCACAACATTATATCATCAACATGAGTGGGAGGAAGCATCCCCTTGTGTAGTTGTTCTGTTTTCATAAGCGCCCAGGAAATTAAAAGACAATAAAAGCGGGGGCGGAGAGGATGTTGTTAGAGAAGAGCTAACCCAATTATCGCAGACACATTTTGTTAATGTAATTGCACACACCCACACCGAAAGGCATTTTTCTACTTTTGTCACAATTAGTCGCGAGTTCACAATTACCTAAAATATTGTTGCAACCAGTCAACAAATGTGTCATGAATTGAGGAAGAATCATAGCAAAGTAGAGACCACAATGTACTGTACATGTTCTAAATGGTCTTCCATTCCAACAGAAATAACAACATCTCAAAGTCCCTCTCCTCCCAGACTGCAGTTATGGTACTGCATAGCTATGATGTGTCGTGTCTTGGGATGACTGTTCCAAAATGGTCAGCATGCATCACCCAGGTGGGCACCTGATATTAGTGATGGATGAGCTGAGTTACTCTCTAGCAATGCTCTGCTGGCTCTGGGTTAAAATGCTGTAAGGCACAGAAACTTTAGGCGATCCATTATGGCAAACCAGCAGCTCTCTGGGGGCCTTTCGACTCTGATGGCTAGCGCTAGTTGATAATATATGTACTGTATGTGTCTGTATGGTGGCCATTACATTGGGAAAGCAGAGATCACTGAAGAAAGACCAATAAGAAATAGTGAAGCATTAGAGGTTATATGAGGAGCAGCAAATAAAGTCTACAAGTTCACATTAGTGTGAGAGTACAAGTCATTTGATTAGTTCTCAATCGTTCAATACATGGGGACATTAAATGTCCAGGGAACAGGTGTGTTCGGAATATGGGAAAATAAATAGGCTGCAAATTTGAACAGGCCAGCCGGTTGTTTGTGGCTCTTATTTCAGATAGGACAGGAGGCACCATGGGGCAATCTGCTCCTGCAGTGTGTGGTTAATTCAAAGTCAGAGCCTGTGTCTCTGTGCCAGGCTTTTATAGACCTGCCTTCAGACAGACAAATGACCTCCACCCGGCTGTGCTAAGCTCAGCCAGATAAGAGTGGAAAATACCACTTTACATGTTTCAGCGAGCTGGCCAGGAGAGATTGCATAATGTATGTGTGTGCAGCGTGTGTGTTTCAAGTTTTATTTCAAGATTCAAGTTTTATTAGTCATTTGTAGAGGATACACATGGTATACACCGTCCAATAAAATGCTTACTTGCAGGTTCCTTCTCAACAATGCAACAACAATAAGAAATAATAAAAGATAAGAATACGAACATAAAGTTATAGGAGTATTGTTAGAGGGTAAAGACAAATATTTTTATTCGCGTTCCAAGCAGGTATTAACCCTGCCTAAAGGAAAAGAGTAGGATAGATAGAGACCCACTACCAGATGCACACATATCAGAAGAGACTGCCTAGAGGGTAGCCTGTTTGCCAGATAGCCAGTGGAGAGAAAAGATAAGACACACCATATGAAGCACATGTCACAGCACGGGGGTAACCCAAACCAATAATACCTCATAAAAGAATAATGCCAACTTCATAGAAACAATTGACAAGAATGAACACAGTCATAACCCTTAGAGAATTTGCAATATTCTGTATTACCTCCCAGTGAAGGAGTAAGGGGGAATTAATGGGTGTGTAGGGGTGTGTTCATAGACAAAAAAGGCCTTAAAATGTCCAAAATCTTCTCCGGCAAATGTCAATAGCACCACACCAAATCAATACATTTCAAAGAACAATAAACAAACTTGCACGCAACCTCCATTTAACTAAAATGTCAACCCAAATGTCAAATAAAATAAAATTGTATTTGTCACATGCACCGAATACAACAGTTGTAGACCTTACCGTGAAATGCATACTTACAAGCCCTTAACCAACAATGCAGTTTTAAGAAAATAAAGTTAAGAAAATATTTACTAAATAAACTAAATTAAAAAAACTAACACAATGAAATAACAATAATGAGGCTATTTACTGCATCCGCCATTGCTCTAATTCTGCGAAGGGAGGTCTTTACCAGATACAGGATTCCAGACCAAATTCTCTCTGACCAAGGTCCGCAGTTCATCTCAGGAATTTACAAAGAGCTCTGTACCTACTTAGGTGTAGTTGCCAAGCTGACCACGGCCTACCTGACCGAGAGGGTAAACCTGAAGGGGATGATTGCTTCATTTGTGGGGGATCAGCATACAAGGTGGGATCAGCATCTTCCTGAATTTCGCTTTGCACTGAACTCTGCGGTTCAGGAGTCTTCTGGGGTCACTCCCGCCGAACTACATCTGGGAAGACCAATAAAAGGTCTGATGGACAGAGTCTTGCAAAGTTCCAACGTTTCACCTGACTGCTCAGCGTTTGATGCAGTCCAACACCACCACACCTTGCTAGCCAGAGCGGAGGCCAGCAGAATCAAAGCCAAACAACGGCAGCTCAGAAACTATGACAAACATGGACGAGACATGTGTTTCCCACACCAGTCTTATGTCTGGATCCGTTCTAATCATCTGTCAAAGGCGTCAAAGCAGTTCACTGCCAAGCTAGATTCGAGATTGAAAAGGTCCCTACTGTGTGGTGCAGCAGTTGGGGTCGGTGAACTACCTGGTCTGTTTGGAAGACACTGAGAAGATGTCAGGACGGTGCATGTTGTTGACCTAAAGCCCTGCTACCCTACGGCAGAAGAGCTGGATCGCAGGCAAAAGCAACATCTGCAGGAACTCTTCTTGGAGGACTCCGATGATGAGGACTTCCCTGATTTTGTGTAGTAGGAACATGAACCTGCCAAAGCCTGAATCCGCTCTGTTTCTGGGGGGAGGAGTGTGGCGAAATCCTGCACCGCGCCTTCACTCTGCGCTGACACTTTAAGAGCACATCAGCAGTCAGGAAGGAGAAAATAAAGATAGCTCTTCCGGCTCTGTGTGGGAGCTCTCGGTTGGCGTGGCAGTTTGATACTGTGTGCAACTCTGCAGAAGTCTATTTTCAGCGTGCTTAGTTTGTAAAGTGTTTAAGTCGATTGGCGGTGTTACCGCTCTAGGTCGTAGTTGTAATCTTTCGGAACCGCTCCTGTTATTGATCGCATGGATTAGTAGCAAAAATGTTGCGAAACTTTAACATACAAACCAACAAACCATCAGACGGATAGACAGTGCAACAGCTAAGTCTAATTTTCTCCCTATCATTCCAGTGCTTTATGCTGCAGCAGACTTTCTTTTTTTCAATGTGCTCCCTTTGATGTTCAGTGTCGCTGGAGTATTATTGCCATTCCAGATGTATTTGGGTTGACATTTTAGTTAAAGGGAGCTTGTGTGCGAGTTGATTGTTTATTGTTGTTTGAACTGTATTGATTTGGTGTGTTACTACTGACATTTTCCTGAGAAGATTTTGGACATTTTAAGGCCTTTGTTATGTCTGTGAACACACCCCCACACACCCATTCATTCCCCCCTCCTCCACTGGGAGGTAATACAGAATATTGCAAATACCGGTACCGAGTCAATGTCAATGTACGGGGGTACAGGTTAGTCAAGGTCATTTGTACATGTAGGTAGGGGTAAAGTGACTATGCATAGATAATAAACAGTAAGTAGGAGCAGTGTAAAAACAAACGGGGGGGTGTCAATGCAAATAGACCAGGTGGCCATTTGATTAATTGTGGCTTGGGGTCAGAAGCTACTAAGGAGCCTTTTCAACCTAGACGTGGCGCTCCGGTCCGCTTGCCTTGTGGTAGCATAGAGAAGAGTCTATGACTTGGGTGACTGGAGTCTTTGACAATTTTTTGGGCCTGCCTCTGACACCGCCTAGTATATGGTTCCTGGATGGCAGGAAGCTTGGTCCCAGTGATGTACTGGGCCGTACGCACTACTCCCTGTAGTGCCTTACGGTCGGATGCCGAGCAGTTGCCATACCAGGCGGTGATGCAACCGGTCAGGATGCTCTTGATGGTGCAGCTGTATAACTTTTTGAGGATCTGGGGACCCATAACAAATCTTTTCAGTCTCCTGAGGGGGGAAAGGTATTGTCGTGCCCTCTTCACGACTTTCTTGGTGTGTTTGGACCATGATAGTTCGTTGGTGATGTGGACGCAAAGGAACCTGCAACTCTCGACGCGCTCCACTACAGCCCCGTCGATGCGAATGGGGGTGTTTTCGGCCCTACTTTTCCTGTAGTCCACGATCATCATCTCCTTTGTCTTGCTCACGTCGAGGGAGAGGTTGTTGTCCTGGTACCACACTGCAAGGTCTCTGACCTCCCTATAGGCTGTCTCATCGTTGCCGGTAATCAGGCCTACTACAATTGAGTCGTCAGCAAACTTAATGATGGTGTTGGAATCGTGCTTGGCCACACAGTCGTGGGGGAACCAGGAGTACAGGAGGGGACTCAGCACACACCCCTGAGGAACCCCCGTGTTGAGTATCAGCGTGGCAGATAAGTTGTTGCCTACCCTTACCACCTTGGGGGGCCCGTCAGGAAGTCCAGGATCCAGTTGCAGGGGAGGTTTTTAGTCCCAGGGTCCTTAACTTAGTGATGAGCATTGTGGACACTATGGTGTTGAACGCTGAACTTTAGTCAATAAACAGCATTCTCACACAGGTGTTCCTTTTGTCCAGGTGGGAAACGGCAGTGTGAAGTGCGATTGAGATTGCGTCACCTGTGGATCTGTTGGGGCAGTATGCAAATTGTAGTGGGATGTTGGTGTTGTTGTGCGCCATGACCAGCATTTCAAAGCACTTCATGGCTACCGACGTGAGTGCTACGGAGCGGTAGTCATTTAGGCAGGTTAACTTTGCTATCTTGAGCACTTTTTTTTTCTTGAAACATGTAGGTATTACAGACTCGGTTAGGGAGAGGTTGAAAATGTCAGTGAACTTGCCCATTGGTCCATGCATGCTCTGAGTACACGTCCTGGTAATCCAACTGGTCCCACGGCCTTGTGAATTTTGACCTGTTTAACCTCTTGACGGTCGCCTAGGATAGCGGGCGCCACAGCGCATTTTGAAAAAAATTTGTGCCCATTTTAAACGGCCTACTACTCAAACTCAGAAGCTAGGATATGCATATAATTAATAATTGTGGATAGAAAACACCCTAAAGTTTCTAAAACTGTTTGAATGGTGTCTGTGAGTATAACAGAACTCATATGGCAGTCAAAACCCCGAGACAGATCGAAACAGGAAGTGGAATTCTGAATTGCGAACTCAACTTCATCACGTTGCTTATTAATCACACCATGAGCTATGGTTCATTGAGCACTTCCTATTGCTTCCACTAGATGTCCCCAGTCTTTACAAAGTGGTTTGAGTCTCCTACTGTTAAAACTGAATGAATGAGACGCTGTTGAAATTGGTCACATGTGGAGGGCCATCACCATTATGATGCCCTGGCTTCCCTCCCCTTTCGAAACGTTTTGAAAGACAATGCAATCATCCTCCTTGAATCTTATTGGCTCTCTTGTTGAAAAAGGCCCTGAAGATTTATGTTATACAACGTTTGACATGTTTGAACGAACCTAAATGGGAAAAAATGCATTTTCTCGAAATAGCTGTCCCGCGGCCGACGGAGCATTTGGATCAGCCTTCAGACGCGCTAACAAGAACAAGCTCTTGGAACATAAAGGAGTAATTTTTTCGAACAAAAATACATTTGTTGTGGACCTGGGATTCCTGGAAGTGCTTTCTGATGAAGACAACCAAAGGTAAGGGATTACTGACAATAGTATACAAGACTAGATGTGATATGCGATTGTTCCAAGATGGCGCTGACCTGTAACGTTAGCCTATTTTTCAGAGTATCGCATCCCCTTTCATCGCAAAGTATGATTACCCAGTAAAGTTATTTTTAAATCTGGCATTACAGGTGCTTTCAAGAGATATTCATCTATAAATCTTAGAATGACAATATTACATTCTAAAAATGTTTTCGAATAGTAATTTAGTAAATTGTAGCTCTGTTTCATCGGATGCATTTGAAGGAAAATAGTTAGTCAATGTTACGCACCGATGTAAAATGCTGTTTTTATATATAAATATGAACTTTATCGAACAAAAGAATGCATGTATTGTGTAACATGATGTCCTAGGTGTGTCATCTGATGAAGATTGTCAAAGGTTAGTGCTGCATTTAGCTGTTTTTTGGTTATTTGTGATGCATGTGGTTGGTCGGAAAATGGCTATGTGGCTACTTTTATGATATACTGCTCTAACATAATCTAATGTTTTGCTTTTGCTGTAAAGCCTTTTTGAAATCGGACAACGTGGTTCGATTCAGGAGAGGTGTATATATAAAACGATATAATTTGAAAAAAAAAATGAAAAAAAGAAAACTATTAAATTTTGTTATGCTAATGGCGATATGATTTTTCGCTGGATGTCCGTCCCGTAGGTCGCACAGGGGTTAAAGGTCTTGCTCACATCGGTTATGGAGAGCGTGATCACACAGTCATCCGGAACAGCTGGTGCTCTTATACGTACATGCTTCAGTGTTACTTGCCTCGAAGCAAGCATAAAGGGCATTTAGCCGTCTGGTAGGCTCGCGTCACTGGGCAGCTCGCGGCTGGGCTTCCCTTTGTAGTCCGTAATAGTTTGCAAGCCCTGCCACATCCGACAAGCATCAGAGTCGGTGTAGTAGGATGCAATCTTAGTCTTGTATTGATGCTTTGCCTGTTTGATGGTTCATCTGAGGGCATAGCGAGATTTCTTATAAGCATCCGGATTTGTGTCCCGCTCCTTGAAAGCTGCAGTTCTAGCCTTTAGCTCCCGGGCTCCTGAGTGGCACAGTGGTCTAAGACACTGCATCTTAGTGCAGGAGGTGTCACTGCAGTACCTGGTTTGTATCCAGGCTGAATCACATCCGGCCTGGATTTGGAGTCCCATAGGGCGGTGCACAATTGGCCCAGCGTCGTCCGGGTTTGGCCGGGGTAGGCCATCATTGTAAATGTTTTTTCCCTGTGGCTCAGTTGGTAGAGCATGGTGTGTGCAACACCAGGGTTGTGGGTTCAATTCCCACAGGGGGCCAGTACAACAACAAAAAAATGTATGAAATGTATGTATTCACTACTGTAAGTCGCTCTGGATAAGAGCGTCTGCTAAATGACGTAAATGTAAATAAGAATTTGTTCTTAACCTTTATTTAACTAGGCAAGTCAGTTAAGTTAAAATAAATTAAAAGCTCAGTGTGGATGTTGTCTGTAATCGGTGGCTTCTGGTTGGGATATGTACGTACGGTCACTGTGGGGATGATGTTGTCGATGCACTTATTGATGAAGTCGGTGACTGAGGTGGAATACCCCTCAATGCCATTGGAAGAATCCCGGAACATATTCCAGTCTGTGCTAGCAAAACAGTCCTGTAGCGTAACATCCACATCATCTGACCACCTCCGTATTGAGCGAGTCACTGGTACTTCCTGCTTTAGTTTTTGCTTATAAGCAGGAATCAGGAGGATAGAATTATGGTCCGATTTTTCAAATAGAGGGCGAGGGAGAGCTTTGTACGCATCTCAGTGTGTGGAGCAAAGGTGGTCTAGAGTTGTTTTTCCTCTGGTTGCACATGTGACATGCTGGTAGAAATTAGGTGAAACGGATTTAAGTTTGCCTGCAATAAAGTCCCCGGCCACCAGGAGCGCCGCTTTTGAATGAGCACTTTCTTGTTTGCTTATGGCCTTATACAGCTCGCTGAGTGTGGTCTTAGTACCAGCGTCGGTTTGTGGTGGTAAATAGACGGCTACGAAAATATAGATGAAAAATCTCTTGGTAGATAGTGTGGTCTACAGCTTATCATGAGGTACTCTACCTCAGGCGAGCAATACCTCGAGACTACCTTAATATTAGACACCGTGCACCAGCTGTTATTGACAAATAGATACACACCCCCACTCCTCGTCTTACCGGACATAGCTGTTCTGTCATGCCGAATCACGGAAAACCCAGCCAACTGTATATTATCCATGTCGTCGTTCAGCCACGACTCGGTGAAACATAAGATATTACAGGTTTTAATGTCCCATTGGTAGGATAGTCTCAAACGGAGCTCATCCAGTTTATTCTCCAGTGATTGCACATTGGCTAATAGAACGGATGGTACAGGCGGGTTACCCGACAAATTCTCACAAGGCACCCTGATATCTGCCCCTTGTATTTCCTTCTTTTCTTCATGCGAATGACAGGGATTTGGGCCTTGCCTGGGAGCAACATTATATAGCCGTTGTGTCTGACTCATTAAAGAAAAAATCTTCATCAAGTTTGAGGTGAGTATTCGCTCTTCTGATATCCAGAAGCTCTTTTCAGTCATAAAAGACGGTAGCATCAACATTATGTATAAAATAAGTCACAAACGATGTGGAAAAAACACACAAAATAGCACAATTGGTTAGGTGCCAGTAAAACGGCAGCCATCCCCTCTGGCACCAATCTTCATTCAAATGCATCTGGCAGGGCAATAATAGTCCAGCGACACTGAACATCAAAGAGAGCACATTGAAAAAAGAAAGTCTGCTGCAGTGTAAAGCACTGGAACGATAGAGGGAAAATGAGAGTAAGAGAGAGAGGGGGTCTTAGCCATCTGATGGTTTGTTGGTTTGTATGTCAAAGCTTCGCAATAATGTTGCTACTAATTCATGCGATCAATAACAGGAGCAGTCCCGAAATATTACAACCACGACCTAGAGCAGTAACACTTAAACACTTTACAAACTAAGCACGCTGAAAATAGACTTCTGCAGAGGTGCACACAGTATAAAACTGCCGCGACAACTGAGAGCTCCCACACAGAGCCGGAAGAGCTATCTTTATTTTCTCCTTCCTGACTGCTGATGCGCTCTTAAAGTGTCAGCGCACGGTGAAGGCTTCGTGCAGGATTTCGCCACAAAGTAAATGGGTCAGTAGAATAGAATAAACACTGTGTTGCAGTGTGTGTGTGTGTGTGTGTGTGTGTGTGAGAGAAAAAGCTGTGTGTTTGTAGTGCATGTTTGATTGTATATCTTTGTGTTTATCTGATCTTTTCCAAAGTTGACATTAAGGATAAACATGTAAAATATATTATCAATAGAGACTGGATAGAAATATTACAAATATGAACGTTCTGATACTAGAACTTTGTCATTCTACCATCGTGGAAGCCAGAGAGGGTAAAATAAATATGTCTAAGATTTGCCCATAAAATGTTCAATATTATAGTGGGCAATATGGAGTTTGCACTGGTTTGCCAACTTTCACTGAGACAAAACAATAAATTCTGTAACATGTCAGCTGCACGCAGAAAATAAATATTGCACAGACCAGAGCTGGAGATATAAACATTAGGGTCAGAGCCTATTCACATCTGTGTGTGCCAGTGGCCAAGGCAGGAATATCATTTGTCTGTAAGGGAGATAGGTTTTTCTCCCAACTCCTGGGAAATTCAGAAGTAATGGGAGTCTGGCCAAGAGTAGCACACTGATGGACACACACACAGCAAGAACTGGCTCAGGATCAGTTCTCAGGCTAATGGGGCAGAGTAGAGTACAGCCCGCCAGCAAGCACAGTACAGACACATTTCTCAGAGGCTTTCAATAGCATACTGTTATTAGCTCCAGAGCAGTTGGTGCTATACTTAGAATTCTATGATGTCAATGTGTTAGTCCGTAGGAGAAATGGGCACTGGACTAAGGATAGCTGTGGGCAAAAAATCCTGCAGCATGCACAAACAATAGGTACTGAGAAAAAAATCTGTCACAGGGCTCCACAATGGAACATTGTATTTCCAGACCAGAAATTATTATGATTTGTCATGAACAGCTCTCGCCGAATTTATTTATACCTGTGTTCAATGTGCCAGCAATCTTTTCAATGCGTTTGTGCTTGGCCATAAAATAGCGCAGCACCCAAGACAAAAGGGCTGTCGATGAGGCAGGCGTCTCGCGAGAGACGTTATTTGTGACCTCATAAAACAGTATGAAAATCAAAAGAATCCTTATTTCTGTTTGTGTGTTCTACTCTGTTCCACTAGAGTAAGACAGACAGGCCGCTTCACACACCCACATGTGCCACACCGTACCATTTCCTCAACCATTTTCTAGTGTTACATCCATTTTCTCTTTCTACTGGCCCTGATTAAAGTATCTGGGTGTTAAGGTGCCTCCTGGATGAGTAAAAAGCACAATCAAACAATAAAAAATTCCAATGATATACAGTGGATTCGGAAAGTATTCAGAAAATGGATTAAAAAAATATATATCCTCATCAATGTACAAACAATACCCCATTAAGACTAAACAAAAACAGGTTTTTAGACATTTGCAAATTTATTAAAAGTAAAAAACAGAAATACCTTATTTACATAAGCATTCAGACCCTTTGCTATGAGACTCGAAATTGAGCTCCTGTTTCCATTGATCATCCTTGAGATGTTTCTACAACTTGATTGGACTCCACCTGTGGTAAATGCAATTGATAGGACAGGATTTGGAAAGGCACACACCTGTCTATATTAGATCCCACAGTTGACAGTGCATGTCAGAGCAAAAACCAACCATGAGGTCAAAGGAATTGTCCGTAGAGCTCCGAGACTGGATTGTGTCGAGGCACAGATCTGGGGAAGGGGTTGGCCTCCATCATTCTTAAACAGAGAAGTTTGGAACATCCAAGACTCTTCCTAGAGCTGGCCGTCCGGCCAAACTGAGCAATCGGGGGAGAAGGGCCTTGGTCAGGGAGGTGACCAAGAACCCGATGGTCACTCTGACAGAGCTCCAGAGATCCTCTGTGGAGATGGGAGAACCTTCCAGAAAGACAACCATCTCTGCAGCATTCCACCAAGAGTGGCAAGACGGAAGCCACTTCTCAGTAAAAGGCCCATGACAGCCCGCTTGGAGTTTGCCAAAAGGCACCTAAAGGACTCTCAGACTGTTAAAAAACAAGATTCTCTGGTCTGATGAAACCAAGATTGAACTCTTTGGCCTGAATAACAAGCGTCACGTCTGCAGGAAACCTGGCACCTTCCCTACGGTGAAGCATGGTCGTGGCAACATCATTCTGTGGGGATGTTTTTCAGCGGCAGGGACTGGGAGACTAGTCAGGATTGAGGGAAAGATGAACGGAGCAAAGTACAGAGAGATCCTTGAGCTCCAGAACGCTCAGGACCTCAGACTGGGGCGAAAGTTCACCTTCCAACAGGACAACAACCCTAAGCACACTACCAAGTCAATGCAGGAGTGGCTTAGGGACAAGTCTCTGAATGTCCTTGAGTGGGCCAACCAGAGCTCAGACTTGAACCTGATCAAATATCTCTGGAGAGACCTGAAAATAGCTGTGCAGCAACATTCCCCATCCAACCTGATAGAGCTTTAGAAGATCTGCAGAGAAGAATGGGAAAAACTCCCCAAATACAGGTGTGCCAAGCTTGTAGCGTCATACCCAAAAAGACTCGAGGCTGTAATTGCTGCCAAAGGTGCTTCAACAAAGTACTGAGTAAACGGTCTGAATACTTATGTAAATGTGATATTTCATTTCAAATTTTTTATACATTCGCAAAAAAATCTAAAAACCTGTTTTTGCTTTGTCATTAATGGGGATAGGCGTCCCACTAGCGGGACACCTGTCGACAACATCCGGTGAAATTGGAGGGCGCACAATTCAAATAAATAATCGTAATATTAAACATTCATGAACATACAAGTATCTTATATCATTTAAAAGCTGACATTTTTGTTAATCTAACTGCATTGTCCGATTTACAATAGGCTTTACAGCGAAAGCATACCATGCGATCGTCTGAGGCGCCCCACATCAACATATTTTTCAACCAGCACAGGCTTCACAAAATCACAAATAGCGATTAAATAAATCACTTACTTTTGAAAATCTTCCTCTGTTTGCAATCCCAAGGGTCCCAGCTACACCATGAATGGTCGTTTGTTAGATAAAATCCTTCTTTATATCCCAAAAAGTCTGTTTAGTTGGCGCCATCGATTTCAGTAATCCACTCGTTCAACAAGCAGACAAAGGAATCAAAAAAGCTACCGCTAAACTTCGTCCAAACAAGTCAAAGACGTTTCTATTTAATCCTCGGGTACCCTAAAATGTAAATAAACTATAATATTTCATATGGATGTAAAATTAGTAAGCAAGTGCCCTCTTTCTCGCGCGCTGAAAGACTGATATTGTTCCGGTGGTCTCTTCACAAAAACTCAAAGTTCTTGCTCGTTTTTGAAGAAACAAGCCTGAAACCTTGAATAAAGACTGTTGACATCTAGTGGAAGCCATAGGAATTGCAATCTGGGAGCTGGAATTACATAGGAACAATAGCTTTCCATTATAAGAGCCTGGGACCTTAACAAAAAATAATTCTGGTTGGTCTTTCTTCGGACTTTCGCCTGCCATATCAATTCTGTTATAGTCCAAGACATTATTTTAGTGTTTTCTATCCAATGCTACCAATTATATGCATATCCTGGCTTCTGGGCCTGAGTAACAGGCAGTTTACTTTGGGCACATCAGTCAAGCAGAAATTCAGGAAAATAGACCCTAGCTCTAACTAATGGGTATTGTGTCCAGACTGATGAGGGGAAAGCATTTTTAATCAATTTTTAGAACAAGTCTGTAAAGTAACAACATGTGGAAAAAGTCAAGGGGTCTGAATACTTTCCGAATGCATTGTACTTTGGCAGGAATTAAAGGCCAATTCCACCAATTTTCAACATCATATTCATCATCTCCAGCATCCTACATACAGTGCTTTGAAAAAGTATTTGCCCCCTTTCCAATTCTCTCTACTTTTGCATATTTATGATACTGAATGTTATCAGATCTTCAACCAAAACGTAATATTAGATAAAGGGAACCTGAGTGAACAAGTAACACAACAATTACATACTTATTTCATTTATTTCATAAACAAAGTTATGCAACATCCAATGCCCCTGTGTGAAAAAGTAATTGCCCCCTTACACTCAATAACTGGTTGTGCCAACTTTAGCTGAAATGACTCCAACCAAACGCTTCCTGTAGTTGTTGATCAGTCTCTCACGTCGCTGTGGAGGAATTTTGGACCACTCTTCCATGCAGTACTGCTTTAACTCAGTGACATTTGTGGGTTTTCAAGCATGAACTGCTCATTTCAAGTCCTGCCATCTCAATTGGGATTAGATCTGGACTTTGACTAGGCCATTCCAAAACGTCAAATTTGTAGCTTTTTAGCCATTTCCATGTAGACTTGACAGATGGCCTGACATTCTCCAGTAAAATTCTCTGATACAGAGCAGAATTCATGGTTCATTCTATTAAGGTAAGTCGTCCAGGTCCTCAGGCAGCAAAGCATCCCCAAACCATCAGACTACCAGCACCATGCTTGACCGGTTGTATAATGTTCTAACTGTGGAATGCAGTGTTTGGGTTTTCACCAGGCATTGGACCCACACTGTACAAAAAGTTGTACTTTTGACTCATCTGTCCATAGAACATTCTTTCAAAAGTCTTGATGATCATCCAGGTTCTTTTTGGCAAACTTGAGTCAACTTTTTGGACAAGATGGGTCCTATTGGGTGTTGCATAACTTTGTTAATTAAATAAATGAAATAAGTATCTATTGTTTTTGTTGTTATTTGTAAACTCAGATTCCCTTTATCTAATATTAGGTTTTGGTTGAAGATCTGATAACATTCAGTATCAAAAATGGCCCAAAATAGAGAAAATCAGAAAGGGGGCAAATACTTTTTCACGGCACTGTATGTGAAAATGGCAAGTTTATATCTTTATTCTTATTAATTATTTGTTATTTTTCTATTTATTTATTTTTTACTTCAGTTTATTTTAGTAAATACTTTCTTAACACTTATTTTTCTTTAAACTGCATTGTTGTTAAGGGCTTGTAAGTAAGCATTTCACTGTAAGGCCTGTTGTTTTCGGCGCATGTGACGAATATAATTTCATTTGATCTGATGTTAGGCCCTGTTCTGGCTATGCCATATGGCTATGGGCTACACTAGTTTATTTAGCAACCAAAATTTGCTGAATAAAATAGAAAGGATATTTTCTCCAAACGATTTGAGGGAGTGCATACATGCGGCTATTCTGTGTTGAGCGGTTAACAAAGAAACAAGTACTCCTATATGCTTAATTTAGAGTTATTTATGTAACTTTGGTTGTGACACAAATGTTGGGCTATATATTTAGATTTTTTTATACATTCTAAGGCTGCATGATGCGACTCTAATGATGATTTGAAAAAAGCTGCATGAAAGGCAAGGCTCTGCTTTGTTTTTGCACAGGCTGTACACACTTCATCAGTATCTCATTCACAATTTGACATGCACTCAATAATGCCTCGAATTTCCCGGCTGCATCCCCTATGTGTGGCTGTAATGCCCCCTAAACAAATCCATGCCTTTTGCGGCCAGTGGCCGTTGTGCCCTTGGGCTGTGTGCCTCTCAATCACACGGCTCTCAGTCACGTGATCGGGCCTATCTCAAAGGCTTCACACGTCCTTATCCAATTCCGAGGCGCATATTGAATATATTGGAAGAACTGTCCACATTTACTTTCATCAGCCAACAAGATGAGTAGGCCTAACGAACAGCAAAAGCACTAGCCTATGTCAATCTACTATCCCCCATAGTACAAAAGTTGACCTATTCTGTGTGAGAAATAAATAAATATTCAAAGCATAGTCCGGGACAGTTGTGGGATGCGATAGATCCCAAATGAATACAACCACTAGCATCAAAAAACATGTTTTAAGCAATGAGCCTAATGCAACAGATGAGAATGTTTAGCTTAAAATGTTGATTAACTATTAGGCTATTTCTTCACATTATAAGCGCAGCAATGCGCACACGGCAGCAGGCTATAAGCGTGAATGTTCCATTAGCCGGAAAACATGGTGAATGGTGAAAATGATATTTTCCAAACTTGAAACTCACGAGCAGCCAGTTAGGCTCTGTACCCCTTGTAAAGCGGATGAATGCTTACTTTTAAGAAGTTATTTGCCAACTTTAGTTGTTATCAAAAGATATAGGTCTATGGGCTAGGCTACAGGAGGTGTGTGACTATGATTTGAAAAAGTCGCAAAAAAAACATGCACTGTTTGCCTTAAGCTGGGCATCATTCACAAGTGATAGCCTTCCCTGTAGCTCAGTTGGTAGAGCATGGTGTTTGCAACACCAGGGTTGTGGGTTCGATTCCCACGGGGGGCCAGCACAGAAAAAAAATGTATGAAATTGTATGAAATGTATGCATTCACTACTGTAAGTCGCTCTGGATAAGAGCGTCTGCTAAATGACTAAAATGTAAAATGTAAAAAAATAATATATCATTCACAAGTGGTAGGCTAATATTGTCACCCATCACACTATTATTGATTCAATCTTGTCTTTACATATACAAAATAAAATATGGGTGAAATTTGTTTTGATTTAGAATGGACCATTATCACGCACCTGTCTCGAAACAGGGGCAGTGGAAAAAATACATGTCATCTATGCACTTAAATAGTGAATGGAGAGCGCTTTCCTGTGGTTCATTTTCATACAAGCGAGGTAGGCTATACTCCTGTTTTAAAGAGAAGGAATGTGCTTAATATTAGGAAAGTTGAGAAATAAATATAGTAGGCCTAGCCTATAGAAAGGTAATGGGATCCTCCTCTTTTTAAAAGAGGCCATCACTCTGTTTTCTCACGCAATTGCATAGCCTATAGAAATGTTGCATAACATGAGCTCATGGTTCTGCTATGAAGTGTTTGATTTACATTTGCATTGACGTCAGAGTGATTAAAGGGATGGAGTACGGAGTACCAGGCAGTTAGCAAGTTTGGTAGGCCACTAATGACCAACAGCAGCATCAGAACTTGGAGAATCCTAATTACCGTGACTAAACGGTCACCTGGAATTTGAATGCCGTCATGACTCGTGACCGCCGGTGTGGCAGTAATACGGTCACCGTAACAGCCCTACCCCACACTCTTGTCATTGTAATGTTGAAAATTGGTTCGGAATTACAGAAAGAGCCCAGGGCAGATGAGTTGAAGTCAAAGCCGGAATTTAGGTAATTAACTGCCAAACTGATGTTCAAAAGTTCTTGTCGGTTGTAAGAAATGATAGTGGATACATTTCATGAAAATAAACTAAAAATAAACTACAACAGAATCACAAAAGAGCAAAGTTGGGTCGAAAGCTTGCAAAACGGCGGCCATCCAGTACGGCGCCATCGCCATCTTCATACTATACTGTATGTTAAGTGCCCTGGGCTCCTTACCGGTGAATCATCAGGTTTCCTCTCGGCCACATGGCAATAGGGAATGGGCTCCGTCCCGTTCTCAAGTGATGTGAACACTGGAACACAAAACATTCAATAAATCACCACATATCAATGACAATTACTTAAATTATCAAAGACATTAAAGCTATAGAACACAGAGAAGCTTGGTTGAATCTCAACAGCAGTGGGATTTTATCTACTGAATGTCCTGGAATAAACCTAAGCATTCATTTTACAAGCTTTGGTAGAGAAGCTATTTCATGAATAAATACATATTTCAGAAAGCCACAGGGTATTCGGATGGGATTACGAACGGGGAAGATTCTCATACTTTAATTTTGGGTCATTTTTTCCCTACTGAGCCCTGTCCAGATATTCAAGTATGGTTGAGTAGAAATTCCAGTCTCTACATGTGGCAAGCAGAGAGGAACACAGCACAATGTTTCTATTTCTCTATCCTTATGGGACAGATGATATTCTTTGTGTGGAGCTTCAAATGACATTTTGAATAGTGTGCTTTCTTTGACTTCATTGTTCTTGGTAAATGCTGCTGCAAGCAAAAAGTCAGGCTCATTGGCTTATTTCTCCTATAATTAAATGTGTCTTTGAGATCTTACTCTGAGTACTGTACAGTACATAGAACTGAGAAGCAAGTAGGGGAGAGTGGGGTAAGTTGAGCAGTTATTTAATTCCACATCACTCTGTCAAGGGAAATATAGTATTATTTCTAACAAATATATTTACATATACTGTATTTAATGATGTTTTGTATCCCTGGAAAGAATCAGAATTCATGTCAACATTACAGTTTTGAAAACATAGCTTGTCCAGATAAAGAGGTCTTTTGGCTCAACTTACCCTGGGTATCGGGTACTGCAGGACAGGGTGAGGGAAGCTGCATACACATTTCTGTACTGAATATATTTTTACCACTACCTTTTAAAGACCATGTCTATCTTTATTTCCCAAACACAATTCAACACAATCGCAATTGCTCTTTTATCTTTTAATAATTTAAAGCATATTTTAACTCAGGCTTAACACCTAACAAACACTTCGTACTTAAAAAATAATTTTATTAATTAATAAGGATCGAACCCTTTTTTCAATTTATAGGCCCTGTTGTTACCTCATATCCCAACGATAATGCCTTGCAATTTGCTCGACTTGCCATTGGCTCAACCACTGGCTCAACTTACCCCAAGGCGAACATTTTGACTATATTAGTCGACACAGCTACAAGGATGCACTTTCATGCTAGGTTTAGGACCTCATACTTAAGCTTATAGAGAATCCAACTGATATAGAGAATCCAACTGATATATAGAACAATCTTAAAATGATCTACTTTGGTTTAGATACAAGCATCCCGAAACCTCTAATAAGGAAGAAACCATGTGGTTTTATTTTTTTTTGCATTGTAATTTCAGAAAATGTCAGTAATACACTGAGTATACCAAACATTAGGAACACCTTTCTGATATGTAGTTGCCTTCAGAACAGCCTCAATTCGTCAGGGCATGGACTCTACAATGTGTCGAAAGCGTACCAAAGGGATGCTGGCCCATGTTGACTCCAATGCTTCCCACAGTTGTGTCAAGTTGGATGGATGTCCTTTGGGTGTTAGACCATTCTTGATACACACGGGAAACTGTTGAGCGTGAAAAACTCAGCAGCGTTGCACCGGTTTGTCTCAAGAACTGCACCTGGCACCTACTACCACACCTCGTTCAAAGGCACTGAAATATTTTCTCTTGCCCTTTCACCCTCTGAATGGCACACATACACAATCCATGTCTCAATTGTCTCATGGCTTAAAAATCCTTCTTTAACTCCCGTTCGTCTACACTGATTGAGGTGGATTTAACAAGTGACATCAATAAGGGGTCATAGCTTTCACCTGAATTCAGCTGGTCAGTCTATGTAATGGAAAGAGCAGATGTTCCTAATGTTTTGTACACTCAATGTATATAATATACATGTTTGGTGTATTGGTCAATTGTTTTGCAGGGCCTTCTACGGATTCTACAGAAAAGCTCAGTCAATGTCACCTCCCGGGTTCCGTAAGATTCATTAATACACTGATATAATTGATTTTCTGAAATACTGTATGTTATACAGTGAGGGAAAAAAGTATTTCATCCCCTGTTGATTTTGTACGTTTGCCCAATGACACAGAAATGATCAGTCTATAATTTTAATGGTAGGTTTATTTGAACAGTGAGAGACAGAATAACAACAAAAAAATCCAGAAAAACGCATGTCGAAAATTTTATAAAAAGATTTGCATTTTAATGAGGGAAATAAGTATTTGACCCCTCTGCAAAACATGACTTAGTACTTGGTGGCAAAACCCTTGTTGGCAATCACAGAGGTCAGACGTTTCTTGTAGTTGGCCACCAGGTTTGCACACATCTCAGGAGGGATTTTGTCCCACACCTCTTTGCAGATCTTCTCCAAGTCATTAAGGTTTCGAGGCTGACGTTTGGCAACTCGAACCTTCAGCTCCCTCCACAGATTTTCTATGGGATTAAGGTCTGGAGACTGGCTAGGACACTCCAGGACCTTAATGTGCTTCTTCTTGAGCCACTCCTTTGTTGCCTTGGCCGTGTGTTTTAGGTCATTGTCATGCTGGAATACCCATCCACGACCCATTTTCAATGCCCTGGCTGAGGGAAGGAGGTTCTCACCCAAGATTTGACGGTACATGGCCCCGTCCATCATCCCTTTGATGCGGTGAAGTTGTCCTGTCCCCTTAGCAGAAAAACACCCCCAAAGCATAATGTTTCCACCTCCATGTTTGACGGTGGGGATGGTGCTCTTGGGGTCACAGGCAGCATTCCTCCTCCTCCAAACACGGCGAGTTGAGTTGATGCCAAAGAGCTCCATTTTGGTCTCATCTGACCACAACACTTTCACCCAGTTGTCCTCTGAGTCATTCAGATGTTCATTGGCAAACTTCAGACGGGCATGTATATGTGCTTTCTTGAGCAGGGGGACCTTGCGGGCGCGGCAGGATTTCAGTCCTTCACGGCGTAGTGTGTTACCAATTGTTTTCTTGGTGACTATGGTCCCAGCTGCCTTGAGATCATTGACAAGATCCTCCCGTGTAGTTCTGGGCTGATTCCTCACCGTTCTCATGATCATTGCAACTCCACGAGGTGAGATCTTGCATGGAGCCCCAGGCCGAGGGAGATTGACAGTTATTTTGTGTTTCTTCCATTTGCGAATAATCGCACCAA
This sequence comes from Salmo salar, assembly GCF_965601325.2. Lineage (NCBI taxonomy): Eukaryota > Metazoa > Chordata > Actinopteri > Salmoniformes > Salmonidae > Salmo > Salmo salar. Next base: position 10,227,545 of record NC_138299.1, on the reverse strand, counting down.
CTGTTGTCACCTTCTCACCAAGCTGCTTGGCGATGGTCTTGTAGCCCATTCCAGCCTTGGGTCGGTCTACAATCTTGTCCCTGACATCCTTAGAGAGCTCTTTGGTCTTGGCCATGGTGGAGAGTTTGGAATCTAATTGATTGATTGCTTCCGTGGACAGGTGTCTTTTATATAGGTAACAAACTGAGATTAGGAGCACTCCCTTTAAGAGTGTGCTCCTAATCTCAGCTCGTTGCCTGTACAAAAGACACCTGGGAGCCAGAAATCTTTCTGATTGAGAGGGGGTCAAATACTTATTTCCCTCATTAAAATGCAAATCAATTTATAACATTTTTGACATGTGTTTTTCTGGATTTTTTTGTTGTTATTCTGTCTCTCACTGTTCAAATAAACCTACCATTAAAATTATAGACTGATCATTTCTTTGTCAGTGGGCAAATGTACAAAATCAGCAGGGGATCAAATACTTTTTTCCCTCACTGTACAATCATGATCAACTTTTCACTACAGTCTAATTCCTATTCTGGCAATACTTTCACCTTGAAGTTCTATAATTGTCTTAATGTTTTGTATACTCAGTGTATATCTGCAGTAATAGCAGAATGATAGCATTTCACAGTATTACTTACTCGCCAGTGTTGTAATTGGCTGTGATATTCGGCTATTGATTTCTCCCGCCGGAGCGGCATCTGTTGTTAAAATGGGAAAGCTGTTTTGACTTTGTGGCTATGTTATCTAGTGAAAATCGGGTCAAGTGGCCAATGTAGAAATCACTCTGTTATTTCCTGGATGCTAAAATCGCTCAATTTCAGTTTATGTGAAAAAACAAGCACCGAAAAGTGTAGAGAATCATTATACCATCTAAATCGCTATGAAATATATTTTCAATAACAAAAAATATTATTTTTACAGCCCTTTGAAGCTGGTGGACTAAAGCCTAAAGTAAAAGGCTCATGTGCGACCCTCCGCCATGTTAGAAGAAATGGGATGCGTGGGAGGGGGAGATTTGTTTTGAATGCAGCCTAGTACTGTTGCAATTCACCTAGCTTCCACTTTAGGGGAGACATTCTGAGAAATTCTAGGTATAGCATTTTTAAGGTTATAGACATATCCTTAAGTAGTCAGTAATGTTTCATTCATAATGTCTATGCATAACAGAAGTGCATTTCCCAGTGTCACTAATGGCTGCCTCTTGGTACACCCAGTGGTGGAAAAAGTAAAAGTGAAAGTCACCCAGTAAAATACTACTTGAGTAAAAGTCTAAAAGTATTTGGTTTTAAATATACTTAAGTATCAAAAGAAAATGTTATTGCTAAAATATACTTAAGTATCAAAAGTAACAGTATAAATAATTTCAAATTCCTTATATTAAGCAAACCAGATGGCACCATTTTCTCTTTTTTTACAGATAGCCAGGAGCACACTCCAACACTCAGACATAATTTACAAACGAAACATTTGTGTTTAGTGAGTCCACCATCAGCGGCAATAGGGATGAGCAGGGATGTTCTCTTGATAAGTGTGTGAATTGGACAATTTTCCTGTCAAATCAAATCAAATTTTATTGGTCACATACACATGGTTAGCAGATGTTAATGCGAGTGTAGCGAAATGCTTGTGCTTCTAGTTCCGAGCCTGGTAAGCATTCAAAATGTAACGAGTATTATTTTTGGATGCCAGGGAAAATGAATGGAGTAAAATGTACAATATTTTCTTTAGGAATGTAGTGAAGTAAAAGTAAAAAATTATATATAAATAGTAAAGTAAAGTACAGATACCCCAAAAACCTACATAAGTAGTAATTTACAGTATTTTTACTTAAGTACTTTACTCCACTGAGTACACTGTGTACAGTACTCACCATTATCACTGTGCTTCCTGGTGAGTTCATGTTGACTGCTGTGAGCGACGACCTCTTCTGGAACCTGGGCCAAATCACTGGTCTGTGGGAGCAGATAGAAGCTATAACATCAACTGACAGATTGATACCAGTCATTCAGATCACCCGCCATAGTAGATAGGTACCCAGAACATGCACACACTGAGAAACAGTGATTTCTACAACATCCTAATGTTGCCACACTTCTGAGAATCGTAGAGGGTGGTCTAGATGTAGGACCACTTTCAGGACCACCAAAAAAGCTTTGATGTTATCTTGAATTTACAAAAGCTGCTCAATGGAGCTCTAAAACATTGACTAATATTATGACTGGGCTACAGTTGAAGTAATCATAACAACACTGATGATCCAATCAACTGAATGTGGAAGTAAAGTAATATGGGATCAAAATTTGCAGTTGGTCATTATTATCGTATGTAGTGGTAAACAAAAGGGGTGGGTGAGCTGAGTTTACTTGAGTTTGCCCTCTGCTATCATTGATGGTGACCCTTGCTGTGATCACATTGTCCCAGTGTCTAAACACGTAGTATTTTAGACCCACTCCATAGCAGTTGCCGTTGACAGGACTGCCCCGGTTGCTTTGAGACATCCTTGTAGAAAGGGCTGATTCAAGTCGCAGTACAGTTAATGTGAGATTTACACAGATAAACTGCAGAGAAGCGAGGAGATGAAAGGTGTAATTTTTATGCTTTGAGTCTTCGACTCCTCCTCTCTGTCTAAAAGCTCTGTAATCTGAGCGTTTTTCATGAGCAGATATCTCTCCTGGAGTCGTCATTCCAATCCCCCCTAGACTTCCTTTATTGGTCATATTTACTCCACATTGGCTGTATCCGAGTACACGATCAACAGTGGTGTTGAGTATTAAGTAAAAATACTTTAAAGTACTACTGTACTTAAGTCGATTTTTGGTATCTGTACTTTACTATTTCTATTTTTGATAACTTTTACTCCACTACATTCCTAAAGAAAATAATGTACTTTTTATTCCATACATTTTCTCTGACACCCAAAAGTACTCATTACATTTTGAATGCTTAACAGGACAGGAAAATGGTCCAATTCACACACTTATCAAGAGAACATCACTGCTCATCCCTACTGCCTCTGATTTGGTGGACTCACTAAACACAAATGCTTCATTTGTAAATTATGTCTGATTGTTGGAGTGTGCCCCTGACTATCCGTAAATTTAAAAAACAGGAAAATCGTGCCGTCTGGTTTGCCATATTTAAGGAATTTGAAATGATTTATACTTTTACTTTTGATACATAAGTATATTTTTGAAATTACATTTACTTTTCATACTTAAGTATATTTAAAATAAAATACTTTTAGACTTTTACTCAAGTAGTATTTTACTAGGTGACTTTCACTTTTACTTGAGCCATTTTCTGTTAAGGTATCTTTACTTTTACTCAAGTATGACAATTAGGTACTTTTTCAACTACTGACGATCAGATATTAAAGAGCTGGAGTAAAGATACAACAAGAACACCTGTATTGAAGCTGTTGTACTATAGCTTTTCATACTGTTCTTTGTTTCAATTGTACAATCATTGCATTCCAATCATTGCTGTAAGAAACAGAGCACGCTAGTTTTGGCACGTACTTCAATGTGTGTCTCTCGTCTATACTATTAGTCCAGCTGAAGATGGCAGAATATATAAAGTACATAATGTATTCACTTGACCCGTCAACCATGCTCCCAGGCTAAAATGCGTGATCGAACTCTAATCAATTAAGCCAGCGTAACAGCCGCCACGCAACTGCGCCGGAGCACAGATACACCACCGTGTTTCCTAGGTGCCAGTATTTGTACTAATGTACTGAGTCCCTACACTTATTCTCCGACTCAGAGGAGTTAAATGCGGAAGACACATTTCGGTTGAACGCATTCAGTTGTGCAAATGACTAGGTATCCCCTCTCCCTTTCCCTTCCCTTATTCACTCACAGCAGGTAAAGATTAATGCTGAGCGATTATTCCAAAATGTCCAGTTATTTTTCGTTTTTTAAACAACTACTTGGTTAAATTATTTGAATACCATTTCGTTATGTTTTTCTTCTTCTGCTGTGAGCTGTTTCTGTAGAGATAAATCAGATCAAGCCTGAACTGTGCCATGTAGTAGGGAGTTGTAGTTTCAAACCACCCAATATTCTACATAGTTTAGCGCAGAAATGTGGTCATTAACTACAATGACCATAATCCATTGCGCGCCCGCTTAACACTGGAACCGCCTGGCCTTTCAGCATGTAAGTATCCGCTAGGGAAAGTTAGGAGGCGTCCTCTTTAGCATATGCATCAGATGCATATCAACCCGCAAGGCGCGCAAACATGCTTGATAAATAGTGCATAAACTATTGTAAAGGATTAATTAAATAAAGAAATATGCGTGGAAATATATTAAATGTATAAATGTTTAGTTAGAGTCAAGGAAGTGTTTTGTATAATTCTACAAAGTCCTAGAAAAAACTTAGGCCTATAGCCTATTTTCATTTCTCTTGCAATAAAAACATTAAAGCTTAATCCATTTCATCAACTTTATTTGTATATTTCATTAGTAATAGAGTTATAGTAATTAATCAAGTCCAGTTACAGCTTGTTTAGACAAAGTAGAAATGAAAATTATAATAATTGTCCAGGTGTCGCCTATCTTCCCCATTATCCCCAGTGTATTTATACCTGTGTTTTGTTTGTCTGTTGCCAGTTCGTTTTGTTCGTCAAGCCTACCAGCTGTTTCCCCTTGCAGCTGTCTTTTTTCTAGTTCCTGTTTTCTAGTTTTCCTGGTTTTTACCATTTCTGCCTGCCCTGAGCCTGCCTGCTGTTCTGTGCCTTGTTACAACAACCTCTATTATTGACCTCTGCCTGCTCTGACCCTGAGACTGCCTGCTGTTCTGTACCTTATGGACTCGGATCTGGATTACTGACCTCTGCCTGCCCTTGACCTGTCGTTTTGCCTGCCCCCTGTCCTAGTAATTAACTTTTGTCACTGTCTGCATCAGGGTCTTCTCCTGAAACGTGATAAATAATAATAATAATACAAAAACAGCCAGCTGCGCAGGTTAAATAATTTGCTGTATTCCTAAACAAAAGCATCAGTGCATGAACAATTGCAAAGAATTAATTGCATGAAGAAATATTTGTGGAAATATATTCATGACAAGATATAAAAACAGTAATTTGTTGATTGTATCAGACACTGTATTATGCCCTTATACCCGTGCCTTTACACATGAATCAATCACGTCTTCTCTTTATGCTTCGGGTCCACAGTCAGCACACAGCTTCGGGGCTTTGTGTGAGCAAATGTGGCTTATTCCGCGTGCACCTGCCGACTTGACATTGTCTTCTTTTTCCCGAGTGGGAGCTGTGGTGCTTGGGGAAGAGGGAGAGCAGGACCTGCTGCCTTGGCAGCCTGCTTGACTGCTGTAGCTTCTTTCTTGGCGTTCATGTGGTTCTCACAATGCTCACATGCCAGATCCATGATGAAATCTCTCCTGCTGACTGTCTTATCAAGGCATTGCTTGTACAACACGTACGCGTTGATAGCACCCATGTCGAGCACGTTGTAGAACACCGCAACAGGACAGCTGCGAGTACCTCCTTTTACAGAGTACAGTCTTGCCATCTGGTCGAGTGCGTCCACACTAACCTATTACATAAAATAGAATAGAATAGGTTAGAATTATATAGAATAATAATACTAATAGTTATAATATTAATGTAATATAATAAAAGGGGACTATATTTGGTGTTTGGCAGATGGAAAGGCTATCTGTATATGGCAGAGATATATACCATTGTGCGATTGTAGTCTGTCACCGTCTCCGGTTTCTTCTTATGGTCACTGCCGATGGCAACAGTGGGACGCATGGTGCTGAGGATGCAAACACTTATTTATTTTACATCTGTACACCATGAGTGTTGCTTTACCACAGCTCCACTGGTATGTTGTTTTGCGCAGAGAGGGGCAGCTCTCGCCTTTGTTTGTTCACTGTTCCAAGCAGGCTAGTCTTATTTGCAATCAACTTGTCTGCCAGGGAAATTGATGTGAATAAGTTGTCCATGGTCACATTTCTGTCTTTGCCCATGTAAGGCTCCACGAGTCACAAAACCACAGTCTCGGAAAATCGCTCACCCGCTGGCCTGGTTTCATCTGTCTCCAGATATGGAGAGCCATTGAGCAAGTACTTGGCTTTGACATCTAACCAAAACTGAACTAAAGTGACATGCACCATTATCAGTTTCTATCTGGTTTCTATCGCCCATTCATCCACTGACTTCAGGAAACAGTAGAGGGAGCACCCCCTATCCCCTATCCACATCGACATCTGCAGCTAACCAAAACTTAACAAAAGTGACATGCACCATTATCAATTTCTATCTGGTTTCTATCGCCCATTCATCCATTGACTTCAGGAAACAGCAGAGGGAGCATCCCCCTATCCCCTATCCCCCTCGACGGGACAGCAGTGGAGAAGGTGGAACGCTTTAAGTTCCTCGGCGTGCGCCTCTTCAATCTCAGGAGGCTAAAGAAATTTGGCTTGGCACCTAAAACCCTCACAAACATTTACAGATGTACAATTGAGAGCATCCTGTCGGGCTGTATCACCGTCTGGTATGCCAATTGCACCGCCCACAACAGCAGGGCTCTCCAGAGGGTTGTGCCATCTGCCCAACGCATCACCGGGGGCAACCTACCTGCCCTCCAGGACACCTACAGCACTCGATGACACAGGAATGCTAAAAAGATCATCAAGGACAACAACCACCCGAGCCACTGCCTGTTCACCCTGTTATCATCCAGAAGGCGAGGTCAGTACAGGTGCATCAAAGCTGGGACAAAGAGACTGAAAAACAGCTTCTATCACAAGGCCATCAGATTGTTAAATTGCCATCACTAGCACATTCGAGGCTGCTGCCCTATACACATATACTTTAAATCACTGGCCACTTTAATAATGGAACACTAGTCACTTTAATAGTGTTTATATATTTTGTACATATGTACATTACCGTTCAAAAGTTTAGGGTCACTTAGAAATCTCCTTGTTTTTGAAAGAAAAACACATTTCTTGTCCATTAAAATAACATCAAATTGATCTGAAATACAGTGTAGACATTGTTAATGTTGGAAATGGCTATTGTAGCTGGAAACGGCAGTTTAAAAAAAAAAAGGAATATCTACAAACAGTAGGCGTACAGAGGCCCATTATCAGCAACCATCACTCCTGTGTTCCAATGGCACGTTGTGTTAGCTAATCCAAGTTTATCATTTTAAAAGGCTAATTGATAATTAGAAAACCCTTTTGCAATTATGTTAGCACAGCTGAAAACTGTTAAGAAAAGCCAAGAAACTGAAGATCTCGTACAATGCTGTGTACTACTCCCTTCACAGAACAGCGCAAACTGGCCCTAACCAGAATAGAAAGAGGAGTGGGAGGCCCCTGTGCACAACTAAGCAAGAGGACAAGTACATTAGAGTGTCTAGTTTGTGAAACAGATGCCTCACAAGTCCTCCACTGGCAGCTTCATTAAATAGTACCCGCAAAATACCAGTCTCAATGTCAACAGTGAAGAGGCGCCTCCGGGATGCTGGCCTTCTAGGCAGAGTTTGAGAAACAGACGCCTCACAAGTCCTCAACTGGCAGCTTCATTAAATAGTACCAGCAAAACTTTAACAGTGAAGAGGTGACTCCAAGGTGCTGGGCTTCTAGGCAGAGTTCCTCTGTCCAGTGTCTGTGTTCTTTTGCCCATCTTAATCTTTTCTTTTTATTGGCCAGTCTGAGATATGGCTTTTTCTTTGCAACTCTGCCTAGAAGGCCAGCATCCCGGAGTCGCCTCTACACTGTTGACATTGAGACTGGTGTTTTGCGGGTACTATTTAATGAAGCTGCCAGTTGAGGACTTGTTAGGTGTTGTGTGAAGGAAGTATCAAATCAAATCAAATCAAATTTATTTTTATATAGCCCTTCGTACATCAGCTGATATTCTCAAAGTGCTGTACAGAAACCCAGCCTAAAACCCCAAACAGCAAGCAAAGCATGTGAAAGAAGCACGGTGGCTAGGAAAAACTCCCTAGGAAAAACTCCCTAGAAAGGCCAAAAACCTAGGAAGAAACCTAGAGAGGAACCAGGCTATGAGGGGTGGCCAGTCCTCTTCTGGCTGTGCAGGGTGGATATTATAACAGAACATGGTCAAAATGTTAAAATGTTAAAATGTTCATAAATGACCAGCATGGTCAAATAATAATAATCATAGTAGTTGTCGAGGGTGCAACAAGCACGTCCGGTGAACAGGTCAGGGTTCCATAGCCGCAGGCAGAACAGTTGAAACTGGAGCAGCAGCACGGCCAGGTGGACTGGGGACAGCAAGGAGTCATCATACCAGGTAGTCCTGAGGCATGGTCCTAGGGCTCAGGTCCTCCGAGAGAAAGACAGAAAGAGAGAAAGAGAGAATTAGAGAGAGCATATTTAAATACACACAGGACACCGGATAAGACAAGAGAAATACTCCAGATGTAACAGACTGACCCTAGCCCCCCGACACATAAACTACTGCAGCATAAATACTGGAGGCTGAGACAGGAGGGATCAGAAGACACTGTGGCCCCATCCGATGATACCCCCGGACAGGGCCAAACAGGCAGGATATAACCCCACCCACTTTGCCAAAGCACAGGCCCCACACCACTAGAGGGATGTCTCCAACCACCAACCACCAAGTAGTACACAGCATTGTACGAGATCTGCCTTAATCGACAGCCACATCTTTGGCGCCCCAGGAACAGTGGGTTAACTGCCTTGCTCAGGGGCAGAACGACAGATTTTTACCTTGTCAGCTCAGGGATTTGATCCAGCAACCTTTCATTTACTGGCCCAACACTCTAACCACTAGGCTACCTGCCGCACAGCCAGAGCAATGCTGCCACGCGAGTTGCCATGTGCTGAATGTATGGACGGCACGGACATTCTTGGAAAAAGTTAGTCCTTAATTTTGAGAGTAATTTCAAAAAGGTAAGTGTCATAGAAACTTCAGTGTCACGGTTGTCGAAAGGAGGAGCGGACCAAAGTGCAGCGTGTGTGTCGTTCAAAATTTTATTTACACTGTGAAACTATGGAATACATATAAATAAACTGAATAACAAAAACAACAAACCGTGACGCAGAGGTGACACATACACAGACTCAAAGATAATCTCCCACAAACCCAGGTGGAAAAAAAACCTACTTAAGTATGATCTCCAATTAGAGACAACGAGGACCAGCTGCCTCTAACTGGAGATCATCCCAAACAAAACCCCAACATAGAAATACAAAACTAGAACCTGACAAAATAGAAATAGAAAACATAGAGAAAAAACCCTGTCATGCCCTGACCTACTCTACCATAGAAAATAACATATTTTTATGGTCAGGACGTGACAGTACCCCCCCCCCCAAAGGTGCGGACTCTGACCGCACCTAATCAAAACAACAAACCCCCCCCAAAAAAGGGAGGGTAGGGTGGGTAACTACTGTCTATGGTGCAGTACACATAACCTTCTCATCCCGCGGATCCTCCAACAGAGGAGGCGGCTCCGGTTCGGGGCGTAACCCCCGCTCCGCCTGCTGATCCCTCTGCTTCTGTGCCACCGGACCGTGGATCGTCGTCGGAGGAACCCGACTGTAGATCATCGCCTGAGGCTCTGTACTGCAGACCGCCGCCAGAGACTCTGGGCTGCAGGCCGCCGCCGGAGACTCCGGGCTGCAGGCCGTCGCCGGAGACTCCGGGCTGCAGGCCGTCGCCGTAGACTCCGGGCTGCAGGCCGTCGCCGGAGACTCCGGACCGCCGCCGGAGGGTCCGGACTGGGGAACGTTTCAGGAGGTTCCGGACTGTAGGCCGTCTCACGAGGTTCCGGACTGTAGGCCGTCTCAGGAGGTTCCGGACTGTAGGCCGTCTCAGGAGGTTCCGGACTGGGAACTGTCGCCGGAAGCTCTGGACTGGGAACTGTCGCCGGAAGCTCTGGACTGGGAACTGTCGCCGGAAGCTCTGGACTGGGAACTGTCGCCGGAGGCTCTGGACTGGGAACTGTCACCGGAAGCTCTTGACTGGGAATGCGCACTGGAGGCCTGATGCGTGGGGCTGGCACAGGTGGCGCTAAACTAGTAACACGCACCTCAGGGCGAGTGCGGTGAGCAGGAACAGGATACCCCGGACTCGGCAGGCACACTGGAGGCCTGATGCGTGGGGCTGGCACAGGTGGCGCCAGACTAGTAACACACACCTCAGGAGCGAGTGCGGGGAGCAGGAACAGGACACCCCGGACTGGGCAGGTGCACTGGAGGCCTGATGCATTTGGCTGGCACAGGTGGCGCCAGACTGGTAACACGCACCTCAGGGCAAGTGCGAGGAGCAGGCACAGGGCGTACCAGGCTGAATAGACTCACTGGAGGCCGGGTATGTGGGGTAGGCACAGGATAAACTGGGCCGTGGAGGCGCACTGGAGATCTCGAGCGTAGAGCTGGCACAACCCGTTCTGGCTGGATGCTCAACCTAGCTCGACAAATGCGGGGCGCGGGCACAAATCGCACCGGCCTGTGAATGCGCACTGGCGACACGGTGCGCATCACCGCATAACACGGTGCTTGCTTCGTCACTCGCTCCCCACGGTAAGCACGGGGAGTTGGCTCAGGTCTCCAACCTGACTCTGCCAATCTCCCCGTGTGCCCCCCCACTGACTCAAAGATAATCTCCCACAAACCCAGGTGGAAAAAAACCCTACTTAAGTATGATCTCCAATTAGAGACAACGAGGACCAGCTGCCTCTAATTGGAGATCATCCCAAACAAAACCCAACACAGAAATACTAAACTAGAACATGACAACATAGAAATAGAAAACATAGAGAAAAAACCATGTCACGCCCTGACCTACTCTACCATAGAAAATAACTTCTTTCTATGGTCAGGACGTGATATTCAGAATATGCTCTTTCAGATACTATGTAGAAATGAAAATATTTTACCTGCATGTGACTCTAAAGGATAAAGCAATGCTCCTTTTCCTGCATCTGTCAATTACAAAATGCGCCCATCTCTTCATGTACAATTTGACAATTTATAGGCTTAATATTGTCACTCATCAGATTATTGTCAATTTAATCTTGTCTATTGGCTAACTCTTATTATGTGTGAAATTAGTTTTGGTATAGTTTAGGTGTAGTTTCGACTGGCATCGTTTGTTTCCCGCTCATCAACTTGGATAGAGTCAAGGATATGTTTTGCATTATTCTAAAGGCCTACTGCAACATATAGCATGTTTTCATTTCCCTTACAATACATTTTATTAGGAATAGAGTTACAGTAAATAAAACAGTCCTTCAACAGCTTATTTTTACAAAGTAAAACATAAAAGAGAATGCTATCAATCTGTAAGGCACGCAGTCAAATTATGCTGATAAATAGGCATAACACAAACTCATCATATCACTATTGTTGTTCAAAATTAAATCAACCTCTTCACCCTCATCATTCAGTTTGACCTAATTTAAATTTGATTGTAAAGTAACTTGCACAATTATTGCTCATTCCATCCATTTGTCATTCATTCAGTGGGCTGGCATCGTTTGCTTCACTGCATTATTCTTAAGGCCTACTGCCACATGTAGCATGTGTTCATTTCTCTTACAATAAATCTGATTAGTAATAGAGTTATAGTAAATAAAATAGTCCCATAACAGTTTATTTTTACAAAGTAAAACGTAAAAGAGAATGGTATCAACCTGCAAGGTGCGCGGTCAAATTATTAACTGAGCGCCAACGCTGATAAATAGGCATAACCCAAACTCATCATTACACTATTGTCTTTCTAAATTAAATCAACTTCTTCACCTTCCTAATGATTCGCCCTCCTTATCATTCAGTTAGGCCTAATTTAAATTCAATTGTGAAGGTGCATAATTATTGACCATTCATCCATTTGTCATTCATTCAGTGAGGAAAGAGAGACGCATTAGCACCTGGCTGGGTACCAACGACCTACAGCACATTGTCTTGGCGGATTAAGTTGAGAATAGGTGTGACAAAAATGGGTAAAAATGCTCTAAATACTTTTCTCTTTTGTGATAACAAAATTCTGACAAACGAGCAGTGTAAAATAAAAACATTTTGGAAAATTCAGGAAAGGAGCAACGTCAGTGGCCGTTCGGCTATGGCGGTTCTAGTGTTAAACTTTTCCGGTCTGTGAGGAGCAGATATGGAGACTGAGAGAAGAGAGAACCCACGATCTAGAGGGATGGAAAGCAGTTGCTTCGCAAGCCTGAAAATACATGATCTAAGTGATTGATAGTTGGCATTCAGCAGTCATAAAAGTATGCCTTAATTACATTGAAAAACTACTAAAAAAGTGATTTTGACAAGTAGTCATAAAATAAAACAAATATTTGATTTAAAGTAAAGGAAATCTAATAAATGATGGTTAATAAGTGATAAGCAGTAATGGGCAGTCACTAACATCATTGGACTTGTATTCATTATTTTATTCAGTGTTGTTACAGCATTCAACCCACATAATGCATTGAAATCCGTGATATTTTTGTAAATAATCAAACCGAACCGACCTCAAAAAGCACTAATCACTCGGCACTAAAGATGAAAGAGAAGCACCAAAGCACAGAACTTCATGACATAAACACATTAAAATCACCTGCTTAATGATTGTTATGTTAGTAGCCTAACCACTGGTTTGACATACTGTAGCTATTAGTTAATTAGTTATTAATCACTATGCGTTGCTGATGGGCAGTGGCATGTATTCATGGATTCCAAGGGAAGCCAGGCTTCCCCAAATATTTAACCAATAAAAATGATAAAATAATTTATCTTTAGTCTCTCTGTGTTTTCATACATTTCCATGAATTAGCAAGTGGCCGAATCTCAGTATGTGTAGCCCATATATCTGATGCTGTCTGGACCAAAAGAGTATAACATGTTGCCGCCATAGCATTTGATTGATTGATACCTGCAAGCATTTGGCCATTTGGTATTCTGCCTAAAATAATTTGCCAATCATCGTTGAGCTGAGCTAAACTGTGGGTTGTCTTGGTGCAGCAAAACGCCCTCCAAGGGAGGCCAGTTTGGATTTGGCTTCAGACCAATCAAAACACTTCCTAAGCAAAACATCATTTTCAAACTTGTCTGTTTCTGATCTGCTGTGTTGATGTCCTGCAGTAGCTAGCTTGCGAAATCGGCCCTTTCCTAAGCCCTGGAGATGGGGATTTGGTCTTGTGTTTTTGACTTAATTTTCTGTACAGGCCAATGATTATGATGGCGATTCTGATCTAACAATAAATGAATATGTTGTGCCACTGGCCTGAGATGATTGAAGTTCAATATGTAGCCTAGATGTATCCTAGTAGGCTCACATTAACTAGCTAGCTAGCTAACTAAGCTGGTTCATTGTTGCCCATGTGAGGAACTGAGGCTAGCAACATTTTTTGCTATGTAGCCTATGACAACAAAAATAAAAGTGTACTGTATGACTGAGCCATAAACCATTTTGCCAACATGAAAGAGAGGAGGATGGCATTGGCGGTCTACTAGTCTACAAGTAGGGTGAGTCAACATTTTTTGTTTTACCTGCATGAGCACGGACGCACACACGCACGCACACGCACACACACACACAGATAAATCAGTACCATGGACAGCCACATGATATTTAGCCACATTGATTGGACTAAATTGTTTTTGGTATCTTTAAATTTGTTTTCACTGTATTAGACTAAGCATATATAGCCTTGTTGATTTGATGATGATTAAACGTTTACGTTGAAATAGTACTGGAATAGCGGAGGCAGTGCTCCTTTTGTCTTTGTGGTGACTTGCGGAAAACTCTGTGGTTCTAAATCAGTAGTTGTTTAGTAAACTGTCAAAAAGATGAACTTGCTTGACCATGCTACAGGTGATATAACGTGTTACTTGCAATATTTGCTTTGTGAACTTCACCGGTTTTGTGATTAAACAAACGTATGTGTAGTTGAATATATTCCGCCACTGTGTGACTGTTGTCTTTTTATGGTCACGGCCTTATTCTATATCTCGGTTGCGTATGAACGAATGGGTTATTGAACAAACAACGCAATTATCACAACAGGTTGTAATATGGCTTTTTTACTGGCTTGGCTTGGCTTCCTCAGTGATTTTACCCACGCACTGCTACTGTTGATGGGGTAGTTTCCTAAATGACTGTCAGCTGTTGAGTTGCTGATGAGGTTGTTTCATTAATACATTGTGTTGTTGTTGTTGTTCTTACAGAGTTTCTGTGGGGGGACTCAAAGCCACTGGCCCTCTTGTTCTTCTGTGCCAGAGACGTCCCGAACCGGAGAGCTTCATACACAGGGTCCACTTTACTGCCACAAGCTGGGAGGAGACATTGAGAAAACCTATTTTCAGTCAAAGCAATCACACAACAAGAACCCCTACATGACAGTCTAGCTGTGTATCAATGTATCCTACTGTTCATCTTGTCCTTTTGAAAGGAATATAAAGTCCTTTGTCTTGTCTCAATAAATGATGAAGGCATTTGCCGAAACGTGTTGGTTTCAACAACAAAATATACTTTTTTTAAGGAAACTTACCAATAATAGCTGAGTATCTTCTGTTCATGCACATTGGTTTGTAGTGACATCTCTAGAGTATTGTCAAGGCAAAGGGAAAGACAGTGTGCTTACCAATGGGCATGACTTCTTTGATGTAGCCAAACTGCTCCGTTATCAGCAGTGGGGAGCTGTAGTACCGTCGAAAGCCCTTTGGCTGTGGAGGGGGGAGGGAGAGGTTAACAGAGGGCAGGAACATCATAGTGAGTGACAGATCGATACGTCAACAGACAGCACAGCACACCACCAGCAAAATACATTAGAGCCACTGCATAACCTAATTTCTTTGTTAAGTTTCCACAGGCACTATATTAATCAAATCAAATTGTATTTGTCTATACTGTATTTTAGTCTGGGTTTCAGAGTGTTTCTGCATTCAACCACGCAACATCATTGTTTGTCTCGACAATGAGTTGGCCAAAGCAGAGGAGCCATTTTAGACATATCCCAAGCGAGAAAAACTGGTTAAAACCCATTCACCACTTTAGACCACTCTGTGACATGTCCTTCCTATTTTCCCCCTGAACCACCTGCTGATCACTCTCCCTACATCAGCCATGCTAAACAATATTACCTAATGCTTAGTTTAAATTTCTTAATGAGGGTTGATTGAAGAAGTGCATCTGGACCAGGAGCAGATTAGTCCAGCATCAATTCTGTTACTTTAAGTAGTTTGTGTACAGCTTGTACAACTCAGCTGGCAGAGTGCCAGAGAGCAGATTTCATAGCCGTATTCACATAGTTTCAGAGTAGGAATGCTGATCACGGATCAGTTTAGCCTTTTAGAGCATAATAAATAAGATTCTATGGACAGGAGGGGGATCTGATCCTAAATCAGCACTCCTACTCTGAAACCCTTTTTGAATACAGCCCCAAAGTCATTAAGAAGATGTATACCAGTCTCTTTGCTGTTAAGTCTCGTCCCATTCCCCACATACCAAGTTCTTACAAGGACACTCCTCCCGACATCTATCATTTATCTAACCATGACATTTATGTGTTTACTGCTTCACATACAATCAATATTTCCCATCAGAGATGTGTCACTCATATATCCAGAAAAATGACAGTGGACAGCCTCAATTTTCTGAATCAGTATCTCACCCAAGGAAGAGTAATCTGAGGTAAGGATGGTAATGTCAGTGAAATACATGCTTGTATAAGACAAGTAGGTGGAATAACTAACCTTTTACTGCAGTTGGCTAAATCAGGCTCACACAGTGTTTCTTGTTTAGTCTTTTTTGAAATATATATATATTTTTTACCCCATTTTCTCCCCAATTTTGTGGTATCCAATTTGCAGTTACAGTCTTGTCCCATTGCTGCAACTCCCGTACAGACTCGGGAGAGGCGAAGGTTGAGAGCCGTGCGTCCTCCAAAACACGACCCCGCCAAGCCGCACTGCTTCTTGACACAATGCCCGCTTAACCCGGAAGACAGGCGCACCAATGTGTTGGAGGAAACACCGTACACCTTGTCAGCATGCATGTGCCCAGCCCGCCACAGGAGTCGCCAGAGCACAATGGGACAAGGATATCCCGACCGGCCAAACCCTTCCCTAACACAGATGACGCTGGGCCAATTGAGCACCGCCTCAAGGGTCTCCCGGTTGCAGCCGGCTGCAACACAGCCTGGAATCAAACCAGGATCTGTAGTGACACAGCTAGCGATGCGGTGCCTTAGACCGCTGTGCCACTCGAGAGGCCTTGTTTCTTGGTAGTCTTAAACAAATCTACTTTGAAACAAAAGTATACTCCTCACACATGGTTATGGGCTTAAAATAAGAAGACACCTGTACCATGTCAGATATAGAGTTGAAATGTATTACGTTTTGAGTTTGCATCACAATATTACACTTTATATACATTACAGACGACTGAAATATAACAAAACGCTTTACATAGAAACACAGGATTTTCAGCGGGTTTTTTAAATAATGTTCATCATGGAATTATGAAAATATTAATATCATTCCATCCATGAGGCCACTAGGTCATTTGACTGCAGGAAAGGCTACACCAGGTGTTTATCAATAACTACGTTTATCAAAACAAGGAGAGATTCAACTCAGCATAATATACAGTGAAAGGTAATTTCCTTACTGGGATAATGATCTGACAATGAAATCTACTTGTATTGTGTTTCGGGTTTTTGGCAGCTACACAGACAATGCATTAGTCCTACAATTAGCACAATCATTCTGCCTCCACTGCACAAAGGAGGAGAGGCCTCCTTTTGTTTGTTTACATTTTGTATGATCAACTGTGTGTTCAAGCAATCTGCATAAGTAATCTGCCTTGATTGATTCTCAATGTGCCTTGGCTGATAATGAGAAGTTGAAATAAGCAACTCTCAAACTCTATAAGCACCTCTCAAGTGCAGCCCAATAGTCACAGTTTCACTGTTATATTCTTATCTTCAACTCAAACATCGCATCATGATATTTATTTGGTTTCAAGATAGCCCCAAGCAGCAACGTACTCTTTTTACTCCGACCAAATTATGTTGCCAAGAGAAACAAGCAGGGTTGTAGAAATACAACCTGCCAAGTTTAGAGAAACCTTAATTTAGAGGCGAGCCCCACTGGGAGTATATTCTCTTTTTATGCTTGACCCTTCAACCTCATTTTCCACTCCTGAAAGCTGATCCCTATCTCCACAAGGCTCATCCTCAAGGCATTGGCGCAGCTCATGGAAGAAGAAAAAAAGGGGGCAAAAGGAACACGTGTCTCCCTGTATCCAATATAGTCTCATGGTTCACAAGGTTCACTGAACCCCAGGTCAATCCTGATCATTTTCATTTAATCCTACCCATTACTGATCAGTTCTCCATTTAAACTCAGTAATGTCCAGTTATTCAATCAATCCCAGTAAACTCCCTCCCATGCAGGCCAGGGACAACCTGGACTCTGGAGGAGTTAGTCACTGGAGAGCCAAGGCAATCACACATGACAGAACCGCACAAGCTGTATATTTTCTGTGTGGGACGTGTGATTCGATATGAATGACTTAAAAGCCCCTGTGTTGTCGTGACTGCCAGTTCCCTTGAGTACAGTGGATGACGGCGAAATGACGGATGGGTGTTCGTATTCTCTGCAACTACCCCCCCCCCCCCCTTTTTCACAAACTGTATCCTTGATCATCCTGTTGCTGAATTCTTTTTACGAGCTGCCTATTGACTCATATGGCAGCTGCAGTGGACTTTGAGATCCACCACGATTATTCAAAACTGTATTTGCAGTGCCGCATTACTAATCTATCTTTCCTGTCTTTGTGATGAGTACATTAACCTCTGTGGAGTTGTGCCTCGCTGCACAATATGTTCCACACCACATCTTTAATCTGGTATTCTGTTGGGACTTTTGAGACGAATATATGAACATGTGAATAATACTAAGCAACAGGCTTCAATCCCGATGGTGTACTTCTAACAGAATGGCATGTACTGTAACGCGTCAATAAATTACATGTAATGAAAAGATGCCTCGAGTCCAGACCTATTGACTTTGGATAAATGCTTTATGCATGGAGACATACTGTACTGTAGGCATGAAGAGAGGTTGATGGTGCTGATGATGACGTTAATACAATATTTTCAATATGTTCTTTGGCTAGCTGGAGAGAATGCTGATGATTACACTGATGATGTGTGATAGAACATAGTGTATGTATCTCTAATTGATGATGACATTGATGACGACAATAATGAAGACACTGGTGATGATGTCCATAGAGATACAGTACATACAGTATTATACTAGTATAGTACTACATTTAGTTCTATACTGAAGAAAAATATAAATGCAACATGCAACAATTTAAAACGTGGAAAAAGTAAAGGGTTTTGAATACTTTCTGAATACACTTAATAGAAACAACTACACTGAACAAAAATATAAACGTAACTTGCAACAATTTCGAAAATTGACTGAGTTACAGTTCATATAAGGAAATCAGTCAATTTAAATGAATTCATTAGGCCCTAATCTATGGATTTCACATGACTGGGAATACAGATATGCATCTGTTAGTCACAGACACCTTAAAAAAAAGGTAGGTGCGTGGATCAGAAAACCAGTCAGTATCTGGTATTTGCCTCATGCAAACGCGACACATCTCCTTCGCATTGAGCTGATCAAGCTGTTGATTGTGGCTTGTGGAATGTTGTACCACTCCTCTTCAATGGCTGTGCGAAGTTGCTGGATATTGTTGGGAACTGGAACACGCTGTCGTACACGTCAATCCAGATCTTTCCCAACATGCTCAATGGGTGACATCTCTGGTGAGTATGCAGGCCATGGAAGAACTGGGACATTTTCAGCTTCCAGGAATTGTGTACAGATACTTGCGACATGGGGCCGTACATTATCATGCTGAAACACAAGGTGATGCGGGTGGCGGATGAATGGCACGACAATGGGCCTCAGGATCTCGTCATGGTATGTATGTGCATTAAAATTGCCATCGATAAAATGCAATTGTGTTCATTGTCCGTAGCTTATGCCTGCCCATACCATAACCCCACCGCCACCATGGGGTACTCTGTTCACAACGTTGATATCAGCAAACCGCTCGCCCACACTGTGCCATGCAGGTGGTTTGTGGTTGTCAGGCGGTTTGTGGTTGTCAGGCTGATTGGACGTACTGACAAATTCTCTAAAACGACCATCGAGGCAGCTTATGGTAGCGAAACTCACATTAAATTGTCTGGCAACAGTTCTGGTGGACATTGCTGCAGTCAGCATGGCAATTGCACGCTCCCTCAAAACTTGAGACATCTGTGGCATTGTGTTGTGCGACAACTGCACATTTTAGAGTGGCCTTATTGTCCCCAGCACAAGATGCACCTGTGGTTTAATCAGCTTCTTGATATGCCACACCTGTCGGGTAAATGGGTTTTTTTGACAAAGGAGAAATGCTCACTAAAAGGGATGTAAAAAAATGTGTGCACAAAATTTGAGAGAAATAAGCTTGGGATATGTTATATCAGCTCATGAAACATGGGACCAACATTTATTTACATGTTGCGTTTATATTTTTGTTCAGTGTATATTTAATTTTGTGACGATGTTGAGGCTCTTACCAGCTTGCCTTGGCAGCGTTGCGATCCCACTCCTTTCTCACACTTGTGGTGGATGCTCATCTTGCAGGCTTTGCAGCGAAGGCCATGCTTGGCTGTGTTGCCTGCCAGCATCACCACATGCTTGGAGGTGGTGCCTGTTGAAAACGTTAATCTTTAATCTTTATGTGATGTGTTCAGAAATTATTTGGCTGAATTATCTACATTTTCCATTACACAGTTCATTCGGCAATTCCCATGGCAGAATAAAATTCCTCATTTTCCATGACACAGTACAATTTCATGACTCAATTCACTCAGCATTTTTCATGACAGAAGTAAGGGGATTCAATCACAAATACAGTACCATGCCATGTCAAATCAAATCAAACTTTATTTATCACATGCGCTGAATATAACAAATGTAGACCTTACCGTGAAATGCTTACTTACAAGCTCTTAACCAACAGTGCAGTTCAAGAAGAGTTAAGAAAATATTTACCAAATAAACTAAAGTAAAACATTTAAAATAATATAAAGTAACACAATAACATAACAATAACGAGGCTATATACAGGGGGTACCGGTTCCGAGTCAGTGTGCGGGGGTACAGGTTAATTTGTACATGTAGGAAGGGGTGAAGTGACTATGCATAGATAATAAACAGCAAGTAGCAGCAGTGCACAAAACAAATGGAGGGGGGTGGGGGGTCAATTTAAATAGTCCGGTGGCCATTTGATTAATTGTTCAGCAGTCTTATGGCTTGGGGGTAGAAGCTGTTAAGGAACCTTTTGGTCCTAGACTTAGCGCTCCGGTACCGCTTGCTGTGCAGTAGCAGAGAAAACAGTCTATGACTTGGGTCACTGGAGTCTCTGACAATTTTATGGTCATGATTGCTTTTACCAGCCTACATGCAGAGGGATTCAGGACAGGTTAGTTAACTATCATTCTGTTCTAATCACAGTCATTGCTACTAAGTACTACTAAGACATTGCCCATTTGCAGTGCAGTCAATCTTAGCCACAGCAGCGTTCACCTTGAGAGTGCAGTGGACCAGACTTATCTAGACTTGTCCGTCTAGCTAAGGTAAATACATCAAGTCTTCAATAAACAAAGGGAACAAATATGACCTCCCTCAACCCCAAACCATTTACCCCAAACTTATTTTCTTAAACTTTGATTAAATTGGACCCAACTTAATCTAATACTCTTCTCCTCAGTGTCTAGATGCGCTTCCATTCACATTCAAAATCTTTCCCCTAGTCTGGCTACAAAAAAATTATATCCCCATGTGGAATTATACCTCCTGTCTCTGTGTCTAAACTGCCGCGTTTCATTGATGTATGAGTCACAGACGTTGGCATAAATGAAGATCAATTAGGCTTAATTGCGTTCGGAAGTTATGAAACAGACAGTGTGACTTTCTGTAAGCGAGAGAGAGAGAGAGAGAGAATTGTTTGGGTGAAGGAGCCCTGGTGATGATAGCAGATGCTTAGCACCATCTTTCTGACTGGCTTCCATATTTTTATGAATGGTATTTTGGGGTCGGGAATCAGCAGCACGCTTTGGCTGTTTGTAAATAAAGTTTTTTCCTAAAGACATTTGCCACTGAGAACCTTATCACAGGGCTCTCATTTTCAACCTTTGACCCTTGGAATGTCAGAGCAGAGGGTTGTTTCAGCCTCACTGAGGTCAATTAAACGTTCACGCTTTATCTTTAGATTTAACATAGAAGGTTAGTACTTTTGAATGAAGATATAGATTAAATCCTTGCCACATATACCATTCTAATGACATGTAGCATGTGGCTGGCCTGAAAAACTGCAGTTAACTACCACTGATTAAACTAAATGTCCTTAATACTGGATTTTATTATCTGTTATCTGTGTCTATATTTCCGTATCAACCCCTTTTCCTCTCTTTTATGCCCATGTTATTGATTGGCTTTGTAGTGTAGACTTCACAATAGCGTGTTCCTATAAAACCTAACTGATATTTAATTCCATCGACAATGGTGATCACGTAATAATATGTAACATATGAGTCTGTGATAGAAAAATTACGTATTTACCTGGGTTATTTGATATTAATGGTTAACAATTAATATTGAACTAATAGTAAGACATTTCTGTCCTGTTAGTGTCTGTATTTTTATGGTCTCCACTCTAGTTCCCTGGAGCTTATCTGGGCGTATGGTCACCAGAGATGGCTTGAGCTGACAAATTAGTTAAAGACTGCATTACATAAACAAGATGTGGTGGGTGTAACTGAGATAGAGATAGCCAGGAGGAGTTTAGAACAATTCCTAATTTTCTCTAAATCATCCTTGCATCTGGGAAACTAAGCCAGGGTGGGGTTAAGACAACAACCGACGTGCAGATAACGACAGGATGAACCCAGAGTAGCTTATGATCCTCCTTGGTCTGCATGAGGGGGGTTGAACCAACTATGAATGAGCATTGTTAGTGTCAGCTATATATAGTACTCTGCATTTGTGTAAATGTTCGGTTACTCGGTCCAACACTCAAGGGTGGGGGGGTCGACCAGCTTCATTATTGCAATAAAGAATCGATATTAAATAAAGATGATTGTTTGAAGAAATGACCAAATCTCTTTCAGTACTGAATTTCCACGACAAGCCCCACTGTCATTTGCCATTTGTCTGGCAAAACGATTTGCTTCCAGTAATTGATTAATCAATGAGCACGTGCCCATGCAGCGCAGACACTGTGTGTGTGTGAATATGTGAACACACAAAAGCCTGATCGATTCCTTCACATCGCACCGAGGCAGAGTGAGCCCTGGTTTGTTTGAGTTCTGTTAGTGTCCATGTTGACATACTGCACAGCCATCATTCATAATTTACAGTGGAATCTGAATTAGCGGTGAGATGTGATACAGGCCCAAACTACAGCAGTAAAACCTGATCCATAGGATGAGATCTGAATATACAGCTGACGTTTGGAGAGGCCCTGTCCAGGCTAGACTGATGAGACTGTCTGTGTCTCTGCCCCCCGTCAAACTGAAATGATCCTTAATTAATGAATTGTTGACGTGACTCTCAACGCATCAGTGCTTGAATTGAGCTGGTGCACACCGGTATGGACTACATTGGCGTACCAGCACCTAAAATGTAGAACTCCAAGAGCAGGAATGAACAAAACTGCAAAGAGCAACAGCCATAGTTCCCATTAAAAAACAGTCATATAGGTACACAATAAAAGTAAAAACAGTACTCAATGCCTTCCAAGCCATACTAGTATGAGTTCACATAGTTGTAACACTTATTGAATATCTGCATACAAAACAATTTGTGTATTGTCATTTCATACAAAGTTGTAAAGTACTGTCTATGAGCACCGACCTATAAAAAAGGTTCATGATGACGCAATTATCATCATAAATTACTTTTTTTCTTAACAGGTCATGAATGACTGAGCACACCTTCACATCCCTCATCCGTCCAAAACAACTTTAACCAGAGGGAAAAGATAGGTTCTTATCCTGCAGTCTGTCCTGTGTTGTTTGACTAAGCCTCATTAATAGACAACAACAGGAGATGTTAGTGATACTGAGATGGAAACCAGAGGAATAGGATCCTTGTCAGATCACAATCAACAACAAGGCAACAAACAAACCAACAGCAACTGTAAACCAGAGGGGAACATGAGCCCTATAAACCTACACCTGTAGAGATTTTGGTCAAGCAAAGTCAGGTATTGATAGTCTCGTGCACTACAGTAGACTTCATAGGCCTGGGGACAAGGTTAGGTTACTGCTAATGTCAAATGTCAAGGTTACAACAAAGTGAACTCATACTAGTATGACTTGGAAGGCATGGATTAATGTTTTTACCGCATTTACTGTGCACCCTTTATGACTGTTTTTAATAGGAACTATGACTGGCCTTGATCACAATATATTGTGATCACTGCAATGTCTATCCGGATAGCTTAGAGTGCCTGATTAACAGCATAGCAAACCTGTGTAGCCACTTGGAGACAATGAAACAGTGATCATTCACGTCTCTTCCTGTTGAACGCGGAACGAGGGAGAGCTTGGTTTGTTGTTTTTTAAAGTTTGTTGTTTTAAAAGTGTATTGAAAAGTTTCTTAGTAGCTAGCTATCTTTTGAGTTTGGATCCCGCAACCCGGTTGGCATTAGTTGCTGGGACTGCTACTCTCTGTCCAGCACAGGAGGTTAGTGGAACCTTAATTGGGGAGAACGGGCTCCATTCATTCCGTTCCAGCCATTATTATGAGCTGACCTCCCCTCAGCAGCCTCCACTGCTGTCCAGTGATCTTGCCGACCAAGGCTGAGGAGCTATTTGGTGTAGCTGCTAGCTAGCTGTAAGCTAGCTGCCTATAAAGCTAGTAGGGTTTTCTTGAGGGCTTGAACGCAGCCCATGACGCAGTTAGCCATTGTGGCTGGGACCACGGATTGTCCCGAGCTTGTGGCTATCTAGATCCCTGCTGTTTGTTGTTTTCAATCTTCCCTGCGACCTGACCTGTCTGGAACTGCGAGGAGTAACAGCGCAACCTACTTTGCTACCATGACAAAGACCAAAGCCGGCAGGAGTACCGTTGAGGACAGTGGTGTCTCTCTATCACAGGTGAAGGATCTTTTAAACAATCAAAAATAGTTCTACAAGAAGTTGTTACAACAACAAGAAAATAGCTTCAAGTGTTTTGTCCAAATACTGGTGGAGTCAACTAATAAAAGAATGCACGACCTGACCAGAGAGGTCCAGGACCTGAAGAAATGTTTGCAGTTCTCCCAAGATGACAGCAATCTGTAAGTCATTGAGAGAGGACATCAGTTTTGTATGTGAATCCATTATAACAATGACAGAGAAATCAGATTATCTGAAGGTACAATCAAGGCGACACAACATGGTTGTGGACGGAATTGCAGAATCTCCACATGAGACCTGGACGGAGTCTGAGGACAAAGTGAGGGAAATTATCTCGGAGAAACTGAAGATGGACCACAGGAAGATTGAGGTAGAGCGCACCCACAGAACTGGAAAACCCACCACCGGCCCAGGTGACAGGCCCAGGCCGATAAGTGGTCAAGTTCCTGAGGTTCAAGTACAAGGTAGCTGTTCTGGAAAGAGCCAAGAACATGAGAGGAACATACATCTTCCTCAATGAGGACTATCCTAAATCTGTGCGCCAGAAGAGGAAATAACTTATCCCAGCCATGAAAGCTGCCATAGTGTATGGGGTCATTGCTTGAATCCGCTATGACAGGCTCATTGCACACCCTCCCTCCCAAATGACTGGAAGGGATGATAGAGTCAAGCTTATGGGTTCGTAGCTTCAACCCGCAGCACACACACACACTTACACACACCAACTGATTAATGGAATGTATATTTTTTTCTCTTGCTTTGTGTGCTCTTTGCCATGTTATGTCTTTCTCTGATAAGCTACCCAGGAAAAGGCTGAAAATAGCCCATATTAATATATGTAGCCTTAGAAATAAGGCTACATATATAACATTCATATAATAGCCATTTCTGAGACTCATATAATACTTATATAATTCATTTGATGATACAGCAGTAGCAATACAAGGATATAACATCTATAGAAGAGACAGACATGCTTATGGGGGAGGTGTTGCTGTATATATTCACAGCCATATCCCTGCAATGATTAGAGAAGATCTTATGTCAAGGGTTATTGAAGTGTTGTGGTTGCAGGTTCACTTCGCACATCTAAAGCCTTTTCTTTTGGGATATTGCTATAGGCCACCAAGTGCTTACAGTCAGTATCCAAATAATGTGTGAGAAATGCTTGATAGTGTGTATGTGATGTAAACAGAGAGGTCTACTTTCTTGGGGACCTGAATATTGACTGGTTTTCATCAAGCTGTCTGCTCAAGAGGAAGCTTCTCAATGTAACCAGTGCCTATAATCTGGTTAATCAACTACCAAGGTGTTTACAAACACTACAGGAACAAGATCATTCACATGTATCAACAACAGTTTTCCTAATACTGTAGAACTTTGTACTAAAGCTGTATCCATACTCATTGGATGCAGTGGCTATATCCAGGAAAGCCAAAGTTCTAATAGCTGGGCCTAAAATAGTGCTGTGACTCTTATGTGGATGATGTTAAAGATATTTGTTGGTCTGATGTGATTAATAAGGAGCATCCAAGCGCTGCACATGATACATTTATGAAATTGCTTCTTCCAATTATTGATAAACATGCACCTGCTAAGAAACTGACTGTTAGGACTGTTAAGGCTCCATGGATTGATGAGGAATTGAAAAACTGTATGGTTGAAAGAGATGGGGCAAAAGGAGTGGCTAATAAGTCGAGCTACACAAATAACTGGCTGATTTACTGCAAATTGAAAAATTATATGAGTAAACTCAACAAAAAGAAGAAGAAACTGTCTTATGAAGCCAAGATAAATTATATAAAGAATGATGGAAAAAACATTGGAGTACTTTAAATGAAATGATGGGCAGAAAGACAGCTAATGAAGCCACTGAAACCCTTAACAAAGAGCTGCAGTCTGTTTTGGAATGGGTGGCCAGTAAAAAAATGGTCCTGAACATCTGTAAAACTAAGAGCATTGTATTTGGTACAAATCATTCCCTAAATTCTAGACCTCAGCTCAATCAGGTAATGAATGGTGTCGCTGTTGAACAAGTTGATTATCTTGATTATTGTCCAGTTGTGTGGTCGAGTGCTGCAAGGAAAGAACTAAGTTGCAGCTGGCCCAGAACAGAGAAGCATGTCTTGCTCTTCATTGTAATCAGAGGGCTAATATAAATACTATGCATGCCAGTCTCTCTTGGCTAAGAGTTGAGGAGAGACTGACCGCATCACTTCTTCTTTTTATAAGAAACATTAACGTGTTGAAAATACCAAATTGTTTGCATAGTCAACTTACCCACAGCTCTGACACACACACTTATCCCATCAGACATGCCACCATGGGGTCTTTTCACAGTCCCCAAATCCAGAGCAAATGGAAGAAAGCGTACAGTATTATATAGAGCCATTATTGCATGGAACTCCGTTCCATCTCATATTGCACAAATGAACAGCAAACCTGGTTTCAAAAGACAGATAAAGCGACACCTCACGGCACAACGCCTATCCCCTATTTAACCTAGATAGTTTATGTGTATGTACTGATATGTAGGCTACGTGTCTTTTTTAAATTGATGTAGTTCTGTCTTTGAGCTGTTCTTGTCTATTAATGTTCTGTATTATGTAATGTTTCATGTTTTGTGTGGACCCCAGCAAGAGAAGCTGCTGCTTTTGCAACAGCTAATGGGGATCCTTAAAAAATACCAAATAATACCAAAGGTCAAATTAAACCCTTGTCACACAGTTGTTGAATGGGGGTGCTTTCACTGACTCATTGTGATAACATGGAGGAATGATGAGAACCCCTCATGCTGAATGAGATGAGTGCAGCTATAGAATGAGCCATGGTGCCCAAGTGCCTAGACACTTCCATCTGACAAAAGCCATCCCCACTGCCCTTTCAGCTGGGTAATGACATACAGTGGTGAATGGTGGCTGGTGGGGTGAGTTGGCTAGAAGCTTCAGATTATAACAGGAGAAGTGATGGCACAATGGCAACCGCAGTAATAGTTTGGACAAGTGCCAGACCTGAACCCTTTATTGTCACTTTTTGAACTTTTGTTTTCGCATGTTGTTGAGTTACAAAGTGGAATTGAAATAGATTTGAGCCCTAGGACCATTCCTCAGGACTACCTGGCATGATGACTCCCTGCTGTCCCCAGTCCACCTGGCCGTGCTGCTGCTCCAGTTTCAACTGTTCTGCCTGTGGCTATGGAACCCTGACCTGTTCACCGGACGTGCTACCTGTCCCAGACCTGCTGTTTTCAACTCTCTAGAGACAGCAGGAGCGGTAGAGATACTCTCAATGATCGGCTATGAAAAGCCAACTGACATTTACTCCTGAGGTGTTGACCTGTTGCACCCGCGACAACTACTGTGATTATTATTATTTGACCATGCAGGTCATTTATGAACATTTGAACATCTTGGCCATATTCTGTTATAATCTCCACCCGGCACAGCCAGAAGAGGACTGGCCACCCCTCATAGCCTGGTTCCTAGCCACCGTGCTTCTACACCTGCATTGCTTGCTGTTTGGGGTTTTAAGCTGGGTTTCTGTACAGCACTTTGAGGTATCAGCTGATGTAAGAAGGGCTATATAAATAAATTGGATTTGCTTTGATTAAATTGAATTGTACTTTCTTGTCATTGATCTACACAAAATAATATATAATGTCAAAGTGAAAAGAACATTCTATTAAAAAAAAAATACATAAAGTACCAGTCAAAAGTTTGGACACACCTACTCATTCAAGGGGTTTTCTTTATTTACTATTTTCTACATTGTAGAATAATAGTGAAGACATCAAAACTATGAAATAACACATATGGAATCATGTAGTAACCAAATCTAAATATATTTGATATTCTTCAAAGTAGCCACCCTTTGCTTTTATGACAGCTTTGCACACTCCTGGCGTAGAACATTCGGGAGCAGCTTAGTAATGTCATTTACTCGAGCTCCGGGATAGGACAGTGTTTTTGCACCAGGAACAGTGACATTTCAGCTGGCCAAAATCACGGCTGGCGAGAAGGACGAGGAAATCTGCCCACTTCCATGCTTCACAGGATTCGGAGAACCCTTTAAGGATGGGCGAGAGGCAGGATAACTTGAGCCCGTAGCTCCTAACGCCTGGTGCAGGCCTCTGACAGATGGAAAAGCCCCGCTCGATCCAGAGCAAGGACGAAAGGTTGCACAGTAGGCACAGAGTTCGCAGACACAGGTACCCCCAGCGATGAAGGAGTAGGAAGATCAGGCTCCAGGGCAGCGAAACTATTCATTGTTTGTATCCGCTTCGGGCTTCTCGTTGGGAGTGTAGCCTACTTTGCGTGAGGACGCTGTCTTCGGATTCCACAGCTCGTGACATGCAACCATAGTTAATTGGCATGCTCCTCTTGCTGTGCTCCTTCAACTCCACTATCACATGGGGGAGAAGAGGCAGGAGATGGCTCCCCTGGCGATTGAACTCCGGGCAACACCGGCCAGTCAGACAATGACAAACGGCAAGGCAGAGATGCAGCCAACAAGCGTGAACTCCGTCCAGCTACTGGTGTAGAAAAGGTAAACATTCCACTCTGCGTTTTCCCCAGTTTCTTACGCAGACTGGCGACCTGCTTGATCAAGGAAGCCACTTCAATCCTCGGCAAGCAAACAATTGCTGCATTGGAACTCCGAGTGATCCAGCTTGTCCCAAAACAAAGCGTAGTAGATACAGCTCCTACAGCGCTGGAACCGTTAATTTACTTCTCCAGACAAAGAGGGCTCCATTGCACAACTCATCTGGGACTAACTTCTTTAGCTTGATGGCTAGCTAAGGCTGGTGGCTCTGTCAAGCAGGCTTCAACCTGTCTGTTAAGTGGGATTCCGGGATAAAAAAATAGCGTTTCTAGCTGTTAAAAGCTAACCGCATCGCAGAATCCATGCAAAAACATGTTCAGTATTTATATCTAACGAAGATTGGTTACCTTTAGTCAAAAACAACAAAAACAACAAACCGAGTGTTTCCAGCATACAGTGTTCAGCTGCGCACTGGGGTGTTTTTCAGGATAAAAATAAACGGGACGGAGCTAAGCACAGGCACAATCCTATATGAAAACTTGCTTCAGTCTGCTTTACACGAGACACTGGGAGAGGAATTCACCTTTCAGCAGGGCAATAACCTACAACACAAAGCCAAATCTACACTGGAGTTGCTAACCAAGAAGACTTAAATCTGCTTCAAAATCTATGGCAAGATTTGAAAATGATCTTCTAGCCATGATCCTCAACACCATGACAGAGCTTGAAGAATTTTGAAAAGAATAATAGGCAAATATTGCACAATACAGGTGTGCAAAGCTCTTATGAGACATACCCAAGAAAACTCACACCTGTAATCGCTGCCAAAGGTGTTTCTACCATGTATTGAATCAGGGGGGTGAATACTTATCTAATCAAGGTATATTAGTGTTTTATTTTTCATTAACCTTTAAAAACATTTTTCTTACAATTTGACATTACAGAGTAATTTATGTAGATCGTTGACAAAAAAAATGACAATTCAATCCATTTTAATCCCACTTTGTAACACAATAAAATATGAAGAAATCCAAGGAGTGTAGACTCCAATAGCCCAATGACCACTCTGTCAGAACTACAGTGTTCCTTGGCAGAGATGGGAGAACCTGCCAGAGAGTCCAGACGGAAGCCCCTCTCGAGAAAAAAGCACATGACAGCAGGCCTGGAGTTTGCAAAAACGCATGAGAAGGACTGAGCGCCAAAGGCAAAAGATTCTGTGTTCTGTTGAGACAAACATTTTTACTCTTTGGCCTGAATTCAAAGCGCTATGTCTGGAAAAAAAAAGTTAAGACTCATCACTCGTCTAACACTATCTCTACCATGAAGCATGGTGGTGGAAGCATCAGGGCCTGGCAGACTGGTAAGGATAGAGGGAACAATGAATGGAGCCAAATACAGGCAAATCCTTGATGAGATCCTAGACTGGAGCGAAGATTTATGTTCCAGCGGGACAATGACCCCAAGCATACAGCCAAAGCAATGCTGGAATAGCTTCTGAACAAGAATGTAAAAGTCCTTGAATAAACCAGCCAAAGCCCAGACTTGAAAATCTGTGGAAAGATTTGAAGATTACTGTTCACCGCCGCTGCCCATCTAACTTAACAGAGCTTGAGAAAGTCTCCAAGGACGAATGGTAGAAAATCCCCAAATCCATATGTGCAAATCCATATGTGCAAAACAACCTAACCAAGATGACTCTAAGCTGTAATCGCTGCCAAAGGTGCTTCTAGAAAGAATTGACTCAGGGGTGTGAAACTTATGTAAATTCTGTATTTCTTTTTCAATACATTTGCTAAAATATCAAAAAATATTTTGTCATTTTGTCATTATGGGGAATTGTGTGTAGACCTATTTAATCCATTTTGAAATCAGGCTGTAACACAACAAAATGTGACTCACCACCTGGATTTTGGTTTTATGTAGCAAAATTTGAAATTGTGTTTCTTACATTGGATAAAATTAGACTCAGAGCTACAAAATGGCATATCATACACTGCATTTGAGGAACAATGGGAAACTAATTCTGCTCTGAAAATTGATAAATTTGCAAACTCACTTTTGAGAAAATGGCCTTTGAATGTTTTGGTATCTAGTGAAGAGCTCTAATTTGTCAACACCCATTCAGCATCGTTCACCCCCTCTTAAGCTTTAGCCCCACCCATCTCGTTTCGCTCTCGCAACGTTTAGAGTGCAAACTTGACGCTCTGGACGATGATTTGTTTACCTCTGGATAACATGAAAACAGCCTAACCAGCTCTGCTGTCAACAATTTCATTACGCTTTTTTGCTGACGTTTACTGACACCAACCATATTCAACGGGTGTTGTACACTTTAGCTTAAGACATGTAGCTAGCTAGCGAGGTAAACAATGAACCTAGCTAGGTAAACAACGTGTAAGATCACACACGTCACATAACGTCGACATTAGCTAACGAGCCAGCCATTTAACGTTAGTTAGTTAAACAACAATGAACATAGTGCCAATCATGTTGTTACTACCTTGCATGACTATGCTGGAGGCTAACCAACCAGGTTCAATGTTAGCTAGCTAACAGTAGGCTCAAACTAGCAAAGAAAACGGCTCTGGGATACGAATAATAATGTCATACACGTAACGTTAGCTAGGGAGCCAGCCAGCTAATGTTAGCTAGCTAACAGTAGACTTTAGCTTAAAATATGTAGCTATTTAGCTAGGTTAGCAATGAACCTAGCTAGGTAAACAACGTGTAAGATCACACACGTCATGTAACGTTAGCTAACGAGCCAGCCAGCTAACATTAGCTTGTTAAACAACAATGAACATAGTGCCAAATCACGTCGTTACTACCCTGCATGAATCTGCGGGCCCTAACCTACCAGGTTCAATGTTAGCTAGCTAACATTAGGCTCTAACTAGCAAAGCAAATGGTTCTGGGATACGAATAATAACATCATACACGTAACATTAGCTAGAGAGCCAGCCAGCTAACGTTAGCTAGCTAGCTAACAGTACACTTTAGCTTGAAATGAAACCACTTACTGTCAAAATTAGAAACATGTAACATCTGAAAATATAGCTAGCTAGACTATCTTACCCGTATACATCATCATGCATGATGGATGCGTCTCCCTGTCACGGATGCCATGCCACGGTTGCCCTTAGTTTGAAGATGTAAGATGTAAGACAGGTGTTTTCTCCATCTCTTTAGCTATCAAACTCTAATTCCACTGATTTCAAAACTCGATCCTCCAGAAAGTGGAGAGCAACACTTATGCAGCTCCACTACACAATATATTTTATAAAATGCAGCATTCGACAGGATTACCAACACAGACAGACCAGCTCAAATAGACAGAAGACAGACCAATCCGAACTCCGAAATGCCAATCCGAATATGGCAGACCAATCCGAACTCCTCTCTCGGCATGTCCAGCCCACTCATTATCTCAGCCAATCATGGCTAGTGGGAAGGTTGCTCACTTTTTCTGTGGCTAAACCGCTAAACCGTCCACGCTCGTAATTTAACAATTTTATTCGTATTTACAGATGGCATACAAGTTTGTTATTAAGGCACATGAAAGTTCACATGTTCCAGAAGGCAATTTTGCCAAAAAACACATTTTGATACAAAAAATACAAAACATTTTCAAATGGCTCTCCTGTGAAGTTGTGACTTGCGACATACGCCTAGTTTCCTGAAACGGGTCACAAAAGTGTTCAACAAATCTAAATATATTTTACATTTTAGATTCTTCAAAGTAGCCACCCTTTGCCTTGATGACAGCTTTGCACACACTTGGCATTCTCTCAACCAGCTTCACCTGGAATGCTTTTCCAACAGTCTTGAAGGAGTTCCCACATATGCTGAGCACTTGTTGGCTGCTTTTCCTTCACTCTGCGGTCCAACTCATCCCAAACCATCTCAATTGGGTTGAGGTCAGGTGATTGTGGAGGCCAGGTCATCTGATGCAGCACTCCATCACTCTCCTTCTTGGTCAAATAGCCCTTACACAGCCTGAAGGTGTGTTGGGTCATCGTCCTGTTGAAAAACAAATTATAGTCCCACCAGCAAAGTACCACTCACACCATCACACCTCCTCCTCCATGCTTCACAGTGGGAACTACACATGGGGAGATCATCCGTTCATATACTCTGTGTCTCACAAAGACAAGACGGTTGGAACCAAAAATCTCAAATTTCGACTCCAGACCAAAGGACAGATTTCCACCGGTCTAATGTCCATTGCTCGTGTTTCTGGGCCCAAGCAAGTCTCTTCTTATTATTGGTGTCCTTTAGTAGTGGTTTCTTTGTAGCAATTAGACCATGGAGGCCTGATTCACACAGTCTCCTCTGAACAGTTGATGTTGAGATGTGTGTGTTACTTGAACTCTGTGAAGAATTTATTTGGGCTGCAATTTCTGAGGCTGGTAACTCTAATGAACTTATCCTCTGCAGTAGAGGTAACTCTAAGTCTTAATTTCCTGTGGTGGTCCTCATTAGAGCCAGTTTGATCATAGCGCTTGATGGTTTTTGCGACTGCACTTGAAGAAACTTTCAAAGTTCTTGAAATTTTCCAGATTGACTGACATAATTTTTTTAAAGTAATGATGGACTGTTGTTTCTCTTTGCTTATTTGAGCTGTTCTTGCCATAATATGGACTTGGTTTTTACCAAATAGGGCTATCTTCTGTATACCATCCTTACCTGAACTGATTGGCTCAAACGCATTAAGAAGGAAAGAAATTCCACAAATTAACTTTTAACAAAGCACGCCTGTTAATTGAAATGCATTCCAGGTGACTACCTCATTTAGCTGGTTGAGAGAATGCCAAGAGTGTGCAAAGCTGTCATCAAGGCAAAGGGTGGCTACTTTGAAGAATATCACATATAAAATATATTTAGATTTGTTGAACACTTTTTTTTGTGTTATTTCATAGTTTTGATGTCTTCACTATTATTCTATAATGTAGAAAATAGTAAAAATAAAGAAAAACCTTTGAATGAGTAGGTGTGTCCAAACTTTTGACTGGTACTGTATTTATCACCCCAGAATGGCCGTTATTCCAGAGGAGCAATATTTTGTTATGATGCATTTAATTCGCACAAAACGTATAAACAAAAGCATTCACTGTGAAAGTCGATACATGTAGGCCCTTCATATATATGCTATGCGAAGCACATTAAATGTATTGAATTCAATAAAACAAGACTTGTGACTGTCGAATTTGTATAGAGCCTCACAATCATCACACATAACATAACACTGCTATCATCCTCTTTTACCACTACACCAAATATTTTCAAAATGTTTATTTTATAGCTCTCCTTTCTCTTTATTTTAACTCTCCTTTTGCAGCTTTTGTTTTATTGAATTAAACTTCGACAATGTCCCTTTTGCATCCAACTTTTTCTGCCCTTCCCAAAAGCATTATTTGGCGATTGGCTGTATAGGCTATTTGGTGCACATACAGTTAATGTCACGAGTTCTACCGAAGGTGGCTCCTCTCCCTGTTCGGGCGGTGCTCGGCGGTCGTCATCGCCGGTCTACTAGCTGCTTCCGATCCCTTTTTCCCTTTTAGTTTGGTTTTGTCTGTCCTGTGTTTCACCTGTTTTGAGTTAGGTTCATTAGGGGGTTATTTAGTCTCGCCCTACCAGGTTGGGTTCGTGCGGGATTGTTTTGTGTTACCTGTCGTGGTTTTGGCGTTGCGTTATATTTTGTTTGTCTTATGTGGACTGGCGTTTCTTTCTGGACTGTGTTCCGGCCCTTTTGGGTGGATTATTTTGTCAGCTATTTTATGCCTGTTCATGATGTTTTGGACTCAGGAATAAACGCTCTGCTAGTGCATATTTGGTCTCCTGCGCCTGACTTCACCCCCCCCCCCCACACCACCACTCCTAGAGAGTATTGACAGTTTAAACCCCTATGTAAATTGCACAATAATTATACTTTTTTAATGTTTTTAAGGTATTGTTTCTCTTTATTCAACCCGTCCGCTACCCACCCGCCCTTTAGCCCCACAATATTTATTGACCCTAAACCCGTCTGCCCAGCGACTGCAGGTTATGAGTCTACCCGCGCATAACTGGCCTCCATACATGCCTTATAAGCTGTATTAAGTCTGTTTGTTCAATAATCATACACACACGCATACACGCATAGCTTACAGCTAGAATATTATTCATATCGAGGCATTCAGTAAAAGCTGGACGATTATTTATCACCTCTTTTCAACTGTAAATTACTTTCCACCCTCTGTCACCCCCCTATAACTCTCCTATTCACTCCCCAGTAACAAGGTAGACGTTTATTTAATAGGTAATTTGCAGCAAGGCCCTTTAATCAATAACCGAGTAACGTGCGGTGCTCAATCAGAGGCAACTAATCTGCTGTGGAGTTCCCATCACGTTCAATAAGAGAGACTTTAATGGCCAAGGCCTACATCCACGGAATGCAAGGAGCCTTCTAGTCAATTAAATGGCTTTTTGAAAAGCCGACTGAAGTTTATTTCCACCAACATTTGAGGGAGCAACGCACAAGACATCTTTCAAGTGCTTGGGGCCAGTCAGAAAAATAATATCACCTTTAGAGAGAGAGAGAGAGAGAGAGAGGTGGAGAGAGAGGGCTAGATAGTATAGCATGGACTTTTCTGAAATATTTTATGCGACAAAAGCAAAAAGTGCAAACAGGGTGTTGTAGACTCCTGGCAGAGAATTCTTAACAGGTGTTCTAATACGGCTTACTTCCAGCTATCTACAGTCTAGACAGGCATTAGAGATGCATTGATCGCTGAGGAATGTTCATCAGGCCCCTTAATTGATGCATAGCATCAATAGTGAAGAGGTGACTCCGGGATGCTGGCCTTCTAGGCAGAATTCCTTTGTCCAGTGTCTGTGTTCTTTTGCCCATCTTAATATTTTATTTTTATTGGCCAGTCTGAGATATGGCTTTTTCTTTGCAGCTCTGCCTAGAAGTCCAGCATCCCGGAGTCGCCTCTTCACTGTTAATGTTGAGACTGGTATTTTGCGGGTACTATTTAATGAAGCTGCCAGTTGAGGACTTGTGAGGCGTCTGTTTCTCAAACTAGACACTCTAATTTGTCCTCTTGCTCAGTTGTGCACCAGGGCCTCCCACTCCTCTTTCTATTCTGGTTAGAGCCAGTTTGCGCTGTTCTGTGAAGGGAGTAGTGCACAGCGTTGTACGAGCTCTTCAGTTTCTTGGCAATTTCTCACATGGAATAGCCTTCATTTCTCAGAACAAGAATAGACTGACAAGTTCCAGAAGAAAGTTCTTTGTTTCTGGCCATTTTGAGCCTGTAATCGAACCGACAAATGCTGATGCTCCAGATACTCAACTAGTCTAAAGAAGGCCAATTGTATTGCTTCTTTAATCAGTACAACAGTTTCAGCTGTGCTAACATAATTGCAAAAGGGTTTTCTAATGATCAATTAGCCTTTAAAAATGATCAACTTGGATTAGTTAACACAACGTGCCATTGGAACACAGGAGTGATGGTTGCTGATAATGGGCCTCTGTATGCCTATGTAGATATTCTATTAAAAATGTGCCGTTTCCAGCTACAATAGTCATTTACAACATTAACAATGTCTACACTGTCACGTCCTGACCAGTAAAAGGGGTTATTTGTTATTGTAGTTTGGTCAGGGCGTGGCAGGGGGTGTTTGTTTTGTGTGTTTCGGGGTTTTGATGTATGTTCTATATTTTTTATTTCTATGTTTATTCTAGGTTTTTTCAATGACCTCCAATTAGAGGCAGCTAGCTGGTGGTTGTTGTCTCTAATTGGAGGCCATATTTAGTGTGTTCGTTTTCACTTGTGTTTGTGGGTGGTTGTTCCTAGTATAATCTGTGCACCTTACTGGACTGTTTTCGTCGTTTGTTTTGTTTAAGTGTTTTTTTCTTTAATAAAAATAAGAAGATGAGCACTTTACCCGCTGCATTTTGGTCCACTCCTTACGACGCCTATGACATACACTGTATTTCTGATACATTTTATGTTATTTAATGGACAAAAAATTTGCTTTTCTTTCAAAAACAAGGACATTTCTAAGTGACCCCAAACTGTTGAACGGTAGTGTACGTAATAACAAAGCACTTTTTACATAATAATAAAGCACTATTGTTCCTCAAAAACTCAGAGAGGAAACAAATGATCCATTCCCCTGGTACTCCCATCTCCCCAACACATCAAACAACACCAAAAGCACGTGGTCCCTACATACCGTCTGTTTTGTTTTATTGGCTAGCAGAGAGGCTGTCAAACACTGGCTTAGCAGATGGTCTGAAGCGGCCCTCATTACTACCTTGTTACATAAGCTCCCGGTGGTCCCTGCCTGCATGGTGCCTAACAAGGGGGCAAGGAAGGTGGAGCATCTGTTTGGGGACCGCCATATGGATCTGTGCTGCCTGTCAGACACTGAGAGAGACCGACTGACCTCTTTCACTAAGCACCCTGTTCATACTGCAGCTCCTGGACAGCTCTGACACATTTCCGCTGTCGGGCTGTTCCTACGGGAATGAAGCTAGTGGTTAAGTATGACTCTATGACACTTGTGACCGCCTTACACATTTTGATGGATAGAACTACAGCTCACCGAGAAAGGGGTGGTTTCATAACAATGCTTTCTCTTAATCACTGGAATACCATATGCAGTAATTACAGAGGAGCATTTCAAAACATCAACGAGAGTCACTGGATAAGTGACACCTTCCAGATAATCTGCATTGAGGTTTTTTCTGCAATACAATACGGTGCAAATGTTTATTTGGGTTGGAAGGGTGACCATTACCTACGATCATGTGGTTGCAGACGTCGCAGAAAGTGGGCTTCTTAAAGATGTGCTCCATGAAGCCGTGTCCAGTGGGGTCGATGGCGTGGGGGTGGCGTCCTGGGGAGTAGACCAAGGAAGGGGGGGCACATGGGATGGCCGGGGGTGCATTAGAGATCACCAGGTTGGAGGTTGAGCGAGGGGGGGCATGGTGGACAGGGTGGATGGGATTGGCCACCGTAACCCCGATGATGCTCATTTGGCCTGTGATGCTGCTGTTGTCCGAGAGCAGCTCTGTCGACAGCTTGGCGTCACTGTTGTTGCGCTGGAAGAAATTGTCTGCGCTCTTGCTGCGCATTCTCTTGGTTTTGAAGGAAAAGGAGCGCTTCAGCTTCTGCATCTGGAGAGAGAGAGCGAGAGAGAGAGAGAGAGAGAGAAGCTTGAGAAGAAATTGACTATAGTCCCATCATAATATATTAAACCATGTTTATTACATACCGTACAGTATGTATCAAATTCAGTCAATCTTGCTCATGACTGTAGTATGTATGGGTATCTTTGCTCCTGAAATTGCCATCACTATACGCATTACATCTGTACAAGGTTCCGTAAAGTCCTGTTCTGCACTATTACTCCTTATGACTTCTCATTGGGCTGTTCCAAGAAAACTCACATTTAGTCTTGCCTCAACTGAAAGAGAAAACCATTCATGAATTTTCAGTCATTTGTAGCTTTCTGATGCTCAAAATTGCCCACTTACATTGCCAGGGCAACCTGATTTTGTTGTTGTTGTGAAAACTCTGTATACAGTAGGTCCGGTCCCCCACCACGAAAGGAAATGCAATTTCCTGGGTTAGGCTATGCATCATAGAGGTAGCTTATCATTTCTACCATGCTGGGCGGCAATTCCGTGCCACAATTTCATTACTGCTTCTCTTTTTTAAACTATAATTTATAGAGCAACCCTGGAGACAGGAAACAGCTCCTCTACAACCTCTAGAAAATGTATTTCCTCATCTTGAAGGACTTATCGTTTACTACGCTCCCACTTGGGTCGTGACAAAGTCTCAACCGAATGATTCTCCAACAAACGATCATTTCATTGCTTCCGTATCTGTCCAGTCAGTGGCTGCAGCGTCACATTGTAAATAAGAATTTGTTCTTAACCGACTTGCCTATTTAAATAAAGGTTAAATAAAATACAAAAATAAACATTGAAGAACACTTCTTTATAAATGATGGTGAATGACGGTCATAGAATGGTCTCATAAAAACACGATGTTCAATTACACAGGACAGGCTTGGCTCTGTAATGGGGACCCAACACCAGGGTGAATTGAGTGTCTATTTTCTGTTTGCTATTTAGGTGCATTTGTCCCTGCTGTTCAATCGAGTACAGGCTTAACTGAACGAACAACAAAGACGGAATGCAATATGACATTTTATTAAATAGTTTGGGGAATGACCTCGTTTCCGAGGGAAAATCCTCAGAGCCAGATGATGTGATGGCAGGTAGCCCTATGCAGGGCTGCTGGCATCGAAGCCCTCCGCCCGCTGGGGTAAAGGAGTTTCAGTGACGGGCCTTAAGATTATTTTAGCTGCTGGTGGTGGGGAAGTGGATGGTTGTTGAAAATTGTTGCCAAAAAACAGCAAGTGAGAGAACATGGGTAAGTTGACATACAGTATAAATACATCCCAAGGATTACACCCATTGGTTGAGAAAGAGGAAGGTGATAATTGCAAACGTGAGCCCATAGGTTAAACAGCAAGTGTGAGGAATGTGCAATATTGTGCCGTGTTATAGGCTATAAGGTAAGTAGGTGAATGACATTCCGCACATGGCTAATAGGAAAGAGGAGAAGTAACAAGACGCTATGTTGATGATGATACATTTGTATTCATTCCCAATATGCCCATGGAATAGGAAACAAAAGTGAATTATGTTATGCTTCAGACCAGCCTTCATGATTGAACTTTCGTAAACTACATTTGATCTGGTTTTATTAGATTGGCCTCAACAATGATTTCTAGGTTACATGACTGGAAAGTGTTGAGGTTAACACACATAAGCCTATACAGTCAGAGGATCATTAATGTTTTGTTAAGTTGAAATCACCTGTGGTGATCAATGATTGTATAACAGTTGAAATCAACTGAGTGGAGTTGTGGCAGCAAGTGTATGATCATGACCTATTGATTACTCAGGTCAATCTGGAAACAATCGATCCAGCCCTCTACCACCCACACATCACGGTACTCTGGGAATTCACTGCAGCTTTGATGTAGCCTAGCCTTCACTCTAGGAGATGGTGATTAGGAAAGAAAACACCTATCGATAATGTTCAGAAACACACAACGTCCTCACTGAGAAACGCTACCTATTCTGTTTGTTTACCTTCTTAGTAATGAGATGGAAATGAAACTACGGTCCAGATAAAAATGTTGGCATACATTGTGGCATCTTGAAAGTCAAATTGTAACGTTATCTCTCTTTCCACTTCGATTCAAGTCTAATTGAATTAAACAGATAAGGTGGGGTAAGACATGAGCTGATAACTTATCTAAGGAATCCTGTATGCCTATGTAGATATTCCATAAAAAATGTACTGTTTCCAGCGACAATAGTCATTTACAACATTAACAATGTCTACACTGTATATCTGATCCATTTGTAGTTATTTTAATGGACAAAAATGTGCTTTTCTTTCAAAAACAAGGACATTTGTAAGTGACCTCAAACTTTTGAACGGTAGTGTATAAAATATATATTGTCCACTCTCTCCCTCTCTCCCTCCCTCAGTAAGGGGATGATCTGTCTGTGTTATGATTAAGTCACAGAGCTACTATGGAATTAAACAGAAAATGTACTGTACCTCAATTCTAAAACGATTTGACATGCATTATATTGTATAGAAAACATTTGTACCTATATATTGCTTCCCAACTATGAAAAATAAAACTAACTACTTTCTGGACGAAGAGCTTTCAGCTATTTCTATTTCTAAACAATGAAGGCTCAAGGATGCAATGTTCTCTTTCTCAAGACTGGAAATTAACATAAAGGTTGTCAGCATAATAAGAAAATAAATGCATCAAGCAACACCAGACTGTGGGTGCACGATTGGGAAATAGCTGGGTGTTGATACGGGATCTATCACAAGAGCAATAGCCACATGGACAAGCTTAAAAGGACCCATGAGAAGGGGGGGGGGGGGGGGGGGGGGGATTTCAAGCTAAAACCTAATTTACCAAAAACACCTTAGGGAATATGATGAATTACGATTTTCCCAAGGAAGCTTAAATAGTGTTTGTCATTAAGACTATACAAAATGAGTTTTAGCAAAGAGACTAATGCAAGTTTTGATAGGGCACTTAACTTTTCTTACTTTATGAACCCCAACTTTTCCTTAAAAGGAAAAACCATAAAAGTCACATTCAAATGAATGAAAGAGTCCTTATATGGTGTCTTCAAAGAAGTAGCCTAGCTTCTTTCTCTGCGACTTCATGAACATGGATTACAAATGGTTTATTATGCATTTTGAGCGTAATCAACAGTCTGTGTGTTACATTGTTGAATCACACATGTGAGGTATGGTTCCATGTACTACTCTGACCTTCTAGAATGCCCTAGAACCCTCAAACTCAACTCTGGACCTCGAAGCCAGTTCCACTGCGTTTTTTTTATTGTTCCCCTCTAATCAGGGAGTGATTTAGACCTGGGACACCAGGTGGGTACAATTAATTATCAGGTAGAAAAGAAAACCAGCAGGCTCCAGACCTCATAGGGTAAGAGTTGAATACCCCTGCCCTAGAGTATCAAGGGAATTCTGGGAGCAGGCCAGTAACCGAAAGGTTGCTGGATCGAATCCCAGAGCTGACAAGGTAAAAATCTGTTGTTCTGAGCAAGGCAGTTAATCCACTGTTCCCAGGGCGCCAATGTCGATTAAGGCAGCCCTCTCTGATTCAGAGGGGTTGGGTTAAATGCTTTTCCCTTTCTACGATATTATTTCTGATTATTAAAGAGTATAATGACACCTGGCTAAATAGCTCATTATCCATTTAGAAATCAATCAACATACTCAAAGTCATGCACCTCTCTCAAAGGAACCCAACCATAGCATCCCAACTGAGACACCTGGAAGCAAGTAGTACAGTTGCTTACCCACAGCTGCTAACTATGCCAGGATACCTACCACGAATCCCTTCAAATCGCACAGTCTAGTGACCACATTTACTGATGTGTAGGGATAGGGAGTGCTACAGTAATGTAACAATGAAAGGGAAAGAGTTCTCATTTTGCCATCGCCGGAGCAACTGGCTGCCATGGAGAGGAAATGGAAAAACTGAAATGAAAACAGGTCAGTGATGAAAGAAAAACTCAGAAGCGTGTCTAAAGTGTCCTGCTTAAGCCCGAGAGCTTTGGGACAGGAAGGGAGCGTAACTGGTTTAAAATCTACAACTGTAGTGATAGTGATTGGTCCAGTATTTTACATCTAATTGAAGTACTTACACAGGGTTACAGGTGACCCAGAAAAATGTGGGTGTGGACTACAAAACTACAGATATGGGATATTAATTTGATCACTATTGTTGCTGAGAATATTCCTGCAGAGCAGGAAATGCAAACGTATAGTTATGAGTATAGTGTAAAAGGCTTCTAAAGTTTGTAAATTCCACTTTGAAATTTCAGACTTGATTTGCCCTAATGAAAAATGTATCAACCCCTATAAAAATGTCCTGCAACCGCAGTTTCGTGGTTTTGTTGAAAGAAGTGTAACTATGTAAGGTCGTCGGCTGCCATACCTCCTATCAAGGTATTGATGAGCTGTGCATTCTTTTATGGGTAATTTCCTGTTGCTGCAGAGTTATTTCCTTTCTGTTCATGATTATTTTTCTGCTGTAGCAAACTGGCTCAAATTAAGAGCTTACATCTGTAGACAAAATGCCAATGGCAGAGCTGGAACAATCCTATAGTTCCCACATTGCAACCCCCATAACTTGTAGGGTCCATCTGTCTGTCCTATTCATACATATTAAGCTGTTTATGATACTGTACTTTCATTGGCAAGGTTGAATGTCATAAATTAATATTATTGGCTGAAAACAATAAGTGCAAAAACTAAATTCAGACTAAAGGAACTCAGGGACAAACAATGTTGTTATGAAAGGATATTAAGCTATAATGCAAACTAGTTGCCTAGAATAGCATTTCAGAGTACAGGCTTAATTTTTCAATCATATAACTCTACTTCAATAATGCCTATTATGGGACAGATAGGTTTTAATTAACATTTTTGGAATACATAACTGAATACATTAGATATGTATGAATGGGTGGAATATACAGTGTGAATATCTTTTTGTTTCCACCATAGTGCATAAGTGAAGTATGACGATGTCCAATATATGAGCCATTAAAAATATACAACATAGCAAATTCATAGAATAAGCTACATTTGTCAAATACATGTCAAAGCTTTGGCTGTTCCAGACTGAGAGGCTGCATATTTAAAATATACAAAATATATAATTCATTGAACAGGCTAAATTTGTAAAACACATGTCTAAGCTTTGGCTGTTCCAGATTGAGAGGCAGTCATGCAGCCTCTTTATCTATTTAATACCCTTTCACGATCTATTGACTAATGGAATGGTCGCATCACCTAAAAACGACCTTCTTGGGTACACTACCTTTGTCTCCTGTTGACTAGCACTGGGCGCTGGTGACTGAGGGGTCTCGTGCTGATCGCGCTCGTTCTTGCCCAAACTCTCGTCCTGCATGATGTTAGCCGGTGGAATCATTTTCTCTCCTCTTGGACAAAAAATAAAATAAAACTGAAAGAGCAGCTTCGTGTTGCGTTGAGGAAGTTTTCACACTCTTAAATATCCCAGTTGGCTACATATTTCAGTGTTTTCCTGTCTTCGTCGTTTGACTTCTTCAACTGTCCTTGTGAAGAGAAGTCTGTCTGATGCCGGCGGTTCTGGAATACGGTAGATGATGTCTTGAATTCCGTCGAAAGGGAAAGGTAGGCTACAGAATCGACTCTGATGAAAATAAAACAATTAGGTGTGTAGAATAAGGTTTTAAAATTACCTTTAGGTATGTGGACACACACTTGTAAGCCACAAGTGTTAGAATTCACCCACTATCGACTCTGTTCAGTACTTTCCACCACTCTTGT
This sequence comes from Salmo salar, assembly GCF_965601325.2. Lineage (NCBI taxonomy): Eukaryota > Metazoa > Chordata > Actinopteri > Salmoniformes > Salmonidae > Salmo > Salmo salar. The sequence goes on along the minus strand of NC_138299.1, from coordinate 10,183,829 downwards.
GCTGCGTAATGTTGGCAACAACACATCCGTGTCCATGCGCGCGCTGCCTCTGGTCTCGAGCTGTTCTTGCCCTTGCTGTCCTGTCAGTGATCAGCTGGATTCTGCTGTCAGCTTGTTTATCCGTGGATAGCTGAGCTAGAGATCTGTATATAATGACGAGATGATAATGCCTCCGCCCTAACAATGGGAGTCCTTGTCCCAAGGACGGGAAGGCAGGCAACAAGTTGAGGTGCAAAATAAATGGAAACTCATTGGGCTTATTTTGGACAGATTTTGGCTAGACTAAAACCTCTCGCTTATTCTCTGTTTGAGCGCTTGCCTCATGGTGGATGTGGAGGGATGGGGTCTTTCTTGTCAATGTAGTTTGGTAAGGCAGTCCCAGACATCCTTCTATTTTTGTCATCATAAATTTCAGAAAGAATACTACATGAATTTGGTTATTATTCTTTGGTCAGATTGAAGCAGGCAGCAGGCAGGCTATCATATTTAATATACAATGAGTTTGAAAAACATTAAGAACACCTTGCTAAGTTTGAGTTGCACCCCCTTTTGCCATCAGAACAGCCTCAATTTGGTGTTGAAAGTTTTCCACGGAGATGCTGGCCCATGTTGACTTCAATGCTTCCCACAGTTGTCAAGTTGTCTGGATGTCCTTTGGATGGTGGACCATTCTTGATGTTTTTCCAAATCTCTAGTGTTCAGTGTTTTCATTCCTTAGCCCACTGCAACCGCAGTTTTGTGTTTTTGTTGATAGAAGTGTAACTCTGTAAGGTCGTCGGCTGCCATACCCCCTTCGTGTCAAGGTATGATGAGTTGTGCATTCTTTTATGGGTCTTTGGGCAACAATGCTGTACTCGACTGTCAGTTGACTAACTGTAGCACGTCTGTTGCTCTGTACAATTCGTGTCAGCCTCCTTTGTCCTCTAACATCAATGCCTGTCGTTGGCTGGATGTCCTTTGGGTGATGGACCATTCTTGATACACACAGGAAACTGCTGAGAATAAATAAAAAACAGCAGCATTACAGTTGTTGACACACTCAAACCTGGTGCACCTGGCACCTACTGTACTACCATACCCCGTTCAAAGGCACTGAAATATTATGTCTTCCCCATTCACCCTCTGAATGGTACACATACACAATCCATGTCTCAATTGTCTCAAGGCTTAAAGATCCTTCTTTAACCTGTCTCCTTCCCTTCATCTACACAGATTGAAGTGGATTTAACAGGTGACATCAATAAGGGATCATAGCTTTCACCTGGATTCACCTGGTCACTCTATGTCATGGAAAGAGCAGGTGTTCCTAATGTTTTGTACACTCAATGTATACTGTATATTATAAACTGGGTGGTTCAAGCCCTGAATGCTGATTGGCTGAAAAAAACATGTATTTTTACCCTTCTAATTACATTGGTAACCAGTGTATAATAGCAATAAGACACCTCGAGGGTTTGTGGTACATTGGCCATATACCACACCCCCTCTGGCCTTATTGCTTAAATATACGTGTTTGGTATGTTGGGCAAGTTGTTTGCAGGGCCTTTTGATTTTATGGGAAATCTCAGTCAATGTCACCTCCCGGGTTCTGTAAGATTCATTCATACAGTTATATCATTTATTTTCTGAAATACTGTATGTTATACAATCATGATAAACTTTTCACTACAGTCTAATTCATATTCTGGCAATACTTTCACCTTGAAGTTCTATAACGCCATGACGTTTGGTATAATTCATTTGTCTTTCTCCATACCTTCAACCTTACTTCTACAGTAGAGCAGAAACAGAATTCTGCGCGAGACAGTCAATACAATTAGACAGACATGCGTCTTTATTGCCAATCAGTTTGGTATTATTCCCCAATATGTTGTAGCCACAAACAAATTATGCATATATTTTAGATTTTTTTCTCATGTGTTGTCATTATGTTTTAATTGACTTGGTTTGTAGTGCAGGACTATAATGAAAAGCAAATTTACAAATGAATCCCTGTCTTGTGATCCTAGTAGTGACAGATCACTCTGCCTCCCCCAAGGCTCCCCTGTGAGGTGATGTCCTTGAAATAATAGCAGAGCGAGCTAGACTGCAGCCTCTCTGTGACTTGAATACAAACACCACAACAGAGCAGGTTATGAAATACAGATATTATGCTACTGATCTTATATCAGGATGCATTAATCCAAAAATAGTAAGGGTCAGAAATAACAATAATCTTAACATCATAGCATTGTCTATATTTTTTATTTTTTTATTTAACTAGGCAAGTCAGTCAAGAACAAATTCTTATTTACAATGTCTGCCTACCCAGGCCAAACCGGATGACACTAGGCCAATTGTGCGCCGCCCTATGAGATTCCCAATCACGGCCGGATGTGATACAGCCTGGATCCAAACCAGGGACTGTAGTGACGCCTCTTGCGCAGAGATGCAGTGCGTTAGACCGCTGCGCCACTCGGGAGCCCATATGTCTGAAATCAATTCTGATATGTAGTTCACTCTACGATTTTTGGTATTATCCTGCAGGCCTAGTGCTGCTTGAAATGAATGAAGACAGCAAGCCCTAAATAACATGGCAGTTGTGTGTATTCAAGGATGCCAAGGGAAGCCAGGCATCCCAAAAACATTTATCAACCAAAAAAATGTAAAGCATAAAATAATGTATCTTTCGTCTCTCTGTGTTTCATCATTTTCCTTGAATTCGCAAGAGGCTGAATGTATCTCACAGGAGAATGCATCCGAGAGAGCAAAACAGCGCCCCTCTGTCTCTCCATGTGTAGGCCATCTATCTGATGCTGTCTGGTCCAAACGAGTATAACATTGTTGCCGCCCGTTGCATTGAAGGGAAGCCAGCGAGCATCTGTCCTCCCTTGACAAAAAAACATATCAACAATTTGCCAATCAGCATTGAGCTAAACTGAGCAAGCTCAACTGTGAATGGTCCTGGCGCAGCAAAAACTGTGTTAAGGGAAGCCAGCTTGGATTTGCCGTGACTTCTATCAAATCCAATTGAAAGCATAAGTAATTTACAGAAAAACTTGAATTATTGCATCTCGTTATGTTGTTGTCCTCCAGTGCCTAGCTAGCCAGCTAGCTAAAATTGGCCCTTTCCTAAATTAGCCATGGATGGAGATAGGGATTTGGACTTGTTGTTTTACTTAATTCTCCGTATTGGCCAATGATAATGACGGTGATTCTGATCCAACCATAAATTCATACATTGTTGTGCCCCTGGCCTGAGAGGATGGAAGTTCATTTTGGCCACAAAGTCTTTCTTTCATCAGCATAAAGACTCAACAGTGTCAGATCAACAGGTTCATGATACTTCATTATCTCTAATGAAATCAGTCACAAGTGAGTGAGAAGAACTCACACAAGTGAGTGAGGGTGACTCAACCAAGATGGTGGGTTACCGAGAACCAACTCATCTGCGATTAAGACGAAAATGCATCACCACTTGCAGACAGGAAGTGGGAAAGTGAAGGAGAAGAAACACTATAATCTCTACTCTCAGCTGCTGGTCATGACTAAGAGCCAAAGGGCTAGGAGAGATGCAGGGTTAATTATATCAAATTAAGGGTCTAGGCTGAGGCACTGTGATGAGCTGACTTGTGTAATTTCATGGCTGACAGACTGATTATCACAGATTATTTCTTTTCTATCAGTTCTTTCTTTTTTTTTTCTTTCCTTAAACACCAAGACTCTGCTTAAAGAAAACAAAGGCTACAGCTTCACCTCTGCCATTGGGAAAATTTTAGTCCAATTTACCCCATTGTTCTCTCAGGCAAGAGTTCAGATATGACAGTTTGAAGACTTCCAGGGTTGGAAACTAGATTTATTTCGCATTATAACTCCAACATGCAGTTGCGGTTCTATGCCAGTCTCTGGAAGAAATCCAGTGAGATTGTTTGCGTGTTATGGAACTCCACAGTATAATGTACATCCTATCAGGACAGGATCTGCAAAGACATTTTGTAAGACTTCTCCATGATTTAGCAAACAACACTATTGAAGTGCTAATCTTCATTGACCTTGTCAGTGAATGTTCACACTCTGTTCTTGGTACCAGAATCATAGTGCCAGGCAGCCACTTTATGGAATTATATTTGCTAGGTGGAATGAGGGATGATAAATACATGAATTAACTTGAAATTACCTTTTAAGCACTGCATGACTGAAAGTCTTGAATAATGAGCGGTCGTCATCATTAACTTCTCAACTGGATATAAATGGGTGCCAGCTTTATTTTTCACATTGGGGGAATTCCAAAGCACAGAAGAAACACTTAAAAATGACAAATATCCACTTGAAATAGTGTTGACATTCACAAGTTGACTGTTTGAGAGCCCAGTGCATGTGGTTCCCTTGGCAACATTTCAGCAACTTGCAATTTCCCCCAAATTCAATCGCATTCCACACTGCCCTTTCCCACCTGGACAAAAGGAACAGCTATGTGAGAATGCTGTTCATTGACTACAGCTCAGCGTTCAACACCATAGAGCCCACAAAGCTCATTACTAAGATAAGGACCCTGGGACTAAACACCTCCCTCTACAACTAGATCCTGGACTTCCTGACGGGCCGCCCCCAGGTGGTAAGGGTAGGCAACAACACATCTGCCACGCTAATTCTCAACACCGGGGGCCCCTCAGGGGTGCGTGCTTAGTCCCCTCTTGTACTGCCTGTTCACCCACGACTGTGTGGCCAAGCACGACTCCAACACCATTATTAAGTTTGCTGACGACACAACATTGTTAGGCCTGATCACCGACAACGATGAGACGACCTATAGGGAGGAGGTCAGAGACCTGGCAGTGTGGGTCCAGGACAACAACATTTCCCTCAATGTGAGCAAGACAAAGGAGTGAATCGTGGACTACAGGAAAAGGAAGGCTGAACACGCCCCCATTCACATCGATGGTGCTGTAGTGGAGCGGGTCGAGAGTTTCAATTTCCTTGGTGTCCACATCACCAACAAACTATCATGGTCCAAACACACCAAGACAATTGTGAAGAGGGCACGACAACACCTTTTCCCCCTCAGGAGACTAAAAAGATTTGGAATGGGTCCCCAGATCCTCAAAAAGTTATACAGCTGCACCCTCGAGAACATCCTGACTGGTTGCATCACTGCCTGGTATGGAAACTGCTCGGCATCCGACTGTAAGGCGCTACAGAGGGAAGTGCATATGGCCCGGTACATCACTGGCTTCCTGCCATCCCGGACCTATATACTAGGCGGTGTCAATGGAAGGTCCAAAAAATGGACAAAAATTCCAGTCACCCAAGTCATAGACTGTTCTCTCTAATACCGCATGGCAAGTGGTACCGGAGCGTCAAGTCTAAGTCAAAAAGGCTGCTGAACAATTAATAAAATGGTCACCCGGACTGTTTACATTGACCCCCCCCCCCCCCCCCCCCTTACACTGCTGCTACTCGCTGTTCATTATCTATGCATAGTCACTTTACCCCTACCTACATATACAAATTACCTTGACTAACCTGTACCCCCTCACATATATAGCCTCTATAGTTATTTTATTGTGTTACTTTTTAGCGTATTTTCTTAACTCGATTTCTTGAACTGCATTAAAGGCTTGTAAGTAAGCATTTCACGGTAAGGTCTACACATGTTATGTTCGGCGAATGTGGCAAATAACATTTGATTTGATTTGATTAGAAAATTCCATAATTCCATAGTCCATTAGCTTGTGTATCAAATTAAATAACATTTTATTTGGCACATGCTTCGTAAACAACAGGTCTAGACTAACGATGAAATGCTTACGGGTCCTTTTCCAACAATGCAGAGTTAAAGATAAAAAATAAAATAGAATTAGTGACACGAGGAATAAACACATATTGAATAACGAATAACAAGTAAAAATAACATAGCTATATACAGGTAGTACCAGTACGAAGTCGATGTGCATGGGTACGATGTAATTGAGGTAGCTTGTACATATAGGTACTGTATGGGTAAAGTGACTAGGCAACAGGGTAGCAGCAGCGTATGTGGTGAGTGTGAAAGTGTGTGTGTGTGTGAGTGTGTGGCGTCATTATGCATGTGTGCACATGTTATGTGTGTGTGTGTGTGTGTGTGTGTGTGTGTGTGTGTGTGTGTGTGTGTGTGTGTGTGTGTAGGTAAGAGTTCTTTGTGTAATCTATTCTGGGAGAGGACTGTATGGCACAAGCCCATCTATTAGCAATCAACTGAATTCTAAATTGGAGAAAATGGAAATCAAATAAAGAATACCCCAATCACAGCCCTTTAACAACATAATGTACAGTAGCAACACCAATATCAACCATCCTTTGATTTCATTTCAGATGAAGAAATGAAGAAATATAGAAACTCAGGCTTTTGGTGGCCATTCAAAGGATTGTATTTACTATATGGATGTTGTGTGATACACAGAGAATAGAGAAACAATGGGTTTGGCTGTGATAGATGCGCCTTTTGCGATAACGGTCAATTCCTTGGGAGTACCTTTCATGATTTAGTCCTTGTACGTTGCAGTCATATCTACAGAATCAGTGCTGTGCTGTCAGACCCACTGCCTCCAGAGAACACACACACACCACACACACATAACATCCATTAGAGCCCACAGATGCTACTCATTAAGGGGAGGTCATTTCAAGTCTCTCCAAGCGGTCTCATCACATACTGTGTGTGGCTACAGTCTAGTATAAAAACACGCTCGATATTCTCGAATGCATTCAAAAGTCTGCTTTTTACCATTATGACATTACATTTATAGTCATCACAAAGGAACAAGAGAGCTGGTGTGTTAATAATAATAAGAATAATACAAGTAATAATCATATGTGTTCAATTGAGAGCGCTTCTGCGTTTTCTCAGCTCTCAATATACGAACATCTACACAGTCTGGTCCAAGACCACAGCCTTTCCACCCGTCCCTACGATCCCAGAACCATTCTGTGGCTCACACCATTCTGTAGGCCTATGAAAAGCCTGAGCACCTCCCATTAGATATGACTAATCTCTTAAAGGATGTGGTCCTGATGGGAGCCTCTTTCCTGGGTTAAGCCACCCAGTCCTGAATGCTGTCCTATACTGCGTCCATTATCCATGCATTAGCCTCTGGGAAAGGCTAGCTACCAAGAGACCTGTTTTTATTATTATTTGTTTGTTTTTTGTGAGTATTGTTCTGCCGCAAGCATTTGGCATTTAGCAGCTTATTGGTAATGTTGACTCTCCCAAACCACATGTTACACGTTACACATTGTAATGATGTCATTGTCCGGTGCCAAACCACACCCAATTCAAACACGGTATGATAATTATGGAGGCAAATGGAGATCTTGGCTACAGAATCAAGGTTTTGTCTATGAGCCATCTACATCTGTGATTACCATGCTAAACCTTACATAGCAGAACATGATATAGGCTACTAGGTTTCAGAAGCACTAAATATACAGAAGCCTCAACATTCTCAGTACCTTCACCAGGTTGTCAGATCTTCTGGGTTTATTTTGGGACCTGTCGAGTTAAGCATGTGTGAATAATGTACTGGGGTGCTCACTAGCTGTTTGCATGGTTGGCATCAAGGAGCTGAGAATACTACACTGAACAAAATTATAAAGGCAACATGTAAAGTGTTGGTCCCATGTTTCATGAGCTGAAATAAAAGATCCCAGAAATGTTCCATACGCAACATTTGGCCACAAATTTGTTTACATCCCTGTTAGTGCACATTTCTTCTTTGCCAAGATAATCCATCCACCTGACAGGTGTGATATATAAAGAATCTGGTTAAACAGCATGATCTTTACACAGGTGCACCTTGTGCTGGGGACAATAAAAAGCCACTCTAAAATGTGCAGTTTTGTCAAACAACACAATGCCACAGATGTCTCAAGTTTTGAGGGGGCGTGCAATTGGAATGCTGACTGCAGGAATGTCCACCAGAGCTGTTGCCAGAGAATTTAATGTTAATTTCTTTACCATAAGCTGCCTCCAACTTCGTTTTAGAGAATTTGGCAGTATGTCCAACCGGACCACGTGTATGGCGTTGTGTTGGCGAGCGATTTTCTGATGTCAACGTTGTGAACAGAGTGCCCCATGGTGGCGGTGGGGTTATGGTATGGGCAGGCATAAGCTAAGGACAACGAACATAATTGCATTTTATCGATGGCAATTTGAATGCACAAAAATACTGTGACGAGATCCTGAGGCCCATTGTGAGGCCCATTTTTTTTTTTAAAGGTATCTGTTACCAACAGAGGCATATCTGTATTCCCAGTCATGTGAAATCCATAGATTAGGGGTAATTCATGTATTTCAATAGACTGATTTCGTCGTATGAACAGTAACTCAGTAAAATCAATGAAATTGTTGCATGTTGCGTTTATATTTTTGTTCAGTATAGATATACACGGTTCCAATTCCACACTGAATATTTAATGATTTCACAAAATTGTGCTATATTGAAATAATATGATACAGCTGCTTGGTTCCCTCCCTATAATGCTCTACAATTAACCTAGAATTTGTCACTAGTACTGACATAACATATGCAGAAAGGCTTTTTATGGCTATTTGTTTTGACTTTTGTTCGAGATTGTGTTGCGTTACAGTAGAACACATTTCCCTATGCCGGCTGCTAAATTGTCATTCCACACCAAAAACAGTGCCAGAATGAGGTAAGATGATAAATATAACTGTAGATTGGAAAGGGACTCTCTATCTCTCTCTGCTTCATGAATTACATTTGCCTTGGTGCTGATCAGAATGTCAGGGTACCATTTCTTTCTTAATGCGTCAGAAGCTTTGTCACCCTTGTCTGCCAAAATCTCAACTTCCCTCTTTTTGGTTCTCAGCTCCCCTGAGAGACTAAACATGTCGGCCAGTTATTCTTAGAATGTAGTTTCCTTCATCCACACATGGTGTTAACTGCTTTGTCAACTGCCTTTACCATTTCCAACAAGAAATGGTAAAGGTAGCACTTTACATTACAGTGCTAATCATCACTGTTTATCAGGTGAGAATGTACTGTACTGTACTTACATATTTATGTGGTAATACATCTATTTTTAAATAACCGCTATATCAACAAATTCTTACATAAGATGTTCTTTGGATGTTACCCTGATGTGATACCACTGTAATGTAATGTGTCAGGCCATCGGCACATTACTCAAAATCATTGTTTTGAGTGAGGAGGAAAATAATTTAACAATGTCTAAATCATGCTGACACCACCCTGTAAAAAGCTTCCTCGTAAAAATCCAGAAAAATTGACCTTTAAAGGTGAAGCGCTGCGAATGTATCTGTATTTCAGTGAAATTTCAAAGTTATGGATGAAAGATTGCTAATTCTTTGGCATAATCGCCTTTCTTTGGCATGAATTCTCACTGATGGCCATATTAACTATTACAGGCTGTGGGAATGTCAGCACTGCGGTTATTCTAATTGGATTTTGATCAGGAAGCTAACAAGCTTTGAATCTCATACTGACAGAGAAGACCTCAACCTAAGGATGCTGAAAACAAAAATGTGACCTGAAATATACTGTGACCCCCCACCCCACATGACCTGACACACACCTCCCATACTGTCTGTACCGACTGGGGATGGCGGAAAGAGGCACAGCGTGTGTTTGGAGTAATGGGTAAATGGATTCCCTAAGAAGCTGTGCACTGGCACCGGGCTAATTAACCCAACTCATAATGAGGAATCCAAGGAATGGTCTCAGCAGGGAGGTAGACTGATAAGAGATAAAAGACTGAAACTATTATTATAAGTGAAATGTTGCTTTTAAGATAAAAATTATAATCGATGGCGGTGCACAGTATCACTTTTTTCAACAGAATAATATTGATACCATGGTCAGGGTGTAGTAGTGCCTGTGGAGCACCAAATTGCACTTCGATATCACCATTTGAGATCAATTATGATTATGTCTGATGTGAGAGCGGGTGTGTGTTATATCACAAAAACGCAATAGGTGTAACTCAATATCACAAAAACTCAATTTATTGAAAAGGTAAAATGCAGTGCCTAAATTCTTAGAATGGAGAAAATACAGTACTCCCTTTTCATTCTCTTTGCCAAGTGTCATGTTTTGAACTTTTCGTCCTGTGTATTTCATCCGGTGACGGTCTCCAGCTGGTCACTCTGTCTCTGTGTTCACCAGCCAGCGTTAATGAGGCTGCAGACTTGGGCTGAAAACAGCACGCCACAGTAACAGCAGCCCCCTGCCTCACTGAAAGCATCTCTCTCCTAGAGTGGCACTGTGGTAAAGGCTGCCTAACCCCAGGGACAGATGCAACACATGTTGAGGGCTCACACAGTGAAGATGGTCTGGTTGTCTATTTCCCCTTTATAAATGTTCTAGCGCGTATCCCTCTCATTCCCTCAATCCACACATAGCTCATTCTTAGCTGAGGTGATACCTCTATATAAGTAATCATTGTCAGAAGGTATTATGAGTGTAGCAAAATAACACCTGTCACCTGTCAGTAGGCACATGCAAGGATGATGCAGTTTCGTCAACATATGCTGCTGTGCTGAACAACATTTCCACCTAAAAGCAACATGCTCACCTAACATCACCTAAGAGAAAATGCCACAACACATTAGAAATAGCACAATGTGTGGCCCCTGGTTTTTGGCGAACTCTGGGGCTGTGTGCTTTAAACTGAATTCCAGGGGGAGCGCGCTCATATCGCTCCCATAACCTCTACCTATCTAACGTGGTTATTAGTTAGCATGATGTTGGCACAAGGTCTTATAGCCAGCACTAAAGACGTATGTCATACATGCTGAATGTATATGAAAAGGCTGAAAAGCGTTGCTATATTATGCTACTATCTGTCATACCTTTCCTCAGTTGTTAACTGTGATGGTAAACCATTCTCTTTTTTGATATTCTCATAAATGTTAAGGTATTGCGTTATGGCAGCCAATAACTCAGTTTCAACTCAGTTTTGTTTGCTTCATATATCTTTCAAGATAACCATCACATGCAAAAGCATTGCTTTTATATTTGAACAATTTGAATTTCACTTTGATCTATATGGGGAGAGCTTAGAAAAGATGTTTCATATATAAACAGAGATGTATCATTTAACATGAAAAAGGGCAGTAACACTTTATAATAAAGTTGTTTATAAATATGTGAATAACTAGCTTACTAACATTTACAAATGTGGGACTAATGATTAATAAATGGTAAGCAAACTCTTTGCAAGTGACTTATAAATGGTTTATTACTGAACATTGTTATAAAGTGTAACCAAAAGGGCATTGGCATACAGCATCAGTATTAAGAGGATGTTTTATGAAACCATGCTATATCACATGTACATTTTCATTCATTTTTAACATTATTTACAGTACTGTATATTCTGATTATGTCATTTTGGTCATGGTCAATTTCAGTGTGAGACACCCCGTATTTATTTGTGGATAAGTAGGTTAGCCACCATTGCTAAATCAAGCACATTGTTTTTGTGAAGGCAGACAGAAACACTAATGGAGTGGGAAACATCACAAAAGCATGAATCATCTCTGACTGAAAATGAATTATTTGTGTTCTGATGCAAGAAATTTCCAATTGCTCACCAGTAGTTATTACACTATATATACAAAGTATGTGGACACCCCTTCAAATTAGTGGATTTGGCTATTTCAGCCACAGCCGTTGCTGACAGGTGTATAAAATCGAGCACACAGCCATGCAATCTCCATAGACAAACATTGTCAGTAGAATGGCATGTACAGAAGAGCTTTGTGACTTTCAATGTGGCACTGTCATAGGATGCCACCTTTCCAACAAGTCAGTTTGTCAAATTTCTGCCCTGCTAGAGCTGCCCCGGTCAACTGTAGGTGCAGTTATTGTGAAGTGGAAACGTCTAGGAGCAACAACGGCTCAGCCGTGAAGTGGTAGGCCGCACAAGCCCACAGAACGGGATCGACGAGTGCTGAAGCGCATAGCACTCACTACCGAGTTCCAAACTACCTCTGGAAGCAATGTCAGCACAAGAACTGTTCGTCTGGAGCTTCATGAAATAGCTTTCCATGGCCGAGCAGCCGCGCACAAGCCTTAGATCACTGTGCACAATGCCAAGCATCAGCTGGAGTGGTGTAAAGCTCGCCACTATTGGACTCTAGAGCATTGGAAACACATTCTCTGGAGTGATGAATCACGCTTCACCATCTGGCAGTCTGACGGACTAATCTGGGTTTGGCGGATGCCGGGAGAACACTACCTGCCCGAATGCATAGTGCCAACTGTAAAGTTTGGTGGAGGGGGAACAATGGTCTGTGGCTATTTTTCATGGTTCGGGCTAGGCCCCTTAGTTCCAGTGAAGGGAAATCTTAACGCTACAGCATACAATGACATTCTAGACGATTCTGTGCTTCCAACTTTGTGGCAACAGTTTGGGGAAGGCCATTTCCTGTTTCAGCATGACAATGCCCTCGTCCACAAAGCGAGGTCCATACAGAAAGGGTTTGTCGAGATCGGTGTGGAAGAACTTGACTGGCCAGCACAGAGCCCTGACCTCAACCTCATCAAACACCTTTGAGATGAATTGGAAGGTCGATTGTGAGCCAGGCCTAATCGCCCAACATCAGTGCCCGTCCTCACCAATGCTCCTGTGGCTGAATGGAAACAAGTCCCCGCAGCAATGTTCCAACATCTAGTGGAAAGCCTTCCCAGGAGAGTGGAGGCTGTTATAGAGGCAAATAGGGGACCAACTCCATATTAATGCCCATGATTTTGGAATGAGATGTTCGACGAGCAGGTGTCCACATACTTTTGGTCATTTAGTGCATTTATATTAGACTAAATGGGTTTATTTGTGCGTATGACTCCAGAAGCTATGACGGAATCAACAGGCACTCTGCTACATGAACTGAATAATCAACATTTGTTGGGTTGCTGAAGAAAGCAGCACAAATAATTCAATTTTTCTCCTGTAATTGTTACTTCATTAGCTCACTTTACTCTCATTTCTTGTTTCTAGGCAGCATCAATTCTCCTCCCAAGTCATCTTCTTACCATATGAATCTCATTATTGTTTTGAAAGAACGGGTTAATCCTATCTAGCAAAAAAGAAACTCAGTGGCATGAAACACATTATTTTGGTAATGAACCCCAATAACACTTCAATTATACCCTATAAAGTAAATCTTTAATAGAGACAGAGAGATACTTCAAGAATATATGATAATTCTCATATTCCCCCCCATAAATGTGATTGCAACATAACATGTCTCCGCAAATACAGAAGCCTTGTTACCAGAGTGCCATCTGTGGAAGACAACTGCCTCGCCTCAGTTTCTAATCAAAACGTGACCCTGAGCTGAGGATGAGGGGAAAAAGACGGCACAATTACTCTCATTCTCCCTCCCTCCCCTTCTCTCTCCCCCTCTCTCTCTCTTTCGCTCTGTTTCTCTCTCTTTCTCCATCTCTTCTCCCTTTTATCAGCTGTTGGAGGCAGCTGGCGGCCGAGGCAGGCTGGGAGTAGGCCAGCCAGGAGGAAAGAACTGTGCCCCAAATCATACCCTTTGTTACAAAGGTGTCATATTAACTCCAAACCCCCCACACAAGAAGACGGCTGCCTCGAACAGAACCATGGTGATGGAATTCTCCAATTAACAGTAAACTGATGATTTTGAACATCCCAAAAATATCTGGGTTTGTATTGTTTTCAAACAGGACTGATCCTCAGCTCCTCTCACTCTGTTCGACAATCCCTAATCCATACAAAACCAAATTAAGCGTCATGAACACATTTGTGAATCTAACTTTATGCCGTTGGGGTCAATTTCATCTCAATCTCATTCATTTTAGGAATTTAATCACACTCCAATATGATGGGATGCCATGTCCAGAATAACATGGAATGATTTCTCACCTGTACAGAAAAGACAATAAATATGAAATACATGTTCAAAATACTTTCAAATGAGCAAAGCCATAAATCTATGTAGTGAAGAAAACACTGTTAATTTCTGATAATTCAGCACAATTAATATGTCATGAGATTAGTGGAGCTCTTAAGAAAAAACAGTCGGTGAGTTAGCGAGGCAGCTTTCAGCCAAGACTGATTCACAATAGGTAGTTTGAAGGTCAACAACATTAGTGTTGAACTACAAAGCCATATTGCGTGATAGTTCCCTAGTGTGAGTCCTCCTTCATTTCCCGAGTGCTATCTGAGTACCATTAAGGACACACTTTATTTTCCATTACAAAGCATCAAGAGGAGAGGCCAAACATATTTTCAAAAGCAGGAGAAATCAGAATGCTGAAAATAGATCCAAATGAATATACAGTACATCCGATAAGGAGTCCCTCTTTGTTGTTGAGACTTTCTTGTCTTGGCTGTGAATCATAAGCATTTGGTGTATTTGATTCGACTGAGGTGGGTGGTGAGGGTGGTGGGGGTGTTCCCCAAGACTCTTGTCCTCCATTTAGTTTAACAACACCTAATTGGCTGTTGCTACGATACCTCCCGATGCGTGATGTCAGGAGGCAAGAAATGACTCCCCAAGTTGACGCAAAAAAGGATTTCCAACTTTTTATACTCATCCTGGGAACCATTTATTGCACTGCAACAGACCTCATCACGCCCAGCTTTGACTAAGTCATACACTCTTAGAAAAAAGGTTTCCAAATGGGTTCTTCGGCTGTCCCCGTAGGTGAACCCTTTGAAGAACCATTTCGGATTCCAGGCAGAACCCTCTGTGGAAAGGATTCTACATTGAACCCAAAAGGGTTCTACATGGAACCAAAAAAGGTTCTGCAAAGGGTTCTCCTATGGGGACAGCCGAAGAACCCTTTTTTCTAAGAGTGTATTCGTTTGAAGAAAATACGAGGGTGATCAAGATTCAACCCAGTGTCCATAGTGTATATTCTTGTCATTATAACAATCTAAAAGTTGTCAGAATCCCTTTGAAAGATTGCACAGTTTTAGTTGTAGTTCTGGTAGTTTAGATATTGTTAAGTGATTGATTACTTCATAAAACCTATGAATGATAGCACTGTATATTCCTGCGCCTCCATCTAACCATTTAGTAGACAGTTGGGCCTCATAAAGCAATCATAATAAGACAGAGGGCAGGAGCAAGGTGCTGTCAGAGAATTTAATTAATATGAAATACTGGCGTGGGGTGTGTTCCTAAAAGTAATGTTCTCCTGCTAACATGTTGCTATGGGTATGGTTGAGACAGAGTTCAGGCACTGTAATGCTCATTAAGCTGTCAGCTGTGTGCTCTCGGCTTCTGCTATTTTCAAATTGGCAAGTCATTCATACTCATCTTTACAATGGCATCATTACATGAGCTTTGGATCCTATGGCAACAGATACACTACATGACCAAAAGTATGTGGACACGTGCTCGTTGAACATCTCAATCCAAAATCACGGGCATTAATATGGACTTGTTCCCTCCTTTTCTGTTATAACAGCCTCCACTCTTCTGGGAAAGCTTTCCACTAGATGCTGTGGGGACTTGCTGTGGGGACTTGCTTCCATTCAGCCACAAGAGCGTTAGTGAGGACGAGCACTGATGTTGGGCAATTAGGCCTGGCTCGTAGTCAGCGTTCCAATTCATCCCAAAGGTGTTCGATGGGGTTGAGGTCAGGCCTTTGTGCAAGTCAAGTTCTTCCACACCAATCTCGACAAACCATTTCTATCTGGACCTCGCTTTGTACACGGGGGCATTGTCATGCTGAAACAGGAAAGGGCCTTCCCCAGACTTTTGCCACAAAGTTGGAAGCACAGAATCGTCTAGAATGTCATTGTATGCTGTAGCTTTAAGATTTCCCTTCACTGGAACTGAGGGGCCTAGCCTGAACCATGAAAAATAGCCCCAGACCATTATTTCTCCTCCACCAAACTTTACAGTTGGCACTATGCATTTTGGCAGGTAGCATTCTCCTGTCATCTGCCAAACCCAGATTCGTCCGTCAGACTGCCAGATGGTGAAGCGTGATTCATGTCTCCAGAGAACGCGTTTCCATTGCTCCAGAGTCCAATGGCGGCGAGCTTTACACCACTCTAGCCGACGCTCGTCATTGCGCATGGTGATCTTAGGCTAGTGTGCAGCTGCTCAGCCATGGAAACCCATTTCATGAAGCTCTCAATGAACAGTTATTGTGCTGACGATGCTTCCAGAGGCAGTTTGGAACTCAGTAGTGAGTGTGTGAGTGTTGCAGCTGAGGACAGATGGTTTTTACGGGCTTCAAGACTCGGCGGTCCCGTTGTGTGAGCTTGTGCAGCCTACCACTTTGCGGCTGAGCCGTTGTTGCTCCTAGACTGTAAGTACAATAACAGTACTTACAGTTGTCCTGGGCAGCTGTAGCAGGGCGGAAATTTGACGAACTGACTTGTTGGAAAGGTGGCATCCTATGACAGTGCCATGTTGAAAGTCACTGAGGTCTTCAGTAAGGCATTCTACAGCCAATGTTTGTCTATGTATATTTCATGGCCGAATCCACTAATTTGAAGGGGTGTCAACATACTTTTGTATATATAGTGTCTTGAGATTATGTGGGATTTTTCAAAGGAGAATTCTGTCATACGCAAGTGAATCTTAGCCAATTTAAGTATAAGTCACACTTTTTAGTTTGATATGACATTGTGATAAAATACAATACAATGTTCTTTTTTAAATTTTGTATAATAATATTTCATTTTTTTCAGCAAAAATTATTCTCCACTCCATATAGAAACGTATAGATGCACATAAACAATGACTACATCTTATACAATACAACTTTCATTTACACAAATACAGAGATAGTGTACATTAATACAAACATTGTGCACAGTTATTTTACGCTTATTTCCATCGAATGGGTATGAACCATGGATGAGGATATTCCACTGTACTGAAGTGACATCCCCGACAGTCAAAAGAGGGTGTAAATCTGCCTAAATGACACCCACTTTTACACATTCCCTGCGACACCTGCCCTGCAGCTTTCAGTTTTATGAGACTGATGTCTGTTAGGTCATCAATCTCTCTTCCCCTGGTTGGAGCTGTGACGTTGGGCAAATCACTCTTCACCTCAACCAAGCCTAGCCAGGCCTCAGAATTACCTCTCTGCTCAGTCTCATACACACTCTTAGAAAAAAGGTGAGATCTAGAACCTAAAAGGATTCTTCAGCTGTCCCCATAGGAGAAGCATGTGAAGAATCCTATTTGATTCCAGGTAGAACCCTCTGGTTCCAGGTAGAACCCTTTTGAGTGCCATATAGAACCCTATACACAGAGGGTTCTACATGGAACCCAAAAGAGTTCTACATGGAACCCAAAAGAGTTCTACCTGGAACCAAAAAGGGTACTACCTTAACCAAAAAGGGTTCTCTTATGGGGAAAGCTGAAGAACCCTTTTGGATCTTGTTTTTCTAAGAGTGCAGTGCCATGCCTCAACTCGCGACACATTTGTCGGAAATATTAATTGTGGCTAGTTGCCACATTTCGCCCAAAGCAAAACTTAATCACTTTGCTGACGAAGTGTCTTGTTCCTGGGTCACTTTGAAGACTGACAACTAAACAGCAACACTAACAATCCTAGTCTGTGACTGGAACAAATGGAAAAGTTATAAATGGTGATGGCTATGTCTGGGAAGTGAAGAGAACTTTAAGAGTATTTGGGAAAGTTTCTGTGCTTAATGGCTTGTCTGTTTATAAAGAGTTTCCGGCAAACAAAAGAGGAATTGATGAAAAGTTGAAAAACCCTGTTGGTCAAGCCCATATGACAGATAGGAGCACTCTATTCATGAAACCACTACCCTTTGCGGTAGCTAGCAGCCTAGTTGAAATGGCAAAGGGAGTGTAGGAACTCTAATTATCTATCAAAGCCTGCGGTTGCCTAAACATTTTTGCCAAAATGACTTTGGATCCCATATATAACATGGTGTCAGAAGTGGGATCTACAGTCATTTTGACAAAATTGTTATATATGGATGAGGCTGAGAGACATGAGTCAAATTAAGATGTTTAGGACCTGAACACGGATTATCTGAGAGGATAATATGGCAACAATACAGATTATGCATCCAAGTATTTGATCTTGAGCAATATCGAATTAACCCTTTAGTTGTGGCAAGCATT
Source organism: Salmo salar (assembly GCF_965601325.2). NCBI lineage: Eukaryota > Metazoa > Chordata > Actinopteri > Salmoniformes > Salmonidae > Salmo > Salmo salar. The sequence goes on along the minus strand of NC_138299.1, from coordinate 10,165,729 downwards.
TGTAAGGGAGAATTCAAAAGGGCCAAAACTCCATGTCACATTATTGCATCCACTTACTGTGGAAATGTTACTTAGACCAAGGGAAAGAAAATAAGTTTACTATTGCAGACACAATCTCTCATGGGGCTTCTCATGTCATGGTCCGTTTATTTGCTCTTAGAAGCACAGTAACCTGTTTTGAGGAGCTTTAGGTCTATCTTGGATTACAAAACAGTCTCAATGTCACCCTAAGGTCTATATTAACAGTTAACAATGCCACGTCGTTACACTGAGCTCTATTTGATGAACTCTCCACAGACATCTCCCAGCATCTAAAATAGGCAGGAAGCTCTTGGTGGAAGTGAGAGACAAAGTATGCCAAGGGCTCACATTGAAAAACAGACTGGCCTGGATCATCTTGGGCCTTCGAGAAAGAGAGTAGACAGAAAGAAAATGAGGTTAACTAGAATCTTCAAAATTATTAGCCTCCCAAGAGAATGAAGGAGAGAGAAGAGCTTTTAAAGATTTTGAAATAACTGAAGGTATCATGGTGGATAGGGCCAGGGCAGGTGACCCCATCTTAACAAAAGGGCAACAAGATCTGAGCAAATGACACTAGCTTATTATGATTTACATATATTTGTTGTGCTTCTCTAGTGTGCCACTGTAGCGTGAACAGAAACCACAGGATACATTTTTGCTTGGGGCCCTGTCATTTCAGAATAAGTCTTGAGGATGTTTTTATAGAATGGTAGTACTGTCACTATTTTGAAATGAAGCATTATGTATAACAATATGCCTACACACCCAAGAGGAGAAAGGGGTTGTACATTATAATACAAAGAATGTGCTCTACCACTTGGTTACATATGCAAAAAATGTAAATCAATTTAATGATTTAATTCTTGATACAGTATAACAATTCAGTCAATAGTGAATCTACACTGCAACCCAGTGGTGATCTAGTGTCACTATATGGTAATGCACAACTACCTAATGGTGGTAATTTTGGCCTGTTCTGAGTTTACAATCAAAATATAGCCAATCATACCATCAACTGTTAACACTATTTACAGTGATGACAACTTGTAAGGATTTATATTACAACATTGTGAAAGTCAGTAAGACTTTTTAAAGAATGGTCTATTATCAAGCAGGAATTATAAAGAATGAGTCGAGTTTAAAAACGTCAGCCCATCTTTATTTAAGTTTAAACACAAAACAAACAAACACAGACCTTTCTTCCATTTGGCAGAATACAGACAAGGTAGAATACAAACACAAAGCTGGTGACTGAAATGTCAATAAAGATCCCTTTTTATCAATGAGAATGTGGTGCACCAAGAATAGTGATAACTGCACTGATTCCGTTGCCATAAACTCAGATAAAAAAAAAAAAAAACATTCTTAAACATACTTCTTTGTGAAATGCTCTGCTCAAAGCTTTGCTTTGTTGTCTCGATTTTGCACACAAAAAATGCCTATTTGGTGAGCCAGACACTGAAAATAACTCCGACAGTAACAGAGCTGGGCAAATCCTTATTCACCTGATATATACAATATATACAAAAGTATGTGGACACCCCTTCAAATTAGTGGATTCGGCTATTTCAGCCACACCCGTTGCAGACAGGTGTATAAAATCGAGCACACAGCCATGCAAACTCCATAGACAAACATTGGCTTACTGAAGAGCCCAGTGACATTCAACGTGCCACCGTCATAGGATGCCACCTTTTGAGAAAGACAGTTCATAAAATTCTGGCCCTGCTAGAGCTGCCCCAGTCAACTGTAAGTCCTGTTATTGTGAAGTGGAAACGTCTAGGAGCAACAACGGCTCTGCCTCGAAGTGGTAGGCCACACAAGTTCACAGAACGTGACCGCCAAGTACTGAAGCGCGTAGCGTCTAAAAATCATCTGTCCTCAGTTGCAACACTCACTACCAAGTTCCAAACTTCCTCTGGAAGCAACTTCAGCACAATAACGTTGAGCTTCATTAAAATGGGTTTCCATGGCCAAGCAGCCAAGCACAAGCCTAAGATCACCATGCGCAATGCCAAGCGTCAGCTAGAGTGGTGGACTCTGGAGCAGTGGAAACACGTTCTCTGGAGTGATGAATCACGTTTCACCATCTGGCAGTTCGACGAACGAATCTGGGTTTGGCGGATGCCAGGAGAACGCTAGCTGCCCGAATGCATAGTGCCAACTGTAAAGTTTGGTGAAGAAGGAATATGATTTTCATGGTTCGGACTAGTACCCTTAGCATGACATTGCCCTGTGCACAAAGCGAGGTCCATACAGAAATGGTTTGTCGAGATCAGTGTGGAAGAACTTGACTGTCCTGCACAGAGCCCTGACTCAACCCCATCAAACACCTTTGGGATGAATTGGAATGCCGACTGCGAGCCAGGCCTAATCGCCCACATCAGTGCCCGACCTCACTAATGCTCGTGGCTGAATGGAAGCAAGTCCCCGCAGCAATATTCCAACATCTAGTGGAAAGCCTTCCCAGAAGAGTGGAGGCTGTTATAGCAGCAAAGGGGGGACAAACTCCATGTTAATGCCCAGGATTTTGGAATGAGATGTTCAATGAGCAGGTGTCCACAAACTTTTGAAAAGTGTACCTTTGTGGGACTTCCCTTTCACTGCAAACTAAACTAGAGTTCCCCTTCCTAGACACAAGTTGCTATTCAAACATCTCAAAGAGTACAGTAATATAATTATCAAACATCCTATCCTGATATAAGAGCTTAAAATAAGTGGAGCAGGATTTCTTCTGTGAAGGGGTAGGGGTTTCGTGACAAAGATGAAGAAATTACACCTGATTGGCTCCTGAAGCAGTCAGTCACTTGATTTATGCAAACGTCATCAAAAGTGTGGTGGATGCATACAAGTTTATGGGGCTACAGAGGATGTAAATGGAGGAAAAAGCCAAAACAGTGGAAAGACAAATGGGGATGGGCTGATAAAAATTTTAAAAAGCGCACTAACCAATGAATAAAAGGAAAAACTGTAATATTGATAGAGGCAATAGGTTTCGTAGGATAATATATTTTCAAAAGCCACACAAGTGACACTCATACTCATATCTTTAGTATATTGTGACAGCATGCACATTGTCTCCTACACCTAAGAGCCACAGATTCTGTAATTTAAAAAAAGCTGCAGTTTATCGCTGGTGTCTTAATAGGCAGATATAGCACAACAGCACACAAGGAAGGAGAACACTTAAATTCTAATTTTACAGTAGATTTACAAGTCTTCCAAGCTGTCCTTGTATCAGACAAGTTCAAAGACCACACACATCATAATCATTTAGTCATGCCCGTCGACCAATTTCAAATTGGGATTTATTTCTCTGTATCATGTTGCCCAGCGTCCATCAATCAAGCTAAATTCGGAGAGTTATTACCCTAAGGACAGCGATAACATTTTCTCGTACTGGTACTAATAAACAAACTTATGCTGTACACATTGACCATGACTAACAAACTTGAACAGATGTTTTGCTGTAAATGAACAAAGAATTGTGTAGGTATTGCAGTACTCTGTTACTTTCTGTAGTCTTATTTGTATATACAACTTCAAGGACTATACAGAAATGAAAAGATAAAAAAAGAACTATCCCACAACAAATGTGTTCATCCACAACTCTTCTGTTGAAGCTTGTCGGGAAAAAAAGGGGGAATGGTTCCTCTCATGGTACCAGGACCGGCACTATACAGAAGAGAAAAAGGTTACTAGGCAGCACTGGAGTCAGTCTGATGGTGAGCAAGAGACATCAAAGTAGGTGAAATCTGAAGGGGAAGTTGTACAGCACCCACAAAATGAAGTTGCTATGACATTGCTTTTGAACCAATGGGATAATGAATCCACCTTTTGGGGAGGTGTGTGGGCCCAGATAGTGAGCATACGGGGAGTGTTGATTGAATAACAGGAGATGTCGTGCCTGGACATTGGGGTAGGTTTTCAATTTGTTTTGGTTCAGACCGACTTGGCCTGCTGGGAGGTGGTTGCTTGTTTTTCCAGACGTGTTGTTTAGCCATTGCCATGGTTGATGAGGTGCATCCGGGTATCCATGGGGACTGGGTCCTTAGGCACAGGCCTGGCAACAGAAGAGAGAGACACGGAAACAATGAAATACAATCCTCTGTAGACCAAGAGTAAAATCCTGGCATGCAACACACATAGGAGTGTCCACTGGCAATTTACATTTTAAAAGTAAAGCTTGATAGATAAATGTTTATTTATGTTTCCGTCTAATCTTGCGAGCCATATTGTGTATGAATGTCTGTCGACATGGACTACTTTCTATGTGGCCTGACTTACGTGGGGAGGTGGAGTTGGGTGGAGGTCGAGGACTACGGAGCCTCTACTTGAGTTTCTTCATCCCCACAATGTCTTTATCCTTCAGGGTGAAGTTCTTCCTCAGGGCCTCTGAGATCAGCGAGGCAGTGTCTGACTCCCCCCATTAGGGAGGTGCAGCCTCTGTTATACCTGCATGGACACACACGTTAAAAGCATGGTCTGGTACAAAGACATAATCTGAAACTTATTACCTAATAATTGTTTCCTCTCGCAGATTTTTTACCTGTGGAAAACAGGATGACAGTCAGCTGCCAATGCATTATCACACACCTTCTGCTAACATGATATTTAGACAGTGTGTGTGTACTAATGGAGAGGGAGGCATTTTCCTCAGTGTCCTGACTCGCCCTTTAAACCTACCTGTCCTTGCTCATCTTCATGCGGTTCATGTCCTTCAGGATGTCCATGACGTCGGCGAAGCTGGTGGATTTGGACAGCAACACCATGTCCTCCTCCGCCTCCCGGAAGTCCATGCTGGGACGTCCAGGTCAAAGGTCGTCATGAAGGCCGACATGTTCGCAAGTGGCAGGGGGTCCGGCATCAGCTCTGATACAATGGACACCACGTCCTCCTCATCCTCCTCACCACGGCGCTGATGATGAAGGAGGCAGAGGCGGCGGGCTGGTAGGGTGCCATCTTGAAGGGCGCCATTGAAAAACTCATGCTGGTGTTGTCGGGAGAGAGGGGGTCAGGTGCCAAGGGGTTTGAGCTTGAGAGGTGCAAACAGTGCAGAGCAGTGACAGGCAAGTTATTGAACTTGTCAGAGTTAATTTAGATACCATCATTTTCCCATTAATAAACCTTAGAATTGGGACAGACAGAGCCTTAAAAAGGGACACAGATTGGCAATCAACTCGTCTCCTGCACTGTTGTCACATGCAATGTTCCCTCTAAGCTGCTCGCAGGCACGCAGTAGCCCCGAGACTGCCACGCAGTTCCCCCAGGACTGCCAAGCAGAAGAAATATCAGCCCACTGAGAGAAGCACGAGATTGAACTTCACTTTCTAGAGTTTTCCCTGCGAGTTATTAGCCCAGTTATAGTTAATTTGTAGTCTGATTGCTTCCTACAAGAGCATAAAACGTGCACTTTTCTACACATCTTTGAAAAGTGAATCAGGTAAAAAGCTTTTTGTTGTCTTAAAATAGGCAGTGTTGTATTTTGATGCAGGTTTGAATAAGCCAAGTAGCCAATAAGCAGAGGTATAGGCTCATTTGTCTGATTCTCTGTAATAATGGTTTGGAAATAATAATGCATTTTATTTTGTAAAGTAGTTTCTTGCATCAAACGAAAACATTTGCAGTCACCTCCTTGTCTGAAGGACAAGTGGATAAACAGGTTAATTTCAAACCCTGCATTTGTATTTATTTTGTGTCATGGAATGTAGGCCTACATTGAACACCACACATTGGCTGCCACTGTAGGGTGAATGATAGAACATGTTAAAATGTTAATGGATACATTTTCTTTTTTTTGATGGTAGGCCACTCTGGTAGGCCTACATTATTATTATTTAGATTTTTTTTATTTAACCTTTATTTAACTAGGCAAGTCAGTTAAGAACACATTTTTATTTACAATGATGGCCTACCCTGGACGACGCTGGGCCAATTGTGTGCCGCCCTATGGACTCCCAATCACGGCCGGATGTGATACAGCCTGGATTCGAACCAGTGAATGTAGTGATGCCTCTTGCACTGAGATGAAGTGCCTCAATCAGCTGCGCCACTTGGGAGCCCAAATTATGATCAAATACCCACACGAGCCTAATTAGCCACTTAAAACTGTAACTTAAAGTGGGTACAGCCTCAGTGTTCAGAGTAAACACACACTGGAAGTTGCACAGAATTTTCACAGCATTCAAGTTTGCGCTCAGCAGACCAGAAATTTGTTCAGTGGCAAATTATTTTTTAGGGAACATTGGTCACATAGTCAGGCTATTTTTAATACAATGTCCTTGATGAGTTTTTGAGGCGTGGGTGGGCCAGTGTTTTTTCAGTTTCAATGCCAAAGCCCATCACTTTAAGAAGACAAGCCCTATGCTTGTCTAGGAAAAGCGCATTGGCTAGAGCATGTGAAACAGGTTATCATAATCCCTGCAACAATGACATGACTTTAGGCCACAGAGTTCCTGTGCATATCCATGCAGAAAGACATACAATCTTAATGACCAATAGACAAGCCTACAAAAATATACACTGCTCAAAAAAATAAAGGGAACACTTAAACAACACAATGTAACTCCAAGTCAATCACACTTCTGTGAAATCAAACTGTCCAGTTAGGAAGCAACACTGATTGACAATAAATTTCACATGCTGTTGTGCAAATGGAATAGACAACAGGTGGAAATTATAGGCAATTAGCAAGACACCCCCAATAAAGGAGTGGTTCTGCAGGTGGGGACCACAGACCACTTCTCAGTTCCTATGCTTCCTGGCTGATGTTTTGGTCACTTTTGAATGCTGGCGGTGCTTTCACTCTAGTGGTAGCATGAGACGGAGTCTACAACTCACACAAGTGGCTCAGGTAGTGCAGCTCATCCAGGATGGCACATCAATGCGAGCTGTGGCAAAAAGGTTTGCTGTGTCTGTCAGAGTAGTGTCCAGAGCATGGAGGCGCACCCAGGAGACAGGCCAGTACATCAGGAGACGTGGAGGAGGCCGTAGGAGGGCAACAACCCAGCAGCAGGACCGCTACCTCCGCCTTTGTGCAAGGAGGAGCAGGAGAAGCACTGCCAGAGCCCTGCAAAATGACCTCCAGCAGGCCACAAATGTGCATGTGTCTGCTCAAACGGTCAGAAACAGACTCCATGAGGGTGGTATGAGGGCCCGACATCCACAGGTGGGGGTTGTGCTTACAGCCCAACACCGTGCAGGACGTTTGGCATTTGCCAGAGAACACCAAGATTGGAAAATTCGCCACTGGCGCCCTGTGCTCTTCACAGATGAAAGCAGGTTCACACTGAGCACGTGACAGACGTGACAGAGTCTGGAGACGCCGTGGAGAACGTTCTGCTGCCTGCAACATCCTCCAGCATGACCGGTTTGGCGGTGGGTCAGTCATGGTGTGGGGTGGCATTTCTTTGAGGGGCCGCACAGCCCTCCATGTGCTCGCCAGAGGTAGCCTGACTGCCATTAGGTACCGAGATGAGATCCTCAGACCCCTTGTGAGACCATATGCTGGTGCGGTTGGCCCTGGGTTCCTCCTAATGCAAGACAATGCTAGACCTCATGTGGCTGGAGTGTGTCAGCAGTTCCTGCAAGAGGAAGGCATTGATGCTATGGACTGGCCCGCCCGTTCCCCAGACCTGAATCCAATTGAGGACATCTGGGACATCATGTCTCGCTCCATCCACCAATGCCAAGTTGCACCACAGACTGTCCAGGAGTTGGCCACCTCATCAGAAGCATGCCCAGGCGTTGTAGGGAGGTCATACAGGCACGTGGAGGCCACACACACTACTGAGCCTCATTTTGACTTGTTTTAAGGACATTACATCAAAGTTGGATCAGCCTGTAGTGTGGTTTTCCACTTTAATTTTGAGTGTGACTCCAAATCCAGACCTCCATGGGTTGATAAATTGGATTTCCATTGATTATTTTTGTGTGATTTTGTTGTCAGCACATTCAACTATGTAAAGAAAAAAGTATTTAATAAGATTATTTATTTCATTCAGATCTAGGATGTGTTGTTTAAGTGTTCCCTTTATTTTTTTTGAGCAGTATATATACACACAGTAACAAATAAAACAACGTTTTATTGATCACATGCGCCAGATACAATAGATGTAGACTTTACCGTGAAATGCTTACTTACAAGCCCTTAACTCTATTTCTTGAACTGCATTGTTGGTTAAGAAAACATTTACAAAATAAATAAAAAATTAACACAATAAAATAACAATAACGATGCTATATACAGGAGGTACCGGTACTGAGTCAATGTGTGGCGGTACAGGTTAGTCGAGGTCATTTGTATATGTAGGTAGGGGTAAAGTGACTATGCATAGATAATAAACAGCAAGTGTAAAAACAAAGGGGGGGGTCAATGTAAATAGTATGGGTGGCCCTTTGATTCATTGTTCAGTCTTATGGCTTGGGGGTAGAAGCTGTTAGGGATACTTTTGGACCTAGACTTGGTACTCCGGGACCGCTTGCCGTGTGGTAGCAGAGAGAACAGTCTATGACTTAGGTGACTGGAGTCTTTTCAATTTTTTTGGGGCCTTCCTCTGATACCGCCTAGTATATAGGTCCTGGATGGCAGGAAGGTTGGTCCCAGTGATGTACTGGGCTGTACGCACAATTGTCTGTAGCGCCTTACAGTCGGATGCCGAATAGTTGCTATACCAGGCGGTCAGGATGCTCTCGATGGTGCAGCTGTAGAACTTTGAGGATCTGGGTACCCATGTGAAATCTTTTCAGTCTCCTGAGGGGGAAAAGGTGTTGTTGTGCCCTCTTCACAACTGTCTTGGTGTGTTTGGACCATGATAGTTTGTTGTTGATGTGGACACCAAGGAACTTGAAACTCTCGACCCGCTCCACTACAGCTCCATCGATATGAATGGGGGTGTGTACGTCCCTACTTTTCCTGTAGTCCACGATTAGCTCCTTTGTCTTGCTCATGTTGAGGGAGAGGTTGTTGACCTGGCACCACACTGCCAGGTCTCTGACCTCCTCCCTAAAGGCTGTCTCATCGTTGTCGGTGATCAGGCCTACCACTGTTGTGTCACCAGCAGACTTAATGATGGTGTTGGAGTTGTGCTTGGCCACGCAGTCATGGGTGAACAGGGAGTACAAGAGGGGACTAAGCACGCACCCCTGAGGGGCCCCCGTTTTGAGGATCAGCATGGCAGATGTGTTGTTGCCAACCCTTACCACCCGGGGGCAGCCCATCAGAAAGTCCAGGATCCAGTTGCAGAGGGAGGTGTTTAGTCCCAGGGTACGTAGCTTAGTGATGAGCTTTGTGAGCACTATGGTGTTGAACGCTGAGCTGTAGTCAATGAGCAGCATTCTCACATAGGTGTTCCTTTTGTCCAGGTGAGAAAGGGCAGTGTGGAGTGCGGTTGATTATTACAGGAGGCTGTTATAACACATCAGCATTCCACTAAAGCCATACTGAAGGTGATGACACACCTTAAAGCAGGAATCTGCAGGTCTTGGACCTATGCCGCCCCACTTCTTGTGTAGTGTTTTCACTGAACGAAAACAAGGGATTGAGCCCTGATCTGCCTTGGGCTGGCCTTCTGGGCAAGGTGTATCTTTGCGTTAAATCCCATCTACTTGAGAATGACCCTGCTGCCATGGCCCCGCAGCGGAAATGAAAGCCACTTTACAAGCTAACAGCCCCCAGAAACAAACAGAGCCAACGAAGCCAACAAGCTAGCTAACTTGTTTGCAGATAAACAGTCATTGTAGCAGGGACAAAAGAAACATTCATCATTCTCAGTTCTTGAATTTGAATCAACTTCACCCCAAAAGAGAAGAAGTGAGAAAAATATTCCTCATGACCAATCCAGAAACTGAATAAACGTTGGAATTAATTTTTAACGGCAGAGTGACACTGAAATGGCCCAAGTTCTCATGGACTGACCCCAGCTAGCAATGAGGAATCGGCCCAGAAGTAACCCTCTTACGGGGGGTCGAAACTGATTGAATCGACCCAGAATCGGGTGTCGGACTCGGCCCGGAATCTTCCAAATTTGGATGAGTCCCTTGCCACCACTAATGCTGGCATAACCAATAACCAGTATTGTTGTAGCTGCTTCACATGATGTATTGTTGTCTCTACCTTCTTGCCCTTTGTGCTGTTGTCTGTGCCCAATAATGTTTGTATCATGTTTTGTGCTGCTACCATGTTGTTCTGCTGCCATGTTGTGTTGCTACCGTGTTGTTGTCATGTGATGCTACCATGCTGTGTTGTCATGTTTTGCTGCCATGATATGTTGTCGTCTTAGGTCTCTCTTTATGTAGTGTTGTGGTGTCTCTTGTCGTGATGTGTGTTTTGTCCTATATTTTTAATCCCAGCCCCCGTCCCCACAGGAGGCCTTTTGCCTTTTGGTAGGCCGTCATTGTAAATAAGAATTTGTTCTTAACTGACTTGCCTAGTTAAATAAAGGTTTTAAAAAAAACATTTACAAGCCAATCATTTCGACCCCACGATAGCTGCCGACAATTTTTCTGCACTGTGGGTGAGAGAAGCACATTCTTACCACACTCTGGCATAGGTCTCAGACTCCTCATCTGCTGCGATCCAGGCAATGTCTGCCGGTGTGGGCACCATGGGGCCATCCATGGGCCGCAGCGGAGAGAGGCCTGGGAGTTCCTGGTAAACAGATGCAAGTGCTCTTGGTTAGCACCTTTAATGGAATTTGGCCACAAGGTCTGCCTTCTGACAAAGTCAATGTCTGTACTATGTGTACTATTATGGCATGTGTTGAATTTGGAAAATACCATATTTACCTGGAAACATGCCCTGGGATGGGGTTTCATGGGCACAAGGGAGCCTATTCTCCTCACCACACTGTGAGTTGATCCATGAGGCTTGCTCTGCCAAATAGGAATAACCTCCTGAATAGTGGTAAGAAACGTGATGTTACTTTTTCAAACATCCACAAACTTAGCATGGTCCCAGATCTGTTTGTGTTCTTGCCAGCTTTGCTGTTATTGTCAAGCCACACGTGACAATTCCGTCAGGAGTTGGCAGGAGAGTAGAAAACAACTGGCACCCAGGGCCCAGGCCACCACAAACTCTTGTTAGTAACCTTACTCTGCAGAATGCATGCTTTTAATCTTTAGAAATAGCTAACTAACAGCTACAATGTATATACAAAAGTATGTGGATTCGGCTATTTCAGCCACACCTGTTGCTGACAGGTGTATAAAATTGAGCACACATCCATGCAATCTCCATAGTCAAACATTGGCAGTAGAATGGCCTTACTGAAGAGCTCAGTGACTCAACATGGCACCGTCATAGGATGCCACCTTTCCAACAAGTCAGTTTGACAAATTTCTGCTGGAGCTGCACTGGTCAACTGTAAGCGCTGTTATTGTGAAGTGGAAACATCTAGGAGCAACAACGGCTCAGCCACGAAGTGGTAGGCCACACAAGCTCACACAACGTGACCGTCGAGTGCTGAAATGAGTAAAAATAGTCTTTCCTGTTTCAACACTCACTACCGAGTGACAAACTGCCTCTGGAAGAAACGTCAGCACAAGAACTGTTTGTCGGGAGCTTCATTAAATGGGTTTCCATGGCCGAGCAGCCGCACGCACACAAGCAAGCCTAAGATCACCATGCGCAATGACAAGTGTCGGCTGGAGTGGTGTAAAGCTCGCCGCCATTGGACTCTAGAGCAGTGGAAAAGCGTTCTCTGGAGTGATGAATCACGCTTCACCATCTGGCAGTCTGATGGAAGAATCTGGGTTTGGCGGATGCCAGGAAAACGCTACCTGCCCCAATGCATAGTGCCAACTGTAAAGTTTGGTGGAGGAGGAATAATGGTCTGGGGCTGTTTTTCATGGTTCGGGCTAGGCCCCTTAGTGCCAGTGAAGGGAAATCTTAACACTATAGTATACAATGACATTCTAGACAATTCTGTACTTCCAACTTTGTGGCAACAGTTTGTGGAAGGCCCTTTCCTGTTTCAGCATGGCAATGCCCCCGTGCTAAAGGCGAGGTCCATACAGAAATGGTTTGTCGAGATTGGTGTGGAAGAACTTAACTGGCCTGCATAGAGCCCTGACCTCAACCCCATCAAACACCTTTGGGATGAAATGGAACGCCAACTGCGAGCCATGCCTAATCGCGCAACATCAGTGCTCGACCTTACTAATGCTCTTGTGGCTGAATGGAAGCAAGTCCCTACAGCAATGATCCAACATCTACGGAAAGCCTTCCCAGAAGAGTGGAGGCTGCTATAGCAGCAAAGGGGGGAACAACTCCATTATTAATGCCTGTGATTTTGGAATGACATGTTTGACGAGCAGGTGTCCACATACTTTTGGTCATGTAGTGTATCTAGCTATCTAACTTACTGCTTCGGTTTCCATGGTGATTGATCTTGCTTATACACTGTGCAGAGGACACCTAATCGGTGCTGGGCTCAGTTGGCTACTTGTGTGTTTAGTAAGCAGTCTTCAGACGCTGATAGTTAGGTCTTCCAACATCTGTAAAGGAGACAAACACACATGTTGACAATGAGCATTGAGGAGCTATAGATTATCAACAGAATGCGTGGTGGTATTTACTAGCAACTAAACGGAAACAAACGGGGAGGGATATACCTGAATTTGTCCGATGCGAAACGTTTTGCAACTGTATGCTACAGTGTGCACTAATGATTACACCCCAGGCCACACACAAACATCTGGAAGTTATAAAATGATTTTTTTGCTTCATAGCTATTGGTAGTAGTTTGGGGGTGTTGGTGCTGCAATTATTTCGCACTACAGAAGGCTATATATGAACGCTAATACAGGACTATTAAAGGCCCAGTGCACTACTTCTGTGACAAAAACATTTCCCCCAAAAAAAACATTTTTTATTGATGTAATAGCGCAGTGAAGCTGTCTTCGTTTCACAAGTCAGCAGGTGTGTAGTGCTTTCAATGTGAGAATACACAGAAAATGCATTTTTATCAATTATAAATAAATGATAATTAAATGATATTTAATTAACACACAAAATCCATGAAAAACAATAGAATGACAACCAAATAATGGTGGTTTCTTCCCTGTCTTCTCTCTGGCAAATTATGAAGAACTTTAGGCTACATGTGTGCACCGTAGAGGCCTGTTGGAGGCTTGACAACTTCAGAATGTCTGCCTTGATATTCATAAAACTCCACCGACCTGCTCTTGCGCATTTGAACCCAGAACGATATGTGACCACTTGGTTACAGCAACAACGTTCTGCCGAGGACCAGTGGCGGTTCTAGACCACTTCAACTGGGGCGCCAAGTTGGGGCCAGTTGTACTGTTAGAGGGGCCAGTTACATTAGACGTTATTGTTGTCATATCGTTTTCTTCACTGCATTGCAGGTATTAGCAGGCAAAAGACCATGTTCCGCGTTGCCACTGTCTAATAACGGATGTAAAAAAAGAACGATAGCAAAAATTTGTTATGTAAAAATTATTTCATATTGCACATTTAGGGGGGCCACAAGGGGGTCAAAAATTGTTGTCACAGGGGCACTGCCCCCCCCAGAACCGCTAGTGCCGAGGACACCTAAACCAGTGTGGCCACCGCAAAGCCCAAGAGCCTGACCCTCTCTGGAAGTTGCTGTAGGCCTGCTTGGGATATTTAGCCTATATTGGCTATTGGTTGAGACTCATGGCCCGCTCTAGCTTGGTAGGCTATGTCGGAGTGGGAAATTGGAAATGTGAATTGGGCCAAGTTGGAGGTAATAATGCATTTAGGTTATGGTTTATTGAAGTGCATGAATGTACCACACCAAAAGCTTGATTTTATGGCTGTTTTAAAACAAATTTCCTGTAATTCTACGTAGTAATTATTTATGTTCACTACTTGGTCAATTGATTTGATACAAGAAAGGCTAATAGTTTATCATCTGCTCTAACGCGCTCACAAAACAGTAATTCAAGAAGATCGAAATGCATAGGTTATTCCCATGAAACTGATTGAGATCAATCAAATGATTGGCATGCAGTGCAGTTTCACCGGTAAAATTAAAATAATTATCATTCACGATTGACAGTGATGACGGCCTATTTTGAAATGAGGTATTCCTAACTTGGTGTTTGAGGGTATTAAAAATATAAAATCATATCCCGATAGGTCATTTCATATCCCGATAACGATACATATCAATATATAGCACATTTTCTGTAAATTCAATGAATAAATAGTTTATATACAATGTATTAGTACATTTCGAATTACACTCAACAAATAAGAAGTACTTACTCATTAGATTATTTCTCCTTTTATTTCGAACCTTTGTGCAAATGTTCAATTAAGCATGTAACAAAATATTAATGTATAAAATCTAAAAAGGTCAATAGAAAACACCAACTATAGTTGCGAACAAAATAAATAGGCCTAAAATATATACAGTGCTGTGAAAAAGTATTTGCCCCCTTCCTGATTTCTTATTTTTTTGCACATTTGTCACACTTAAATGTTTCAGATTATCAAACAAATTTTAATATTACACAAAGATAACCCAAGTAAACACAAAATGCAGTTAAGTTATGATTTTATTTATTAAGGGAAAAAAGCTATCCGAACCTTCATGGCCCTATGTGAAAAAGTAATTGCCCCCTAAACCTAATAACTGGTTGTGCCACCCTCAGCAGCAACAACTGCAATCAAGCGTTTGCGATAACTGGCAATGAGTCTTTCACATCGTTGTGGAGGAATTTTGTCCCACTCTTCTTTGCAGAATTGTTTTAAATCAGCCACATTATAGGGTTTTCGAGCATGAACCACCTTTTTAAGGTCACGCCACAGCATCTCACTCGGATTCAAGTCCGGACTATGACTAGGCCACTCCAAAACCTTCATTTTGTTTTTTTTAAGCCATTCAGAGGTGGACTTGCTGGTGTGTTTTCGATCATTGTCCTGCTGCACAAACCAAGTGCGCTTCAGCTTGAGGTCACGAACTGATGGCTGGACATTCTCCTTCAGGATTCTTTGGTAGAGAGCAGAATTCATGGTTCCATCAATCACAGCAAGTCGTTCAGGTCCTGAAGCAGCAAAGCAGCCCCACACCATCACACTACCACCACCATATTTGACTGCTGGTATGATGTTCTTTTTCTGAAATGCTGTGTTACTTTTACGCCAGATGTAACGGGACGCACACCTTCCAAAAAGTTCAACTTTTGTCTCGTCAGTCCACAGAATATTTTCCCAAAAGTAGTGGGGATCATCAAGATGTTTTTTGCCAAAAGTGAGACGAGCCTTTATGTTATTTCTGGTCAGCAGTGGTTTTCGCCTTGGAACTCTGCCATGGATGCCAATTTTGCCTAGTCTCTTTCTTATGGTTGAGTCATGAACACTGACCTTAACTGAGGCAAGTAAGGCCTGCAGTTCTTTAGATGTTATTGTGGGTTCTTTTGTGACCTCTTGGGGTAATTTTGGTAGGCCGGCCACTCCTGGGAAGGTTTACCACTGTTCCAAATTTTCTCCATTTGTGGATAATGGCTCTCACCGTGGTTCGCTGGAGTCCCAAAGCTTTAGAACTGGCTTTGTAACCCTTTCCAGACTGATAGATGTCAATTCATTTGTTTCTCATCTGTTCCTGAATTTCTTTGGATCGCGCCATGATGTCTTGCTTTTTGAGATCTTTTGGCCTACTTCACTTTGTCAGACAGGTTCTATTTAAGTGATTTCTTGATTCAACAGGTCTGGCAGTAATCAGGCCTGGGTGTGGCTAGTGAATTTGAACTCAGCTTTCCAAAAAATGAGATTAACCACAGTAAATTCATGATTTAACAAGGGGGGGGGGGGTTATTACTTTGTCACATAGGGCCATGAAGGTTCGGATAGCTTCTTCCCCCTTAATAAATAAAATTAGCACTTAACTGCATTTTGTGTTTACTTGGGTTATTTTGTGTCACGACTTCCGCCGAAGTTGGTCCCTCTCCTTGTTGGGGCGGCGTTCGGCGGTCGAAGTCGCCGACCTTCTAGCCATCGCTGATCCTCTTTTCATTTTCCTTTGGTTTTGTCTTGTCTTGTATCACACTTGGTTCCAATCCCATTCATTACATGTTGTGTATTTAACCCTCTGTTCCCCCTCATTGTCCTTGTCGGTGATTGTTTGTTTGTAAGCATTGTTTGTAAGAATTGTGCAAGTTATGTTCTGGTGTGCGACGGGTTTTGTACCCACTTGTATTATTTTGGTTTTCAGAGGTTTTTTTTAGCACTTATTAAACTGCTCCGTTTTATACCAAGTTCATTCTCCTGCGCCTGACTTCCCTGCCACCAGCACGCACCCTTACAGAATCACCGACCGAGTATGGAGTCAGCAGGAGCAGATACCCCGGTTGTAGGGGTGGAGGAGCGCGTCTGGGAGCACGCAGCAATGCTTCACCATCTTGGCATCGCTATGGACCGCGTTGTCCAGACTATGGACCGCTGGGAGAGACAGGGAGTTCTTCCAGTGCCTCCACCAGCACAACCGGGGTCTTCTCTGAGCGCCCCTTTCCACCTGGTTCCAGTGGGATTCATCTCTCCCTGCCCCAGGAGTATGACGGCGACGCTGCGAACTGCCAGGGGTTCCTGCTTCAACTGGAGCTATACCTGGCCACCGTCCACCCGGCTCCATTGGGCCGTGAGAGGGTGTCCGCCCTCGTCTCGTGCCTCACCGGGAAAGCCCTGGAGTGGGCCAACACCGTGTGGAGAGAGGGAAATGCGGCGTTGGACCAGTACGAGGAGTTCACCCGCCGTTTTTCCGGGCAGTCTTCGACCACCCGCCCGAGAGCGGCGGGTGAGCGCCTCTTCCATCTGAGGCAGGAGACGAGGAGCGCCCTGGAGTTTAGGACCCTGTTTGCCAGCGCGGGATGGAGCGACAGGGCCCTGATCGACCATTACCGCTGCAGTCTGCGCGAGGACGTCCGGCGGGAGTTGGCCTGCGGAGACACCACCCTCACGTTCGACCAGCTGGTGGACTTGTCCATCCGGTTGGACAACCTGCTGGCTACCCGCGGACGTTCTGATCGGGGTCCGGTGGTTCCATCGCCCCGCACCCCCTCTCCAATACCCATGGAGCTGGGAGGGGCGGTGCGCAGGAAGACCGGAGGGGGTTCCCGCTCATGCACCATCTGTGGCCATAGAGGTCACACTGCCGGTCGTGCCGGGTTGGTTCCTCTGGGGATCGAAGGCAGCAGGCAGGGCACTCTGGCATCACCCCAGGTGAGCCGGCACCATTCTCACCCAGAGCCCTCTGTTGCACAAATGTTTGTGTTTGTCACTTTCCCTGAGTTTTCCCCGCATTCCCAGCATAAGGCGCTCGTCGATTCAGGCGCGGCTGGGAATTTTATTGACAGAGCTTTAGCCCATAGTTTAGGGATCCCCATCGTTCCCGTGGATGTGCCTTTCCCCGTTCACGCCTTAGATAGTCGACCATTAGGGTCAGGGTGGATTAGGGAGGTCACTGCTCCTTTGGGCATGGTGATGCAGGGGGGTCATACGGAGAGAATTAGTCTTTTCCTAATTGACTCTCCTGCGTTTCCCGTGGTGCTGGGCCTACCCTGGTTAGCTTATCATAACCCCACTGTTTCTTGACCACAGAGGGCTCTCACGGGGTGGTCGCGAGAGTGCTCAGGTAGGTGTTTAGGGGTTTCCGTTGGTGCTACTACGGTGGAGAGTCCAGACCAGGTATCCACCGTGCGCATTCCCCCTGAATATGCCGAATGTGACTCAATTACCACCTCATCGACGGGGCGATTGTACGATAGATCTCCTGGTAGATGCTGCACTTCCCAGTAGTCACGTGTATCCCCTCTCACAGGCGGAGACGGAGGCTATGGAAACATATGTCTCCGAATCCCTGCGTCAGGGGTACATTCGGTCCTCCACTTCACCCGCCTCCTCGAGTTTCATTTTTGTGAAGAAGGAGGGAGGTCTGCGCCTGTGTATTGACTATCGGGGTCTGAATCAGATCACTGTGAGATATAGTTACCTGCTACCGCTCATAGCCACATCGATAGAGTCAATGCACGGGGTGCGCTTCTTCACCAAATTAGATCTCAGGAGCGCTTACAACCTGGTGCATATCCGAGAGGGAGACGAGTGGAAGATGGCTTTCAGTGCCACCTCTGGGCACTATGAGTACCTCGTCATGCCGTACGGGTTGATGAATGCGCCATCAGTCTTCCAAGCCTTTGTAGACAAGATTTTCAGGGACCTGCATGGGCAGGGTGTAGTGGTGTATATTGATGACATTTTGATATACTCCGCTACACGCGCCTAGCATGTGTCCCTGGTGCGCAGAGTGCTTGGTCGCCTGTTGGAGCATGACCTGTACGTCAAGGCTGAGAAATGCCTGTTCTTCCAACAGTCCGTCTCCTTCCTAGAGTATTGCATTTCCACCTCATGGAGAGTGACCGCATTGCAGCCGTGCGTAATTGGCCGACTCCCACCACGGTAAAGGAGGTGCAGCGGTTCTTAGGGTTTGCCAACTACTACCGGAGGTTTATCCTGGGATTTGGTCAGGTAGCAGCTCCCATTACCTCACTGCTGAAGGGGGCCCACTGTGCTTGCAGTGGACAGCTGAGGCGGACAGAGCTTTTAGTCACCTGAGGGCACTGTTTACCTCGGCTCCCGTGCTGGCCCTTCTGGATCCCTCTTTGGCGTTCATAGTGGAGGTGGATGCGTCCGAGGCTGGGGTAGGAGCTGTGCTCTCTCAGCGCTCGGGTACACCACCGAAGCGCCGTCCCTGTGTCTTCTTCTCGAAGAAGCTCAGCCCGGCAGAGCGAAACTATGATGTGGGGGACCGGGAGTTGTTGGCTGTCGTCAAGGCCTTGAAGGTGTGGAGACATTGGCTTGAGGGGGCTAGACACCCTTTTCTCATCTTGACTGACCACCGCAATCTGGAGTACATCCGGGCAGCGAGGAGACTGAACCCTCGCCAGGCAAGGTAGGCCATGTTTTTCACCTGTTTTGTGTTTACCCTTTCCTACAGACCAGGCTCCCAGAACACGAAGGCAGACGCATTGTCCCGGCTGTATGACACAGAGGAGCGGCCCCTGGATCCCACTCCCATACTCCCCGCCTCCTGCATGGTGGATCCGGTAGTGTGGGAGCTGGACACGGACACCGAGCAGGCGTTACGTGCATAGCCCGCTCCCGTCCAGTGTCCCGCTGGGCGTCTGTATGTCCCGTCTGCTGTCCGTGACCGGTTGATCTATTGGGCCCACACGTCACCCTCCTCTGGTCATCCTGGGATCGGTCGGACAATGCGCTGTTTGAGCGGGAGGTACTGGTGGCCTACCCTGGCTAAGGACGTGAGGGTTTATGTTTCCTCCTGCTTGTTGTGCGCCCAGTGTAAGGTTCCTAGGCACCTGCCCAGAGGTAAGCTACATCCCTTACCTGTTCCACAGCGGCCTTGGTCGCACCTGTCGGTGGATTTTCTTACTGATCTTCCACTCTCACAGGGTAGCACCGCGATCCTGGTCGTTGTGGATCGTTTCTCTAAGTCCTGTCGTCTCCTCCCTCTGCCCGGTCTCCCTACGGCCCTACAGACTGCGGAGGCCTTGTTTACACACATCTTCCGGCACTACGGGGTGCCTGAGGATATAGTGTATGATCGGGGTCCACAGTTCACATCTAGGGTCTAGGGTCTGGAAGGCGTTCATGGAACGTCTGGGGGTCTTGATCAGCCTTACTTCAGGGTTTCACCCCGAGAGTAATGGGCAGGTGGAGAGAGTGAACCAGGATGTGGGCAGGTTTCTGCGGTCCTATTGCCAGGACTGGCCGGGGGAGTGGGCGGAGTTCGTGCCCTGGGCCGAGATGGCACAGAACTCGCTCCGCCATTCCTCCACTAACATCTCTCCCTTCCAGTGCGTACTGGGGTACCAGCCGACTGGTTCAGGCGCGCAGCGGAGACATGGGAGGCCATCCGTGTCCACCTTCAGCAGGCTGTGACGCGCCAGAAGGTTAATGCAGATCGCCACCGCAGTGAGACCCCGGTGTTAGCACCGGGGGCCCGGGTATGGCTCTCGACCCGAAACCTGCCCCTCCGCCTGCCCTGCCGGAAGCTGGGTCCGAGGTTTGTGGGGCCATTTAAAATCCTGAGGAGAGTGAACAAGGTTTGTTATAGGTTACAGCTTCCACCCAATTACCGTATTAACCCCTCGTTCCATGTCTCTCTCCTCAGGCCAGTGGTGGCTGGCCCACTCCAGGAGTCTGAGGTGCGGGAGGTTCCTCCGCCCCCTCTGGACATCGGGGGGGCCCCGGCGTACTCCGTTTGATCCATACTGCATTCGAGGTGCCGGGCGAGGGGCCTTCAGTATCTCGTGGAGTGGGAGGGGTACGGTCCGGAGGAGAGGTGCTGGGTTCTGGTCGAGGACGTGTTGGACCCATCTATGCTGCAGGAGTTCCACCGTCTTCGTCCGGATCGCCCTCCGGTTCGTCCCCGAGGCCGGTGTCGACGCACTGCTGGAGCCGCGCGTCGGGGGGGGTACTGTCACGACTTCCACCGAAGTTGGTCCCTCTCCTTGTTCGGGCGGCATTCGGTGGTCGAAGTCACCAACCTTCTAGCCATCGCTGATCCTCTTTTCATTTTCCTTTGGTTTTGTCTTGTCTTGTATCACACCTGGTTCCAATCCCATTCATTACATGTTGTGTATTTAACCCTCTGTTCCCCCTCATTGTCCTTGTCGGTGATTGTTTGTTTGTAAACATTGTGCAAGTTATGTTCTGGTGTGCGACGGGTTTTGTACGCACTTGTATTATTTTTTATATTTTGGTTTTCAGAGTTTTTTTACGACTTATAAAACTGCTCCATGTTATACCAAGTTCGTTCTCCTGCGCCTGACTTCCCTGCCACCAGCACGCCGCCTTACATTTTGGCATTAATACGTGCAACATATCAATTTGCATTTGGTGCCTTGGGTCATTTCTCGACCGTGTAAATTGGGGCCATGTCTTTGCAGATGTACAGTTGAAGTCGGAAGTTTACATACACCTTAGCCAAATACATTTAAACTCAGTTTTTCACAATTCCTGACATTTAGTCCTAGTAAAAAGTCCCTGTCTTAGGTCAGTTAGGATCACATATTTTAAGAATGTGAAATGTCATCACATTCCCAGTGGGTCAGAAGTTTACGTACACTAAATTAGTATTTGGTAGCATTGCCTTTGAATTTTTGAACTTGGGTCAAACGTTTCGGGTAGCCTTCCACAAGCGTCCCACAATAAGTTGGGTGAATTTTGGCCCATTCCTCCTGACAGAGCTGGTGTAACTGAGTCAGGTTTGTAGGCCTCGTTGCTCACACACGCTTTTTCAGTTCTGCCCACAAATTTTCTATAGGATTCAGGTCAGGGCTTTGTGATGGCCACTCCAATACCTTGACTTTGTTAACCTTAATCCATTTTGCCACAACTTTGGAAGTATGTCATTGTCCATTTGGAAGAACCATTTCCGACCAAGTTTTAACTTCCTGACTGATGTCTTGAGATGTTGCTTCAATATATCCACATAATTTTCCTGCCGCATGATGCCATCTATTATGTGAAGTGCACCAGGCCCTCCTGCAGCAAAGAACCCCCACAACATGATGCTGCCACCCCCGTGCTTCACAGTTGGGATGGTGTTCTTTGGCTTGCAAGCCTCCCCTTTTTCCTCCAAACATAACTATGGTCATTATGGCCAAACAGTTATATTCTTGTTTCATCAGACCAGAGGACATTTCTCCAAAAAGTACGGTCTTTGTCCCCATGTGCAGTTGCAAACCGTAGTCTGGCTTTTTTTATGGCCGTTTTGAAGCAGTGACTTCTTCCTTGCTGAGTGGCCTTTCAGGTTATGTCGACATACAACTCGTTTTACTGTGGATATAGATACTTTTGTACCTGTTTCCTCCAGCATCTTCACAATGTCATTTGCTGTTGTTCTGGGATTGATTTGCACTTTTCACACCAAAGTACGCTCATCTCTAGGAGACAGTCTCCTTCCTGAGCATTATGATGGCTGCGTGGCCATATGTTTCGAAAGCGATTACTGACGTTTCAAACGTTAACCACAGCGTAGGGGATTCGAGTTCACATGAGGCAGTCGTGGGCGAAGCTATGGCTGTGAACTGTATGGAGAATGCAGAATGCCGCCTACAGTTTGGGAAAGCTAAAGCACCGCTAGCTAGTTTGTTGTGTTTAACGTTAGTTGCGATCTACTGTTAGCAGACGACGCTTGCCAGTTGACGTTAACTAGCCCTTCAACCGGTCTTCCTGGCTTTATAGACCCTCAGTGTAGACATCGAAATTATACCATGTATTGTAGCTAATGTCGGTTATCCTAACACAAATGGCGTTGCTTTTCCTAGCAGGTTCGAGTATTTTAGCTAACCCTTTTCCTAACCTGCTGCCTAAATTCACCCTTAAAGGCGCTCCAAGGGCAATCAGATGTCTGCATTGGCCGTGCAGCATTTACGGCCATACAGCCTCAGCAGGAGTCAGGGCATTCATACTTCTCGCGCAGAGTTGTCAAGGAAGTACGTTTGTTTATACAGGACCTCCCGCCTTCACCTACCGTCATCAATCATGTCAATGCGTAGCTATATGGAGCCGTCCACATTGTTACAACATTTGAGAGGCTCATGGCGATGCGGTACTGAGCTCATTTTCGCCTCTACTGTACATGCCTCTGGAGGAACCGCTACTGAGTCACAACATCCATATGGCACCGCCGACCACATTTCGGATCAAGCATAAATTGTCTCTTAAATGCACTGCATGTTCAATCTGAGGTCTGCATTGGCCTTGCACCATTTACATGATATTGCCTTTGCAGAAGTCAGGGAGTGTTCATACTTCGGCTTCACAGAGCTATATGGGAGGTCCTGTAAAAACAAACTCACTTCCTTGACAATTTATTTTACAACAACTCTGCTCGGCGAAGCGGAAGAAGTATGAATGCCCTGACTTCTGCAGAGGCCGAATCAGCTGCACGGCAATGCTGATGGCAGATTTACCATGGAGCGCCTTTAACCCGCTACGAAAAAGTTACGTTTGGTCTTAGCTGTACTCACTCTCGTCTGAACCGTCGTTTTCTCCAGAATTTGAGCATCAACAAGCGAAGCGACGCAATGAAAGCGCTTCGAGTGGCAGAAGGCAGGTGCGAGGCCTTTTGCGGAATTTATTTATAAGCTATATATATTTCCCAAAGGTATAAGCCACTCCAGTTTTCTATTCTAAGAAATGCCATGTTATTTTCTGCGAAAGTTATGTATAGGCTTTTTCTATCTGCAATTAATTAGTGCAACTAACAAAAGTCATTTTGAAAAGTTACCATTGTAATCTATGCTATTTTAAGGCGTTTGAATGGGGAATTTAAAAACATGGGGGTTGGATTGATTATTACAGTGAGTTAACCGTTATTCCAGCCATGCAATGATTCTGCTCAACCACGGGCCCTTTAAAAAGGATGGAGGATGAGGGAAATAGGCGGAGCATACATGCTCAACATGTTGCTGTTGGCGCTGCAGTACTGAGCTATATTCTGCAGTGCTATCACAGTCTACAGTAACACCGCAATATGAAGTCTGTCGAAATCACCCGCTCTCCATCAACATTCCGGGCAGTCTTTGTGACAGGTCAGTCCCCAAATGCTTGTAATATGTTGCTGAATTCTGGGTACCCCACTACTACGTTTTATTGCCGCATCCCCCGGATTTTCGATATGGAAGTGGGATCATTCATGTGTAGGAAGACTACAGTAATTGCAATCTTCTCCATGGCATAATGATTTGTCGGCATGCTTCATACAGTATTGCACGTAGAACCCCTATTCATTATGAACTTGAGCTAAGTGGAGAAACCGATCTCTTCTGACTGAATGTGCTAGAAATAAAAACGAAAATAGATGACATAAATCACAGGAGTTAAATTCATTGCATCAGAAGTCGATCAGGCCCTAAGGAATTTGTATTTGCAAAGTCAATTTAATGTAAGAATGAATGCACCAAAATGCCATTCAATATACACTACATGACCAAAAGTATGTGGACACCTGCTCATCGAACATCTCATTACACAATCACGGGCATTAATATCGAGTTGGTCCCCCCCCTTTCTGCTATAACAGCCTCCATACTTCTGGGAAGGCTTTCCACTAGATTTTGGAACATTGCTACTTCCATTCAGCCACAAGAGCATTAGTGAGGTTGGGCACTGATGTTGGACGATTAGGCCTGGCTCGCAGTCAGCGTTACAATTCATCCCAAAGCTGTTCGATGGGGTTGAGGTTAGGGCTCTGTGCAGGCCAGTCAAGTTCTTCCACACCGATCTCGACAAACCATGGACCTCGCTTTGTGGACGGGCGCATTGTCATGCTGAAACAGGAAAGGGTCTTCCCCAAACTGTTACAACAAAGTTGGAAGCACAGAATCGTCTAGAATGTCATTGTATGCTCTAGCAAAAATATTTCCCTTCACTGGAACTAAGGAACTTTTTGTGCTGACATTGCTTCCAGAGGCAGTTTGGAACTCTGTAGCCATGTTGAAAGTCACCGAGCTCTTCAGTAAGGCCATTCTACTGCCAATGTTTGTCTCTGGAGATTGCATGGCTGTGTGCTTGATTTTTATACACCTGTCAGCAATGGGTGTGGCTGAAATAGCCGAATCCACTCTTTTGAAGGGGTGTCCATACTTTTGTAGATATGGTGTACATGCATTTACTTCCTGGCTTCTCTCCCCTGGCATTTGTCTTGTCTAGATAGTCTTTGAGAGCATTTTCTCAATACAAAATGTTTTATTTTTTATTGCTAATTCGACCTTTTGTGACAGTTTTTCCAGCGCAAGGTTATATGCATGCTAAAATGCTCAGATTGCATCATTGATTCTCCTGAAAGACCTGACTCCATTACTTGGGGTATATGCACTGTCTCACTCTCTCATTCTTCTATGTGTGCACTAATTTACACTCTCCTGTAGGTATGATTACGGGGGCCTAATAAGCATGGGGACCCAACATAGGAGGACGGATGCCAGCTGAGCCCCTCAACTCACCAGACCATCGCTGTTGTCAATATCCCAGAATTCTCAGCTAAGCCCCTGAGAAGGCCTTCTTGCAAACCCTTGGAGCCATGGAACACAAAATACAACAGAGGGACAAAAACAGGCCCAGCTACTTTGGCAACGTCAAGACCAGGTCAGGCCTGCGATTAACTGATTATTGGCAAAAAAACGAGGAAAAGCACTGCTTAGAATTGTGACGCGTTTAGTTAATCCCAGAATGCGTCCTATCCTTTTTTGGCTTGCTCTCCCTACATGTTGTGTTGCTCTCCCTACATGCTGCGATGAATGGAGCACAGTAGCTCAAAGTAGAACTTCAACACCTTCTTTGATATAGTCACTCTTTTGAATGTACTTCTCGTTTGCATAAAGGAACACAAACAGTCATGGGCATTACGTGGGCAAGAGGAGTGCAGGTGCTTGCCAGAAACAGTAACAGCCCATATCCCTAACTCCCACTATCCTATGAATCACAAATGTGATTGCAAAAATAGAGCACTCTTTTTTTATGTCAAGACAATTATAAAGCATCATAGCTGATTGCCTTGGATGGGTTATCAACAATTTTAGCCTTACATGCTCATATACTGTAGATGGGGTCAGAAGGCTTTAATGACCATAATAAATGGTGAACTATAAACATCCAAGTAGTTTTCCCTACCACCAGTATCCCTCTGTTCTTTCTCCCCTCCAGACTGGGGTCCAAGCTCCCTGCTGGGGACACCCAGTCACCCAGGTTCATTTCCGGACCCTTGGAGACAGGGCCTCAGATCGGCCCAACCAAGGAGACCAGGGCCAGCGGTAAGGGCCACTGTGCCGTGGGGCGTCCCCTTGACCACGTCCCCCACATCCGGAACCCCCGACTGCGACAGTATTACCTCCAAGGTGAGGTATCTCTCAACAAGGTTATAGCGATATCTCTGGTTTGTTTGCTTTAGTAGGGGCTTGGTAGCTGCAGTAGATCCATAGCCAATTATTCGTATGGTATTTATAAATGTGTTGTGTATTTTCGTAGCAAACCATTCTAGAGCCTGACAGAACACACACAAACGAAGGTTGTTAAGGAGAACTCCTCTCTAGATGTAGCGTTATTTAACTTTTGAGGAATTGCAACACTGCAGCAAGGAAGGCTTGAACTACCTGCCAGATAAATTACCTGTTGACTCTAACACAACAAAATGTGGAGTAAGTCAAGGGGTATGAATACTTTCTGAAAGCACTGTACCCAGAACCACAGATCTGCCCCTGTTAATGTTGACTTTTTTTTATAGAAGGACTTATTGGATCAACATGATCACTCCTCCCGCAGGCTTTCAATTTGATCTAGTTTGCTGACACATGACATTGAGCCAGAGAGCTGACATTTCTATGTCGGTGTGTCAAGGCCAACAGTGCTGTCTTGTTGCACACCTGAGGCACTCAAAGAGAAACCTCAGTACTTTAATAAACCTCTGAAATGTATATAATTTCTTGCATGTACCTCAGAAGAGATACACAAAGGAGCCCACACACAGGGCCAGAGAGAGTGGGGGATTGTTTTGCATGAATTTAACTATATACAGTACCACAAACAAGTTGTAAGTCAGCAGCAGAAAGAGTACTGGTGGAAAGAGCTATCGCTTCTCAACATTATGTTTTTACATCTTGCCTTCATAGAGCCTAGATGGGGAACGGAGGGAACCATGGCCAAGTCCATGGGCAGAGATCACCTGTCAGATGACAAGGTAGACACTACGGTCAGTCACAGATCTTCCTTATTTCATTGGGTATCCACGGGTATATTCTGAGGCTCTACAACAGTTATAATGGAAGGACAGTGTATTGCAAGGTATGTGTTGGAAATAAATGTTCGTAAATATATCACGTGCAGATGAATAAGCTTCTATTACTACAGCTTTCAAACGTTATCAAATTTCGTAAAGGGGAAATTGATACAGTTGAAGTAGGAAGTTTACATACACTTAGGTTGGAGTCATTCAAATGTGTTTTTCAACCACTCCACAAATTTCTTGTTAACAAACTATAGTTTTGGCAAGTCGGTTAGGACATCTACTTTGTGCATGACAAAAGTAATTTTTCCAACAATTGTTTACAGACGGATTATTTCACTTATAATTCACTGTATCACAATTCCAGTGGGTCAGAAGTTTACATAGACTAAGTTGACTGTGCCTATAAACAGCTTGGAAAATTCCAGAAAATGAAATCATGTCATGGCTTTAGAAGCTTCTGATAGGCTAATTGATATAATTTGAGTCAATTGTGTACCTGTGGATGTATTTCAAGGCCTACCTTCAAACTCAGTGCCTCTTTGCTTGACATGGGAAAATCAAAAGAAATCAGCCAAGCCCTCAGAAAAATAATTGCAGACCTCCACAAGTCTGGTTCATCCTTGGGAGCAATTTCCAAACGCCTGAAGGTACCATGTTCATCTATACAAACAATAGTACGCAAGTATAAACACCATGGGACCACGCAGCCGTCATACCGCTCAGGAAGGAGACGCGTTCTGTCTCCTAGAGATGAACGTACTTTGGTGCGAAACGTGCAAATCAATCCCAGAACAACAGCAAAGGACCTTGTGAAGATGCTGGAGGAAACGGGTTTTAAAGACAATACTACCAAATACTAATTGAGTGTATGTAAACTTCTGACCCACTGGGAATGTGATGAAAGAAATTAAAGCTGAAATAAATAATTGTTTCCTATTATTCTGACATTTCACATTCTTAAAATAAAGTGGTGATCCTAACTGACCTAAAACAGGGAATTTTTACTAGGATTAAATGTCAGGAATTGTGAACTGAGTTCAAATGTGTTTGGCTAAGGTGTACAGTATGTCAACTTCCGACTTCAACTGTATGTGGAACTACTGTAAATCCTACTGTAGCCTAAATATAACTTAATCAAGGCAAAAACATGTATTCAATAACTTTGTTTTTTTTCGGTCTAGAAAATCCCTTTGCAATGCGTTTCTGTCTAGAAAATATACATTGAGAAGATCTACAGCATATCAAGAAGCTTTCAAGGACCAATATTGCTTTGAGTCTGGTATAGGGGGATAGGGGTGACGTGTTTGTATATTGATTTATGCAACATATGGAGTAGTCAGAATGTATGTCTATTCTATACTCTTTGTATTCTTTGCAGTTTAGTACTTGGTCTATAAACCTCTGTGTTATGAAAATAACAATAAGTTCAATGTCTGTCATGTATGAAGTTGATTCACTAAACCAGTATTCAAATAATGTCGAACTGGTACATTTACATGTACATTTACGTCATTTAGCAGACGCTCTTATCCAGAGCGACTTACAAATTGGTGCATTCACCTTATGATATCCAGTGGAACAACCACTTTACAATAGTACATCTATATATTTTTTTTTTTGGGGGGGGGGGGGGGTTAGAAGGATTACTTTATCCTATCCCAGGTATTCCTTAAAGAGGTGGGGTTTCAGGTGTCTCCGGAAGGTGGTGATTGACTCCGCTGTCCTGGCGTCGTGAGGGAGCTTGTTCCACCATTGGGGTGCCAGAGCAGCGAACAGTTTTGACTGGGCTGAGCGGGAACTGTGCTTCCGCAGCGGTAGGGAGGCGAGCAGGCCAGAGGTGGATGAACGCAGTGCCCTTCTTTGGGTGTAGGGACTGATCAGAGCCTGAAGGTACGGAGGTGCTGTTCGTAGGCAAGCACCATGGTCTTGTAGCAGATGCGAGCTTCAACTGGAAGCCAGTGGAGTATGCGGAGGAGCGGGGTGACGTGAGAGAACTTGGGAAGGTTGAACACCAGACGGGCTGCGGCGTTCTGGATGAGTTTTAAGGGTTTAATGGCACAGGCAGTGAGCCCCGCCAGCAGCGAGTTGCAGTAATCCAGACGGGAGATGACAAGTGCCTGGATTAGGACCTGCGCCGCTTCCTGTGTAAGGCAGGGTCGTACTTTGCGAATGTTGTAGAGCATGAACCTTCAGGATCGGGTCACCGCCTTGATGTTAGCGGAGAACGACAGGGTGTTGTCCAGGGTCACGCCAAGGCTCTTAGTACTCTGGGAGGAGGGCACAATGGAGTTGTCAACCATGATGGCAAGATCATGGAACGGGCAGTCCTTCCCTGGGAGGAAGAGCAGCTCCGTCTTGCCGAGGTTCAGCTTGAGGTGGTGCTCCGTCATCGACACTGATATGTCTGCCAGACATGCAGAGATGCGATTCGCCACCTGGTTATCAGAAGGGGGAAAGGAGAAGATTAATTGTGTGTCGTCTGCGTAGGAGAGACCATGATAGGAGAGACCATGTGAGGATATGACAGAGCCAAGTGACTTGGTGTATAGTGAGAATAGGAGAGGGCCTAGAAATGAGCCCTGGGGGACACCAGTGGTGAGAGCACGTGGTGCGGAGACAGATTCTCGCCACGCCACCTGGTAGGAGCGACCTGTCAGGTAGGAGATGGAGATGCCCAACTCGGAGAGGGTGGAGAGGATGATCTGATGGTAGCCTGTATCACTGTCTTGTTTAAAAATGTTTTACACACACAAAAGCATACAAGCAATTAGGCATGTTCCAACACACTCTCTCAACCCACACACATACAGTAGCGGAGTGTAAATAATGCCCGCAGACATGGAGTCTCAAACGTCGGGAACGTAATTTAGGTCAATGGACCCATCTATCAATAGCTAAATCCTGTGTTGTGTGGGTGCGGATGGAGGGTTCACATGATGTTGGGCTTGTCAGAGGACTGTGGAGCCTCAAATGAAGGGAACGGCTTGGCATTCTTTGGTCTGATTTCTGAAAATATTGGAGTACTACCTAAAATGGATTTCTGCACTGCGTACACACAGGCTCACCATGAAGACACGGTGTTCAGTGTCACCTCCAAGTGCAGTAGCCTGGCAGATCAGACTAAGCTGAACAGGCAGCTCTCCACCTCCATCTCTTCCTCCCTCATCTCCCGACAGGTAAGAGTCACCATGGTTCCCACCCTTATCAGATGCTGCATCCTGTACACATACATGCAGTATCTTCCAGAGCCAACATTTACACTTTTATATATATATATATATATATGTGTATATATATATGTGTGTGACATCTTCTGTAACTTCTCCTCACTCAACATGTGACACCTTGAAATGTCACAGCGGGGAAAAAAACATTAATTACAGGCCTATGGGCACGATCAACCTCATATCATTTGAGCAGACACTGACAAGATGTACATCATTATCTTTTATATCTGCATATGTTTTTCCCAGTATGAAGTTTCAGGGTAGTGACATAATACACTACATGACCAAAAGTATGTGA
Source organism: Salmo salar (assembly GCF_965601325.2). NCBI lineage: Eukaryota > Metazoa > Chordata > Actinopteri > Salmoniformes > Salmonidae > Salmo > Salmo salar. Next base: position 10,135,391 of record NC_138299.1, on the reverse strand, counting down.
ACACTTGCTCGTCGACCATCTCATTCCAAAATCATGGGCATTAATATGGAGTTGGTCCCCCCTTTGCTGCTATAACAGTCTCCACTCTCCTGGGAAGGCTTTCCACTAGATGTTGGAACATTGCTGCTGGGACTTGCTTCCATTCAACCACGAGCATTAGTGAGGTTGGGCACTGATGGGCGATTTAGGCCTGGCTCGCAGTCAGCATTCCAATTTATCACTAAGGTGTTCGTTGGGATTGAGGTTAGGGCTCTGTGTCATGGACCTTGCTTTGTGCATGGGGGCATTGTCATGCTGAAATAGGAAAGGGCCTTCCCAAAACTGTTGCCACAAAGTTAGAAACACAGAATATTCTAGAATGTCATTGTATGCTCTAGCATTAAGATTTCCCTTCACTGGAACTAAGGGGCCTAGGCCGAACCATGAAAAACAGCCCCAGACCATTATTCCTTCTCCACCAAACTTTAGAGTTGTCACTATGTATTTGGGTAGGTAGCATTCTCCTGTGATCCGGCAAACCCAGATTTGTCTGTCGGACTGCCAGATGGCGAAGCATGATTCATCACTCCAGAGAATGCGTTTCCACTGCTCCAGGGTCCAATGGCGGCGAGCTTTACACCACTCCAGCTGACGCTTGGCATTGCGCATATTGATCTTAGGCTTGTGTGCAGCTCCGCCATTTCAGGAAACTCTGGACGAACAGTTCTTGTGCTGACGTTGCTTCCAGAGACAGTTTGGAACATAGTGCAGGTTGCAACTGATTTTACGCGCTTCAGCGGTCCCGTTCTATGATTTTTGTATGGCCTACCACTTCGCGGCTGAGCCTTTGTTGCTCCTAGACATTGCCACTTCACAATAACAGCACTTACAGTTGACTTGTGGGAAAGGTGGCATCCTATGACGGTGCCACGTTGAGTCACTGAGCTCTTCAGTAAGGCCATTCTACTGTCAAGGTTTGTCTATGGCGATTTCATGACTGTGCTCAATTTTCTACACCTGTCAGCAAATGCTGGCTGAAATAGCCGAATCCACTAATTTGAAGGGGTGTCCACATACTTTTGTGTGTGTGTGTATATATAGTATGTTTTACTTGTACCTTCCACTATGATTTGACATGCAAAGTGAGGGAAAGACTACGTAGCCTTCACCACATAGTCTTCAGAGAACCTACAGGTAACTGGCAAAATAAAATAAACACCAACATAAAATGTCTTAATAGGGCGTTGGGCAACCATGAACTGCGAGAACAGCTTCAATGCACCTTGGAATAGATTCTACAATTGTCTGTAACTATTGGAGGGATATAACACAATTTTTCCACAAGAAATTCCATAATTTGGTGTTTAGTTAATGGTGGTGGAAAATGCTGTCTCAGGCGCCGCTCAAATCTTCCATAAGTGTTCAATTGAGTTGTCTGGTGACTGACACTCTCCCCCTATGCTCCTTTGAGACCACTCTTTCAAAGTCACAGATCTCCTCTAGCCATGTTAGCCAAAATAATGGGCAACTCTGCATTTTTATACATGACCCTAAGCATGGTGATGTTAATTACTTAACTCTGGGACCGCACCTGCTTTCTATATACTTTGTATCCCTCATTTACTTGTTTCCTTAATTTTAGCAGTTACCTGTATTTGCATGGTTACCAAATCAAGCATCCACCCCTCCACTCCAGTAGGCTACAGATAAGACCACAGTAAAGCAGATTTAAAGTTCACAGTACAATGGAAAGAGGAAGTGGGAGGTCTTAGGCTGGGCAGAGTTGTATTTACAGCAGTGCACGAATGTGTGTTGTGATGTTACTCTGTGCTTTCATTTTCAAGAACCTCCGCGTTCCCAAGAGTAAAGGCTCTGGCCAAGGCTCATCTCCCACAGTGATGCACCTTGACCCCAACCTCAGGCTGGAGCCAGAGTTGGACACTAACCCAGGGCTTGGGCTTTTTCCGGCCCCATCTGCCAGCTCTCACTCCCCGTCACCAGATGCAGAGTATGACAAACTACTGGTAAGGATAATGTGAATGAATTCCCCAAATCATACAGAAGAGGAAGTACATTTGACAATGTTTTTAAATGATTTAACCATGATTATCTGGCTCCTATCAGGCCTTTTAATGGAGTGTGTTCTTGCTTTTCCGATGGTAGAATTGAATGTTCTTGTCACATGGTTTTTAAATTAAGCTGAAATTGTTCAATAGAATAAGAGCCAATGCAGGACTGGAAAAACTTGGCTAATGGCAATGATTGATTTCTGTGAGAACTGTTCTTTTAAAACCAGCTTAGTCATCTCTGTGTATATAAAGCACTGTCTAACGAGTGGCAAATGCTTGCTTTAGACATTAAGTCAAGTGGAGAAGTGCATATTACTGAGCTACGGTTGTGTTTTTGCTCCGTGCTTGTTTTGATTCTCCCAGGATGTGGAGGCGGTGCCAATGCCTGACGGACGGCTCTGCCTACTGGCCCTCCCTCCCGAGTGCTCCCAAAGGGAAGGGCAAGCCGCCATGCCATATCTCAAATTGTTTTGCCGCTACATCACTGACCGCAAGGTGAGTGGAGACTAGCACCATTCTCACTCAACTTTCACGCACCTCGCTCTCACAATTCTTGCTCACCCCTCGCTTACCTTTCTCACCTCTCTCTCTCACCAGGGTGTGGTTTCTGGTATCTTGCTAGTGACGTCCAATAAGATCTTCTTTGACCCATGTAAGACCCACCCGTTGGTGGTGGAGCACGGCTGTGAGGAGTACCTGCTGTCCTGCTCAGTGGACAGCCTGGACTCTGTCTCGTTCTACTCGGACATTTCCCACGTGCACTTCAACACCTCCACACACAGGTCAGCATTAAATGACTATGTGCACGATTGAGACACACATATTTGGTGCAGCTCTTCACAGATCAACATACTGTGTCTTCACATTGCCTGGAAAGGCGTTTTAACCTAGGAGGTCACTAAAATAATCCTATATTCTGGGCAGACCTGTCAAATCGGTAGATCGCAAATACGCACTATGACTGGATCAGTGTGGGTGAGTCTCTGACAAATCCACAGGTAGCAACAGTGACCTTAAACTCTATGTTCTCTGTGATATCTAGCAGTGCAAATGGAGTATAGCCAATGAAATTGGTCCATGGATTTCTATGGTATCAAGGAGTGCTTGCTGGGTCACATTGTAGAACATGCAACATACATAGGTGGTTGTTTTTCTGTTACTAGGTGGAAAGGAACTAAAAAGACCCAGAAAACTGGCTCCAAAACTGGCAAGACGCCCCAGCAGGGTGGGAGGCGAAGCAGCAGTAGCCCACAGCACAAGGGGGAGACTGTCCCAGTGCTGGTCTCTTCTGCTACGTCGGAGCTGAGGTCTGCCCTGGCTCTCAGCCTGGTCCAAGGGTTTGCTGAGGAGGAGAGTAGCAGTGACATGACTCATGCAGAGAAGCAGCTGGAGGGGAAGGGTAGCCCACTGGAAGAGCTGGTTGTGCAGTCATCCGGGGCTGTGCTGAGCAGTGCTGCCACCTTCTGTTGTGGAGGACAAGAGGCTGCAGGGACGGGAAATCTAGTGAGAATGGAGCAGGTGGACAGAGAGGGGATGGAGAAGGAGCAGTCTGTGAGGAATCGGACGTTAGGTAAGGAAAGGAATCAAGTCAATAGTTTTGTCATTGTTTTATCCCAAGCAGCACTGTGTGGTTGAAGTCTGCTTGAGAAGTTTGTAGGAAGATGGCATAACAAATGGTTCCCACTCAGTCTGTTTTGCTACCCCCTCCCTCTTTCTTCCTCCCCCCTACTTCTCTCCTACTCCAGGCCTCTCTAGACCTTCAGGGACTTTTGGATGTCTCATGTTTGTCAGGCTGCGGCTCCAGGGGTCCGCTGGGAAGAAGGGTGTGGCTGCAGGCTTGCAGCTGGGGACAACCAAAACCTTACCCTGGAGGGATGCCTGGTTCGCCTTTTCCCAGGAGAGGTAACAGTCTGGAGCCACAGAAAGACTGTTTTAGTTTAGCATTAACACTCCACTTACATTCTGTGAACATTAGCACCTCACACTGACAATGTCTGACATTAACATAATGTTTACATGTCTTTTTTTCCCTTTTTTAAAAATCCTTTTTTCTCCCCAATTTCGTGGTATCCAATTGGTAGTAGTTAGTCTTGTCTCATCGCTGCAACTCCCGTACGGACTCGGGAGAGGCGAAGGTCAAGAGCCATGCGTCCTCCGAAACACAACCCAACCGCACTGCTTCTTGACACAATGCACATCCAACCCGGAAGCCAGCCGCACCAATGTGTCGGAGGAAACACCGTACACCTGGCGACCTGGTCAGCGTGCATTGCGCCCGGCCCGCCACAGGAGTCACTAGTGAGCGATGAGACAAGGATATCCCTGCCGGCCAAACCCTCCCTAACCTGGACGATGCTGGGCCAATTGTGCGCTGCCCTATGGGCCTCCCGGCCTTGTTCAGCAATTTCAATGCCCTCCCTTGCTGAGGAATATAGAGACTTTTACAATTCTCACTAGAAGTAAGTCAAAGGTCTTTAACACTAAATCTTTCTGCTCTCATATCTTGTTGTCTGTAGCTCAGATGAGCTCTATGCATATCTGAGCCACTGGAGGCCTGACCTATGCATACTGGAGGGAGGGTCGGAGGAGGGGGAGGGCGACAAAGACGAGTTTGTACTGGTCGACAACGGAGAGGAGGAGGAGGAAGAAGTGTCCAAGAACCACGGACGGACAGGGGAGGACTGGGAGGTAAGTCTGTATATTAAAGTCATTGAGGAAAGTCCTAAAGTCTGTAGTGGCTGACAACAAAAATGGCTATTTCCATTAACTTTGACTAGAGCGTCAGTGGTGACGATGCATCTTTTGCACGTCTTGCCCTGGGGAAGTTTTGAGCAGTGTTTTAGGTGGGGTGGGGTCCGGAGTTGTTGTTTGAGTGCGAGGTTAATGGGTTTATAACTAGGTTGCGTGTCTTGTCTTGCAGATGGTGTCAGTGGAGGATGGTGGCGGGAGACTACCTCTGGTCATGGACAAAGATCCAGAGGGACTGTGTGAGATCGTAGAGCAGAGTCGCATCTTGGACGCAACGCTTGTCAGAGAGGTAAGCAGACAACTGTTGACATGCATGTCGGATCTTCACAAAACACTGTCTGATCTAATCACACCTGCACAAATTCACAATGGAAGATTATTCTCATCCATTATTGGATAAGAAGGAGATTATGACTTCATTAATCCCCAAGGGGAAATTAAATGAAAGCTTCTCATGACATGTCACTGGTCAGCACCACACATATAGAAGAAATTGCACACATTCCTCTTCTTGCCTCTAGTTCCACAAATGCATTACAAGTTCATCATTCCCTGTCTGGTCTGGGGTTAAAGATAAATCCAGAGTCTGAGACAAAACCTGACTTTTCTGATTCTGCCTCAGTCTCCCTCAAGCAGCGTTGGCCTTCAGTCATACACACAGAGCCATTCATGACTGAACCTTCGTGCTGAGTAGAGTACTGAAAATACTCAACCCCTACTGTGGCCATGTCTCAAAAAGGGGGTTATGTATAAGGTAGAATGCTGGTAGTGAACTCCTGTGGAGAGATTGAAGCAGAGCAGTGCTGTGCTGTGAGCACTTTGAACCAATACATTAGCTATGGCGCCTGCAGGTCAGCTCTTCAAATGTCTCATGTCCAGGCTCATTCACTTGTTGGATAGATGAAGATTAGCTCAACAGAGGAAAAGCTTAGCTAAAGAAAAGGGTAATATAATTGGATATCAATTATTTCCGTTTTCTCCCTTTTTCCTTAGCTCAACAGAGGAAAAGCTTAGTTAATCTTGTAATAAGTGTCTATTCTTCCATTTTTATTTAACTAGGCAAGTCAGTCAAGAACAAATTCTTATTGACAATGACAGCCTACACCGGCCAAACCCGGACGACGCTGGGCCAATTGTGCGCCGCCCTATGGGACTCCCAATCACGGCCGGTTGTGATACAGCCTGGATTCAAACCAGGGTGTCTGTAGTGACGCCTCAAGCACTGAGATGCAGTGCCTTAGACCGCTGCGCCACTCGGGAGCCCACCTGTGCCCCTGCTCTCCAACCCTCTCACACAACTCTTTCTCCTTCTCAATCCTTCCCTCTCTCCAGCTCTCAGCCGAGTTGCCTCCCAGGACAGTGGGCCACATGTGGCATCTGGCCTATAGCACATCTCTTCACGGCTCCAGCCTCAAGTCCCTCTACCGGAAGCTGAACGGCAGCGACTCGCCTGTACTCATGGTCATCAAGGACTCGCTCAATCAGGTGACCTTTTTTATGTACTCAGATTTTAAATTTAAGTCACAAACTCCCCAATGTTCCACCCACCACCCTCAACATTTTTAATATCTATCCGCTTTAGAGATTCAACACAAACGCGTACCATAGAGCACTTGCTTTTCATGGCATTTGCACTATTGACTTCAGACACTCACAACTGCTCCAGAAACTATGGTGGGGTTGGTTTGAATAACATATGATTTGCCAGGAGTCACAAGAGTTCATTGTGGACTTGTGGTCACCTATGAAGACAGCCATTGTAGGAGCTCGGTCTTGTTTGGTTACCAGAGGGTTGTGTTTTTGTTAATGGTAGGTATGTTTCTGTGCCCCAGGTGTTTGGGAGCTTTCTCTCACACCCACTGAGGCCGAGCGAGACCTTCTATGGCACAGGAGAGACATTCCTCTTCATGCTGCATCCTCGATTCAAGGTCAGACAAGACACACACACACACACACACACACACCCCCTATGATGCATACACTACACTTACACAACCATTGCCAAACAATTCTCTCCCACATTTTCTAATCTGAAATGTGTCTTAAGGTATTGCTGCAGGATTGTTTTGTCAACCTAAGTGAAGACAATACTGTTTGTTGCAAATCTTGCTGATGTAATATTGCAGGAGTTTCCATGGCAGCCAAATTACTATTCACATCAATGTCTTTACCAACGTCACATGATCAATTTAATGCAAGACTGGATTATGAAAGGTCACGTTTTGGCTTTTTAAGCACAAACAACATTTAAGAAGTTAGGAACTCATTGCTATCAATCACATGAGGTTGGTGGCACCTTAATTGGGGAGGACGTGCTCGTGATAATGGCTGGAGAGGAATAGGGGGAATGGTACCAAACACACGGTTTCCATGTTGATACCATTCCATTCGCTCCGTTCCAGCCATTATTATGAGCCGTCCTCCCCTCAGCAGCCTCCTGTGCTATAAATAGTGTACTGTATATGCAGAGCATTACAAAGGCCAAGTTCATTGATTTGCAATTCACCTGGTCTGCAATGCGGAAAGGGCTGTCAGAGAAGTAAAGCATTAATCAGATAGGACCCTAAGGTACTCCTGTGTTGGTGTCCCTGACTGACTCTGTCCTTGTCACCTCCCATAGTGTTTCAGATGGACCAGAGAGAACTCCTTCTTCATAAAGGGAGACCTGGACTCTTTTGCTATCGGAGGAGGAAGGTAGAGCCACTCCCAGTTATAGAAATGTGTTACATTATGGTTTTCTTGATGCTGTTTCTATTTCCTTGACACTTACTGTCCATTGCTTTGTGGTACAGTATGTGCCAATATGTTTAAGAGAACACATTACTTTACTCTAAAACAATGAAATGCGTTTCTTTCTCTCTTCCGCAGTGGTCACTTTGGCCTGTGGCTGGATGAGACGCTGTACCTGGGCAGGAGTAGCCCATGTTACACCTTCAACAACTGCTGCCTCTCAGAAAGAGACGACTTCCACGTCATAGAGCTGGAGGTGTGGACGTTCTGGTGAAGGCCTGCCCTCTTCAACTTTCCTAGCAACACCCACTCACGATGTCTGGCTGTCCAATGACTGCTTTAAACAAGACTCTAGAACCCATCTCTTCTAGAACAATGAGTTGGATGTACCTCACTATTTTGACTTAATTCTGTGGTTTTAGGCTGCGAACTTAACTGTGATTATTCTGAACCCCATCTCTGAATGTGGACCAAACCATTAGGTGGAGGAGGGGTGTTGGTGGTTGTAGCCTCACTGCATTGGAAGACTTGCCCTGTTGCAGCCCCCCACTCCTTTCGCAGGTTGGTATGGTCCTCACTTCAACTGACTCTGCATTGTGGATACTGTAGTTCAGTGGTGGAATCACATCTTCTAGCAATGGATCTCCATCTGAAGGCCTACCTGCATGTGTAAGGCTGCATTTCCACCCCAGCACAATTGGCACTGTTATTCTGGCACCATCTTTTTTTTTTTTACACATCTTTTTGCTGCCTGTGAATCGCTAACCTGAAGGTGGCTGTCTCTTTTGTAAAACGGAGGAACTGAAATTCGAAGAACTAGGGGCTCACTATGCCCCTTTTTGCATATAGACCAAATTATATCACCTGATGTACAAATTTAGTCAACGTGAACAAAAAAAGGACTTGGGGGACATGGTCTAACCTAAATATCTTTAGAAATGTTTAATGTTAACCACTCAATCAAACAATACCTGAAAGTTGCTGTCACTGATCAGAAGTTAGATCTATGTTCCTACAATATAACAAGTAGACAAAATCAACAAAATGTGAAAAATAGGGCTAATGTTATTATAACATGTCTTTATCTGATACTTTTTGAGAAACATTGATTTCATCCAGTGGTCATTGCAAGCTTACGGACCGAAAATAACAATCAAGACTCCTTTTAGCTAAGACCCAATCTATTTCAAAGGTTATTTCAAGGGGATGACTACCTCTGCAATGCTAACATGTGCCTATATTGCAGTGCTTAAAAGGAAAGATTCAACCATTTTGAATGTTGTATCGTATTTGTGCATCTCTGAGCGATGTTCTATCAATTCCTAGGGTACTTTCATGTTTATCTGAGCTATTCGCTGTTCAAGCAGGCAAAAATACAGCCTGCTTGAACAGCGAACACTCTGGAATTGATAGAACAGAGATGCACATACGATATAACATTCAAAATGGGTGAATCTTTCCTTTTTAGAGGATGGAGAAATAACATTTCGTTAAGATATTACCTGTTTCAAGTGTCAATGTACACGTGGTAGAATCCGCAAAGAATATCACTAAGTCCATTTCATCTTGCTCTGAAACTGTTGATTTTGTTAGATAATCTTTGGTGTAGTCACACTTTCAATTCTGATCTCATGGGCAAGGTGTTAATTAACCTGTAGTTCCATAACATGAGATCTACATCAACAATGTTTGGCTTCATATGTGCCAGCCTCCAACTTTTTGTGTTTCCATGACAGCTGTTGGCGACCTCGGGAACAGAGCAGGGGTGTTGCCTGCAGAAGTTTTAGCAATGACATCAGGCCTTGGCCAGCCAACTTTGGACTTTCAGGCAAGGCTGTCACAAACTGCTAAAACTCCACAGGGAACGACTTGACCTGCTCTGCCACTCCAACAATGACAAAGTATTACAGAAATCTATGGCTCTTTACATATTGCAAAACAGTGCTTATGAAGAAAAACAATAATTAGTACAATGCATTATGGTGCAGTCTGCTTGTTTTGGTGTGAAAACGTTTTAAGTGAGTAAAACAAATTTGAACTCACTATTACAACAATGAAATATGAATTAGTCAATAGTAGCAGAGACCAAAGCGATGTTTAAAAGCTGGCTACTTTTCTGACTGATGAGAAGTATGTCTACTTGAACGTCTAGCTATTGAGTTTAGTTATAAAAAAAAACATGTCTAAAGCGTATGTCTTCAGAAGGGCTCAACTGGTATAGCTGCCACTGTCATTTGAAGAGGTTCTTGTAATACTGATCATGTTGGATGCTAATGAAACCACCTGAAAAGTTGACATCGCCGAAGGAATCGGATCCCTACACAGAAGTTGGACGTTTAGCGTTTCATTTGATCATTATCCTTCAGAGGAATTACCCTAATTTACAGACACAAACACAAAATTGACTGCTGCCGCTGCCAGTCTTTACTGTGCTAGGTATTCCTTGGCTTTCTCCAGCCTCTCTTTGAGAAAATTGATGTACCTTGCAGTGGAGGGGTCCTCGAACCACCCCGCCAGAAAATCTAAATGTGGCGTCTTCCTCAGGCTTCATGGACGTCTCGTCCAGAAAGTAATTAGCATTGATGTGGTGGACGTAGAGTCATTAGGAATAAAATGTGGTAATTTTCACACAACCTTATTGCCGTTTTTAATTTTATTTTACTTGGGTCTGGCACAGGCACCAATTACATTCCCTTAAAGTTTTAGCTTATTTTCAACTTCCCTAGGCTATTGTCGTTTCCTCCAAACCAGTTAAATTTGTTAAGTATCCAAATCAAAGTTTATTGGTCACACATACAGATTTGCAGGAAGGGCTGGGTAGGTTACTTTCTAATTGTAAACCGTTAGTCAAATTTAATCTGATTACTTTGTTACTTTTAGTTTAATTTCCCCTTGAGGCATTAGACACACTATTTACAAATTGAATGACATCTACTGCAGGATAAATCCATGTTAGTTTACATAGCTGGTCATAAATGGATGTTGCATGGCATTTTGGGTTGGTTTTGTAGGCTTCTTCTATCCCATTGCTTTCTACTACAGATAATAATACAATTTAGATGATCTTTACATTGAAAACCAAAGTCTGTCAGGTTTCCAGTCATTCCAATTAATTTAATACCCCTTGATCTTCAAGAATATGACTTGGAAATATGGAAGTATAGATCAGCCAAATTGTTACACCTGAGCATAACCCAAAAATGATGGACTAATTAGCCTGCCCTACTCTGTTGTTCATGATTTTGTTGTCATGGAGGACTGATTGGGCTCATTGCTTCAAGACTAACTACCAATTGGATATCACGAAAATGTTAAGTACAAAAAAATCTAAAATATGGATCTACCAACTACAAATTTCCCCTTTGTGTCCATCAAAACTGCTCGAGTTTGAACATGTGTCCGTTAGGCCTATGGATAATTTTGTCAGCACAAATTAGATTTAATATTAAAAGCCCCTCGTGTTCTTAAATTAAACTCGTTTTTGACAGTATGGAGCACATTACCACAGAGGAGTTTAGAAGGTAGGAACTCAAACTTTAATTCCATAGGCTGGGATCTGCAGCTGTTACAGGGGTAATAACATGGTAACAAAGTGGAAACGAGTTGTAAACTTACTGGACTAGGCTTGATGAGGAATCCCAGAGTTCCCTCACCTGAAGACTATGTCCAGATAGAAGTCTCTGGCGGCTCGAATGCAGGCCACGGAGGGGCGAAGCGGGACTTGATGAAGGGCCGTGGGTGGGACATATTCGGCAGTGAGTGAATGAGAACCTGTGGGGAAACAAACACAGCCACTGCTATGATCATGTATTTCATTCAAACAAGTTATAGGACATTTGATACAATTTGCTGCTGATAACACTAGACAGACTATGCTGAGGTAATAATAATGTAGACATATCGTAGTCAAAGTAACACTTAGTCTTTGCCAAGGGTATAAGTGAGGATTATTTCTTTTTTAAAATCAAACTGAATATGAAAGATCAGATACAGTCACTTCCAGAGACTGTACCTCTTTTCCTCGTGGTGCAGGAGGGTAGTAGCGATTGTTTGGCAGGTTACCCAGTGAAAATGTTGAGCTCACTCTGAATGACCAACCAGGTGTATCCCACCTCCCCTTTGTTTTTGGGGGGCAGGAAGTCCCTGAACTGACTGGCACTCTGCCAGGATCTCAGCCCACTCAGGGAACTATGGGCAACCTGGTGAGACTGAAACTTAATTGTGAAATCTGGATCACGTTATAGGGAAGACCCAGATGCAGACAGTGTCGAAGTAACAACAGTTTTACTAGAACAGGAGGCAGACAAAACAACAGGTCAGTAATCCAGATCAGAATCCATAAGGTACAAAATGGCAGGCAGTCTCAGGGTCAGGGCAGGCAGAGATCAATAATCCAGTGTGGTGGGACAAGGTACAGGAAGGCAGGCAGGGTCAGGGCAGGCAGAATGGTCAAAAACAGGAACTAGAAACAGACAGGCGCAAGGGGAAAAACGCTGGTAGGCTTGACGAACAAAACAAACTGGCAACAGACAGAGAACACGTGGGGAGATGGGAGACACCTGGTGGGGGGTGGAGACAAGCACAGACAGGTGAAACAGATCAGGGTGTGACAATCTGAGGCTTTCTCTGCTAAGTGTTGGAATGCCTATTTGAAACTTATTCTCTCTTTTTTGTCATTTATCACCATAAGTCATTTTATACTTTTAAAACCCACTCATAGACACAGCAGTACAAAGTTGACAAGGTAGGACGTAATCTATTCTTGAGCTGGATTACAAATAACTTTATCTTAAATCACAGTAAGGCAACACCCAGTAATTATAATGTGAGTGTTTTGCTGGGTCTACTCTTCGTCATTGTGTCAAGCTGCAGAGGTTAGGGTCTCTCCATTAGGGTCATCGGTCACTTGCTCCTCGAAATCCACTGGATGTGTGATCCCTGCGGGAAGGTGCGCAAGAGGTCACCAACAAATGATTGTGTGTGTTGGGTTTAATAATAATAAATGCCATTTAGCTGACACTTTTATGCAAAGCAACTTAGTCATGCATGCATTCCCGGGACCACGTATGGGTGGTACCAGGAATTGAACTCACTATCCTGGCATTGCAAGTGCCATGCTCTACTAACTGAGCTACAGAGAACCAGAAAGATGAATCATATTGGATTTGAATGTGTTAGGATGCATAGGAAGGCTGGTGGTGAACCAGTGAGTTTCTCTGCGATGGTTTGAACTGAGGAAAAGGTCATGGTCTTTGTCCAAGGAAGAGAAGAGAAAGAGGCCCTCTGTGCCCAGTGCTTTCTCTGCCACTTCCTGTTGGAGGAACACACAATGAGAGCTTCTTATTGTGTCATTTCTCACGCTCCAGTGACATTGAATTTGATGCCCCACACAATATGTCTGGGGCAGATCGTAGTGCATTTTTGTAACCCCAACTTCTAAGAGCTCTACAATTATGAAAACATTGTTTTGGATAAATAAATATGGCACTCAAGCAGCTACAATGTATCAGTTTATCAAAATGTACCAAAGTAGTGTACTGGGAGTTGAAAGTAAACATGGCAAGGAAGTGAGGGGATAAGTTTCTGGCGATTTGAGCTCCCGAGTGGCGCAGCGGTCTAAGGCACTGTATCTCAGTGCTAGAGACGTCACTACAGACACCCTGGTTTGAATCCAGGCTGTATCACAACTGGCTGTGATTGGGAGTCCAATAGGGTGGCGCGCAATTGGCCCAGCGTCGTGTAGGCCGTCATTGTAAATAATAATTTGTTCTTAACCGACTTGCCTAGTTAAATAAAAATACAGAATGATGCTGAGCCTCTGATTTTTAACCTCAAAATGTATGCCAACAAAAACCATTGATTGCAATGTTAAACAAAATCACAACTCTATGCCCAAGGACTATTTCCACTGACAATTTTACAAAAACGCATGCAATTGAAGAACAGTGCACATGTAAAGTTTTGTGACAGAATGACAGTAAAATCTCTCTCAGTTTGTGACAAAGTTTTCCAAAAACTCTTAAATGTCTATTCTGAATTAAGATTCAAAGACGGCTGCAGAAAGAATGAAGTGGCAGCTATGGTATGACACCTTGGGCTCTATTTTAACAAACCTAATAACACATTGGACAATCTGGGTGTGTGTCAGAAATATGTTTGCGGAAATTATGAGGACAAGAGCTGGAGGTGGCGTGAAATGGCTGGATTTTAATGAATAAATGAATTATAGGTGTGACAACGGCTTGGCCACCTTCATGGCTTAATACTGCATGTAATTGTCTCAAATTCTGTAGGTTATTGACCATCTTTGCTTTGTCATCAACTTCAATTCGTCTGGGGACACGGAATATTCTCTTCCTAGTCTGTTGTAGATTGATACAGTTTATTAAATAGCATAGGCTACAGTAACAAGTAAAAAAAGTCACCAGATCATCATTCCATGATGGTCATATAGCCTACATTGAGGGTTTTTTATGCACATCTAAAATACTGTACAATAGCATACGTAGATAAAAAGGTGATGCTCCCAACTTGATTTTTTTAATAAAGCTTTGGTGATTAAGATTTATTTCAAAGCGGTCTTAGGAGCCAAACCCTTTATGATAGTCTTAACTACTTGGCGAATGCATTGGGCAGGACCAAAAAAACTGCCTGCAAGGAAATGGGACATTTTGTTTCTAAATACCAGGTTTACAGGCACAAAAAGCACATGAATTTAATTGAATTTAAGGGCTTTACTAGCATGGGAAACATATGTTAACATTGCCAAAGCAAGTGAAGTAGATCATTTGTATTGTTTATTTCAATTTTGTTTTAACAGTAAACATTACACTCACAGAAGTTCCAAAAGAATAAAAACAAATTGCATATGTCTATATACAGTGTTGTAACGATGTGTAAATAAATAAACACAAATATGGGTTGTATTTATAAAGGTGATTGTTCTTCACTGGTTGCCCTTTTCTTGTGGCAACAGGTCACAAATCTTGCTGCTGTGATGGCACACTGTGGTATTCCACCCAGTGTATATATATATATTCATAAACAATTAATGAACATGCCCCTGTGGAACGGTCGTTAAGACACTAACAGCTTACAGACGGTAGGCAATTAAGGTCACAGTTATGAAAACTTAGGATCCTAAAGGAGGCCTTTCTACTGACTCTGAAAAACACCAAAAGAAAGATGCCCAGGGTCCCTGCTCATCTGCGTGAACGTGCCTTAGGCATGCTGCCTCTGCAGATGTGGCCCGGGCAATAAATTGCAATGTCCGAACTGTGAGATGCCTAAGACAGTGCTACAGGGAGACGGGACGGACAGCTGACCGTCCTCGCAGAGGCAGACCACGTGTAACAACACCTGCACAGGATCGGTACATCTGAACATCACACCTGTGGGACAGATACAGGATGGCAACAACAACTGCCCGAGTTACACAAGGAACACACAATCCCTCCATCAGTGCTCAGACTGTCCGCAATAGGCTGAGAGAGGCTGGACTGAGGGCTTGTAGGCATGTTGTAAGGCAGGTCCTCACCAGACATCACCGGCAACAACGTCGCCTACGGGCACAAACCCACCGTCGCTGGACCAGACAGGACTGGCAAAAAGTGCTCTTCACTGACGAGTCGTGGTTTTGTCTCACCAGGGGTGATGGTCGGATTCGTATTTATCGTCAAAGGAATGAGCGTTACAGGGAGGCCTGTACTCTGGAGCGGGATCGATTTGGAGGTGGAGGGTCCGTCATGGTCTGGGACGGTGTATCACAGCATCATCGGACTGAGCTTGTTGTCATTGCAGGCAATCTCAACACTGTGTGTTACAAGGAATACATCCTCCTCCTTCATGCGGTACCCTTCCTGCAGGCTCATCCTGACATGACCCTCCAGCATGACAATGCCACCAGCCACACTGCTCGTTCTGTACGTGATTTCCTGCAAGACAGGAATGTCAGTGTTCTGCAATGGCCAGCGAAGAGCCCGGATCTCAATCCCATTGAGCACGTCTGGGACCTGTTGGATTGGAGAGTGAGGGCTAGGGCCATTCCCTCCAGAAATGTCCGGGAACTTGCAGGTGCCTTGGTGGAAGAGTGGGGTAACATCTCACAGCAAGAACTGGCAAATCTGGTGTAGTCAATGGTGGCCACACCAGATACTGACTGTTACTTTTGATTTTGACCCCCCCTTTGTTCAGGGACACATTATTCAATTTCTGTTAGTCACATGTCTGTGGAACATGTTCAGTTTGTCTCAGTTGTTGAATCTTGTTATGTTCATACTAATATTTACACGTTTAGTTTGCTGAAAATAAACGCAGTTGACAGCGAGAGGACGTTTCTTTTTTTGCTGAGTTTGTTGCACACCCTTTAGTTTGCCCATTTTCATCTCACACAATTTTACATTCATTTTTCCACATTTCAATAGCTCCTTGGTCATGTAGCCTACAGACTTCAAACAAGGTTCAGAATGGCCACTGACTGCCCTTCTATATTGCACACCGTTTAGTTTGTCCATTTTCATCTCACACATTCAAATGTCAATAGCTCCTTGGTCATGTGACCTACTGACTTCAAACAAGGTTCAGAATGTACACTCAGTGGGCCTACACACTGCACACCATTTAGTTTGTCCATTTTCATCTCACGCAATTTTACATGAATTTTCAATATTTGTCAATGTTTCTAATTTCAATAGCTCCTTGGTAATGAGACCTACTGACCTCAAAACTACTTTCAGAATCTCCACGGACTGGCGGAGACGGGCGCGGCAAGGCATCCAGTGTGGTAAAGTGACCGATCCCGGAGAAGCTGGCGGGAGTCCCAGGGAGAGTTCTCTTTTCTTTGTGAAGGGCAGGGCACCCTGGAATGGGTTTGCCCCAAGAGAGGGGCCCAAGCCCTGGAAAGCGTTGCGTTTCGGTGGCGTCCGGAGAGCTCTCCCTGGCCCTTGAAAATCCGGGGGAGAGAGTGTAAATCTCACGCCGGGCCGTACCCATATCCGCAGCAGGTCTCCAAGGTGAACAGCCTCTGGCATGTTATAACAATGTAGGTAAGGGAAGTTTGAGGTTAGTAGGTCACATGACCAAGGCGCTATTGAAATTAGAAAGTTGGAAAAATTTATGTAAAATTGTGTGAGATGAAAATGGACAAACTAAAGGGTGTGCGATGTGTAGGCCCACTGAGTGTACATTCTGAACCTGTTTGGAGGTCAGTAGGTCACATGACCAAGGAGACATTACTAGGAATACAAAAAGATGCTCACATTTCCACATGTTTATAAGCTTTGCAAAGCAAAGTAATGTCCAAATCGTGAAAATAAGACCTGTGCAATGTTGTCCGCAATTTTTCCAACATCATGAAACTTATTTGTTTGTGGCTCAAGTGTCTGTGGCTCAAGTGGTTTGAAAGCAATTGAGGTTTGAAAGCGCAAATATCCTACCTGAAACTGTCTTTACCTCGGTCAGGCAGGGGCAGGGACAACTGACTTAGTATGAATAGTGTAGCAATATTGATGTTACTCATATTGATGTTACACAGGAAATGGAAACCAGTTATTACTTACTTTGTTAATGTGCTGGTTGACAACATGCCTAGTAAAGTTTGCTTAACTAATATATATACACTGCTCAAAAAAATAAAGGGAACACTAAAATAACACATCCTAGATCTGAATGAATGAAATAATCTTATTAAATACTTTTTTATTTACAAAGTTGAATGCTGACAACAAAATCACACAAAAATAATCAATGGAAATCCAATTTATCAACCCATGGAGGTCTGGATTTGGAGTCACACTCAAAATTAAAGTGGAAAACCACACTACAGGCTGATCCAACTTTGATGTAATGTCCTTAAAACAAGTCAAAATGAGGCTCAGTAGTGTGTGTGGCCTCCACGTGCCTGTATGACCTCCCTACAACGCCTGGGCATGCTCTTGATGAGGTGGCGGATGGTCTCCTGAGGGATCTCCTCCCAGACCTGGACTAAAGCATCCGCCAACTCCTGGACAGTCTGTGGTGCAAAGTGGTGTTGGTGGATGAAGCGAACCATGATGTCCCAGGTGTGCTCAATTGGATTCAGGTCTGGGGAACGGGCGGGCCAGTCCATAGCATCAATGCCTTCCTCTTGCAGGAACTGCTGACACACTCCAGCCACATGAGGTCTAGCATTGTCTTGCATTAGGAGGAACCCAGGGCCAACCGCACCAGCATATGTTCTCACAAGGGGTCTGAGGATCTCATCTCGGTACCTAATGGCAGTCAGGCTACCTCTGGCAAGCACATGGAGGGCTGTGCGGCCCCCCAAAGAAATGCCACCCCACACCATGACTGACCCACTGCCAAACCGGTCATGCTGGAGGATGTTGCAGGCAGCAGAACGTTCTCCACGGCGTCTCCAGACTGTCACGTCTGTCATATGTGCTCAGTGTGAACCTGCTTTCATCTGTGAAGAGCACAGGGCGCCAGTGGCGAATTTGCCAATCTTGGTGTTCTCTGGCAAATGCCAAACGTCCTGCACGGTGTTGGGCTGTAAGCACAACCCCCACCTGTGGACGTCGGGCCCTCATACCACCCTCATGGAGTCTGTTTCTGACCGTTTGAGCAGACACATGCACATTTGTGGCCTGCTGGAGGTCATTTTGCAGGGCTCTGGCAGTGCTCCTCCTGCTCCTCCTTGCACAAAGGCGGAGGTAGCAGTCCTGCTGCTGGGTTGTTGCCCTCCTACGGCCTCCTCCACGTCTCCTGATGTACTGGCCTGTCTCCTGGTAGCGCCTCCATGCTCTGGACACTATGCTGACAGACACAGCAAACCTTCTTGCCACAGCTCGCATTGATGTGCCATCTTGGATGAGCTGCACTACCTGAGCCACTTGTGTGGGTTGTAGACTCCGTCTCATGCTACCACTAGAGTGAAAGCACCGCCAGCATTCAAAAGTGACCAAAACACCAGCCAGGAAGCATAGGAACTGAGAAGTGGTATGTGGTCCCCACCTGCAGAACCACTCCTTTATTGGGGGTGTCTTGCTAATTGCCTATAATTTCCACCTGTTGTCTATTCCATTTGCACAACAGCATGTGACATTTATTGTCAATCAGTGTTGCTTCCTAAGTGGACAGTTTGATTTCACAGAAGTGTGATTGACTTGGAGTTACATTGTGTTGTTTAAGTGTTCCCTTTATTTTTTAAAGATATATATATATATAGTGGCAGCGGTACTCAAAATAACCTGGATCTCATCGATGTAAATGAAGAATACATCCCTGGCGGCAGTTTGAAAAAAAAGTGCCACGTTTACAGGCTAGTCATCGCGCCGAACGTCTACGTTAGCTGGCTATCGTGAGTGACTCTATACTAAAATCTAGCTGACTATTGGATACAATCAGATTCGTGAGTAGCTAACGTTTCATTCTACAAATAAATAATAATAAATACTGAAACCTCTGAGAAAAATAGACTTGAATTATTGTAATTTAGCACTGACCTGGAAAAGATGGAAAGAGGAATTCAATTTGTACATGGCTCTTACAATGAGAGAAAAACCTGAGGACTACAAAGTGAAGCTACTGTATTATCTCACTGGGGAAAAAGGCAGAGAGATTTGTGAGACCCTGTGTGTGGGCAGTACAAAAAGACAATCTCTCTGTTGAAGTAATTGCAGCACTGGACGCATTTTGTGATCCCAAGAAAAATGAAACAATTGAGAGATATCATTTTTTCATGCGAAGTCAGGGCCAAGATGAGAGTTTAGACAAATAACTCACTGAATTGAGGACTCTAGTGGCCACCTACAACTTTGGAGTAATCACAGACTCTCCTATCGGGGACAGGATTGTGTGTGGCACATGTGACCCACACTTAAGAGATCGCTTACTCAGAGAGACTGATCTCAGTTTAGAGAAATGCATACAGATTGGAAGAGCTGCAGAACTGTCCAGACAGAGAGCTAAAGTCATAAATGTGCAGGGCCCTGTAGCAGTGCATGCAGTAACACAGAAAGAGAAACCGAGAGGGAGAGGAGACTCTACAGAGGAACAGAGCATAATACAGTGCAGATACTGTGGACGGACACATGAGAGAAAAAAGGAAAAATGCCCTGCATATGGACAAAAATGTAAATCCTGTGGACAAAAATGTAAATCCTGTGGAAAAAACAATCACTTCTCTACGGTTTGCAAAAGTGCAGGGACCAGCAAGAGAAACAGAGTCCTGGCAATGGAAAATGCGTCAGCTGACTCAGAGAGCGGTGAGGATGTTCTGTGCATCACACTAGGACCAAAGTAGTCAGAGAGCATCAACGTGGTGCAGGAGAAAACCACAGACCCCAATGCAGCGCTCTTTGCAACCATGCTGGTCAACAAAAAGTCAAGTCAGATTTCAGCTAGATTGTGGTGCTAGTTGTAATGTTATCCCTGCAAACCTCAAAAGCCAGTCACCTAGAGCCCTGCAGTCAGGTATTGGTGATGTATAACAAGAGCACTCTGACGCCACTGGGGAAGTGCACACTTAAAAAGTGATCAATCCACACAATAAGAAAACCTACCGAGTTCAATGTGCACAGGCCCATTCTAGGCAGTAAGGCTATCCAGGCAATGGAGATGATTACTGTGCAGCATCACAACATCCTGGCCATTGAGAAAACAACAGGATACTAGATTAAAGAGCAAATGAAACAGGAGTACTCTGCTGTATTCCAGGGAGATGGATGCTTACCCGGCAAACTGAAGCTGAAAGTGGATGAGTGAGTGGAGCCCGTCCAGCTGCCAAAGAGAACAGTGCCAGTAGCGCTATATAAACCACTCAAAGAGGAGCTCAGTGGTCTAGAGAAAAGGATGATAAAAGCAGTTGAAAAAAAGCACAGATTGGATTAGTGAAGAAACCGTCTGGAAAGCTAAGAGTGTGTATTGATCCGAAACCTCTCAACAAGGCGCTCAAGAGGAGCCATTACCCACTTCCCACTATTGAAGACGTGCTGCCAGATCTGAACAGAGCACGTGTGTTCTCTGTTTGTGATGTAAAAAATGGATTTTGGCCCGTGGAACTGGAGGAGGAATCCAGCTATCTCACCACGTTCTCTACTCCCATGGGACGCTACAGGTGGCAGCGCATGCCAATGGGAATCAGTCCAGCCCCAGAGATCTTTCAGAGGAAGTTGAACCAGGCAATGGAAGGTCTTCCAGGAGTCAAAATCATTGGAGGTGACATCCTGATTGTGGGAGAAGGAGACAATGATGAAGTGGTGACTCTGGACCATGACAAAAACCTGAAAATGCTCCTGGACAGATGCAGGAAGCTCAATATCAAGCTGAATCCGGCAAAGCTGCAGCTCAGGCTGAAGGAAGTGCCCTACATTGGCCACCTGCTAACATCAGAGGGGTTGAAAGTGGACCCAGGAAAAGTGACAGCCATCAAACAGATGCCTAGGCCTACAGATGTGCAGGGGGTGCAGCACTTCCTGAGCATGGTAAACTACCTATCCAAGCTCTGCAGCCACGCCGTGGAGCTCTGCGAGCCACTGCGACAGCTAACTCACCATGACTCACTGTGGGAGTGGTCAGAGAGACATGAGCAGGCTTTCAATAAAATCAGAGATACCATTGCACAGACCCCTGTGCTGAAATATTACAACCCAACAGAGCAGCTTGTACTACAGTGTGATGCTTCAGAGAGTGGGTTAGGAGCAGCCTTGATGCAGGGAGGACAACCAATAGCATACGCTAGCAGAGCCCTGACAGAGACTGAAAAAGGGTATGCACAGATAGAGAAGGAGCTGCTTGCAGTGGTGTTTGGCATGGAGAGGTTCTACCAATTCACATATGGACGAACTGTGGAAGTGCAGTCAGATCACAAGCCTCTAGAGAGCATCATGACAAAGCCTCTCCTCAGCGCACCAAAAAGACTACAACGCATGCTCATGAGACTCCAAAACTACGAGGTCAGTCTCGAATACGTTCCGGGAAAACATGTGGTGCTGGCCGACACCCTAGGCAGGGTGTACCTCACAGAACAAGACAACAGAGGCCCTGTGGAGGTCCAAGTGGAATCAATCAATATGATACACTACCTCCCTGTGTCAAGCGAGAGACTAAAGCACATCCAGAGAGCCACTGAGCTGGACTGGGAGCTCCAGACACTGAAAACTGTGATCCTGTAGGGGTGGCCTGAAGTGACAGGACATGTACCCTTGGAAGTAGCCATGTATTTTCACAACAGAGATGAGCTGAGTGCGCAAAATGGAGTTATCTTCAGAGGTGAGCGAGTCGTTGTGCCTACTGCCCTCAGGTCAGAGATAATGCAGAGAATCCATTCCTGACACATAGGAACAGAGGGATGTCTGAGAAGAGCTTGCGAGTGTGTCTACCGGCCAGGCATGAATGCACAGCTGAGAACATACATGGCACAATGTAGCACCTGCACTGCATGGGGTATGAAGCAGCAGAAAGAAACGTTGAGGCCACACGAAGCACCAAAGTGTCCCTGGGGGAAAAAAATAGGGACTGACCTGTTCAACGACAGAGACTACATGGTCACAGTTGATTATCTCTTCAACTTCTGGGAAGTGGACCATTTGGAGAACACACAGTCGAAAACAGTCATTCGAAAACTGAAGACACACTTTGCACGTCATGGGATACCTGACATCCTTTACTCAGACAATGACCCGAGTACTCTTCAGACGAGTTCTGAAGTTTCAGCAAGGCATGGGACTTTACACACAAAACATAATCTCCAGGATACCTGCAAAGTAAAGGGAAAGTGGAATCGGCAGTGAAAACAGCCAAAAGACTGATGGCAAAAGCAAAGAGAACAGGTGCTGACCCTTACCTGGCCATGCTGGATCACAGAAATACCCCGTCACAAGGAACAATGGTGCTCATGGGAAGATGTACAAAAACACTACTTACAATGAGTGAAAATCTTCTGAGACCGGGTATGGCAAACTGTCAGCTGGAGAAGTTCAAAGAAAGACAACAGAAACAGGCAAAGTACTACGACACCTCCGCTCAGGATCTCACAGAGCTGCAACGAGATGACAGGGTGAGAGTTCAGCCACTCACAGGACAGAAACAGTGGTGGCAGAGGACCACAGTAGTCAGACCTGTGGAGCAAAGGTCCTACGAGGAAGACAGAACAGGGCCAAGTCTTCAGGAGGTACAGGCGACACCTGAGGAAGAGCAGAGAAATAGAGGAGGATTTCCTCACTGTTGAGGAGCCTGGCACAGAGCCAGTAAACAGAGCACCAGCTGACGCCCAGCAGGGTGCTGAACACAACCTAGAGGTGAATGCTGCACCTCAACAAGATCCAAACATCTCAGGTCAAGCACCTCCTGATGTAATCAACACTGCCCACACAAGGTCTGGTAGGGCCATCCGAAAGAATGTGTGAAGGTAAATTTTTTGTATAATTAATGGACAGTCAGACAGTAAACAAACATTCAGTTCACATTCCAATTTATTGCAGACATGGACTACAAGCCAAAGTTAGGTGGAGTCTGCCTTTGTTGTAAAAAATAATAATTTTAAAAAAAGAACATGTAGTAATATTGATGTTACTCATATTGATGTTACACAGGAAACGGAAACCAGTTGTTACTTACTTTATTAATGTGCTGGTTGACAACATGCCCAGTAAAGTTTGCTTAATTATATATCTTTGTCTGTCGTGACTACAACACAAAGCATATTGAAACAAATAGCTTGCTAAACGTTTGCCTGCATTGATTAAATGTCGGCTAAAGGAGGAGCGAAATGTAAACACTCTGAATTTTCTGTCAATATATTAAGAAAATAATGTTGGGGGAGCAATAGGAGCCTATGGACTAAGCTAACAGGTTAATTTCCACCATTCACGGACTACACCCACCTTCCTCTGTGAAAAATTGAGTGACATGCTGTCGCCCTTTCTTTTCTTTCTCCTGTCTTTCTTTTCGTTTTTGGAAGCCAGATTTTTCTTTAGGAAGCTGAGACATGATGCTCCACCGGCACTCCTCACTAGCAATTCACTGCTAGCAAGTACAGCAGTGGTTCGGCAGGACCGAACCATTTCATGTAAATAGAGGGGGGAAGGTTGGGCAATACAGAGGCTCTCTGGATGTTTACTTTTTTTTGTTGCCAAAAACAAGAAAAGAAACCGTTAGTTTTATTAGTACATTGTAAATAAAATATTAATGATGATAGGTTAATAATTGAATATTGAAAAGTTTTACCTAAATGTTCGAATAATTTTTTAGGGCCCATTTTTTAGGGTCACAGACCCTTAGAATCGCCCTAACCCCCACTGTACTGTTCAAACTTGTAAAAAATAGATGTCTAAATTTCAACTACTTTTCGACATTCGCTGTCGGTCAGTGCTGTCGTTCGAGATTCTGCACAGATTATTAGAGCAACTGTGAAAATCTCCACAGACCTGCGATGATCTATGCATGCTATCTTGAACATGCACGCTTAATATCATTAGATAAGAAGAAATTTACATTAACAGTAACCTCAAAATGTGGACATGGAAGTGTCACTCATTTTAAGGTTGAATGTTACATTAGTTGTAAGATAGCCTTTAGGCTATTTACTATATTACAAAATGAATATTGAATTGTGTTTAGTTGACAATCCCCTCAAATCTACACACAATACCCCCAATAACGACAAAGCGAAAACAAATGCATTCAAAATAAAAAACAAATACCTTATGTAAATAAGTATTCAGACCCTTCGCTATGAGACTCGAAATTGAGCTGAGGTGAACCCTGTTTCCACTAATCAACCTTGAGATCTTTCCACAACTTGATTGGAGTCTACCTGTGGTAAATTCAATTGATTGGACATGATTTGGAAAGGCACACCGGTCAACATAAGGTCCCACAGTTGACAGTGCATGTCAGAAATAAAACCAAGCCATGAGGTTGAAGGAATTGTCCGTAGAGCTCTGAGGCAGGATTGTGTCGAGGCACAGATCTGGGGAAGGGTACCAAAACATTTATGCAGCATTGAAGGTCCCCAAGAACACAGTGGCCTCCATCATTCTTAAATGGAAGCCGTTTGGAACCATCAAGACTCTTACTAGAGCTGGCCGCCCGGCCAAACTGAGCAATCAGGGAAGAAGAGCCTTTGTCAGGGAGGTGACCACTCTGACAGAGCTCCAGAGTTCCTCTGTGGAGATGGGAGAACCTTCCAGAAGGAAAACCACCTCTGCAGCACTCCACCAATCAGGCCTTTATTGTAGAGTGGTCAGACGGAAGCCATTCCTCAGTAAAAGGCACATGACAGCTCGCTTGGAGTTAGCCAAAAGGGACCTAAAGGACTCTCAGAGCATAAGAAACAAGATTCTCTAGTCTGATGCAACCAAGATTGAACTCTTTGGCCAGAATGCCAACCGCCACATCTGGAGGAAACCTGGCACCATCCCTACAGTGAAGCATGGTGGTGGCAGCATCATGCTGTAGGGATGTTTTTCAGCTGTAGGGACTGGGAAACTAGTCAGGATCAAGGGAAAGATGAACGGAGCAAAGTACAGAGAGATCCTTGATGAAGACCTCAGACTGAGGCGAAGGTTCACCTTCCAACAGGACAATGACTCCAAGCACACAGCCAAGACAACGCAGGAGTGGCTTCGGGGCAAGTCTCAATGTCCTTGACTGGCCCAACCAGAGCCCGGACTTGAACCCGATTGAACATCTCTGGAGACCTAAAAATAGCTGTGCAGCGACACTCCCCATCCAACTTGATGAGCTTGTGAGGATCTGCAGAGAATAAATGGGAGAAACTCCCCAAATACATTTACATTTTAGTCATTTAGCAGACGCTCTTATCCAGAGCGACTTACAGTAGTGAATGCATAGATTTCATACATTTTTTCCCCGTACTGGTCCCCTGTGGGAATCGAACCCACAACCCTGGTGTTGCAAACAACATGCTCTACCAACTGAGCCATACGGGACCAAATACAGTGGACCAAATACAGGTGTGCCAAGCTTGTAGCGTCATAACCACGAAGACTCGAGGCTGTAATCCCTGCCAAAGGTTCTTCAACAAAGTACTGAGTATTTATGTAAATTTCTGTTTATTTTTTATACATTTGCAAAATTCATGAGGGGAAAACACTATTTAATCCATTTTACAATAAGGCTGTAATATATCATAGGAAATGGGTAATGGACATCCACAAATTAATAAATACCATACGGAAGGTTGGATATTCCTCTCAAAAATGTTTGAAAAAGCTGTTGCGCAGCAACTCACTGCCTTCCTGAAGACAATGTACACGAAACGCTTCAGTCTGGTTTTAGACCCCATCATAGCACTGAGACTGCACTTGTGAAGGTGGTAAATGACCTTTTAATGACGTCAGACCGAGGTTCTGCATCTGTCCTCGTGCTCCTAGATCTTAGTGCTGCTTTTGATACCATCGATCACCACATTCTTTTGGAGAGATTGGAAACCCAAATTGGTCTACATGGACAAGTTCTGGCCTGGTTTAGGTCTTATCTGTCGGAAAGATATCAGTTTGTCTCTGTGAATGGTTTGTCCTCTGACAAATCAACTGTAAATTTCGGTGTTCCTCAAGGTTCCGTTTTAGGACCACTATTGTTTTCACTATATATTTTATTTCTTGGGGATGTCATTCGAAAACATAATGTTAAATTTCACTGCTATGCGGATGACACACAGCTGTACATTTCAATGAAACATGGTGAAGCCCCAAAATTGCCTTCGCTAGAAGCCTGTGTCTCAGACATAAGGAAGTGGATGGCTGCAAACTTTCTACTCTTAAACTCCGACAAAACAGAGATGCTTGTTCTAGGTCCCAAGAAACAAAGATCTTCTGTTGAATCTGACAATTAATCTGGATGGTTGTACAGTCATCTCAAATAAAACTGTGAAGGACCTCGGCGTTACTCTGGACCCTGATCTCTCTTTTGAAGAACATATCAAGACTGTTTCAAGGACAGCTTTTTTCCATCTACGTAACATTGCAAAAATCAGAAACTTTCTGTCCAAAAATGACACAGAAAAATTAATCCATGCCTTTGTTACTTCTAGGTTGGACTACTGCAATGCTCTACTTTCCGGCTACCCGGATAAAGCACTAAATAAACTTCAGTTAGTGCTAAATACGGCTGCTAGAATCCTGACTAGAACCAAAAAATTACCATATTACTCCAGTGCTAGCCTCCCTACACTGGCTTCCTGTTAAGGCAAGGGCTGATTTCAAGGTTTTACTGCGAATCTACAAAGCATTACATGGGCTTGCTCCTACCCATCTGTCCGATTTGGTCCTCCGTACATACCTACACGTACGCTACGGTCACAAGACGCGGGCCTCCTAATTGTTCCTAGAATTTCTAAGCAAACAGTTGGAGGCAGGGCTTTCTCCTATAGAGCTCCATTTTTATGGAATAGTCTGCCTACCCATGTGAGAGACGCAGACTCAGTCTCAACCTTTAAGTCTTTACTGAAGACACATCTCTTCAGTAGGTCCTAAGATTAAGTGTAGTCTGGCCCAGGGGTGTGAAGGTGAACGGAAAGGCTGGAGCAACGAACCGCCCTTGCTGTCTCTGCCTGGCCGGTTTCCCCTCTTTCCACTGGGATTCTCTGCCTCTACCCCTATTACGGGGGCTGAGTCACTGGCTTACTGGTGTTCTTCCATGCCGTCCCTGGGAGGGGTGCGTCACTTGAGTGGGTTGAGTCACTGACGTGGTCTTCCTGTCTGGGTTGGTGCCCCCCTTGGGCTGTGCCGTGGCAGAGATCTTTGTGGGCTATACTCGGCCTTGTCCCGGGATGGTATGTTGGTGGTTGGAGATATCCCTCCAGTGGTGTGGAGGCTGTGCTTTGGCAAAGTGGGTGGGGTTATATCCTACCTGTTTGGCCCTGTCCGGGGGTTTCATCGGATGGGGCCAGTGTCTCCTGACCCCTCCTGTCTCAGCCTCCAGTATTTATGCTGCAGTAGTTTATGTGTCGGGGGGCTAGGGTCAGTCTGTCACATCTGGAGTATTTCTCTTGTCTTTTCCGGTGTCCTGTGTGAATTTAAATATGCTCTCTCTAATTCTCTCTTTCTCTCGGAGGACCTGAGCCCTAGGACCATGTCTCAGGACTACCTGGCTTGATGACTCCTTGCTGTCCCCAGTTCACCTGGCCGTGCTGCTGCTCCAGTTCCAACTGTTCTGCCTGCAGCTATGGAACCCTGACCTGTTCACCGGACGTGCTACCTGTCCCAGACCTGTTGTCCCAGAGCTGCTGTAACCCTGACCTATTCACCGGACGTGCTACCTGTCCCAGACCTGCTGTTTTTAACTCTCTAGAGACAGCAGGAGCGGTAGAGATACTCTCAAAGATCGGCTATGAAAAAGCCAACTGACACTTACTCTTGTGTTACTGACTTGTTGCACCCTCGACAACTACTATGATTATTATTATTTGACAATGCTGGTCATTTATGAACATTTGAACATCTAGGCCATGTGCTGTTATAATCTCCACCCGGCACAGCCAGAAGAGGACTGGCCACCCCTCATAGCCTGGTTCCTCTCTAGGTTTCTTCCTAGGTTTTGGCCTTTCTAGGGAGTTTTTCCTAGCCACCGTGCTTCTACACCTGCATTGCTTGCTGTTTGGGGTTTTAGGCTGGGTTTCTGTACAGCACTTTGAGATATCAGCTGATGTAAGAAGGGCTATATAAATAAATTTGATTTGATATCATACTAAATGGAGTGTTTTGTATTTACATACAGAATAATACTAAATGTTCTGAGACCAGGTTGGGGAGGGAGGAACAAGAATTTGTGAGCCAAACAAATAATGCTGGGTTGAGCGCGTGCTACCAGCTGTGGTCGACATCCAACCCCCTAATAAAACGACGGGGTAAAAATCGCTGTGGGGGTAGAAAACAATGTGGTATTTGTTTCAACTATTCAATTTCTAAAATCTTACCAAAAAAAATGTATAATAAAATATGTCCACTTGTTTTAAATACAGCTAAAAATGTTAAAAGAAAAATAACAGAATTGTGTCTTTCAGATATACGTCATGTAAATTCAACATGTCTTGTTAGACAAACGGAGACATGCACTCTACAAGACAATTGGCACCAAATATTTATGGGAAATATAGACACAAATTACATTTAAAATGTACTCTGTATAAATATGTATTATGTAGCGAGAAGTCCGCACCTTCCCTGTCACTGCAAGCGTATCAACATTGCTTTCTCATTTTCCAGATCCATTCCACTCCCCAAAGGACTGCGAAATTCGCCCAATTTATTGCGGGAAGCTTGTGGAAGGCTACCCGAAACGTTTGACCCAAGTTAAACAATTTAAAGGCAATGCTACCAAATACTAATTGAGTGTATGTAAACTTCTGACCCACTGGGAATGTGATGAAAGAAATAAAAGCTGAAATAAATCATTCTCTCTACTATTATTCTGACATTTCACATTCCTAACTGACCTAAGACAGGGAATTTGTACAAGGATTAAATATCAGGAATTGTGAAAAACTGAGTTTAAATGTATTTGGCTAAGGTGTATGTAAACTTCCGACTTCAACTGTATCATTTGTATGCAAAAACTACTATTCTTGTAAGACGCGTGCATTAATTTATTTCCGAACTCACGCTAAAGAGGGAGGCTTGTTTGGCTGGTGATAGCACATGGGCAGATGAAATACACCACTGGAATGCTGATTAAGGTGTTTACATGTCCTAATAACTAGAAAGATTGCTCAGAAAACTAGGTGTTTTAATCGGTGTATGCTTACTTCGACCTTATAACAATTAGAACTCCGCCTTTTCCTAGTTGCTAAAACGATAATAGGTTTGCTAATTTCAGTTTGTGACAAAACAAGCAATCGCTTGTGTAGAGAATTGTACCATCACCACAATCACCACATAAAACGCTGGGAAATATCTTTCTAACAACCCAAAATATTGTCAGCCGGTGTACAAAACCGAAAGTAAAAGACGCAAAAACTAAACTTAACGGGAAACATAGAAATAGTGCACATACTTCTTAAGACTTCCTTTCAATGAGAATAACAGATCTATAACTCACATTTCTATGCGAATTTGGTCAGATCGCCCAAAAAGTTACATATTGCAGCTTTAACAAAAATATTTCATGAAATATTTCATATTTCAAAGAAAAACCCATGACTCCTGTTGATGGGGGTCGTCTAATTTCCTCGGTTTCACTCAACAGATTCATTAAGTTCAGATGAACATTTTAGGTCTAACAGTTCTCTAGCTACAAGTCTAGCTGACTGGTACTTTAATTGCATTTAAGATTAACAGTGAATTGTAGGAGCACAAACTGTGCTTTACAATTGCATTTCAGCTCAAGTTACAATCTCAAGTAATGAGTAGCTCTATCTATCCTATATATTTAATTGTAAATTCAGCACTGTATTCAATGTTGTTGGGTTGCACAGGCATTGAAATCCGATTCTAACAATATTGCACAGAGTTACCAGCCTGCTGCAAGCATGACAAAATTATAAACCTGGCTAAAATAGAAACTGGCATCCAGCCAATCACCACATTTCCTTTTAATTGTTTGCTCCACATGTGACATATTTACATGTGAATGTATAAAAACATCTATACATATGTAATGCAAAGCAATGTCCATAGCTCAGAGCCACAAAAAGGAAGGTGTTCTGGAACCTGGGTGAAAGTAATGGTCAAAGAAAGGCAGTCCACATTCAGTCCATCTTCTCTTCCACCTCTACAGTTTAGTGGGGTATGTAAGAACCCATACCTGCCGCTCTTTCTGCTTCTGCCTGAGTGCAAGGTTCCTCCTTCAACAGCTTAATCCTGAACAGAGTGTGGGAGAGACGGAAGAAATGCAGATGCTCAGTCATCAAAATAAAAACCTAAGTCGTAATACTCGGGTGCTGGGGAGGAAGGCTTGTCACAGGAACAATGGACTGCTTCAAACAAAAATAGTGGGGATCTTACCATTTTTCTTGTGCACGTTGGTTTTAAAGTGCTCTTTCAGATCAACAAAATATAATCTGCAAACAAAACAAATGCCCATTCAATTACGGCTTTTAGTTTGCAGTCGCTGAAATGTTTTCAGTTAATTTGAATAGCTGCAAGAAAGTGCAATGTACAGTCGTGGCCAAAACTTGAGAATGACACAAATATTAATTTTCAAAGTCTGCTGCCTCAGACTTTGTAATGATGGCAATTTGCATATACTCCAGAATGTTATGAAGAGTGATCAGATGAATTGCAATTAATTGCAAAGTCCCTCTTTGCCATGCAAATGAACTGAATCACCCAAAAACATTTACACACTGCATTTCAGCCCTGCCACAAAAGGACCAGCTGACATCATGTCAGTGATTCTCTCGATAACACAGGTGTGAGTGTTGACGAGGACAAGGCTGGAGATCACTCTGTCATGCTGATTGAGTTCGAATAACAGACTGGAAGCTTCAAAAGGAGGGTGGTGCTTGGAATCATTGATCTTCCTCTGTCAATCATGGTTACCTGCAAGGAAACACGTGCCGTCATCATTGCTTTGCACAAAAAGGCCTTCACACTCAAGGATATTGCTGCCAGTAAGATTGCACCTAAATCAACCATTTATCAGATCATCAAGAACTTCAAGGACAGCGGTTCAATTGTTTCTGAAGAAGGCTTCAGGGCGCCCAAGAAAGTCCAGCAAGTGCCAGGACTGTCTCCTAAAGTTGATTCAGCTGCAGGATCGGGGCACCACCAGTACAGAGCTTGGTCAGGAATGGCAGCAGGCAGGTGTGAGTGCATCTGCACGCACAGTGAGGCGAAGACTTTTGGAGGATGGCCTGGTGTCAAGAATGGCAGCAAAGAAGGCGGCGCACAATTGGCCCAGCGTCGTCCGAGTTTGGCCGTCATTGAAAATAGGAATTTATACTTAACTGACTTGCCTAGTTAAATAAAGGTTGAAATATAGATTTATGTTATCTACCTGTAGTACAGCAGGCTTTGACACTAATATACTCTAATTGTGTAGAATTGCAGCGTCTCTGGGAGTGGACTATTTGGGGATATTTTTTTCAGCAGTATGTGATTGAACATGTCTAGAATATATAGTCGTTTACAATAAATTAAATTCTTATGCAAAAAAAATATGGTGGAACAACAGATGAAAGGTATAGTTACCATAATCTTTGGCACAACCAAATTTCACTACCTGGAGCAGTGGTGAGTGCACGCCGATCACATGACAGGCTGCATACGCGCGGTGGCGGGGAGTGAGGATGGCGGATAGTGATGTTGAACCAGCACCCGACTGGAGTAATCGGCTGTCTAATTCTGCCGAGGACACTTTCGTCGCCATGGAATGCTTGCTGACTACCTTAAGAGCCCTGGAAGCAACGCTCTGGCAACAAGACATGTCGGAAATATCTTCCACCGAATATTGCGACAACTTCTGCCAGGTAGCTAGCGTGCACGCAAAACTGAAAGGAAAAGGAACGATGTTGGCTGTATGCGCCAATATGGCCTTTAGCTGCTAACTAGCTAGACAATTTACCAGGATAAGCGAACAATCTACATTAATGCACGACTATAAGCAATCAACGCAAAGTATAACAGCTGTATTACATGCCCTCCAATGTTGTGCAAAATACAACATGCTATCGTCAGTGGTTCTAACTCCAGCCAGCTAGTTAACGTTAGCAATGTTGACATGGTTGTTCTACACGCTTGAGGTACAGTAGCCCAGTGTTGGACTAAAGGAGCCTAATCTTACACTTTATGTTCTGGAAGCCAAAACAACCAAATAAATGCTCTATCTAAACGTGAAACGGTTATTAATTCCACTACAGTTCTGTAAAATAAATCCTTCTACTTTCATATCACATTAAAATTATTTCAAAGGCAAAAGACACTTACTGTACACTGTTTTGACAAAGTTGCAGCCTACAGTATTTTTCAGTGACAACACGTTTGTTGTTTCTGTCTTCCGTTTACATACAGTGGACTACCTGTGCTAATTAACTATCTTAAATTTGTTTCCGGAAACAAACAAGCGCTGTTACATTGAAATATGGCCATTTGAGAACCCTAACCCGATAAAGGTCTGTATCAATTTAACCTTTTGTTTACAAAAAATACGCGCCAATATGAAAGAAAGATAAGGTCCTTAATGTTTCCAAACCCATACGGTAAGCGATGCGTGTTAATGTTCAGGCAGAGCGTTGCGCTCTGAACAATGACTAACACGGAACCCAAACCGGCTGCTTGCGTGAGCAAATGTATTTTGTCCCCCTACACCAAACGCGATCACGACACGCAGGTTAAAATATCTAAACAAACTCTGAACCAATGACATTAATTTGGCGACAGGTCGAAAAGCATTAAACATGTATGGTAATTTAGCGAGCTAATGTGTCCTATTTAGCTAGCTTGCTGTTGCTAGTTAATTTGTCCTGCTATATAAACATTAGGTTGTTATTTTACCAGAAAGGTCCTCTACTCCGACAATTAATCCACACATAAAAACAGTCAACCGAATCGTTTCTAGTCATCTCTCCTCCATCCAGGCTTTTTCATAGTTTAACTTATATGGTGATTGACATCTACACTTTCATAGTATCACCACGGCAACAGTTCGTCTTTCAATCACCCACATGAGGAGATGGCACGTGGGTACCTGCTTCTATAAACCAATGAGGAGATGGAAGAGGCAGGACTTGCAGCGAGATCTGAGTCAGAAATAGGAATGACTTCTATTTTAGCCCTTGGCAACACAGACGCTCCTTGGTGCACGTGAGCAGTGTGGGTGCAATTATTGAATAACATAGATTTCTAAAATAATTTTGCAATGCGTGCGCGAACGGTGTGGTCAGCCTATGTGTAATGCATTGGAACTGAGTCATGATCAAGGGCTAGTCAGAGAGGGAGACAGTCAGTGCTCCAGGATGACAATAAGGCTTGCAAAAATATTTTAGTTGCTAAATCCAGTACATACAAACTAGTAGCTAGTTTATCTTAAATTTTGTTGCTCTTTGGAACATTTTAAATGTTTACAGTAAAAGCTGAACTGGGCTGGATGGCATCACGTTTTGTTTATCAGGGCCAGCTGGAAATCAGGCACTTGCTGGCATGCATGTGAATAGGTAGGCCTGCAGGGTTGTCACTAGTTACTACAGCAGTCAGTCAAAATTGTCTATTGTAAAAATTCATGAAAAGAACAATTGGATTGTTGGTCTTAGTTTAAGGTTATTGGTGTGGTTAGGTTTAAAATCAGATTTTAGGAAGATAAATGGTAGAAATAGGCAGGGTTTAGCATAATTATGACCGGCCTTCAGGGCAAGAGTTCTTCATTACTTATCAATTAGCTTTGTCTGACGACTCACCCTGAATGTAATTCTGCTGCTCTATCGATCGCTACATACATTGTCTGAAAATGCCACCCTACAATAGTATTGCATGGTATACTGAAACGTAGGTACTTTTTCGATTCATATGTATTACTTTTGGTACTTCTTTCAAATGTCTCACGTCGTCTACTGATTGAGAGAGGATCAAGTCTCTCTCAGCGACGCCGATGTCCCCTTATAGCACAAGAGCACCGTGCCTGCTCCACTTACTCATTGCTAGCTCTAGCCTATCCTGAGAAACCACTGCAATCACTGAGAGTCTGGGCTGCATCACCACTTATGCTGCACAGCAGTTAAAACCTCTTACATCTAGATGTTCCGCTAGCGGAACACCGCTCCAATATCCAATGATAGGGTGTGGCGCGAATTACAAATTCCTCAAAAATCCCCAAACTTCAATTTTTCAAACATATGACTATTTTACACCATTTTAAAGACAAGACTCTCCTTTATCTAACCACATTGTTCGATTTCAAAAAGGCTTTACAACGAAAGCAAAACATTAGATTATGTCAGGAGAGTACCCAGCCAGAAATAATCACACACCCATTTTTCAAGCTAGCATATAATGTCACAAAAACCAAAACCACAGCTAAATGCAGCACTAACCTTTGATGATCTTCATCAGATGACACTCCTAGGACATTATGTTATACAATACATGCATGTTTTGTTCAATCAAGTTAATATTTATATCAAAAAACAGCTTTTTACATTAGCATGTGACGTTCAGATCTAGCATATCCACCGAACACTTCCGGTGAATTTACTAAATTACTCACGATAAACATTCACAAAAAACATAACAATTATTTTAAGAATTATAGATACAGAACTCCTTTATGCAATCGCGGTGTCCGATTTTAAAATAGCTTTTCGGTGAAAGCACATTTTGCAATATTCTGAGTAGATAGCCCGGCCATCACAGGCTAGCTATTTTGACACCCACCAAGTTTGGCACTCGCCAAACTCAGATTTACTATAAGAAAAATTGGATTACCTTTGCTGTTCTTCGTCAGAATGCACTCCCAGGACTTCTACTTCCACACCAATGTTGTTTTTGTTCCAAATAATCCATAGTTATATCCAAATAGCGGCGTTTTGTTCTTGCATTCAAGACACTATCCGAAGGGTGACGCGCCGGCGCGTATCGTGACAAAAAAATTCAAAATATTCCATTACCGTACTTCGAAGCATGTCAAACGCTGTTTAAAATCAATTTTTATGCGATTTTTCTCGTAAAATAGCGATAATATTCCGACCGGGAGACGTCGTTTTCGTTCAAAGACTGAAAATGTAAAATGGACTCTTCACACGCACGCCCGTTTCATTGTTCTCAGATCGACCACTATCCAAATGCGCTACTGTTTTTCAGCCAAGGACTGCAGAGTCATCATATGAGTTCTGCCATATGAGTTCTGTTATACTCACAGACACCATTCAAACAGTTTTAGAAACTTTAGGGTGTTTTCTATCCAAATCAAACAATTACATGCATATTCTTGTTTCTGGGCAGGAGTAATAACCAGATTAAATCGGGTATGTTTTTTATCCGGCAGCGAAAATACTGCCCCCTATCCTAAACAGGTTAACACACTTGAATAATGCAACGCGGCATGTAGAAATGTTGAAACTGTTAATTACTGTTCGCAAAACAATATCCTATACAGACTAGAACACGTTGTACAATGCAAGAAGATACCAGTAGCTTCCTGCTTTGTGTGTTAACTTTCCTTGCTAGTTTACAGCTAACATCAATTCACTACCCTATTACATTGTTTATGTAAAACGTAACGCAAAGTATTGGTGATTTCAAAGCTGATTGTCACCAAAAGCTTTATTAATTGACTTCGTCTCCCCCACTTCACATCTCTCCCAGTCAAGATCATATTTGCTACATCCTGTACTGAATGTGTGTGTGAATGATATCATTAGTCTTAAAGAGACCGCACACTTTTATAAAAGAGGAGTTTGCTTCTTCTATGCAATAGTGTTGATCAGTACAATAAAATAAGTCCCAAAATGGAAGGGAAACAGATCGCTTTAAAAAAAAAAAAAATCTGTTGCCCTATGAAATCAGCCTAAACAAGCTCAAACTCAATCCATGCACACACTGCATTTACCTATAGTGAATAGGCCTAGACAACGTCTTGATTTACCCAGTTTATCAGTAGATGAGAGATTTACCATTCGATTAAAGGATTACCATTATGATATGTAGTTAGTGGTTAAAAAAAATCAGTCAAATTGATTGTATGGTTGTATAATAATAAAAGATCTGTCTGGATCAAGTGCTGTGACTTTGGCTAATATTCTGTGACTTTGGCTAATATGCCTTTTTTTTTGCTGTGGTATCGAGTATTGTGATACTAAACCTCGTATCGGTATGAAAGTCAACAATTTGGTATTGTGACAACACTACCCTAGATGTTGTTTGTGTGACTTCAAAATAAGGGGCGTTGTACAAAACAAATGAATCAGCAATTGACTAGTCTTTAACCAATCAGAGTATCAAAATTGATAATGATATCTTGTAGGCCGGCTCTGGCCCAACCCATCAGTTTCTATGACCAATCAGAACGGTCAGAATGTGTTCGCATTCTAGAAAACGTTGGGGAGGGAGGCAAATCCAGACTCATTGTGGAGAAGAAACGTCAGTTGGCCGGAGCGATATGGACGGGTAGCTAGGAAATAAATAGCTTTCCTAGCTAGTGCATTTATCTTTTTTTTTTAAAGTATATTTTAAAGATCTTTTCAGACTTTATTGAACAGATAGAGAGCGGAGATGACAGTGGAGAAAGATAGAGGTTGTGTCAAAGGGGCAGGCAGGAGGTCGGATTTGATCCTATTCCGACACCGCATGCAAGGGTGCCGTAGACCAGTAGTTCTCAACTGGTTTTTCATTGGGACCCAAACTGAACCAGGTTGTCTCAGTAGCGACCCAATATTCACGTCGCGAAAAATAATTGCGAAAATACAATCTGGAAAACTATTTTGAATGATATATTGATTGTAAATGTAGCAATTAGTGGCAAGAAAAAGTATTTGAACCCTTTGGAATTATCTGGATTTCTGCATAAATTGGTCATACAATTAAATCTGATCTTCATCTAAGTCACAACAGACAAACCCAGTCTGCTTAAACTAATAACATACAAATGAATGTATTTTTCTTGTCTATATTGAATACATAATTTAAACATTCACAGTGTAGGTTGGGGAAAGTATGTGAACCCCTAGGCTAATGACTTCTCCAAAAGCTAATTGGAGTCAGCTAATCTGGAGTACAGTCATTGAGACGAGATTGGAGATGTTGGTTAGAGCTGCCCTGCCCTATAAAAACACTCACAAAATTTGAGTTTGCTATTCACAAGAAACATTGCCTGATGTGAACCATGCCTCTAACAAAAGAGATCTCAGAAGACCCAAGATTAAGAATTGTTGACTTGAATAAAGCTGGAAAGGGTTACAAAAGTATCTCTAAAAGCCTTGATATTCATCAGTCCACGGTAAGACAAATTGTCTGTAAATGGAGAAAGTTCAGCACTGTTGCTACCCTCCTTAGGTTAAGAAGAATCCTAGAGTGTCAGCTAAAGACTTACAGAAATCTCTGGAACATGCTAACATCTCTGTTGACGAGTCTACTATACGTAAAACACGAAACAAGAATGGTGCTCATGGGAAGACACCACGGAAGAAGCCACTGCTGTCCAAAGTTTGCAAAACAGCATCTGCATGTTCCACAGCGCTACTGGCAAAATATTCTGTGGACAGATGAAACTACAGTTGAGATGTTTGGAAGGAACACACAACACTATGTGTGGAGAAAAAAAAGGCACAACACACCAACATCAAAACCTCCTCCCAACTGTAAAGTATGGTGGAGGGAGCATCATGCTTTGGAGCTGTCTCAGGGCCTGGACAGCTTGCTATCATCAATGGAAAAATGAATTCCCAAGT
This sequence comes from Salmo salar, assembly GCF_965601325.2. Classification (NCBI taxonomy): domain Eukaryota; kingdom Metazoa; phylum Chordata; class Actinopteri; order Salmoniformes; family Salmonidae; genus Salmo; species Salmo salar. The sequence goes on along the minus strand of NC_138299.1, from coordinate 10,097,549 downwards.
TTATCAAGACACTTTTCAGGAGAATGTAAGGCTATCTGTCCGCCAATTGAAGCTCAACAGAAGTTGGGTGATGCAACAGGACAATGACCCAAAACACAGAAGTAAATCAACAACAGAATGGCTTCAACAGAAGAAAATATGCCTTCTGGAGTGGCCCAGTCAGAGTCCTGTCCTCAACCCGATGATCACAAGAGAGCGATTCACACCAGACATCCCAAGAATATTGCTGAACTGAAACAGTTTTGGAAAGAGGAATGGTCCAGAATTCCTCCTGACTGTTGTGCAGGTCTGATCCGCAACTACAGAAAACGTTTGGTTGAGGTTATTGCTGCCAAAGGAGGGTCAACCAGTTATTAAAACAAGGGTTCACATACTTTTCCCACCCTGCACTGTGAATGTTTACAGTGTGTTCAATAAAGACATGAAAACGTATAATTGTTTGTGTGCTATTAGTTTAAGCAGACTGTGTTTGTCTATTGTTGTGACTTAGATGAAGATCAGATCAAGTTTTATGACCAATTTATGCAGAAGTCCAGGTAATTCCAAAGGGTTCACATACTTTTTCTTGCCACTGTATATTTCATTTTTTTGTTTTATTTCACCTTTATTTAACCAGGTAGGCAAGTTGAGAACAAGTTCTCATTTACAATTGCGACCTGGCCAAGATAAAGCAAAACAGCATGAGTGAAGGATGCTTTATTGCGAAATAGGAAGCCAATTCTAGATTTAACTTTGGATTGGAGATGTTTGATGTGAGTCTGGAAGGAGAGTTTACAGTCTAACCAGACACCTAGGTATTTGTATTTGTCCACATATTCTAAGTCAGAACCATCCAGAGTAGTGATGCTGGACGGGAGGGCAGGTGCAGGCAGCGATCGGTTGAAGAGCATGCATTTAGTTTTACTTGTATTTAAGAGCAGTTGGAGGCCACGGAAGGAGAGTTGTATGGCATTGAAGCTCGTCTGGAGGGTTGGTAACACAGTGTCCAAAGAAGGGCCAGAAGTATACAGAATGGTGTCGTCTGCGTAGAGGTGGATCAGAGACTCACCAGCAGCAAGAGCGACATCATTGATGTATACAGAGAAGAGAGTCGGCCCAAGAATTGAACCCTGTGGCACCCCCATATGACAAGGGAACAACATTCCCACCTCTTTCATTGTCAATAATGAAATGTTGCCAATGTTCTTGATGAAGAATGTTCAACTCACTGGCTTGAAACCACAAAATCCACCAAAATAATGCTGGCAGATTTATTCACTGTAATTTTCATCCTCTCCTTGTCCCAGTCTGTAATCCCCACATGTTTTAAGATAACCACATTCATTCCTGTTCCCAAGAACTCTGACTTCATGCCACAATGACTACCGCTCTTTGAGAGGCTGGTTATGGAGCACAGGAACTCCGTCGTCACAGATAGATATAGATAACGCAATCTCAATTGCACTCCACACTGCCCTCACCAACCTAGACAAGAGGAATACCTATGTGAGAATGCTGTTCTTTGACTACAGCTCAGCGTTCAACACCATTGTCCCTCCAAGCTCATCACCAAGCTTATGACCCTGGGACTGAACACCTCCCTCTGCAACTGGATCCTAGACTTCCTGACGGGCCAACCCCAGGTGGCGATGGTAGGCAACATCACCTCCAACTCTCTGACCTCCAACACGCTGACCTTCAACACGGGGCCCCACAGGGGTGTGTGCTTAGTCTGCTCCTGTGACTCCCTGTTTACCCACGACTCCGTGGCCACGCACGACTCAAACGCCATCATCAAGTTTGCTGACGACACGCCGGTGGTAGGCTTGATCACGATGAGACAGCCTACAGGGAGGTCAGTGACTTGAGAGTGTGGGGCCTGAACAACAACCTCTCCCTCAACGTCAGTAAGACCAAGGAGCTGGTTGTAAACTACAGGAAAGGGGGAGTGATAACACCCCCATCCACATCAATGGGGCTGCAGTGGAGCGGGTCGAGAGCTTCAAATTCCTCGGTGTCCAAATCACTAAGAACTTAAAATGCTCCACAGTCGTAAAGAAGGCACGACAGCACCTTTTCCCCCTCAGGAGGTTGAAAAGGTTTGGCATAGGTCCTCAAATCCTCCGTTTTACAGCTGTACCATTGAGAGCATATTGACTGGCTGCATCACTGCTCAGTATGGTAATAGCACCGCCCTAAATCTCATGGCGCTACGGAGGGTGGTGCGCATAGCCCAATACATCACTGGTGCCGAGCTCCCTGCCATCCAGGACCTATCATGCGGTGTGAAAGGAAGGCCCGGAAAATTGTTAGACTCTAACCACCCAAGCCATAGACTGTTCTTTCTGGTTCCGCATAGCAAGCGCTACCGGTGCATCAAGTCTGACCCCAACAGGCTCCTTAACGGCTTCTATCCCCAAGCCATAAGACTGCTAAATAGCTAACGAAATGCCTACACAGACTGAGTTGGCCTCTGTGTTTTATTCTTATTTTTGCAATGTCTCTATACATGCACAGGACCCTACACACTATGCACCACAGGAGGTTGGTGGTACCTTAACTGGGGAGGACGGGCTCGTGGTAATGGCTGGAGTGGAACTCTAATACTCCAACACGCATACTAACACTCACTCCATCATCTGCTCACACAATAATATGCACATACAATACCGGTCAAAAGTTTTAGAACACCTACTCAAGAGTTTTTCTTTATTTTTACTATTTTCTACATTGTAGAATAATAGTGAAGACATCAAAACTATGAAATAACACATGGAATCATGTAGTAACCAAAAAGTGAAACAAATCAAAATATATTTGAGATTCTTCAAATAGCCACCCTTTGCCTTGATGACAGCATTGCACACTCTCAACCAGCTTCACCTGGAATGCTTTTCCAACAGTCTTGAAGGAGTTCCCACATATGCTGAGCACTTGTTGGCTGCTTTTCCTTCACTCTGCGGTCTGACTCATCCCAAACCATCTCAATTTGGTTGAGGTTGGGAGAATGTGGAGGCCAGGATTTCACTCCTCCAACGGTGTTTGCACTCACAGGATTCTGTGGGAACGTGCCTCCCCGGAGAAAGACACAGATAAGGTGTGTTTGACCCCTGTGCTAGCCCACAGATGGTCAGCCATCCAAACAATGTCATAAATCGTGATTGAGTCATCACGCTGGGCCTCGGCGCCTGCAAGTCACCAGTCGCGAGTATTACCTTCTCTCATTCTTCCACTACAGCCGTGAAAACGACCCAACGTTTATGATAAGATTTCAGTTCAGCTTGGATGCATATTTTATGTGGTTGAAATACTATCAGCTTTTATGATGCTAATAAAGATAGCACCTCTACAGATGGTATCTGACTGCGCATGCATCATATAACTCCACTCCTGTTCCCAAGTCAAAATTGAACTTACATTTGGTGTATCATTTTACTGCAAGAAATGCTCAATTCTGCAGTAGTTAATATTAAGGCTATGTGAGAGGTTATTGACCTACAGTCACTGTTCAGTTTCCATTAAACCCATCTGAATAGTTCCTTTGACGTGCCATAGGCTTATTTGAAGTCCCCGTCTTGTGACTGTCAAATTTGTATAGCACCTCTCAATCATCACACACAACATAGCCGACACCGGTACTATCCTCTTTTACCACTTCACCAAATCTTTCCCAAACATTACTTTTATATCCTTCTCTTTATTTTCATCTCTCCATTTCGCAGCTTTTTGACTATGGATCGACAAACTTTTTCTGCCCGATCCCAAAAGCATTTGCCGATTGCCGTGTAGGCAATTTGGCACGCGTACAGTTAAACCCTAAAGCTTAGGCTTGCACACTAATGCCACATAGCTTCTTTTTTGAAGGTATTGTTTTCTCTTTATTCTACCCGCCACCCACCCGCCCTTCATCCACACAATATTTGCGTTATGAGTCAACCCGCACATCACTACACCCTAGGCATAGCTGCTTTTAGCAACGCTAGTATTTACACACTAGCGTTGCTGGGAATTAACTTCCAAAAAAAAACGTACATTTTTAACTTACTCTGTCGATTGTCTGTAGACTTGGTCCTTATGCAGGGGGGAATTTGAGAAGGAAAAAAAACAATATAATTAAACATCATTTCCAAATGTAGATCAGTTCCTCTCTGCTTACCTCATGTTAAAATAGAGGTCTCCCACAATTTCTAGCTTTTTTTGTGCAGGAATGTCACAAAAAAAGGTAAGCTGAGAGGAACTAGGTCTACAACACACCCACGTTTGGAAAGTTTATTTAATTATAAATTCTATTGTCTTTTTCTCAATTTCCTCCCTGCATAACGACCAACCCTACGGTCAATCGGCAGAGTAAATATCTAAGTATGGCTTCCGGTGGACAATTGTTTTTTTGCAAGCTAGGCCTAATTCCTAGCAACGCAAGTGTGTAAATGCTAGCATTGCTAAAAGCAGCTACCTTGGCCACAGCTAGTGAAGTTTTTAGCTAAACGTTATTTATTACAACTCGCTAGCTACAGCAGGTCTTGTTTCAAAATCGAGTTGCTGTAACAAGCTAATTTGACCCTATCACACTCTACAAAAGCATGCCTTCTAGCTAGTTGATGTGGTTCAACCACATTCTTTTTAACAAACATAATAAAGCAAAGTTGATGTGTACATTTGTGTCAAATGCCATACGCAAGTATACATAATCAAAGATGATCTATTATATAGATTTACATTTGCACACACTGTATATAGATGATCTATTATATAGATCTACATTTATACACACCGTATATAGATTTTTCTATTGTGTTATTGACTGTACGTTTGTTTATCCCATGTGTAACTCTGTGTTGTTTGTGTCGCACTGCTTTGCTTTATCTTGGCCAGGTCGCGGTTGTAAATGAGAACTTGTTCTCAACTGGCCTACCTGATAAATAACGGTGGAAAAAAATGTAAAAAATATTGACAAGATAGTCGACAGACTGCTCTAACAATGGAAATAAATGTCTGCAAAGGCGGAAGGCAGGCGGGAGGAGGCGAGATCAGCTGGGAACATTCTAGCCAATGAGAGGGCAGATACGCGTGTGAACAAGACAACTCTGATATAAAAATGTTTTTTTCTCAAAGTTTCCAGAATGCCACGTACAGTGCATTCGGGAAAGTATTCAGACCCCTTGACTTTGTCCACATTTTGTTACATTCCAGCCTTATTCTAAAACGGATTAAATTGTTTTTTTCTCTCCTTATAAATCTACAAACAATAACCCATAATGACAAAGCAAAAAGAGGTTTTTAGAATTTTTAGCATATTTATAAAAATAAAAAACTGATATCACATTAGTTTTCAGACCCTTTACTTAGTACTTTCTTGATGCACCATTGGCAGCGATTACAGTCTCGGGTCTTCTTGGGTATGACGCTACAAGCTTGGCACACCTGTATTTGGGGAGTTTCTCCCATTCTTTTCTGCAGATCCTCTCAAGCTCTGTCAGCGTCGCTGCAGAGCTTTTCTCAGTCTCTCCAGAGATGTTAAATCGGGTTCAAGTCCGGGCTCTGACTGGGCCACTCAAGGACTTGTCCCGGAGCCACTCCTGCATTGTCTTGGCTGTGTGCTTAGGGTCGTTGTCCTGTTGGAAGGTGCTCTTGAGTAGGTTTTCATCAAGGATCTCTTTGCTCCGTTCATCTTTCCCTCGATCCTGACTAGTCTCCCAGTCCCTGCCGCTGAAAAACATACCCACAGCATGATGCTGCCACCACCATGCTTCATCGTAGTGATTGATTGGCCAGGTGATGAGCGGTGTCTGGTTTCCTCCAAACGTGATGCTTGGCATTGAGGCCAAAGAGTTCAATTTTGGTTTCATAAGACCAGAGAATCTTGTTTCTCAAGGTCTGAGAGTCCTTTAGGAGCCTTTTGGCAAACTCCAAGCAACTGTGGGACCTTATATAGACAGGTGTGTGCCTTTCCAAATCATGTCCAATCAATTGAATTTACCACATGTGGACTCCAATCAAGTTGTAGAAACATCTCAAGGATCAATGGAAACAGGATGCACCTGAGCTCAATTTCGAGTCTCATAGCAAAGGGTCTGAATACTTATGTAAATAAGGTATTTCTGTTTTTATTTTTAATAAAGTTGCAAAAAAATTCAAAACCTGTTTTCGCTTTGTCATTATGGGGTATTGTGTAGATTGATGAGGGGGAAAAAAACAATTGAATCAATTTTAGAATAAGGCTGTAACGTAACAAAATTTGGAAAAAGTGAAGGGGTCTGAATGCTTTTTCGAATGCACTGTATATCAGTACATTTCTAACAACCTAAACATTACAAAATAAGCCTCACATAGCAAAATAGCAATTACATCTTTTGTTGACCAAATTTGACACTCGTAGACGTCCCATACAAAAAATGTTGTCTGCTTATCGCTGTATTGTCGCGATTTTGGGTAATCCTCTTGCTTCGCCTCTTCCTCTCTGACATAATTCGGAAATTAGGACTGTTTTTTGTTTTCTACAGAAATTGTAGTATCAGAGTTTGCTATGCTGTTTCCTCTATTTTTGCAAGACTGTGAGACCATTGTAACAAAAAAGATAACTCTAAACTGGGTTCAGTATGGCTGCTGAACATTTAATTGGAAGGTAATTGGGTGTTAAGCTAGCTGTAGCTGTTGGCTAAGTCGTTATGTTTATTTAAAAAAAATTGTATGACTAACCCAGCTGCCTGTTTGTCATTGGAGGTGTTTTTTTTTTAGTTTTTTTTTTTACCTCTTTCCTCCATGACTGTCTTTGCAGGCACTGATGCACTATGCTGGGAGCAGGAATTCTGTGGAGCATGGTCTTCCCCTTCTGGAGGTCTACTGCCTGTCCATCAACTGCTTTGCTGCTGCAAGGCCACACCTCACCGCAGACTCTGATAATGTGGCCCTCGTGTTAAAGAGACTAGCATTGTGAGTCAACTCAGAGTAATAATGTGTTTGAAACTGTTATGGTTGTACCAACATACATTTTTGGGGAAACCTGAGCAGTACCACACTTTCTGCTGCGTGCTGCAATACATAGCCTTTTTTTTTTAGACATGTCTTCTTTTTGTGCGGCATGTTAGAAATAGATAACGTTGTGTCATGAAGTTTCACAAGTTGTCACTTGTCCCTCATTGTGTCTTTTGTTGTTTTGCTTCCAGGAGCTGTTTTGAACTGTTGCTATCTGTGCCTGAAAATGAAATCCCTTATGAGGCCTGGGTTCAATTTTACCGTTCTGTTCAGGTAAAGGATGGGATCTGTTTGATAAAAAGGAAATGTGTTGAGAAAGCATGAGAGCACATTAGCAGGGGAATTGAGAGAAGTTGAAGTGATTTTATATCCAATTCTTGATATGAGGGCTGTCCTACTTTACCTACTTTACCATGCCGTCTCTTACCTTAAGGGTCATTTGTGGCCCAACCCCTTTCTTTGTGTGTGTTCTCACGGGTTTTGCAGGTGGCACATGATGCCTTGTTGGAGTATGGGAGCGCAGACCTGCAAGCCTTGCTCCAGATCACAGGAGAGGGGGGAGCGTGGAGTAACCCTGTCCTAAGCGCCCTTCTCACCGGTCGCCCCACAAACATAGAGGAAGGTCAGTGTCACCACCTTACTGCATTGACATGGTAGCGATGTACAAAGAAGCAGCAGTGACTAATAAGGCTAATCTTGTGATTTTGAAGTATTGGTGTTAGTCATCCAGCTACTGCTGCTCTGTCATTCTCCTTCAGTTGAGGCGTACATCGCCTTGGAGGGGGAGGGCTTCATGGAGATGCGGGTCAAACACTTGGAGAAAATGGGGGAGGTGGCGAAGGCTGTTGTGCTGGCTAAGTCATGTGCCGAATGCCACCTCGTCTCCAACCAAACCACCTTCCGGCAGACCTACGTCTCTCTCCTCTGCCACCTGCTGCCCGGTGAGGAGGCCATCATGGAGGTCTGTCGGTGTGTTGTTGTGAGAACAGCATCATTTTGTCTTTTAGCTCAGCTCAGTTATGTTATTTATACCGCTATTTAAATAGCGTTCAGAGAAAGCTGTTATGAAATAAAATGTGATGGCATAGTGAATCTGACAGCTGTGTGTTGGACAATCTTCACAAGTAGAGTATGAACTCATTCGCCCTTGAGATGTAAGCGATATGGTCCACAAAACTGTAGTTCTATGCATGATTCGGCCTTCATTATTTATCCCACAGATATCCAGGCTGGACTGTAAGGATGTGCTGGATATTACATGCAGTTTGGAGACAGAGGGGGAGGAAAACACAGCCTTCATCCTGTGCACCACCTTCCTAACTCAACAGCTGCAGCAGCAAAGCCTGTACTGCTCCTGGTGTGTTTTTAGTGGTCAATGTCAAATCCTGGGAAGCATATGGATAAATTGAAGTGAATGTATGTTATGCACATGAATTATCTTATTTGCAGAGTGAGCCTGAATAATCTTAGCCCAATCTTAGTTCTGGGCTGGTGTGTAGTTTTGGGGTCTTTCTAATGTATATTTCTCTATGCGGCTTCATTTTTAGGGAGCTCACACTGTTGTGGAGTAAGCTTCAGAGAAGGATTGACCCATCTTTGGAATCACTGCTGGAGCGTTGCCTGCAGCTAGGTGCCATTGCTAAGACCGTTTACCATCTGCTCTTCCTTGTGCACGTCATTCGGACAGAGGTAGAAAAATACAGCTTTTTCTCCCTCTGATTTTGAATGTCATTGTAATAAATGGTTAAGCAGTTTTGAATTGTTATTTTAGTGAAATATTCATTTTGAAAATAAATATACATTTGTAGGCCACTGATTTCCCTCATTTCTTCTACAGGCAGAGGTGCTAGGTCTGGCTTCGTCTGTGGAGTTATGTGTTAAAGCACTACAGCTCCCAAACCAAGAGGACACAGAGACAAGGATTTCGGTGTGCAAGACTGTAGCCTGCCTCCTACCAGATGATCTTGAGGTGTTGCGGGCTTGCCAGCTGACAGAGTTTCTTTTAGGCCTCTCTCATGTGGCCTTCAGCTCCCTTGAAGAGCTCTCTCTGCAGACCGATCAGAAGTATGACCAGGAAAATGCCATCATCCCCAACTCCCTGCGGTGTGAACTGCTCCTGGCACTTAAAGCCCACTGGCCTTTCGACCCTGAATTCTGGGACTGGAAAACACTCAAGCATCAGTGCATCAGGCTGCTAGGGCTTGAGCCTGAGGAAGAGGAGGAAGAGGGGGGGCAGCAGGTTAGTCTTGGGCAGGATGTAAAGGAGGAGGTGGAGAGGGGATTTGTTGATATGCCAAGAGAATACTTAAATGGGACAATTGTTGGCATTGATGGTCATAATAAAGATGAGGAAAATGAGAGGGACAGTAAACCACCTTTGAAGCCAGATGCTGAGCCGGGCTCACTTCAGAAGAAATGCAAGTTCTTCTGCAAGATTTGTAAGAAAAGTGTTACTGAAACGCGAATCCTTCTTCACTCTAAGAGGCATGAAAAAAACGGTGTTTTCACCTGCCCTGTCTGCCTGAAGAAGTTTAAGAGCAGAAAAGATTTTATCCCACATACTAAACTACACCTTCGAATGCCATCCAGAAGCACTCGGCAAAAGAAAAAGGACAAAAAGAGGATTGATTGGGATAAAGAAATGGAGGATGACTTGGAGACTGTTGAGATTGCTCTTGATCCATCCTTAATGCTGTACTACCAGTCCACACATGATCCTGATGTTTTGGAGCACATTTTAGAACAAGCTTCATCTGCACCCAGGAAGCCTGGACATGAAGATAATGTCACATTTGATTACATTAACTTTCATTTTGAATTGCAGAATCATGACATATACACATGCCCTGCCACTCACTGTACAAAGACTTTTAAGAATTCCAAGTACTTGGGTGTGCACTTAAAATCAGAACACCACGTTGGGGACCAGAACGTGAAACATTATTTTGAAATGAAAGACCGTAGGGAAAAGTGCGCTTACTGCCGGCGCCACTTCATGTCTGCCTATCACCACCGAAGACATCAATGTTTGCACTACGGTGACCTGCCTTACATTTGTATGGTCACAGGTTGTGGTGCTCGTTTCAGCACCTCCAATAAGCTTGTCACACATAAGCATAGCCATGGCTATCAACTTAGCTACCAGTGTGAGCTCCAAGGATGTAGTCTTTCTTTCTCTGACTTGGGGCAGGTATACCACCATGAAGCACAGCACTTTCGTGATGCTGCATACAGCTGCACTAGCCTTGAATGCAAAAAGTTCTACTTTTCCAAAAAGGAATTCAGCAGGCATTTAGCCACACACGGCATTACCTTCTCTGAGGAAGACTTTGAGGCACAGAGGAAGGCCAAAATAAAACATCTTGATTCCATAACTGAGGACATAGCCAGCTCCAAAAAGTATTGTGAAACAAAGACTGTACTGGAGGAGGTAGTCAGTGGGGGAAACAATGCTACTTCCTATACATGCAGTGCGTCCTCGTCACATGTGTCGAGCTGCAAGGAGCCCAAAGGCACAATGACATCAGTTGCTGTGTGCTTTGATGGAAAAAAGTTCACTTGTGGTTTTGAGAGGTGTGGATTGACCTTCTCCAAAGTCAGAGATGTTCACAAGCACCTGAGGTGTATTCATCCAGAGCATTTCAAGGCAGATAATAAGGAACTCAATCTTGACAAAGAAAAGGGCTTAAAATCAAAAGGTCTAAAGGTCAAAACAGAGCAGGACCATGATGACCAGAACAAACATGAACATGCAGTTTGTCTGCTAATGAAGGGATCAAGCCAGGGAAATGCTTGCCCTTCCCTTATTAAGAACACCACAACATCTCCATCATGCCTTGCCAATGATAATGACCATTTGAGAGAGATTTTGATTGGGCTTAGCCAGCTTAGTCTGACTCCCTCCAACTCTACAAATGGATATAGTGAGCCCTCCCACCCAATGTCAGGGTCCACCACATCAAATATATCCTGCCATCAGAGTGTTGGCACCAGGTCCCCAGTTGTGTTATTGCAAAAGAGAGCTCCACCCGCTGTTGGTGAGAGGAGGAAATTGACATCAAACGCTGAACCGTCAGTAGCCCACAGTCTACCCTCAGAGCAACAATTAGAGTCAGACCAGATCAGCCCCTATGTTTTGCAAGCCTCTACTAAGCCATACTTATGTGAGCTTAATGGCTGCAATTTTAGATGTGTGATTAGCACTACCCTGAGGCGCCACTACATGAACAAGCATCATTTCTCAGAGGAGAAGGTGAAAGGCATGAAAATCCTCAAGTCACTGACATTTAAGTGCCACCTCTGCTTCAAATGCCATAGAGAGAAGACAGACTTGAGGGTTCATTATCTTCAGACTCATAGACTTAGCGAGGCAGTTGTGGAGAAAATGAGCTGGTCTAAAAAGTGGGTTGAGGGTAAACCCCCAGAACCCACCAAGCCCACAGTCTCCCTTATACAAAAAGCTCAGACCCTCACCTGGCAGCAGAAGTACCAAAAAAAGAAAATAATGTGGAGGCGACAAAACATTGTACAATTTGCTAAGTCTGGAGACAAGAGTAAGAAATGGGCTCCATCTTCTGTGCAGGGTCACTTTGAAGAGGAGGAGGAAAGTGAGGATGGAGATACGCAAAGAGGCAGGGGCAGCATTTATATGTGCAAGCACAAGGACTGTGGGATGCTTTTTTGTCACACCTACAGTCTTTATCGCCACAAGAAGAAGCATCATTCACAGGTGATTGGTCATCCTTCCATGCTTTCAGAAGACCCAGCTTTACAGAAGTTTAGGTGCAGCTACGCCAACTGTAATGCCTCTTACCTCCTGAACAGTAGCTTGGTGCGTCACTTGGAGAGTGAGCATCCTTACCAGGTGAACCGTAGCCTAAAGCATCACAGAAAGAGTTATCCTTACCAGGCGACCCTGTACTGCAAGTATGAGGGCTGTACACAAGTGTTCACCCAAAGCAGTAGTCTGAAAAAACATGTACTCTCTAGCCACCTCAATTACTATGATTCACTTGTATTGCGTCTCCAGAATACTCACAATGACACTTCAGTCACTGGTTGCCAAAAAAAGTTTATCTTCACATCCTCAACGCCACAAAAAGATGCAACCAAACTGTCTCTCAGGCAATCTCTGAGACACTGCCCAAAGTCTCCCGAAGATGTTAAGGCTGAAGAAACTAGTGAAGAGCATGATGAAGATGGTGAAATTTTGAATGTTGACCAAAGTATTGTAGAGTCCAAATCAAAACACAAGTTTGAAAATATGGCCTTCCGTTCCCATGAGGAGGCCTTGCAGATGTGCCAAGATCGCTGTCAACGTGAAGCGTACCCATGCATGGTGCAGGGTTGTGATTCTGTAGTCAAATTTATACGTAGTATGCGGCGTCACTATTTGAATTGCCACAAATTAACCAATCGGGCTTTTAAATTGAATGAGGATAAGCTTGTGTTTAGTGCAGAGCAACTGGAGGAGCTGATACAGAGGAATACTGTATTATCTGTGTGGCCTGATATGACGAGGGCACCTAACGGAGTTCTGAAGATGGAGTATCAAGCAGAGCCAGAGAACCCTGGTGGTCCATCTGTGCCTATGAGTCTGCACTCCATCAAAGCAGAAACACTTGATGACCATGACCCACTGGGGTTCAAAGAGGAGCCACCTGCTGAGAGGAATGTTTTGGTCGGTGCAGATGACTTGCTTTATGGAGAACCTAGTAGGCACACAGAGGACCCTGCTACTCAGAACAGCCACAGCCAAGAGGCGAGGCCAAGGCGAAGATCCTCAAACCCACCCGCTCTTGATCTCTCTCCGCCATCCTCCCTCAGATTCAGTGTTGATGAGAGCTTCTTGGACAGTTCAGGCAAAGATGGTGGCAAACCAACAAACATTTCTGTGCCCTTGCCCTCCCCTCAAGCCCGCCAGCCACTTAAACGTAAGCACGAGCTACCTGAGCACCCTCCCATTTCAAAGGACCCCCAGCCTCAAAGCCCCCCCCCTCGCACATTTGACCTGGCTACTTACAAACCTATGGGATTCGAGTCATCTTTCCTGAAGTTCATACAGGAGAACTCCAAGGATAAGGATGCTGAGAGGCCCCGGGCTTCACACTGCAACAACCCCAGGCCTGATCCACCTGTGGTGTCAGCTCGGCGGCGGGATTCCTACAGACGTAGCTGTTCTGTAAAGGAGAACAGCCAGGTGGGACTCACTACTACCTGTAGCAGTTGGGCTCATTCTTCCCCACTTAAGCCTCTTCCCAGGACAGGGGAATGCACATCAGTCCAAAACTTACAAGTCATCTTAGAAAAGGCTCTTACAAGTTGTGGTGACCTAGCCATTAAGCAGCTGCAGCACCTAAGGCCTGTAGTGGTTCTTGAGAGACCAACGTTTTTCACTTCCTTGCTTGACCTCTTCCCCACAAAAACTAATGATAAGCTACTTCTCGAAGGTTTGTAGAACTGAGCACTTTTGTGTCCAATATAAAGACTCTCAGTGTTTTTTTTTCTAATGTTGTTACTACTCTGATATTATCAGTATCTTTTAAGTTGCCAAATTGATCAGCTCAAGTTCCTTAATTTACCTACATGTTTCAACCTGTGCAAAATGCCCCCCTGATTAAACAAAAAAAACTCTTCAGTCTTTGTATTACATTTCTGTCAGATGATGAACATTTCAATGTGGATACAGTGGCAAGAAAAAGTATGTGAACCCTTTGGAATTACCTGGATTTAAACTTGCTTAAACTAATAACACACATTATTGTATTTTTCTTGTCTATATTGAATACTTAATTTAAACATTCACAGCGTAGGTTGGAAAAAGTATGTGAACGCCTAGGCTAATGACTTCTCCAAAAGCTAATTGGAGTCAGGAGTCAGCTAACCTGGAGTCCAATCAATGAGATGAGATTGGAGATTTTGGTTAGAGCTGCCTTGCCCTATGAAAAACACTCACAAAATTTGAGTTTGCTATTCACAAGAAGCATTGCCTGATGTGAACCATGCCTTGAACAAAAGAGATCTCAGATGACCTAAGATTAGGAATTGTTGACTTGCATAAAGCTTGAAAGGGTTACCAAAGTATCTCTAAAAGCCTTGATGTTCATCAGTCCATGGTAAGACAAATTGTCTATAAATGGAAAAAGTTCAGCACTCCCTAGGAGTGGCCGTCCTGCAAAGATTACTGCAAGAGCACAGCGCAGAATGGTCAATGAGGTTAAGACGAATCCTAGAGTGTCAGCTAAAGACTTACAGAAATCTCTGGAACATGCTAACATCTCTGTTGATGAGTCTAAGATATGTAAAACACGAAACAAGAATGGTGCTGTCCAAAAAAAACATTGCTGCACATCTGAAGTTTGCAAAAGTGCACCTGGATGTTCCACAGCTCTACTGGCAAAATATTCTGTGGACAGATGAAACTACAGTCGAGTTGTTTGGAAGGAACACACAACACTGTGTGGAGAAAAAAAAGCACAGAACACCAACATCAAAACCTCAACCCAACTGTAAAGTATGGTTTGGGGCTTCTTTGCTGCCTCAGGGCCTGGACAGCTTGTTATCATCGATGGAAAAATTAATTCCCAAATTCATCAAGACATTTTGCAGGAGAATGTAAGACTATCTGTCTGCCAATTGAAGCTCAACAGAAGTTGAGTGATGCAACAGGACAACGACCCAAAACACAGAAGTAAATCAACAACAGAATGGCTTAAACAGAAGAAAATACGCCTTCTGGAGTGACCCAGTCAGAGTCCTGACCTCAACCCGATTTGAGATTCTGTGGCATGACCTCAAGAGAGCAGTTCACACCAGACATCTCAAGAATGGGATGGTCCAAAATTCCTACTGACTGTTTTGTAGGTCTGATCCGCAACTACAGAAAACGTTTGGTTGAGGTTATTGCTGCCAAAGGAGGGTCAACCAGTTATTAAATCCAAGGGTTCCCATACTTTTCCCACCCTGCACTGTGAATGTTTACACGGTGTGTTCAATAAAGACATGAACACGTATAATTGTGTGTTATAAGTTTAAGCAGACTGTTTGTCTACTGCTTGTCTACTGATCAGAAGATCAGATCAAATTTTATGACCAATTTATGCAGAAATCCAAGTATTTCCAAAGGGTTCACATACTTTTTCTTGCCACTGTATGTATCTTCTCACTACATAATTAACTTCTTTAAAATATTCAGAAGAACAATGTAGCTCATTTGCACATTCTAATGCTATGAATTTGTCTGAATATAGCTTTCATGGGACAGAATCATCTTATTTGCCATTTTTGTCCCCTCTGAGTATCAAGACACCATTTCTTCAATACAGTAGGCAGACGTAATGCTTTCTAAGAATAATACATGTTTGAATAGGCCCTTTCAAAAATATGAAATTGCATTGTGTATATTTTCCTTATTATTCCTTACATTGATTAGCCTGTAAACTCTTCAGGAAACTATTCTGTATTTCTTATGAAAGTGACATAGATGGTAAAAATATAGCCATTTTACTTTAGCTCTTGTTTGCCCCACCCCCCCAGGATGTCAGAATGTCATGTTCCCATTTTCTATATGTCCATAAAACTTCACATTCAGAATTAGTTGTAGTGTGCACTACAGTAACACAGTATTGCCATTCTGTTCAGGAAGATACCAGTCAAATATCAATGGATGATTCTTATTTAAAAAGTATTACCTATTTATTTAGCCTGCTAACACTTTACATTGAAAGTATATAAAAAAATGTTTTATAGAGGCATAAATACTATATAAACTGTTAATTATTCAAATAGTTTGTACATCAGCAATGATCAGTTTGTTGTGCTTTATGCAAAGGCAATAATGTTAGTGCAGTCATACTTTCTTGCCAAATGATATCACAATTTCCAACAATGTCTAACTGTTTATTTCAGATTTATACATTTGAATCTTCTAAATTGCTTAATATAAGGAGTAAGACCGGTGTATAAAAATATTGATAAGTTACATTCTTCAAAAGCAAGGGATACATTTATTAGCTGATTATACGGAAAGTCATAGACTGGTTTCACTAAGGGTTGGGAAAATGTCTGATTTGCAAAATGGGGAAGATGGAAACATGGTGGTTGTACTAGTCAGACAGTCAACCCAAAGACACTGACAATACAGTACATGGTTTTGTTCTCCAATCTCACCGTACAGCTTCCTGGTAGAAGAACAGAAACACAGATGGTAATAGTTCACATTCTACAACTTCTGAAAAACCGTTGCCAGCCTCTGCTGTTAGCATTGTAGATAGTGACACGGTCTCTGTAAAACATTATTATATTGCTTACCGTCCATAGTGTCCAGGGAAGAAAGCGCTTTCATTGCCATGTTTTTTTAAATATACTGTACACAACATAACGAGGGGTTACCTATATATTTCAAGGGGTTTTCCAGTTTGGGTAGTTGGTTCTGACTTGTCTACTCCACACTGGATGTCCATTAGTTAATTTGATTTTGTTAAAAGGCACTGCTTCCAATAGTTGTCGCCACAGTCTAAGTGTTATTTGAGTTAACACCGACATGTCAATCACCACCAATTACAAATATATTTTGTCATTGATTGTAGTGATATCACCAGTTGCCCAAATACTAACATATTTTATGACCCGCTCAAATAACAGACATTAGTAACGTCACAGCAATGTAGCGTGTAACAGTTGAATGATGCATTCACCATGCAGCAGATGGAGAAAAAGCATGAATGTTTCCACAAGATAATTTGATGTAGGATTTATTATTAGAGATTGAAATTTGTCCATACTGGTAGAGAAAAATCAGCTTACCTTGTTACCAGCTAGATAGATTAGTTTCTCTCACAACAGCCAGCAATATAACTAAACTAAATGTAGCTAACATAGTCCAATGTTTGAAAGGCTACATACAGTGCCTTCGGAAAGTATTCAGACCCCTTGACTTTTTCCACATTTTGTTACGTTACAGCCCTATTCTAAAACTTTTTTTTCAAAATAAATAATAATCACATTTATATAAATATTCAGACCCTTTACTCAGTACTATGTTGAAGAACCTTTGGCAGTGATTACAGCATCGAGTCTTCTTGGGTATGACGCTACAAGCTTGGTACACCTGTATTTGGGGAGTTTCTCCCATTCTTCTCTGCAGACCCTCTCAAGATCTATCAGGTTGGATGGAGAGCATTGCTGCACAGCTATTTTCAGGTGTCTCCAGAGATGTTCGATCTGGTTCAAGTCCGGGTTCTGGCTGGGCCACTCAAGGACATTCAGAGACTTGTCCCAAAGCCACTCCTGCATTGTCTTGGCTGTGTGCTTAGGGTTGGTGTCCTGTTGGAAGGTGAACCTTTGCCCCAGTCTGAGGTCCTGAGCGCTCTGGAGCAGGTTTTCATCAAGGATCTCTCTGTACTTTGCTCCGTTCATCTTTGCCTCAATCCTGACTAGTCTCCCTGCCGCTGAAAAACATCCCCACAGCATGATGCTACCCCCACCATGCTTCACCGTAGGGATGGTGCCAGGTTTCCTCCAGACGTGATGCTTGGCATTCAGGGCAAAGAGTCTTGGTTTCATCAGACTAGAGAATCTTGTTCCTCATGGTCTGAGCCTTTTGGCAAACTCCAAGCGGGCTGTCATGTGCCTTTTACTAAGGAGTGGCTTCCGTCTGTCCACTCTACCTTAAAGGCCTGATTGGTGGAGTGCTGCAGAGATGGTTGTCCTTCTAGAAGGTTCTCCCATATCCACAGAGGAACTCTAGAGCTCTGTCAGAGTGACCATCAGGTTCTTAGTCATCTCCCTGACCAAGGCCCTTCTCTCCCGATTGCTCAGTTTGGCTGGGCAGCCACCTCAAGGAAGAGTCTTGGTGGTTCCAAACATCTTCCATTTAAGAATGATGGAGGCAACTGTCTTCTTAGGGACCTTCAATGCTGCATACTTTTTTTGGTACACTTCCCCAGATCTGTGCCTCGACACAATCCTGTCTCGGAGCGCTACTAACAATTCCTTCAACCTCATGGCTTGGTTTTTGCTCTGATATCCAATTGGTAGTTAGTCTTGTCCCATTGTTGCAACTCCCCTACGGACCCGGGAGAGGCGAAGGTCGAGAGCCATGCGTCCTCCGAAACACGACCCTGACAAGCCGCATTGCTTCTTGACACAGCTGGCGACAGGAAGTCAGCTGCAGGTACCCGGCACGCCACAAGGAGTCACTAGAGCCCGATGGGACAAGGACTTCACAGCCGGCCAAACCCTACCCTAACCCGGATGACTCTGGGCCAACTGTGCACCGCCTCATGGGTTTCCCGGTCACGGCCGGCTGTGAAACAGCCTGGGATCGAACCCAGGATTTGTTTTATTCATTTCAGAATAAGGCTGTAACGTAACAAAATGTGGAAAAAGTCAAGGGGTCTGAATACTTTCCGAAGGCACCGTACATTAAAAGTTACACCGTCATAGGATGCCAACTTTCCAACAAGTCACTTCATAAAATGTCTGCTTTGCTACAGCTTCCCTGGTCAACTGTAAGTGCTGTTATTGTGAAGTGGAAACATATAGGAGCAACAACAGCTCAGCTGCGAAGTGGTAGGTCACACAAGCTCACAAAACTGGACCGCTGAGTGCTGAAGCGTGTAGCGCGTAAAAATCGCCTGTCCTCGGGTGCAACACTCACTACCGAGTTCCAAACTGCCTCTGAAAGCAACGTCAGCACAAGAACTGTTCGTCGGGAGCTTCATGAAATGGGTTTCATTGGCCGAGCAGCCGCACACAAGCCTAAGTTCACCATGCGCAACGCCAAGCGTTGCCTGGAGTGGTGTAAAGCTCGCCGCCATCGGACTCTGGCGCAGTGGAAACGCGTTCTCAGGCGTGATGAAACACGCTTCACCATCTGGCAGTCCGATGGACGAATCTGGATTTGGCGAATGCCAGTAGAACGATACCTGCCAAATACAGGCTGTAGTGCCAACTGTTAAGTTTGGTGGAGGAGGAATAATGATTCGGGCTAGATTTCACGACTGTTTGTCACAGATACCTTAAAAAAAGGTAGGAGCGTGGATCAGAAAAACAGTCAGTATCTGGTGTGACCACCATTTGCTTCATGCAGCGCGACACATCTCCTTCGCATAGAGTTGATCAGGCTGTTGATTGTGGCCTGTGGAATGTTGTCCCACTCTTCAATGGCTGTGCAAAGTTGCTGGTTATTGGCGAAAACTGGAACATGCTGTCGTGCACATCGATCCAGAGCATCCCGAACATGCTCAATGGGTAAGATGTCTGGTGGGTATTCAGGCCATGGAAGAACTGGGACATTTTCAGCTTCCAGGAATTGTGTACAGATCCTTGCGACATGGGGCCTGAGGCGGCGGATGAATGGCACGACAATCGGCCTCAGAATCTCTTCACGGTATGTCTGTGCATTTAAATTATCAACAATAAAACGCATTTGTGTTCGATGTCCGTAGCTTATGCCTGCCAATACCATAACACAACACCACCGCCACCATGGGGTGCTCTGTTCACAACGTTGACATCAGCCCGGTACAGTTCAAACCGGGATTCATCTATGAAGAGCACACTTCTCCAGCGTCAGTGGCCATCGAAGGTGAGCATTTACCCACTGAAGTCGGTTACGATGCCGAACTGCAGTCTGATCAAGACCTTGGTGAGGACGACGAGCACGCAGATGAGCATCCCTGAGACGGTTTCTGACAATTTGTGTAGAAATTCTTCGGTTGTGCAAACCCACAGTTTCATCAGCTGTCCGTGTGACTGGTCTCAGATGATCCCAATTTCAACTGTACCGGGCAGATGGCGTCGTGTGGTCGAGCGTTTTGCTGAGGTGAACAGAGTGCCCCATGGTGGGGTTATGGTATTGGCAGGCATAAGCTACGGATAACGAACACAAATGCTCATACGTACTGGTGGTGTTGTCCTTGACCTTGTCCCCGGTGTTCCCCACCCTCTTTTGC
This sequence comes from Salmo salar, assembly GCF_965601325.2. Taxonomy (NCBI): domain Eukaryota; kingdom Metazoa; phylum Chordata; class Actinopteri; order Salmoniformes; family Salmonidae; genus Salmo; species Salmo salar. The sequence goes on along the minus strand of NC_138299.1, from coordinate 10,077,642 downwards.
AATAAAACGCTCACTTTTGGTAGAGGAGCCAGAGGTATCGCTGTCTGTGGATAGTTGGTCTGACAGAGGGTCTCTGCGTCTCTCAACGGCTTGTCTCTTCCTGTGTTGTGGTTTCTTGTGCTCAGGATCTCGCCAGAGATATATTCGTTTGTTGTTCTTTTCTTCCAAATCGTGTTTATACTTAATTTTCCTCTCCCTCAGCAGTCGTAATCTTGGTCTGAAGGTCAGTGTTACTATTAGTGAGATCATCCAGTTTGATAGGATCATTAAGCTCGTATCGTAGAGCTTGCTGTGAATTGCCAATGAAGGTTTAAATCTCTGTATTTGTATTTATTATGAATCCCCAAGGCAGCAGCTACTCTTCCTGGGATCCAGCAAAATTAAGGCAGCTATACAATTTTAAAAACATTACAATACATTCACAGATATCACATCACATTGTCTACCCTCAGGCCCCTACTCCATCACTTCCACATATCTACAATACTAAATCCATGTGCACGTGTATGTTATCGTGTGTGTGTACGTCTGTAATATCCTTTTTGAGTTGTTCAATGATCAAAGTCATCAGGTCCAGTGAACATTTGTTAAGTATAGCACACCATCGTTTACAAAACTGTTCAGTGCGTTGTCCAAGTGAAGGCTCTTTTTGCCAACGTAGTCCGCATGAAATAACTCAATTTTGAACATACTCACTTAGTGACGATGTGCAGGTGTGTTCTAGTTCTTGGATGAACAGTCTTAGAATTCTTTAAAAAGATTTTCTCAGGTGCCTTCTGGCCGATGAAGTAAAGACAATTTCAGTGAGAGACAAGACTAAAAGGGAAATGCATTAACTAATAGTACTGGTACATAGCAAAAAAAACAGTACTAAAGAGATACAAATTAAGTTGGAGGAAAAACAAAAAGAACTGGAGAAACTTATTCAAGAACAATCCAATGTAATCTATTACAAAAAGAAAGCAAACTGGGTGGAATATGGAGAAAAATGCACCAAATTCTTCCTGGATCTTCAACACAGGAACGCTACCAAAAATAATTTGCAGAAACTGTTAACTAAAGACAGAGTCATCTATGATTCTCCAAATTATATTTTAAAAGAGAAAGCTAAATATTTTAAGCAGATGTTTTCTTTTCCGTCTCATCCTCTGAATGACAATTACTGTGAGGAATTCTCTCCAAATATATATATATATATTTATTTTTTTAAGTTAACAAAATGTACAACAAGATCAGGGTGATGGCCAAATTAGAGGCTATTAAATCTGCAAAAACGTATACTTCAATGTGGTGATGCAAAAATACTACCGAAATGCATAGCACTCAGAATTTAAAAGGTTTTACCAGGTATTGTTCATCCTGATCAGACAGGTTTTTTACATGGATGATACATTAGAGATAATATACGACATCTAGAAATAATAGAACAACATGAAACATCTAAGAAGCCATGCTTGGTATTTATAGCGGATTTTGAAAAGGCCTTTGATAAAGTAAAACTGGATTTTATTTATAAATGCCTGGAGTTTTTCTATTTCGGGGAGTCTCTTATAAAATGGGTAAAAATAATGTATAGCAACCCCAGGTGTAAAATAGTAAATAGCGGCTACTTCTCAGAGATTTTTGAATTACCAAGAGGAGTTAATCAAGGGTGTTCGCTGTCACCATATCTATTTGTTATGGCCATCGAAATGCTAGATATTAAAATCAGATCAAATGACAAGATTAGAAGATTAGAAATCCAAGGCTTAAAAACAGTGTCCATGTATGCCGATGACTCAAGTTTTATATTAAGACCGCAAGCTAGATCCCTGCAATGTCTCAGTGCAGATCTAGATAACTTTTCTGGACTCTGCACTAAAACCTAATTATGTTAAGTGTACACTATTACGTATTGGCTCTGAAGAAATTACAACTTTTACATTACCCAGAGCTCGTGCTGCTAGGTGACCTAAACTGGGACATGCTTAAAACCCCAGCCATCCTACAATCTAAGCTTTATGCCCTCAATCTCACACAAATTATCAATGAACCTAGCAGGTACAACCCCAAATCCGTAAACACGGGTACCCTCATAGATATCATCCTAACCAACTTGCCCTCCAAATACACCTCTGTTGTTTTCAACCAAGATCTCAGAGATCATTGCCTGCATCCATAACGACCACCCCTCACCACAGTCAAACGCTCCCTAAAACACTTCAGCGAGCAGGCCTTTCTAATCGACCTGGCCCGGGTAACCTGGAAGGATATTGACCTCATCCCGTCAGTAGAGGATGCCTGGTTATTCTTTAAAAAGTGCCTTCCTCACCATTTTAAATAAGCATGCCCCATTCAAAAAATGTAGAACCAGGAACAGATTCTTGGTTCACTCCAGACCTGACTGCCCTTGACCAGCACAAAAACATCCTGTGATATGCTACTTTTCTGGGATGTTAGGAACCAATATACACAGGCAGTTAGGAAAGCTAAGGCTAGCTTTTTCAAGCAGAAATTGGCATCCTGTAGCACAAACTCAAGTGTTCTGGGACACTGTAAAGTCCATGGAGAATAAGTGCACCTCCTCCCAGCTACCCACTGCACTGAGGCTAGGAAACACTGTCACCACCAATAAATCCACTATAATTGACCATTTCAATAAGCATTTTTCTACGGCTGACCATGCTTTCAACCTGGCTCACCCTACATCGCTCAACTGCCCTGCACCCCCCACAGCAACTCGCCCAAGCCTACCCCATTTCTCCTTCACCCAAATCCAGATAGCTGATGTTCTGAAAGAGCTGCAAAACCTGGACCCGGGCTAGACAATCTGGACCCTCTCTTTCTAAAATTATCTGCCGAAATTGTTGCAACCCCTATTACTAGCCTGTTCAACCTCTCTTTTGTATCGTCTGAGATTCCAAAAGATTGGAAAGCTGCCGCGATCATCCCCCTCTTAAAAGGGGAGACACTCTAGACCCAAACTGCTACAGACATATATCTATCCTACACTGCCTTTCTAAGGTCTTTGAAAGCCAAGTTAACAAACAGATTACCGACCATTTCGAATCCCACCGTACCTTCTCCGCTATGCAATCTGGTTTCAGAGCTGGTCATGGGTGCACCTCAGCCACACTCAAGGTCCTAAACGATATCATAACGGCCATAAGAGACATTAAGAGACATTACTGTGCAGCCGTATTCATCGACCTGGCCAAGGCTTTCGACTGTCAATCACAACATTCTTATCGGCAGACTCGACAGCCTTGGTTTCTCAAATGACTGCCTCGCCTGGTTCACCAACTACTTCTCAGATAGAGTTCAGTGTGTCAAATCAGACGGCCTGTTGTCCGGACCTTTGGCAGTCTCTATGGGGGTGCCACAGTGTTCAATTCTCGGGCCGACTCTCTTCTCTGTATACATCAATGATGTCGCTCTTGCTGCTGGTGATTCTCTGATCCACCTCTACGCAGACGACACCATTTTGTATACTACTGGCCCTTCTTTGGACACTGTGTTAACTAACCTCCAGACAAGCTTCAATGCCATACAACTCTCCTTTCGTGGCCTCCAACTGCTCTTAAATGCAAGTTAAACTAAATGCATGCTCTTCAACCAATTGCTGCCCCGCACCTGCCCTCCCGTCCAGCATCACTACTCTGGACGGTTCTGACTTAGAATATATGTGGACAACTCCAAATACCTAGGTGTCTGGCTAGACTGTAAATTCTCCTTCCAGACTCACATTAAGCATCTCCAATCCAAAATGAAATCTAGAATCGGCTTCCTATTTCGCAACAAAGCATCCTTCACTCATGCTGTCAAACATACCCTCGTAAAACTGACCATCCTACCGATCCTCGACTTCGGCGATGTCATCTACAAAATAGCCTCCAACACTCTACTCAACAAATTGGATGCAGTCTATCACAGTGCCATCCGTTTTGTTACCAAAGCCCCATATACTACCCACCACTGCGACCTGTACTCTCTCGTTGGCTGGCCCTCACTTCATATTTGTTGCCTAACTCACTGGCTCCAGGTCATTTACAAGTCTTTGCTAGGTAAAGCCCCGCCTTATCTCAGCTCACTGGTCACCATAGCAGCACCCACCCATAGCACGCGCTCCAGCAGGTATATCTCACTGGTCACCCCCAAAGCCAATTCCTCTGTTGCACGCCTTTCCTTCCAGTTCTCTGCTGCCAATGACTGGAACGAACTGCAAAAATCACTGAAGCTGGAGACTCGTATCTCCCTCACTAGCTTTCATCACCAGCTGTCAGAGCAGCTCACAGATCACTGCACCTGTACATAGCCCATCTGTAAATCGCCCATCCAACTACCTCATCCCCATACTGTATTTATTTATTTATCTTGCTCCTTTGCACCCCAGTATCTCTACTTGCACATTCATCTTCTGCACATCTATCACTCCAGTGTTTAATTGGTATATTGTAGTTACTTTGCCACCATGGCCTATTTATTGCCTTACCTCCCTTATCTTACCTCATTTTCACACACTGTATATAGACCTTTTCTACTGTATTATTGACTGTATATTTTGTTTATTCCATGTGTAACTCTGTGTTGTTGTATGTGTCGAACTGCTTTGCTTTATCTTGGCCAGGTCGCAGTTGTAAATGAGAACTTGTTCTCAACTGGCCTACCTGGTTAAATGAAGGTGAAATAAATAAAATACCCTGCAGTTTACCTATAACATGGGCTGACTGTGAAGTAGACATACTTGGTATTTATATCACAAAATATATAAATGAGCTCTCCACAATGAAATTCAATAGACAACTAGTAAAAATAGACAAGATAATGCAAACATGGAGAGGTAAATGCCTGTCTATTTATGCAAAAATTACACTGATTAACTCCTTAGTCATATCTCAGTGTACTCACTTACTTATGGCGCTGCCTACTCCTGACTCCTACTCGCTTTATCTGGGATGCTAAATCAGACAAGATAAATCGTTCCTATCTACAGTACCAGTCAAAAGATTGGACATACCTACTCATTCAAGGGAGTTTTTCTTTATTTTTACTATTTTCTACATTGTAGAATTATAGTGAAGACAACTATGAAATAACACATATGGAATCATGTAGTAACCAAAAAAAGTGTTTAACAAATCAAAATATATTTTCAATTTGGGATTCTTCAAATTAGTGTAAGGGAATTTTTATGTATGCTCTTTTCTTTTAACTAATCTTCTATCTTCTATTAATGTGCTGTTCTAATAACCAATGTCTGTGTTCATGCAAGTGGCTGACTGTACAAATCCTCACTTATCAGTAGCTGCAATTTGGCAGTACACCCAGACCTTGTTTTGAGAACGAACAAAATATATCTCAGATTCAAGGTCTCAGCTTAGTGAGAAAGAAGCATTGTGAGGTATTGGTCTGTCACATGTTATGAACCAGTATTGGTCTGTCACATGGATGGAAAAAAAACGGTAATGATTAATGAATAATGCAAAATCATGCAAATATAACTTGTCTGTGTATAGCCATATATAAGACAACTGCTGGGACTGCCCAGGGAGAGCTCCTGATTGACATGTGTGCTATGGTGCATTGAGTTGGTTGGAACCTCTCCAGCGCGCTGACAATAAACAATGATTCATTTCAGATTGACTTCGAGTGTCCCTGTGTAAGAATTTCCACAACAGTAGCCACCCTTTGCTACTTTGCACACTCTTGGCATTCTCTCAACCAGCTTCACCTGTAATTCTTTTCTAACAGTCTTGAAGGAGTTCCCATATATGCTGAGCACTTGTTGGCTGCTTTTCCTTCACTCTGCGGTCCAACTCATCCCAAACCATCTCAATTGGGTTGATGTCGGGTCATCTGATGCAGCACTCCATCACTCTCCTTGGTCAAATAGCCCTTTCACAACCTGAAGGTGTGTTTTGGGTTAATGTCCTGTAGAAAAACAAATGATACTAATTGCAAACCAGATGGGATGGCGTATCGCTGCAGAATGCTGTGGTAGCCATGCTGGTTAAGTGTGCCTTGAATTCTAAATAAATCACTGACAGTGTCACCAGCAAGGCACCCCCACACCATCACACCTCCTCCTCCATGCTTCATGGTGGGAACCACACATACGGAGATCATCCGTTCACCTACTCTGCATCTCACAAAAAAATGGCAGTTGGAACCAAAAATTTCAAATTTTGACTCCTCAGACCAAAGGACAGATTTCCACTGGTCTAATGTCCATTGTTCGTGTTTCTTGGCCCAAGCAAATCTCTTCTTATTGGTGTCCTTTAGTAGTGGTTTCTTTGCAGCAATTCGACCAGGAAGGCCTGATTCACGCGGTCTCCTCTGAACAATTGATGTTGAGATGTGTCTGTTACTTGAACTCTGTAAAGCATTTATTTGGGCTGCAATTTCTGAGGCTGATATCTCTAATAAACGTATCCTCTGCAGCAGAGGTAACTCTGTGTCTTCCTTTCCTGTGGCAGTCCTCATGAGAGTCAGTTTCATCATAGCGCTTGATGGTTTTTGCGACAGCACTTGAAGAAACTTTCAAAGTTCTTGAAATTTCGGTATTGACTGACCTTCATGTCTTAAAGTAATGATGGACTGTCGTTTCTCTTTGCTTATTTGAGCTGTTCTTGCCATAATATAGACTTGGTTTTTTACTAGATAGGGCTATCTTCCACCCCTACATTGTCACAACACAACTGATTGGCTCAAATGCAATAAGAAGGAAAGAAATTGCATAAATTAACTTTAAAAAAAGCACATCTGTTAATGAAATGCATTCCAGGTGACTACCTCATGAAGCTGGTTGAGAGAATGCCAAGAGTGTGCAAAGCTGTCATCAAGGCAAAGGGTGGCTACTTTGAAGAATCTCAAATATAAAATATATTTTGATTTGTTTAACATTTTTTTGGTTACTACATGATTCCATATGTGTTATTTCATAGTATTGATGTCTTCACTATTATTCTACAATGTAGAAAATAGTAAAAATAAAGAAAAACCCTTGAATGAGTAGGTGTCTAAACTTTTGACTGGTACTGTATATAATGAATATGAACTGGGTGGGTTGAGATTATTAAATATAAAAGCACTAAACCTCTCTCTAAAAGCTTCACTTATACAAAAGTTTTACTTGAACCCTAAATGGTTCTCAAGTAGATTACTAAGAAAAGCTCATCCATTGTTTAAAAATAGCCTTTTTGCACATTACCATGTCTCATTTTCGATTAATTGAAGTATCTCTCTTTTTCAAACGAGCATTGCAGAGCTGGTTACAATATAAATTTCATCCCTCTGAAAAGATACAACAAATATTATGGCTGAACTCAAACGGTGGTTGATAAAATAGCTGTATTTATGTAAAATATGTTTGAAAAGGGTATTTTGTTTTTAAATTATATTGTAAATTGGAATGTTAGAATTATGTCTTTCATGGAGTTATCAGAATTGTATGGGAAGGTCTGCTCAATCCAAGATTACAACCAATTGATTACAGCATTACCCCCAAAATGGAGGAGGCAGGTGGCAGCGGGAGGAGGTAGGGATCTGGTCTGTTTGCCCAATCTAATATATTGATATATAAAACGACGCAAGATTCAAGAGTTCGTGCTTTTCAGCTAAAATTATTGTACAGTATTCTTGCCACCAACAAAATGGTGAATATTTGGGGCATACTATCATCGCAGCTCTGCAGATTTTGTTGTGAGGATACAGAATCAATCACTGGAGGTTGGTGGCACCTTTATTGGGGAGAACGGGCTCATGTTAATGACTGGAGCAGACGGAGTGAAATGGTATCAAATACATCAAACACATGATTTCAAAGTGTTTGATGCCATTCCATTTACTCCATTTTGTCTATTATTATGAGACAATCTCCCCTCAGCAGCCTACGGTGGAATCAATTTACCAATTGTTTTGGTATTGCCCTCAGGTAGTCTGTTTCTGGTCTCAGGTTCAGGAATGGCTGAAAAAACACAACATTAATCTAAAATTGACTCTAGAAATAGCAGTGTTGGGAGATCTGGAGAGACCTGGTCAGTTAATTACTAACATATTTATACTCTTAGTAAAAGTATTTATCTTCAACTCGCAATCTGTGGATTCTATTCGATTACATAGATAAAAATGGTATGTTAAACATCACAGCATAGTTGAAAGATAAATGGTGTGTAAAAATCCAAAGAGGATGGCCAGCAGAGATAGGTGGGATGGGCTGAGGGAAGTTGAGGGTTGGGATGTGGAATTGGAGACAAGTGGGAGGGGAGTTTCTGGGCGGGGGATAGAATGATGGTCAAAGATAGAAGTCCAAAATAAAGTTGTTATTTTAAAAATATTTAAGTATGTTTGAATGATACTGAGGGGCAACGTTGTTACATCTAATGTCTGTTTGCTGAAGCTGATGCCGCGCAGGTTTTGTACGCGTGTACACATGCATATACACACACTCGCATTCAAACGCACAAATGTGCACATAGCCGGACACACACACACACATAAATAGTGCCATACATGCACTGAAACGTATTCAGTTGGCCTTGCTGTTATGATTTTTGGTTGTTGGTCCATTGGGGGACGGTGGATTGGGGGGGGGTTGGGGGTAGGGAACGGAATTATTTTATTATATTATGATTATTTGTTTTCTCGGGAAGGGGGGGGGGGTCTCGGATGGTTGAGGGGCAGCTCTCGGGAACTGTGGGGGTGATCTTGGAGGGCTGGTGGCCCTACGGTTGGGAATTTGGGCCGGTGGTTGATAGGTCGCTGGTTCGGGTCCCCGTTTTTGACCTTGTGGGAGATCTGTCGACGTGCCCTTGAGCAGGGCATTGACCCTGGTTGTTTCTGTGGGTCGCTCTGGATGGGAGTCTGTTAGATGACTGAATGTAATGTAAATGTCAAGTGGCTTCACTGCAAGTAGACTGTATGTTTTAATATTCAATAATATAAAAGAAAATATCCAACCAATTAAAAAAGTTTTTTCCCCCACCAAACAGCTGTGTTGGACATGTGCTTCATGCATTTTGGTTTGAAGGTAGCCTTATTCTGTGGTTCAGGTTGTATCTTCATGTCTGTAACTTCGCTCTCACTCCCTCTGACCCCTAAACCCTCACCCCTGACCTCCCATTGCCCCAAGGCCTCCGGCAAAACCCTCTAATCAGTCTCTCTGACACGGTGTTAATCCAGGAGTAGACAGGTTTATGATGCATAGGGTTTCTCTACTCTGCATATCAGTGGAGCGTTAACTACATATACATATAACATATGCATGATTTACTAACATGGAGTGCTCCATGTTCCTGCTGGTAGCAGGCCTCAACCTGGATGCAGGGAAATGTCCTGGCTTGGACTATGGTTGTATCCATAATCCATAGGTTCTTTACACAGGAGTGTACAGGTTTTTGTTCCAGCACTTCACTAACACCTCATTCAACTATTTGTGGTCTAAATTGAACTAAAACCTGCACAGTTAAGTCTTCTGGGACAGAAATCACCCATGTCTGTATTATTGAATGAGCTCCCCGAGTTACAAGTTTAGCAACAATTCTGCGTGATAGAAATATAGATCCACACATGTTATACTCTATCTAATCTTGTGAATAAACTCCAAGATCAAGATGGTTTTCCTGGTGACTGGGAGGTTCCCAAGTTCTTTAGATCTGTCTGGGTGTTGGGGATGTGCTTCAACCTGAGGAAAAGGGCAGAGGAGGAAGAAATTAACGTCACTGCTCAAATTTCATTGCTGGTTCAAGTTGCTGAGAACCCCAACTACTTTTAATGTGCCATCATTTTGTAAACAGTTTTACATACAGTTGAAGTCGGAAGTTTACATACACTTAGGTTGGAGTCATTAAAACTCGTTTTTCAACCACTCCACAAATTTCTTGCCATCCCATCTGGCAAGTCGGTTAGGACATATACTTTGTGCATGACACAAGTAATTTTTCCAACAACTGTTTACAAACAGATTATTTCCCTTATAACTCACTGTATCACAATTCCAGTGGGTCAGAGGTTTACATACACTAAGTTGACTGTGCCTTTAAACAGCTTGGAAAATTCCAAAAAATGATGTTATGGCTTGAAAAGCTTCTGATAGGCTAATTAACAACATTTGAGTCAATTGGAGGTGTACCTGTGGATGTATTTCAAGGCCTACCTTCAAACTCAGTGCCTCTTTGCTTGACATTATGGGAAAATCAAAAAAAATCAGCCAAGACCTCAGAAAAAGAATTGTAGACCTCCACAAGTCTGGTTCATCCTTGGGAGCAATTTCCAAATGCCTGAAGGAACCACGTTCGTCTGTACAAACAATAGTACGCAAGTATAAACACCATGGGACCACGCAGCCGTCATACCGCTCAGGAGGAGCGGTATGGATGCATTCTGTCTCCGAGAGATGAATGTACTTTGGTCCAAAAAGTGCAAAACAATACCAGAACAACAGCAAAGGACCTTGTGAAGATGCTGGAGGAAACAGGTACAAAAGTATCTATATCCACAGTAAAACGAGTCCTATATCGATATAACCTGAAAGGCCGCTCAGCAAGGAAGAAGCCACTGCTCCAAAACTGCTATAAAAAAGCCAGACCACGGTTTGTAACTGCACATGGGGACAAAGATTGTACTTTTTGGAGAAATGTCCTCTGGTCTGATGAAACAAAAATAGAACTGTTTGGCCATAATGACCATCGTTATGTTTGGAGGAAAAAGGGGGATGCTTGCAAGCCGAAGAACACCATCCTAACCGTGAAGCATGGGGGGTGCAGCATCATGTTGTGGGGGTGCTTTGCTGCAGGAGGGACTATGTCTATATTTTTTTTCTTTTTTTTTTTCTTCACATTTTCAAACAGTTCATTTATATTTTCCAACGGGGCTGTCACGTCTGCTCCTGCTCCTCCCCTATGGCATACGACGTCACCAGAGTTCTAACCACCGGTCCTGGGATTCATCATTACGCGCACCTGACGTTTTGGACACTACAGTGAAAATGGTTAACTTTGTTAAAGCAAGGCTCCTGAACTCTCGTGTATTTTCTGCATTATGCAATGATATGGGCAGCGAACATGTAACGTTTTTACATTTTACAACATACAGAAGTGTGCTGGTTATCAAGGGGAAAAGTATTGACATGTTTTTTTGAATTGAGAGACAAGCTTAAAGTTTTCTTTACTGACCATAATTTTCACTTGTCTGACCGCCTGCATGATGACGAGTTTCTCACATGACTGGCCTATCTGGGTGATGTTTTTTCTCGCCTGAATGATCGGAATCTAGGATTACAGGGAGTCTCCACAATTATATTCAATGTGCGGGACAAAATTGAGGCTATGATTAAGAAGTTGGAGCTCTTTTCTGTCTGCATTAACAAGGACAACACACAGGTCTTTCCATCATTGTATGATTTTTTGTGTGCAAATTAACTCAAGCTTACGGACAATGTCAAATGTGATATAGTGAAGCACTTGAGTGAGCTGTGTGCGCAATTACACAGGTACTTTCCCGAAACGGACGACAAACAACTGGATTCGTTATCTCTTTAATGCCCTGCCTCCAGTCCACTTACCGATATCTGAACAAGAGAGCCTCATCGAAATTACAACAAGCGGTTCTGTGATAAAAGCTGCACTCAGACTTTCTTGCCGTGGAAAATCGCGCTGTTAAGACACTGATGCCCTTTGCAACCACATACCTATGTGAGATTGGATTCTCAGCCCTCAATAGCATAAAAACTAAATACAGGCACAGACTGTGTGTGGAAAATGATTTAAGACTGAGACTCTCTCCAATACAACCCAACATTGCAGAGTTATGTGCATCCTTTCAAGAACACCCTTCTCATTAACCTGTAGTGAGTTATTCACAATTTCTGATGAACAAATAAGGTTTTATATGTAAGATGGCTAAATAAAGAGCTAAATTATTGATTATTATTACATTATTATTTGTGCCCTGGTCCTATAAGAGCTCTTTGTCACTTCCCACGAGCCGGGTTGTGACAAAAACTCACACTCATTCTTATGTTTATTAAATGTATTGTACAGTATAATGTGTGTGTGTGTGTGTGTGTGTGTGTGTGTGTGTGTGTGTGTGTGTGTGTGTGTGTGTGTGTGTGTGTGTGTGTGTGTGTGTGTGTGTGTGTGTGTGTGTGTGTGTGGGTGTGTGTGTGGCAGGCTTACAGTGATGGCAAAAAACAACATTTGAGAGTACGCTGACCCTGGTGCTAGAGGGGGTACACAGCTGGAGGTTGAATGTTTGAAGGGCTACGGGACTATAAAAACTTTGGGAACCACTGCTGTAGGTCATTTAACTGTTTGTTACATGCAATATGCTTTGTGGACTTCACCGGACAGAGGTTGCTCTCCAGTTTTGTGATGAAACAAAGGTTTGGTTGAATCTATTCTGCCACTATGTCGTCTTATTGTCTTTGCCTTTAGGCCTATATATCACCGTCGCAAGACGTATGAACTAACAGGTTATAGAGCAAACAACGCAATTATCACAACAAAGGTTGTAATATGGCTTATCTTTCTGGCTTCCCCAGTGATTTTACCCACGCACCGCTGCTGGGTCTAGGCCAGTTTTTTGACAAGAAAATTATTATACCTGGGCTACAGCAACACAGTGCAATTAGGAATGTATTATTGTTATTAAGTGAGTACAGAATTATTGTCTATAGGCTGTAAACTGCAGTGATGTAGGCATCCTGTTTTGTTTCCTGACGAAATAACTGGCCGAAAGCCTAGGTATGATTATGCAACCATTTGGATCAGTTTGGGTCTATTCTCCAAAGTTTAGGTCCAGAAAGGTACTAAATTAGCAGGCCACTCTAGTCTAGGCTGTTAACTGCAGTGTACATGTCATTTGAATAATTAATATTAATGATTAATTATGATAATGCGCGGACAAAGTTGTATCCATAGTTTCCGCGTTTGGCTTCTGTGTTTTAAAAGCGTTCGAAAATGCGGTGGATAGTTGGAATGTTGTTGTAAAAGCCACCTATTTTAGGCGTTGTCATAACTATCTGCGTTGTTTGTGACATCCATGTAGAACGATTAGAATCTAAAATCAGAATTTAGATTCTAGAATGTTGATCAATTTGTGGGAAATTGTGGCAGACACATTTTAGCAGCACATTACATCCAAATAACCTATTAAAATATACGAAAACATTGATTGAAATGGATTGGATTCCAGGAGCTGAACCCCAATCCGAATGGGCAAGAATGCGTTCTGCATTATTGACTGGTTTTAAAGGCAGCAACAGCGGCTTTACTGGCCGCAACAGAGTCAGACATGCAACTTTCAATACAGTTGTCCCTTCGCCCCAGACTGTCTTTGAAGGATGGAAATGCTTCACAGCTTTATTTATGGCTGCTCTCGCTTACCTGTGCTACATCTACTGGGACAGAATAGAACTTGCTTCACAAGTAAGTTTGGTCCTGATTCCTGTCTTATCTATCATCACCACAATCACAATCAGAGTGGCAGTAGACTAGGCAGCTTGTTGCCTGCCATGTTTAATTAAAAACAATACCATTAGTGAATGATAGCTATCAAATGATCATAAAGAGGCCATAAACCCATTTTCTATAACCAAATATCTTTGCTTCAGCCTCCATAATTGCATGTCCGTGTCTTGACAATTTGATTGTTTTAATTAAAAATGCAGTAATTAGCATTTTATATACAATCTCTTTTTCATTAAGGCTGCCTGGAGTTGGGTGACCAAATGTCCAGCCAGTTGGAAACACTTCATGGAGAAGGTGGAGCGGCGAAGGTCCAGAAAAAGACGGCTAAACCCTGTGCTGATCAAAGTCAAGCGGCTGGAATTGAAACTGACTGCTATGAAGACAGCCTTGGAGAATCATGGTTCACATCGAACCTCCCCATCTTGTTCCTCCCCACACTGCTCTCAGCATGTTCTCCAGACCAAGGGCTCTATACACAACAGCAGCTACTCAGACTGGGAGAGTGCTGCATAGGCCATAGTCTTAGAAAATTAAATGGACTGCACTCCAATGGAGACATTTAAATGATTGATTTATTGAACCTGTTGTTTAGACTGTAGATCACCTATGTTGATACCGAATTTCATTGGCATGAGAAAACACCTGTTGTCTCAATATATTTTCTTTCAATAATATCTCTGGTGTCTGTCTTTAATTATTGGAATAACACAATGATAGGAACCACTTAAAAAGGCTAAATAAACAGTCATACAGCCATACGTAATACATCTGCTAAATCTCACAATGCAATTTTTTTTTAAATGAGTTACCTCTGGTTCATTCATCTACTCCTATGGGCGAAATGATGCATGGGGAAAGAATAGGGGTTTTGGGATAAATGCCGAAAATAAGGTCTGGGATTAACACAGGTTTAGGAGATCTTATACTTTCTGTTCTAAGAGATAATATCAGTCAGTTAACATGGCCTTTATTAATTATGAAGCCTTTATGTGCTTGTTTTGATGACATAAATGCTTCAAAATTCACAAAAAGTGACGTTAGCTGATGAAGATTATTTTATAGAACAAAACGTTGTGAAAAACACTCAACACGCTACTCCTCTGGCACCGAATGACCGGTAGCTGCCGGAGTATGGGCCGGTGAAAAGGAGTGGGCATTTCGAAAGCAAGCAGGTAATTGGTCAGATATTACTACTTCTGCCTAACCCTCTCTGCAAGCTCAGACTCAGAGATGATACTCTGTCAGAAGTAGTGTAGGCTACTGAAGTACAGGCTACTGAATCCCTTTTCTAAGAGTTATATGTTCATTCATCACTGCACAATTAAACAGACACAGAAAGATCCCACCATGTCGAACAAACTACTGACTTTACAAGGCACCTGCCGCGGGACCTTTGGGACCAGCTCTTCCCACCATGGAACCCCCAGAACCAGCCCTTCCCACCGGGACCCCCCAGAACCAGCCCTTCCCGCCACCAGAACCCCGGAACCAGCTCTTCCCGTCATGGGACCTCGGAACCAGCCCTTCCCGCCACGGCACCAGCCCTTCCTGCCACAGAACTACTTGGACCAGCCCGTCCCGCCACGGAACCCCTGGGACTAGCTCATTCAACAGTGGCACCTCTAGGCAAGCCAAAGACCAAATGTCCAAAATGCAGTTCATGGCTAAACAAAAATGATCTAAATAGACATAACTTTAGAAACCATTCACCTGTTGTGAAGGACATCACAGCACAATCCAATCTGAAGAGCCAATGCATAGACCAGCAAAAAGGGATTTCTGCAGTTTCAAAATCTTTACAGGGGACATGTGTCCCAATACATTTGATTAAAAAAAACATTGGGGTCAAACACAAAAGATTGCCTGTGAATTGGATGTTTAAGAAGTGGGTTTATGTTGAATCAATGTCCCCATACATGCTCAATTGATTACTGCACATCTCTGAAGGAAACGTGTCTTATAACAGCTGATTAGGCAAAGTAATGGTGGTTTAATTCAAAGGAAAACATGTGGCACTGCCCTTGCTCCAAGGCCAGAGTTTCCTGTGTCTATAAATGCATTGGAAAATGGTATCTATTCCAAATTAATAGAGGCCTCTTTCACACAGTGACCAGCACTGAGAATGTTAAACAGCACTTCCCATGTGATGTATGTCCAGAAAACATTTGCGAAGACAATCTTGAACAAACAAGCACTGAATACACACCAAGGAATGAAGGTCTGACAAGGATGGTACACTATATTTATGAACATAAGAAATTACCATCCATCTGTGCTGTCAGAAGACACTTTGGACCATCTTAGGGAAATAGAAGTCCCCAAAGAACTAGTGCCAGAGGAGATCTTTTGCATAGAATGCTTGGGTATGTGCCACTTGGTAAACCATTGTTGATCACTGCTAAAGCAAAGGTTCCTAGATTGACTGAAAATAACTACAATGCAAATCCCTAATGTAATCATAGTTAGATCCTTGTTGAAACCATTTATGAAATATATTTATATTGAACATTTATAAACTGTATCTCCCAATGTACAGTACCAGTTAAAAGTTTGGAAACACCTACTCAGTCAAGGGTTTTTCTTTATTTCTTCTAATTTCTACATTGTAAAATAATAGTGAAGACTTCAAAACTATGAAATAACACATATGGAATCATGTAGTAACCAAAAAAGGGCTATACCCCATCCTGTAAGGAAAATACACCTTCATTGAAGATCTCTATGTCCCTCCGACATGACTCGCACCCACCAACCAGTCTCCTCTTAGCAGCTTCACGGTAAGCTAAACTTTCTGGTAAAACACATAAATGGCCACCTTTTAAAACATGACAGTCAATTTATTGTGCATTACGTCCCTTGTATTACAAGAACGCTCACATGAAAGACACCTTGATCATTCCACTGTGGACCCATGGGCACTTTCTGCTCTGTGTAAATTGAGAACTTTTGTGCCAATGTTTATTACTTGCCATCATTATTTGGATAGATTTGGATTGATTAAAGACCAGTTGTAGATCCAATAACAGCATGGGATGGGCAATTGATGTGTGTGTTCACTGAAGTTATGAATAATGTAATTTTTTGTTGTTGTTCTGTTACGGTCCTGTCTATTAGAGCTGTTACTCTGCTGTCTCGTTCTGTGGCATTGCTGTTTGCTTATCATCCAGACTGCATGTTCCCTAAAGGTTACGAGGCCACAACAGAAATAAATATTTTTCTGGACTCCAAGTATACAGAGGGAGCACAAGGGTTTGGACATGAAGGCTCTCTGAGTGTTTTAAGATCACCTGAGGATTACATGTTCTTTGGCGGTCACGTTACCATGACCTGCTTATAAAGTTTAAAACCTCTTAAGGATTGGACCCTTTTTTTCAATTTTTGCCTAAAATGACATTCCCAAATCTAACTGCCTGTAGCTCAGGACCTGAAGCAAGGATATGCATATTCTTGAAAGTATTTGAAAGGAAACACTTCGAAGTTTGTGGAAAGGTGAAATTAATGTAGGAGAATATAACCCATTAGATCTGGTGAAAGATAATACAAAGAAAAAAAACATAGGTTTTTTTTCATCATCTTTGAAATGCAAGAGAAAGGCCACAATGTATTATTGCAGTTCAGGTGTGATTTCGGTTCTGTCCACTAGATGGCAGCAGTGTATGTGCAGAGTTTTAGACTGATCCAATGAACCATTGCATTACTGTTCAGAATGTTGTATCAAGTCTGCCCAAATGTGCCTAATTGGTTTATTGATATTATGTTCAAATACATAACTGTGCACTCTCCTCAAACAATAGCATGGTATTATTTCACTGTAATAGCTACTGTAAATTGGACAGTGCAATTAGATTAACATGAATTTAAGCTTTCTGCCCATATCAGATATGTCTATGTCCTGGGAAATGATCTTGTTACTTAAAATGTCATGCTAATCACATTAGAACACGTTAGCTCAACCGTCCCATGAGGGGGGACACCGATCCCGTAGAGGTTCAGAAACAATGCTACCCAATGGTCCTGTTCTGCCGACTATGCATGTCCTGTTTGTGCTTGTTTCTGGTCATGTTACGTTGACCTTGTTTATTGCGTTTCTCCGTGTTTGTTACAGATAATCTCTGGTCTCTGCAGAATCACATGTTCTATGCACGTTTGTGTTTGGCATTGTGTTCTTTATAGAAGTTATATATATACAGTATATATTTTTTTTACATATATAACACTACTTTTGTCTCTTGCTTTCTCAGTGAACTGGCAAAGCAGCTTGTCCCTGGGATGTGGACATAATAATAGTTGGCCTGGACTTAAAGGTAATAGTTTGCATTGAGTGTTTTTTTGCATTTAATGTTATTATTTGGTTTCAAATATTTTGTTGCAATTTTTGGAACTGAAACTATTATTTTATCTCTTGAAACAGGGACTTCCTGGGCAACCATACGGCAATGATTGTGGCGTCTTTATGCTCCTGGTCAGATTTCACTGATCTAAAATCATAATTGTTTATTTAACAGACATTTTAAATGGTAATTCACATAATTATGTTTTATTGATTATGTTATCTTTCCAGTACCCATGGTATTTTGCCATGGACACTCCGTTTTTATTTTTCGATCATAAGTGGTATTATTTCAAATGCAGAATAGGTATTTGTTTTGTATTTACAGATACTCAAAATTAGCAATTGAAAATACGTTCTGACTGTACACTTCCTTCAGCTCGACATGCCTGGTCTGAGGAGATGGTGGTGTGTGGTCCTTCTGGAGAACCTGGAGCTGGAAGGGTACAATCTGTTATTTGAATAAAAGACAATGTAAGTGTAAGATTATAACAAGTGATATTACATTTTGAAGTGTTGGAACATTTTTTCTGAAAATGTGGAGGCATGGCAGAAAGTTTGCCCACTGGACAGACCAAGGCAAGGCTATGGTGAGGGGGAGGGATCTCCAGCCTGAATTATGAATTTCACGGAAAAGGAAACATGAGGAAGCATCATGTCATGAAGTTGGTCATTTATTATAATGAAAATATGACATTATCCCCTGTGCGGCCTCATCCAGCGAAAAATCATATCGCCATTAGCATAACAAAATTTAATAAAAAAATGTTTTCCATTTTTTTTTCAAATTATATCGTTTTATAGATACACCTCTCCTGAATCGAACCACGTTGTCAGATTTCAAAAAGGCTTTACAGCAAAAGCAAAACATTAGATTATGTTAGAGGAGTATATCGTAAAAGTAGCCACATAGCCATTTTCCGACCAACCACATGCATCACAAATAACCAAAAAAACAGCTAAATGCAGCACTAACCTTTGACAATCTTCATCAGATGACACACCTAGGACATCATGTTACACAATACATGCATTCTTTTGTTCGATAAAGTTCATATTTATATATAAAAACAGCATTTTACATCGGTGCGTAACGTTGACTAACTATTTTCCCTCAAATGCATCCGATGAAACAGAGCTACAATTTACTAAATTACTATTCGAAAACATTTTTAAAATGTAATATTGTCATTCTAAGATTTATAGATGAATATCTCTTGAAAGTACCTGTAATGCCAGATTTAAAAATAACTTTACTGGGTAATCACACTTTGCGATAAAAGGGGATGCGATACTCAGAACAATAGGCTAGCAATAGCAATAGGCTAGCCATCTTGGAACAATCGCATATCACATCTAGTCTTGTATACTATTGTCAATAATCCCTTACCTTTGGTTGTCTTCATCAGAAAGCACTTCCAGGAATCCCAGGTCCACAACAAATGTATTTTCGTTCGAAAAAATGACTCCTTTATGTTCCAAGAGCTTGTTCTTGTTAGCGCGTCTGAAGGCTGCTCCAAAACTTCCGTCGGCCACGGGACAGCCATTTCGAGAAAATGCATTTTTTTCCCATTTAGGTTCGTTCAAACATGTCAAACGTTGTATAACATAAATCTTCAGGGCGTTTTTCAACAAGAGAGCCAATAAGATTCGAGGGGGACGATTGCATTGTGTTTCAAAACGTTTCGAAAGGGGAGGCTAACCAGGGGCGCCGGCGTCATAATGGTGATGGCCCTCTCCGTGTGACTACGTTCCACAGCGTCTCATTCATTCAGTTTTAACATTAGGAGGCTCAAACCAATTTGTGAAGACTGGGGACATCTAGTGGAAGCAATAGGAAGTGCTCAATGAACCATAGCTCACGTGTGATTAATAGGCAACGTGATGAAGTTGAGTTCGCAATTCAGAATTCCACTTCCTGTTTCCATCTGTCTCGGGGTTTTGACTGCCATATGAGTTCTGTTATACTCACAGACACCATTCAAACAGTTTTAGAAACTTTAGGGTGTTTTCTATCCACAAGTATTAATTATATGCATATCCTAGCTTCTGAGTTTGAGTAGGAGGCCGTTTAAAATGGGTACGAATTTTTTTCAAAAATCGCTTTAACGCCCCCTATCCTAGGGGAACGCCAAGAGGTTAAGTCATGGTCCCAAATGTACTTGTTAAAGGTTTTAGACTAGAGTATGTTATAACTATGAGTTAAATGGTGGTCTGATTTTTACAGACAGCATCAAATATATCTGAGGACCATGCATATGCCAAGAAGAGCCCAGAGGGTGTTGGTTTAGTGTCCATGGTAAATCTTCACAAAGTCACCACATGTAGGAGCATACACGACACTCTCTCTCTCTCTCATATTCTCACTGGCCACTACAGAGTAGCTGTGTATGCATGCACAGGGTTGGGGAGTTGTCATGACTTCTGCCGAAGTCGGTGCCTCTCCTTGTTCGGGCGGTGTTCGGAGGTCGACATCGCCGGTCTTCTAGCCATCGCCGATCCATTTTTCATTTTCCATTTGTTTTGTCTTGTTTTCCCACACACCTGGTTTTAATTTCCCCTCATTACGTGTTGTGTATTTAACCCTCTGTTCCCCCCATGTCTTTGTGTGGTATTGTTTGTTGTAAGTGCTTGTACGCATTTGTTTGACTGGTGCGCGTCGGGTTATTGTGCCCATATTTTGTATTTCTTATGCCGTTGGTTTTACTATTAAACTGCTCCGGCTGTTACCTAGTTCTGCTCTCCTGCGTCTGACTTCCCTGCCGCCAGTTACGCACCCCTTACAGAATACCACACCAACCATATGGAGTCAGCAGGAGCAGGTGCCCCTGGTATGGGGGTAGAGGAGCGCGTCCAGGAGCAAGCGGCGATGATCCACCATCTTGGCGTCGTGATGGACCGCGTCGTTCAGACCATGGACCGCTGGGAGAAACAGAGAGTTCCTCCAGCGCCTTCACCAGCACAACCGGGGTTACCACTACTCGTCCCTCCTGTATCCGGTCCCAGTGGGATGCATCTCGCCCTTCCCAGGGAGTATGATGGGAGGGCGGCACGGTGCCAGGGTTTCCTGTTACAGATGGACTTATACCTGGGCACCGTTTACCCGGCTCCCTCGGGAAGGGAGAGGGTGTCCTCCCTCATTTCGTGCCTCTCGGGGAGAGCTCTGGAGTGGGCTAACGCCGTGTGGGGAGAAGGAGATATGGCGTTGGACGACTTCGAGGAGTTCACCCGCCACTTCCGGGCAGTCTTCAACCACCCGCCCAAGGGTAGAGCGGCAGGTGAACGTCTCTTCCACCTGCGGCAGGGGACGAGGAGCGCACTGGAGTTCGCTTTGGACTTTCGTACCCTGGCCGCCGGAGCTGGATGGAACGACAGGGCCCCGATCGACCACTATCGCTGCAGTTTGCGTGAAGACGTCCGTCAAGAGTTGGCCTGCAGGGACACCACCCTTACCTTCGACCAGCTGGTGGACCAGCTGGTGGACCTGTCCACCCCCCCAGCACCACCGGTCCGATTCCCATGGAGCTGGGAGGTGCTGCGCTCAGGGAGACCGGAGGAGGTTCCGTCTCATGCACCATCTGTGGCTGCAGAGGTCACACTGCCAGTCGGTGCCGGGTTGGTTCCTCTGGGAATCGAGGCAGCAGGCAGGGCACTCTGGCGTCACCCCAGGTGAGAAGGCACCATTCTCACCCAGAGCCCTCTTTTGCACACGTTTTTGTTCGTTACTTTTCCTGAGTTTTCCCCGCATTCCCAGCATAAGGCGCTCGTCGAATCAGGTGCTGCTGGGAATTTTATAGACAGATCATTTGCCCATAGTTTAGGGATCCCCATCGTTCCTGTGGCTATGCCCTTCCCAGTTCACGCCTTAGATAGTCGACCATTAGGGTCAGGGTTGATTAGGGAGGCCACCGCTCCTCTGGGCATGGTGACGCAGGGGGGTCACACGGAGAGAATCAGTCTCTTTCTCATTGACTCTCCTGCGTTTCCCGTGGTGCTAGGTCTACCCTGGTTAGCTTGTCATAACCCCACTGTTTCATGGCAACGGAGGGCTGTCACGGGGTAGTCGCGAGAGTGCTCGGGGAGGTGCTTAGGGGTTTCCGTAGGAGCTACTACGGTGGAGAGTCCAGACCAGGTCTCCACCGTGCGCATTACCCCCGAATATGCCAATTTGTCTCTCGCCTTCTCCAAAAAGAAGGCGACTCAATTATCACCCCATCGACGGGGGGATTGTGCGATAAATCTCCTGGTAGACACCACACTTCCCAGGAGTCACATGTATACCCTGTCACAGGCGGAGACGGTGGCTATGGAAACATATGTCTCCAAATCCCTGCGTCAGGGGTACATCCTCCACTTCACCCGCCTCCTCGAGTTTCTTTTTTGTGAAGAAGAAGGAGGGAGGTTTGCGCCCGTGTATTGACTATCGAGGCCTTAATCAGATAACTGTGAGGTACAGTTACCCGCTACCTCTAATCGCCACGGCGATTGAGTCAATGCACGGGGCGCGCTTCTTCACCAAACTTGATCTCAGGAGTGCTTACAACCTGGTGCGTATCCGGGAGGGAGACGAGTGGAAGACGGCATGGAGACATTGGCTTGAGGGGGCTAAACACCCTTTTCTCATCTGGACTGACCATCGGTGTGCGCCCAGTGTAAGGCTCCTAGGCACCTGCCCAGAGGTAAGCTACACCCCTTACCCGTTCCACAACGGCCATGATCACACCTGTCGATCGATTTCCTGACCGATCTTCCCCTATCACAGGGAAACACTATGATCCTGGTTGTTGTGGATCGTTTCTCTAAGTCCTGCCGTCTCCTTTCTCTGCCCG
The DNA here is from genome assembly GCF_965601325.2 of Salmo salar. Classification (NCBI taxonomy): domain Eukaryota; kingdom Metazoa; phylum Chordata; class Actinopteri; order Salmoniformes; family Salmonidae; genus Salmo; species Salmo salar. Next base: position 10,055,038 of record NC_138299.1, on the reverse strand, counting down.
GTCTCCCTACGGCCCTACAGACTGTGGAGGCCTTGTTTACGCACGTATTCCGGCACTATGGGGTGCCTGAGGATATAGTGTCTGATCGGGGTCCCCAGTTCACTTCGAGGGTCTGGAGGGCGTTCATGGAACGTCTGGGGGTCTCGATCAGCCTTACCTCGGGTTTTCACCCCGAGAGTAATGGGCAGGTGGAGAGAGTTAACCAGGATGCATGTGGCTCAGTTGGTAGAGCATGGTGTTTGCCATGCCAGCTTGGTGTGTGCAACGCCAGGGTTGTGGGTTCGATCCCCACGGGGGTCCAGTACAATTTTAGCCCCCTCAAGCCAATGTCTCCACGCCGTCTTCCACTCGTCTCCCTCCCGGATACGCACCAGGTTGTAAGCACTCCTGAGATCAAGTTTGGTGAAGAAGCGCGCCCCGTGCATTGACTCAATCGCCGTGGTGATTAGAGGTAGCGAGTAACTGTACCTCACAGTTATCTGATTAAGGCCTCGATAGTACAATTTTCTGCTACAAGACCATGATGCTTGCCTACGGAGCTGTGAGGGGAACGGCACCTCCGTACCTTCAGGCTCTGATCAGGCCCTACACCCAAACAAGGGCACTGAGTTCATCCACCTCTGGCCTGCTGGCCCCCCTACCTCTGCGGAAGCACAGTTCCCGCTCAGCCCAGTCAAAACTGTTCGCTGCTCTGGCACCCCAATGGTGGAACAAGCTCCCTCCCGACGCCAGGATAGCGGAGTCAATCACCACCTTCCGGAGACACCTGAAACCCCACCTCTTTAAGGAATACCTGGGATAGGATAAGGTAATCCTTCTAACCCCCCACCCCCCCAAAAAAGTATATAGATGTACTATTGTAAAGTGGTTGTTCAACTGGATATCATAAGGTGAATGCACCAATTTGTAAGTCGCTCTGGATAAGAGCGTCTGCTAAATGACATAAATGTAAAATGTAAATGGTAGGTTTCTGAGGTCCTATTGCCAGGACCGGCCAGGGGAGTGGGCAGCGTTCGTGCCCTGGGCAGAGATGGTCCAGAACTCGCTCCGCCACTCCTCCACTAACCTCTCCCCCTTCCAGTGTGTACTGGGGTATCAGCCGGTTCTGGCTCCTTGGCATCAGAGTCAGACCGAGGCTCCTGCGGTGCCAGAAAGTTGGCGCAGACCGTCACCGCAGTGAGGCCCTGGTGTTCGCACCGGGGGACCGGGTCTGGCTCTCAACCCGAAACCTGCCCCTCCGCCGGCCCTGCCGGAAGCTGGGTCCGCGGTTTGTGGGGCCATTTAAAGTCCTGAGGAGACTGAATGGGGTGAGTTACAGGTTACAGGTTCCCCCCGATTACCGTATTAACCCCTCGTTCCATGTGTCTCTCCTCAGGCCGGTGGTGGCTGGCCCGCTCCAGGAGTCTGGGGTGCGGGAGGTTCCTCCGCCCCCTCTGGACATCGAGGGGGACCCGGCGTACTCCGTTCGTTCCATACTGGATTCGAGGCGTAGGGAGAGGGGCCTTCAGTACCTCGTGGACTGGGAGGGGTATGGTCCGGAGGAGGATGTGTTGAGTTCCATCGTCTCTTTCCGGATCGCCCTGCGCCTCGCCCTCCGGGTTGTCCCCGAGGCCGGTGTCGGCGCGCGGCTCCAAGGGGGGGTACTGTCACGACAGCAGGCATGGACATGGTACTGGATGGTACTGGAGCTCATGCAATCTTTATTTGCTATTTCTGGGACAGACAATAACAAACAATGCAGTGTTAGTTGACTTATGGCTTCTGTCATACTCCATTAATTCCATCAGCATGAAACAGTCATATTATTCTTGTTTTGATCTATAGTATTTTTACTTTTTTTCTTAATGCATATAAGCTCCATATAAAAATGTAGAATAACAATTGCATAGATCAAATACCCATAGACAGCAAATTCATTCACATACCTGAGACAGACAAATTAATCTCTCCAGAAATAAGTCTCTCACTGTTGCCGCCTGTTATCGACCCCCCTCCGCTCCCAGCTGTGCCCTGGACACCATATGTGAATTGATCGCCCCCCATCTAGCTTCAGAGTTCGTTCTGTTAGGTGACCTAAACTGGGATATGCTTAGCACCCCGGCAGTCCTACAATCTAAACTAGATGCCCTCAATCTCACACAAATCATCAATGAACCCACCAGGTACAACCCTAAATCCGTAAACATGGTCACCCTCATAGACATTATCCTGACCAACTTACCCTCCAAATACACCTCTGCTGTTTTCAATCAGGATCTCAGCGATCACTGCTTCATTGCCTGTATCCGCTATGGGTCCGCGGTCAAACGACCACCCCTCATCACTGTCAAACGCTCCCTAAGACACTTATGCAAGCAGGCCTTTCTAATCGACCTGGCCCGGGTATCCTGGAAGGATATTGACCTCATCCCGTCAGTCGAGGATGCCTGGTCGTTCTTTAAAAGTAATGTCCTCACCATCTTAGATAAGCATGCCCCTTTCAAAAAATGCAGAACTAAGAACAGATATAGCCCTTAGTTCACTCCAGACCTGACTGCCCTTGACCAGCACAAAAACATCCGGTAGCGGACTGCAATAGCATCGAATAGTCCCCACAATATGCAACTGTTCAGGGAAGTCAGAAAAGCAAAGGCTAGCTTCTTCAAGCAGAAATTTGCATCCTGTAGCTCTAACTCCAAAAGTTTTGGGACACTAAAGTCCATGGAGAACAAGAGCACCTCCTCCCAGCTGCCAACTACACTGAGGCTAGGTAACACGGTCACCACCGATAAATCCATGATAATCGAAAATTTCAATAAGCATTTCTCTACAGCTGGCCATGCCTTCCTCCTGGCTACTCCAAACCTGGCCAACAGCTCCGCCCCCCCCCCCCCACTGCAGCTATTCGCCCGAGCCTCCCCAGCTTCTCCTTCACCCAAATCCAGATAGCTGATGTTCTGAAAGAGCTGCAAAACTTGGACCTGTACAAATCAGCCGGGCTAGACAATCTGGACCCTCTCTTTCTAAAACTATCCGCCGCCATTGTTGCAACCCCTATTACCAGCCTGTTCAACCTCTCTTTCGTATCGTCCGAGATCCCTAAAGATTGGAAAGCTGCCGCGGTCATCCCCCACTTCAAAGGGGGTGACACTCTAGACCCAAACTGCTATAGACCTATATCTATCCTGCCCTGCTTCTCTAAAGTCTTCGAAAGCCAAGTTAATAAACAGATCAATGTCCATTTCGAATCCCACCGTACCTTCTCCGCTGTGCAATCCGGTTTCCGAGCCGGTCACGGATGCACCTCAGCCACGCTCAAGGTCCTAAACGACATCATAACCGCCATCGATAAAAGACAGTACTGTGCAGCCGTCTTCATCAACCTGGCCAAGGCTTTCGACTCTGTCAATCACCGTATTCTTATCGGCAGACTCAATAGCCTTTGTTTCTCTAATGACTGCCTCGCCTGGTTCACCAACTACTTTGCAGACAGAGTTCAGTGTGTCAAATCGGAGGGCCTGTTGTCCGGACCTCTGGCAGTCTCTATGGGGGTACCACAGGGTTCAATTCTCGTGCAGACTCTTTTCTCTGTATATATCAACGATGTCGCTCTTGCTGCGGGTGATTCCCTGATCCACCTCTACGCAGACGTCACCATTCTGTATACTTCTGGCCCTTCCTTGGACACTGTGCTAACTAACCTCCAAACGAGCTTCAATGCCATACAACACTCCTTCTGTGGCCTCCAACTGCTCTTACATGCTCGTAAAACTAAAAGCATGCTTTTCAACCATTTGCTGCCCCGCACCCGCTGCCCGATCAGCATCACCACCCTGGACGGTTCTGACGAAGAATATGTGGACAACTATAAATACCTAGGTGTCTGGCTAGACTGTAAACTCTCCTTCCAGACTCATATTAAACATCTCCAATCCAAAATCAAATCTAGAATTGGCTTTCTATTTCGCAACAAAGTCTCCTTTACTCACGCCAGCAAACTTACCCTAGTAAAACTGACTATCCTGCCGATCCTCGACTTCGGCGATGTCATCTACAAAATAGCTTCCAATACTCTACTCAGCAAACTGGATGCAGTCTATCACAGTGCCATCCGTTTTGTTACCAAATCACCTTATACTACCCACCACAGTGACCTGTATGCTCTCGTTGGCTGGCCCTCGCTACATATTCGTCGCCAGACCCCCTGGCTCCAGGTCATCTATAAGTCTATGCTAGGTAAAGCTCCGCCTTATCTCAGTTCACTGGTCACGATAACAACACCCACTCATAGCACACATTCCAGCAGGTATATCTAACTGATCACCCCCAAAGCCAACAACTCATTTGGCCGCCTTTCCTTCCAGTTCTCTGCTGCCAGTGACTGGAACGAATTGCAAAAATCGCTGAAGCTGGAGACTTATATTTCCCTCACCAACTTTAACATCAGCTATCTGAGCAGCTAACCGATTGCTGCAGCTGTACATAGTCCATCTGTAAATAGCCCACCCAATCTACCTACCTCATCCCCATACTGTTTTTATTTACTTTTCTGCTCTTTTGCACACCAGTATCTCTACTTGCACATCATCATCTGCTCATTTACCACTCCAGCGTTAATCTGCTAAATTGTAATTCTTCACTGCTATGGCCTATTTATTGCCTACCTCCTCATGCCTTTTGCACACACATTATATAGACTTCCTTTTTTTTCTCCTGTGTCATTGACTTGTTTATTGTGTTATTGGCTTGTTTATTCCATGTTATCCCATGTGTAACTCTGTGTTGTTGTCTGTGTCACACTGCTTTGCTTTATCTTGGCCAGGTCGCAGTTGTAAAGGAGAACTTGTTCTCAACTAGCCTACCTGGTGTTGGGTTCTCGTCAATTCGAATCTGGTATCAGAACAAAAATAGTCAGCACAGAGTAACTTCTGATTTCTACTCATAACAATTCATAATTTAGTTCACTTACATCGAACAGGTGCTTCACAAAATTAATTTGGATATAGCCAATATGTAGATCTTTAGTTATTATAACAATAGGTGTCTGCTTACCTGTTTTTAGTTGTCCGGACTCTTTGTGAAACACACCGTCCCACGACAGCGATATCCAATCAGCTGATCAATACTCAGCGAAGTTCCAGTACCAGATCACGTCGGGGTCACCAATTGTTGGGTTGCGTCAAGTCGAATCTGGTGTCAGAACAAAGAGAAACTCTGGTCGCTAGTACTGTTTCACAGCTGTTTATTAAGCTAAGTAAATAGTGATAAATGCAATGTTCGTATATACGGGCTCACTGTAACACCTCGCAGGGCAGACAGAGAACTGAGTGACACATCCTTTGCTTTTCATTAAATACTCTGACAGAGATAGTTCCCGCTCACTGCTGGCCTGTCAGAGGGAGGATGAGCGTGGTTTAAACTTACTCATCCTATCGTTGGCATGCAGGCTGGTCCCAGCCTCTAGACGCATCATTGTTGCCAAACGTAGTTGTCTTCGTGTGTGTACCCGAGAGTCAGTCACCCAAGGACAGTGCCTGTTTTTATGCTACAGTTATTCTCCCCTCTATCAGTTCCTCATGTACACCTGTCCTTGAGCGGCTTCACAACCAGGCATTGTGTGTGTGTGTGTGTCACGAGTCTACTCAGCCTACACCCTAGCTGCCCAGCAACCCTCCAGTTAGTCACGTCTATTCTATGTTAATACAATACAAACCTGTTATGTTTAACATTAATGAATTCATATGCTATGCAACACATCTAGTTTAATAAAATATAACCCAACACTGGTTAAATAAAAGGTGAAATAAAAAAACAATAAAATAAACTGACAATAACATACACCACAGTGTTCGTTGACTTATGGCTTCTCTCACACTCCTACAACATAAAATAATTAAAAAAAACTCAACAAAAATGTGAACCTTCTACCTACCAAGCTAGTACATGGCTAACAGGAAAAGAGCTAGCATAGCTAACAAGTTAGCATGGAAACTTGGTTAAAACAACCAAAATACACTTCACGTTATGACATACTACATGTCATTACATTGTACATTAGTTCATACATATTCTGTGACAATTTGGATGTAATTATATCAAATGAAAGTGCCTTTAACTGGGAAAGGAGCGGAGAAGCATTTCCTTCCTGCCATTAATTCCATCGGCATGAAACAGTCTGAGCAGTGTTGCCAACTAATTTTCAGGGAAAGTTGCTAGAGGCAGGTTGATTTGTTGCTAAAAGTTGCTAAATGACGTTGTGACGTCGAACCCGTACTACTGCTGCTGCAGTCAGCCAACAATGATTTGCAATTTACTGAAATTGCTGCTGGCCTGCTGCTGCCTGTGCACGAGCTGAGCGCCTGCTGCTGACGTCACTCACAATGCACTTTTGCAGCCAGGCCCGTGTGTTGTGACTGAGTGTGTGACAGAGAAAATCGTTTTTGTGTCATTTAGAGGAAAAATGCATGCTTTTTAGCGTTTGAGTCACTTTTCAAAAGTTGCTAAAAATTCCAAATACATTTTTAAAAGTAGCAAAATTTGTTGCTAGGTGCTGTTTGACAAAAATGTTGCCAGGGTAGTCTGAGAAGTTGCTAAATCTAGCAACAAAATTGCTAAATTGGCATCACTGAGTGAGGGAAAATGGTGCGCAAAAATAATACAGCAGCTAGGGTGCAATACTGTCAACCAACCACACAATGTCAGTCAAGTACCCATGAATGAAACCTGGCAATAGAGCACAGAACTCAAGAGCATTAATTCAACGCTTGAAAAACACATTTTGGCGAAATTCACGAATAAAACAAGATATATTTCTGAATCTGTTACATAGGCAGCCTACAATATTTGTGTGCTATCAGCAAGATGGTGCCAACAGAGATGGTCGCCTTGCTTCGAGACCTTAGGAAATCAAATCAAATTTTATTAGTCACATGCGCCTAATACAACAGGTGTAGACCTTACAGTGAAGTGCTTACTTACGAGCCCCTAACCAACAGTGCAGTTTCAAAAAATACGGATAAGAATAAGAGATAAAAGTAACAAGTAATTAAAGAGCAGCAGTAAAAAATAACAATATATACAGGGGTGTGCCAGTACAGAGTCAATGTGCGGGCACCGGTTAGTTGAGGTAGTATGTACATGTAGGTAGAGTTAATTAAAGTGACTATGCATAGATGACAACAGTATTTTGTTTTTTTATGTATTATTTCTTACATTGTTAGCCCAGAAAATCTTATGTGTTATTAGATACAGCCAGGAAGAACTATTGGATATAAGAGCGATGTCAACTTACCAACATTACGACCAGGAATACAACTTTCCCGAAGCGGATCCTTTGTTCGGACCACCACCCAGGACATTGGATCTAATCCCAGAGGCCGACCCAAAACAATATTGCAGCAGAAGAGGTAGACAGAGCGGCCTCCTGGTCCGGCTTTGAAGGTGTGCACACCGCCCACCGCTTCCGAGTATACTACTCCAGTCTCTAGACAACAAGATGGACGAAATTAGGGCAAGAGAGAGACATCAGAGATTGTAACATTCTCTATTTCACGGAAACATGGCTCTCTCGGCATATGTTGTCAGAGTCGGTACAGTCACCGGGTTTCTTCATGCGTCGTGCCGACCGAAATAAACATCTCTCTGGGAATAAGAAGGGCGGGGATGTATGCTTCATGATTAACAACTCATTGTGTAACCATAACAACATACAGGAACTCAAGTCCTTCTGTTGACCTGACCTAGAATTCCTTACAATCAAATACCGACCATTTTGTCTCCCAAGAGAATTCTCGTCAGTTATCGTCACAGCTGTGTATATACCCCCTCAAGCAGATACCACGACGGCCCTCAAGGAACTTCACTGGACTCTATGTAAACTAGAAACCATATATCCTGGGGCTGCATTTATTGTAGCTGGGGATTTTAACAAAGCAAATTTGAGAACAAGGCTACCTAAATTCTATCAGCATATTGATTGCAGCACTCGCCTGGGTAATACACTTAACCACTGGTACTTTAACTTCCGCGATGCATACAATGTTCTCCCTCACCCTCCCTTCGGCAAATCCAACCACGACTCCATCTTGCTCCTACCGTCCTTTAGGCAGAAACTCAAACAGGGTATACCCATGACTAGAATCATTCAACGCTGGTCTGACCAATCGTAATCCACGCTTCAAGATTATTTTGATGACGCGGACTGGGAAATGTTCCGGGCAGCCTCAGAAAATAACATCAATCTATACGCTGACTCGGTGAGTGAGTTTATAAGGAAGTGCATTGGAGATGTTGTACCCACTGTGACTATTAAAACCTACCCTAACCAAAAACCATGGATGGATTGCGGCATTAACCATGGAAAGAAGACTGGGAATATGGCCAAATATAAACAGTGTAGTTATTCCCTCCGCAAGGCAATCAAACAAGTGAAATGTCTGTATGGGGACAAAGGGGAGTCGCAACTCAACGGCTCAGACACGAGACGTATGTGGCAGGGTCTACAGGCAATTACGAACTACAAAAATAAAACTAGCCAGGTCACAGACACCAACTAAACATCTTCTATGCCCGCTTTGAGGATAATACAGTGCAATTGGCACGGCCCGCTAACAAGGAGCGGGCCCCCCTTCTCCTTCTCCGTGGCTGACGAGAGTGACATTTAAATGCGTTAAGCCTTGCAAGGCTGCTGGACCAGACGGCATCCGTAGCTGTGTCCTCAGAGCATGCGCAGACCAATGGCTGGTGTGTTTACGGACATATTCAATAGCTCCCTTTCCCAGTCTGCCGTCCCCACATGCTTCAAGATGGCCACCATTGTTCCTGTACCCAAGAAGGCAAAGATAACTGAACTAAATGACTATCGCCCAGTAGCACTCACTTCTGTCATCATGAAGTGCTTTGAGAGACTAGTCAAGGATCATATCACCTCCACCTTACCTGCCACCCTAGACCCACTTCAGTTTGCATACCGCCTCGACACTCGGACTGTGGTGTCAGGAAAACAACCTTTCACTCAACGTCAAGAAAACAAAGGAGATGATTATGGACTTCAGGAAACAGCAGAGGGAGCACCCCCCTATCCACATTGAAGGGACAGTACGAGATGGAAAACTTCAAGTTCCTCGGCGTACACATCACAGACAAACTGAAATGGTACAAGAAGAAGTATACCTCAGGAGGCTAAAGAAATGTGGCTTGTCACCTAAAACCGTGACAAACTTTTACAGATGCACAATTGAAAGCATCCTGTCGGGCTGTATCACCGCCTGGTACGGCAACTGCACTACCCTCAACTGGAAGGCTCTCCAGAGGGTGGTGCGGTCTGCACAACCTATCACCAGGGGAAAACTACCTGCCCTCCAGGACACCAACAGCACCCGATGTCAAAGGAAGGCCAAATCATCAAGGACAACCACCCGAGCCACTGCCTGTTCACCCCGCTACCATCCAGAAGGCGAGGTCAGTACAGGTGTATCAAAGCTGGGAACGAGAGACTGAAAAACAGCTTCTATCTCAAGGCCATCAGACTGCTAAACAGCAATCACTAACTCAGAGAGGCTGCTGTCTACATAGAGACTCACTAGTCACTTTAAACAATGCCACTTTAATAATGTTTACATATCTTACATTACTCATCTCATATATATATGTACACCACATCAGTCAATGGCTTTATCGATAAGTGCATTGGGGACGTTGTCCCCACAGTGACTGTACATACATACCCCAACCAGAAGCCATGGATTACAGGCAACATTTGCACTGAGCTAAAGGGTAGACCAGTCATATCAAGGAGTGGGACTCTAACACAGAAGCTTATAAGAAAACCCTCTATGCCTTCCAACGAACCAACAAACAGGCAAAGCGTCAATACAGGACTAAGATCGAATCGTACTACACCGGTACCGACACTCGTCGGATGTGGCAGGGTTTGCAAATTATTACAAACTGCAAAGGGAAGCACAGCTGAGAGCTGCCCAGTGACACAAACCTATCAGACAAGGTAAATAACTTCTATGCTCGCTTCAAGGCAAGTAACACTGAAACATGCATGAAAGCATCAGCTGTTCCGGACGACTGTGTGATCACGTTCTCCGCAGCCGATGTGAGTAAGACCTTTAAACAGGTCAACATTCACAATGCCGCTGGGCCAGATGGATTACCAGGACATGTACTCCGAGCTATGTGAGAATGCTGTTCATTGACTAGAGCTCAGCGTTCAACACCATAGTGCCCTATAAGCTCATCACTAAACTAAGGACCCTGGGACTAAACACCTCCCTCTGCAACTGGATCCTGGACTTCGTGACGGGCCGCCCCCAGATGGTAAGGGTTGGTAACAATACATCAGCCAACCTGATCCTCAACACGGGCACCCCTCAGGGGTGCGTGCTCAGTCCCCTCCTGTCCTCCCTGTTCGCTCATGACTGCACGACCAGGCACGACTCCAACACCATCATTAAGTTTGCTGATGACACAACAGTGGTAGGCCTGATCACCGACAATGATGAGACAGCCTATAGGGAAGAGGTCAGAGACCTGACCGTGTGGTTTAAGGACAACAACCTCTCTCTCAATGTGGTCAAGACAAAGGAGATGATCGTGGACTACAGGAAAAGGAGGACCGAGCACGCCCCCATTCTCATCGACGGGGCTGCAGTGGAGCAGGTTGAGATCTACAAGTTCCTTGGTGTCCACATCACCAACAAACTAACATGGTCCAATCACACCATGACAGTCGTAAAGCGGGCATGACAAAACCTATTTCCCCTCAGGAGACTGAAAAGATTTGGCATGGGTCCTCAGATCCTCAAAAGGTTTTACAGCTGCACCATCGAGAGCATCCTGACGGGTTTCAACACTGCCTGGTATGGCAACTGCTCGGCCTCCGACCGCAAGGCACTACAGAGGGTAGTGCGTACTGCCCAGTACATCACTGGGGCCAAGCTTCCTGCCATCCAGGACCTCTATACCAGGCGGTGTCAGAGGAAGGCCCTAAAAATTGTCAAAAACTCCAGCCACCCTAGTCATAGACTGTTCTCTCTGCTACCGGACGGCAAGCGGTACCGGAGCGCCAAGTCTGGGTCCAAGAGGCTTCTTAACAGCTTCTACCTCCAAGCCATAAGACTCCTGAACATCTAATCAAATGGCTACCCAGACTATTTGCATTGCCCCCCCACCGGTGTCAATTACCTCGACACCGGTGCCCCCGCACATTGACTCTGTACCGGTACCCCTGTATACAGCGCCGCCATTGTTATTTACTGCTGCTCTTTAATTATTTGTTATTCTTATCTTTTTGTTGTTGTTGTATTTTCTTAAAACTGAGTTGTTGGTTAAGGGCTTGTAAGTAAGCATTTCACTGTAAGGTCTATCTATACCTGTTGTATTCGGCGCATGTGACAGTTACAATTTGATTTGAAACAGTTTACTCAAAGGATATGGTATGAATGCAAACAACACCGGGACACAGTGCCCTTCGCTCCGACTTGACAAGTACTAATGTCCAGAAACAGTGTGGGAAATAGCTACCTGGTATCAGGGTGACAGTCACAATAAGCACACGGATGCAACACCCACCCATCATGATTACTTTTTAGTCAAAAAATAAACAATTGCTAGTTTTATAACTGAAAATGTACAATTATTTGTGTAAAACTAACAATGAAATATGACTCAGGCTCATCCTCTGTCTTCAAAACAGAAATCCTAATGCTTGCGGTAGGGTAGTTACGTGGTAAGAAACAGATGGAAAAAAACAGCTCAATCAAAACCACCTAACCTATAGCAGAGTACTTTTGACACACCCACTCCTTTCCACACACCCACTACTCCAAGACATACTTGGTCCGGTATGCGTCTATCTATACTTGTAGCACAAATAGAACAATGTGCCAGATATTTCATGTATATAAGTGTGAAGCATCCATTTAGCTATTTCCACTCACTACCAAATATGGCGACAAGAGGAAGCCCAGTGTCCGGCAGTGGGAAGAGGTGGAGCGAGATGGATTTTGGCCAACGTTATGCAAATGTTCTCATCAATGAAATTTGATCTCAATACAGTTTTCCGTTCCCAAAACTAGAATGAGTGGAACAGAGTGGACTAAGTTTTGTAGATTTTACACTTTGCCCAAAAAAAAAATTCAATTGCGTTGTTTAGAAGGAGTGCAAGGCCAAATTTAGTTATTGCACACGCACTCTTTACAGAGTAGGCTTTCCCTAACTGAAATTTACGAATATATTCTAGAACGAGCAAATAGGATCTGCTAGCTTGTGCTTGGCTCTGCCTACTATGACTATTTTTTTTATTTTTTTATTTTTTTAATTTCACCTTTATTTAACCAGGTAGGCCAGTTGAGAACAAGTTCTCATTTACAACTGCGACCTGGCCAAGATAAAGCAAAGCAGTGCGACACAAACAACAACACAGAGTTACACATGGAATAAACAAACGCACAGTCAATAACACAGTAGAAAAAATCTATATACAGTGTGTGCAAATGTGGTAAGATTAGGGAGGTAAGGCAATAAATTGGCTGTAGTGGCGAAGTAATTACAATTTATCAATTAAACACTGGAGTGATAGATGTGCAGAAGATGAATGTGCAAGTAGAGATACTGGGGTGCAAAGGAGCAAAAAATTTAAAATAAACAATATGGGGATGAGGTAGTTGGATGCAGGGGCGGAAATCCCGGGGGGGACGGGGGGGACACGACCCCCCCATCCTGGGAAAAATATGATTTGTCCCCCCCAATATATCACTGAAACATAACTATGTAATTTAAATAATATTAATAATACGCAATGAAAGCAATTGTGCTGATTATAGACACTTAATAGCGCGTTTTTAAGTTTCAAAAGATTGCGACCCCCCCACCCTTTGCCTCACAATGGTTTGATCCACTGCCAGTTCCTTAGTTGGCAAGGTAACAGAGGGGTGTTATCCACTGTCTGAAAGGCACTCAATGAACGTAACTGACATGAGGTTAATCCAGTCAATCGCGCACACACACTAGCTGAATATGCAGAGCTAGCGGGCAAATATTAACTATTAAGCTAGCTAGTAATTATTCCATTTATGTGGCCTCGTCAAAGATGGAATCTTTGCTATCGTCAATTTATTCCAAGATCAGCATGCAGATGATGTAAGTTAGTGCTTCAAAGTCCCTGTGATAAGGTTAGCGATAAAATGAAGTCCAAACTGAACAGAACTACACTCTCTTCTACCATTGTCTTAAATATATTTAATGGTCTCGTTGCAAAAGCTAAATTGTCGCAAGGGAACTTTAATTTATTTATTTTATTTCACCTTTATTTAACCCGGGTAGCAAAGATTATAGCAAACACCATTGAAACGGAATTGGTGCTCGCTAGCTTTGCAAATTCAGCTATTGTTGGAAGCCAGCCAATATGAAACAAACTATTAAAATTACAAAAGGTTGCAGCATATGTTGTGTAAATGGTGAACTCATACAGCTGTCAACTCTTGTCATTTTAATCCGTTTCACATTTGCTAGCTACATTTTAGATCGAAGCCCAAATAGAATGATAAAAGATAAGATGATAGAAGCCCATCTCCTACTTTAAATAACCTACACACTGTGTGTGTGTGTAGCCAGCCAGCCAGGTAAAAAAATGGCAGAAAAATAAAAGACAGACACAGTATTTTTCAGTACACCAAAACGCAAAGTAAGAACCCTAGTAGCCTATCTCTCAAAGACTAGTTGATAAAATGTTCATAAGAAATAAATGAAATTCTAATGGAAATGTTTCACAATGATGTCATTAGGCAGAGCAGGCAACAGATGGCACACAGACAGCAGGGTTGGGGACAGATATGCAGGGACAGACTTGCAGAGACAGGGAGTCTCAGGTAAGTTTGTTGAGTCTTTGTTTGGCAACATTATGAAAGGTTCTCAATGTTTTTGACTTGTAAAATAGGAACATAATTGGAAAATGCCATGGATACCCCCACTCTCAACTTAAACTGGTGACTGAACTAAGATTTGTTAAAGGCAATGGTATTGCTGTTGTGATTAGTTGTGTAGTTTTGGGTACCGGTAGTTAGGAGTACGGCAAACACCTTATTTCTTTGGTTCCTCAATATACATTTACCATATTACAATGTAGGCTATGTGTTACAGCACTACTTTTGGTGTCCCCCTCAGGAATTGCTCTTGAGAAAATTTCATGTAATTGTCCCCTCCAAAGTTGATATCAGATTTTCGCCCCTGGTTGGATGGACTATTTACAGATGGGTTATGTACAGGTGCAGTGATCTGTGAGCTGCTCTGATAGCTGATGCTTAAAGTTTGTGAGGGAGATATGAGTCTTCAGCTTCAGTGATTTTTGCAATTCGTTCCAGTCATTGGCAACAGAGAACTGGAAGGAAAGGCAGCCAAAGGAGAAATTGGCTTTGGGGGTGACCAGTGAGATATACCTGCTGGAGCGCGCGCTATGGGTGGGTGCTGCAATGGTGACCAGTGAGCTGAGATTTGAGATTTGTTCCCATTGGAAACGACAGGCTATGGTCAATCTTGGGTTAGTTATCCAAATATTTCCTTGTTGTGCCTGCAAAATGACGCTTTTACCACAGATAGAAAAATGAAACAGATATTTCACCGGATGTATAAATGTGAAGCATGCGCTTGGCGTTTCCACTCACTACAAAATATGGTAGTGAGAGGAAGCCCACTGGCCGCGGTGGGAGAAGATGGAACGAGATGAATTTTGGCCGATAGTTTGCTCGTTGATGAAACATGTGATCTCAATATAGTTTTCTATCCAAAACTAAAATCTGTTACGAACAGAGTGGACTACGTTTTGTAGACTTTGCCATTTGTTATTTAGAAGGAGCGCAAAGGCGAATTGAGTTACTACACACGCCAACTTCACAGACGCGCCAATAGGATCTCGCTTGCTCGTGCTTGGCTCTGCCCAACTCCTTGCTTTTTCTGCCCACTATGACTAATTTGTTCCCATTTGAAACGACGGGCTGTGGTCTATCTTGGTTTAGTTCTATACATCTTTGCTATAACTATTGCTCACTATAAGCATGGAACTAGTTAGTGCAACCATTTGTTTTACGGGGAACAAAATGAACTGCTGCACCGTACCATTGCATGAATTAATGGAAATTGGAAGCGAATGAGCTAGCCATCATTTTGAGTGGTTTGGTGAATGCTGGTCAATTTAAACTGCGTATATAAAAATAACAGTTACTAAGTTATTTAAATATACAAATTATTATCTTCTGAATAAAGACCGGAAGGTGTGTGAACGACGGGCGGCAGTCCAATTTGGTAACTTCAAATAGGCCAGAATAAAGATGGAAACGATACTTGACCTACCAATCGAAAATAAGATATTTTATGCTGTTCTGGTGTTCTCGTGGACGGTTTATCTATGGGAGGCCTACCTTGCGTACAGACAGGTAATTGTTTACTTTTTTTTTTCGTAACTGTCTCTCTGTCAATACCGCACAAGGCCCCCGCTGCTGCCCCATTCATAGACGCTACTAGCTAACTACTTTAGCGCCTATTGACAATAGAACCTTCTGACCGGTGATGTTAGTTAATAACCTTTACGGGATCGGTGCCCCCCCCCCCCCCCCCCCTGTGATTAGCCAGAGGGTTTAAGTAACAACAAAAATTCAGGCTGTGATTAGCCAGAGGGTTGAAGTAACCAAAAAAATTCCCAGGACCTAGACATAAATGATTTGGGCAGAAATATGACATTCTTGTTAATCTAACTGCACTCTCCATTTTACAAAGCAATACAAAAACATGGAACATTTCCTTACAAGGCAGAATGATGAATACAATTACATTTTACTTTAGCTACTTTACTGGTTGTCTGTGCAGTTGGTCCTTCAGCTGGTTGAAATTTGAGACAACATATCCACAGGAAAGTATTATTTAGTCAACTTTTTAGACCACCAGTACTGCAAAATGTCTATCACCGGTAACATGCGCAAACCATGTAGCTAAATGCCTGCAAGACTTTGGTTAGTTTGCGTGCATGTACTTACTTCTGTCTTGTGCATGTGCCTTTAGTTGATGAACAAAAAATCGGGATAGCCACACAGAAACCTGTGTTTTGATAATACTTTCCTGTGGATATTTTGTCAAATTTAAAAGTAATATGAATAACTTGTCTTCTAACTACATAGCGAAGGATATACAGGTCGACCATGCACGTGCCACAAGAGTTGGGGAAGATCATGGACACAGATACCTTTGAGAAGTCACGTCTTTATCAACTGGACAAGAGCAACTTCAGTTTCTGGTCTGGACTATATTCAGAAACTGAGGGGACGGTAGGTACAACTAAACGATCCATTGGTTTGTTAGGACCTACTTTGTTATATTAGAACGTAGCTGCCTCTATCTGCTTACAGAGCATATCACCAAACAGAGGGAATTTTGTGTTTTTAACACTGTTGTTGTCGTCTCATAGCTGATCCTGCTCCTTGGTGGAATCCCTTTCCTTTGGAAAGTTGCTGGGACTGTGACTGCTCGTTTTGGATTGGGCCCAGAGTATGAAGTGTGTGAATGCTCCACGGTTAAAATGATCAGTCCAGTATTACAAAGGCTTATTTTCTTGAATCATTCCATATATTTCAAATGGTTCTTTTTCTTTCAGATCTTCCAGTCTCTTTCGTTTCTGATGCTTGCGACACTGTTCAGTGCCTTCACTGGTCTTCCCTGGAGTATCTACAACACCTTTGTCATTGAGGAGAAGCATGGCTTCAACCAGCAGGTACACTGTCCAAACTCTCTGGGGACATCCTTATTATACAGGCAAGCGTTTCGTAGTTTGAATCAATTACACTTTTTCACTGGCATGGTTTTAAACATACAGTCTCTGTTTTTTTGTTGTCGTCTATGGTTCTTCTTTCAGACGCTGGGGTTCTTCCTGAAGGATGCTGTGAAGAAGTTTATTGTGACCCAGTGTATCTTGTTGCCAGTGACCTCACTGCTCCTCTACATCATCAAGATTGGTGGAGACTTCTTCTTCATCTACGCCTGGCTCTTCACACTGGGGGTCTCTCTGGTTAGTCCTTTCACCTAGGGCTGTGGCGGTCATGAAATTTTGTCAGCCGGTGATTGTGAAGTAAATAACTGCCGGTCTCATGGTAATGCACCGTGAATTAATATAAACACGTTTAGCATCTCCTGGCTTCCATGCATAGCCTACAAGCTACTGATGCAGACCTTGGGAACATCTACATTTTAAAAAGTATAATAAATCCATTTAATATAGCCTACACCATCACAATAAATCCATCCATAGTTTTGATGTCTTCACTATTATTCTACTAAAGATCTACCCTGGAATGAATACCGTAAATTCCGGACTATAAGCTGCAACTTTTTTCCCAGCTTTGAACCTTGCGGCTTAAACAATGATTTTCAAAAACATTTGCATTGATGTCAGTTATTAGAGGGACAATAGAGTGCTGAGTACCAGTCATTTAGCAAGTTTGGTAGGCTACTAATGACCATCAGCAACCTCAGTTTGGAGAAACCTAGTTACCGTGACTAAACGGTCAAGTGGAATTTGACTGCTGGCATGACTCGTGTGGTGGTAATACGGTCACCGTAACAGCCCTACTTTCACCTCCTAGCTACCTTGAAACAGGCTCAAGCGATTAAATTATGCTTAATGAGTTAAGCTATTGTCAAATTAGTCTAAAGTATTTCATTCTGATCATTCTTCCTCACTCTTAGGTGCTGGTGACCATCTATGCTGACTACATTGCTCCCCTATTTGACAAGTTTACCCCTTTGCCAGAGGGCGAGCTGAAGGAAGAGATTGAGAGCATGTCCAAGTCTATCAATTTCCCCCTCACTAAGGTCTATGTAGTAGAAGGTAAGGCACAATACATTAACTCAACAACTAGTTTTGTCCAAAAGATGTGACTGCTTCCACTGTATCTATAATTGTATAATAGTAAGTATAATGGGCCCTGAGGAGACCAAGGCATAAGTTGGAGGTGGTCACATTTTCGCTGTAACATATGGTCAGTAAAGTTTTGTAATTAGGGCTGTCAAGTGCTAAAAACATTGAATCGAATTTGCTAAAATTAAGCTGTAATTTACGATTTTTCATACAAAAAACATTACAAGAATATTGACATCTTGATTTTTGTCTTAAGGTAACGGTTAGGTAAATTGAGAAACCACACTTTCTTTAACCTCTATCAACTTGTTTTTACATTGCATTGTTTTTAGCTTTATAGATTATGTATTGGATGTTTTCAGTGTATTTTGAATGTTTCGGATAATGCAATTTAATCAAAAATGTAGTGCACTAAAATTGCAAAAAGTGAACTGATTTAACTCTGACAGCCCTAGTTGTAATGATCTGTTTTGACCTATTCTTCCAGGTTCCAAGCGCTCCTCCCACAGTAACGCTTACTTCTATGGGTTCTTCAAGAACAAGCGCATAGTGTTGTTCGACACCCTGATGGAGGACTACTCTCCCCTCAACAAGGACGGAGAGCCAGAGAATGTGCCTGCAGAGGAGACTGACACACCAACTGAGGCCAAAGCCAAGCCCAAGGTCAGACGTACTCCTTTACACAGAGAACTGTGTGTCAACATGTTATTTATCTAAAATACTGAAAGAAGGTTCAGGACTGCAACTTGATTTCCTTCAATTATATTTATTGCTGAAACAAGCTTCTTCAAAGCACTCCATTATTACTGAGCACGGCTTCAGCAATACAGAACAGTTTTGTAATCTTGGTTAGAGCTCCGCAAGCACACTACAATTTTGATGTTATGAATCTAATTTGTTGAGTGGTCCTATCATAGAAACCAATAAGATGGTATACTAGTATTTGTAGTCAGTGTTTCATACATAATTCATTATAATCAAGCTATTTATGTTCTAACTCTTTTCAGAACAAGAAGCAAGGCTGCAACAACCCAGAGGTCTTGGCCGTATTGGGCCACGAGCTTGGCCACTGGAAGTTGGGCCACACTGTGAAGAACATTGTCATCAGTCAGGTTTGTTTGGAAATTCCCTTGATATGCGTTTGCATGTCACATCTATACCAATATTCCACTCTTGCAGATCCTGGAAATTCACATGTTGATGTAGAAATGTCAATAACCATGTTACCATCCACAGTTTTTATGCGAGTAAAGTCAGTGTAAAAAAAGTATAATAATCACGACAGCTGTGATGGAAACGGAGTTTCGGTACAATTTTCTAAATGCCGACAGATCATTTGTTCATTTGATATGGTGTGATATTTTTGTGTCGGTAAAATGTATTATCTAATTACGTAGACTAGTCTACCCGCATTGTATCTGCGAGCTGTTGGCTAGAGTGCACGTGCCAAGACCAGAGTAGGCACATTTGCTATTTAACTCAACAGTTTTTGTGACAAAACTATCGGTAGAGTTGAAAATGCGATGGAAACGCATTGAACTTAAAAATGTTTAGGTACATAACATCAGGTAAAAAAAAGTACATTTCGTGTGCACTATGTCATCACGCACTGATTTTTATCCACAAGTCCGTTTGGTGGAAACACCACTGTTTAAAAAATATATATACAGTGAGGGAAAAAAAGTATTTGATCCCCTGCTGATTTTGTACGTTTGCCCACTGACAAAGAAATGATCAGTCTATAATTTTAATGGTAGGTTTATTTGAACAGTGAGAGACAGAATAACAACAACAACAAAATCCAGAAAAACGCATGTCAAAAATGTTATAAATTGATTTGCATTTTAATGAGGGAAATAAGTATTTGACCCCCTCTCAATCAGAAAGATTTCTGGCTCCCTGGTGTCTTTTATACAGGTAACGAGCTGAGATTAGGAGCGCACTCTTAAAGGGAGTGCTCCTAATCTCAGCTTGTTACCTGTATACAAGACACCTGTCACAGAAGCAATCAATCAATCAGATTCCAAACTCTCCACCATGGCCAAGACCAAAGAGCTCTCCAAGGATGTCAGGGACAAGATTGTAGACCTACACAAGGCTGGAATGGGCTACAAGACCATCGCCAAGCAGCTTGGTGAGAAGGTGACAACAGTTGGTGCGATTATTCGCAAATGGAAGAAACACAAAAGAACTGTCAATCTCCCTCAGCCTGGGGCTACATGCAAGATCTCACCTCGTGGAGTTGCAATGATGATGAGAACGGTGAGGAATCAGCCCAGAACTACACGGGAGGATCTTGTCAATGATCTCAAGGCAGCTGGGACCATAGTCACCAAGAAAACAATTGGTAACACACTACGCCGTGAAGGACTGAAATCCTGCAGCGCCCGCAAGGTCCCCCTGCTCAAGAAAGCACATATACATGCCCGTCTGAAGTTTGCCAATGAACATCTGAATGACTCAGAGGACAACTGGGTGAAAGTGTTGTGGTCAGATGAGACCAAAATGGAGCTCTTTGGCATCAACTCAACTCGCTGTGTTTGGAGGAGGAGGAATGCTGCCTATGACCCCAAGAACACCATCCCCACCGTCAAACATGGAGGTGGAAACATTATGCTTTGGGGGTGTTTTTCTGCTAAGGGGACAGGACAACTTCACCGCATCAAAGGGACGATGGACGGGGCCATGTACTGTCAAATCTTGGGTGAGAACCTCCTTCCCTCAGCCAGGGCATTGAAAATGGGTCGTGGATGGGTATTCCAGCATGACAATGACCCAAAACACACGGCCAAGGCAACAAAGGAGTGGCTCAAGAAGAAGCACATTAAGGTCCTGGAGTGGCCTAGCCAGTCTCCAGACCTTAATCCCATAGAAAATCTGTGGAGGGAGCTGAAGGTTCGAGTTGCCAAACGTCAGCCTCGAAACCTTAATGACTTGGAGAAGATCTGCAAAGAGGAGTGGGACAAAATCCCTCCTGAGATGTGTGCAAACCTGGTGGCCAACTACAAGAAATGTCTGACCTCTGTGATTGCCAACAAGGGTTTTGCCATCAAGTACTAAGTCATGTTTTGCAGAGGGGTCAAATACTTATTTCCCTCATTAAAATACAAATCAATTTATAACATTTTTGACATGCGTTTTTCTGGAGTTTTTTGTTGTTCAGTCTCTCACTGTTCAAATAAACCTACCATTAAAATTATAGACTGATCATTTCTTCGTCAGTGGAAAACATACAAAATCAGCAGGGGATCAAATACTTTTTTCCCTCACTGTATTCGCATTAAAATCTGTCGCCAATTGAATGGAAACCTTGGTAATGGTTACATTTTTCTCCCCTGCCTCTGTTCTTGCAGATGAACTCCTTCCTGTGCTTTTTCCTCTTTGCTGTGTTGATTGGACGAAAGGAGCTATTCATAGCCTTTGGTTTCTATGACAGCCAGCCCACATTGATTGGTTTGATGATCATATTCCAGTTCATCTTCTCCCCATATAATGAGGTGAGTGACTCCCATCTCCTAAACAATGCATTTATATCTAACATCTTAATACGCTTCAGTGGAGGCCTTAGATGTTAGCGCTGCAAGTGCTGTGCAGTGTTTGTTTTGCGAAAATACCTTGGGCATAGTAGCAAATATTATCCAACGAAATATACAGCTAAACCTACAATATAGAGTATCTATTAAACGATATAAAATGTATAACCAAATCTATTTTTTTGATGGAAATGGCATGTTATACTTTTTTTTTTAACATTCTCCAAATACGTCCTTTTAGTAGTGTTGTGTCCTTTTTGAGTTTGGTTCGATTATTTAAAAATAAATCGGTTTTTGGTTTAGATTTATTTTTGTAAACATTAAATGCATTATGTGGGTTTAATGCTGTAACAATACAGAATAAAACGATTAATAAAAGTCCCATGATGGTAGTGACTGCCCATTACTGCTTATCACTTATTAACCATAATTTATTCATATTACTTTACTTTAATAAAATGTGTTGTGATTTTACATTTTTTTATGTCTTTATTATTTCATTCGTAGTCATCTTATCTATAAAGAGCGAGCTGCTTTCTATGAAGAAATACTAAAATTGTGATTGTCAGACAGCAAAGTAAATAAGACATACTTTTATGACTGCTGATTACCAACTATCAATCACTTAGATCATGTCCTTTCAGGTAGAGACCTCGCAAACCAACTGCTCTCTATCCCTCTATCGCATATTCTTCTGTCTCTTTTACGTAGCAGGCGTAAAAGAAACAGACTGGACAAGTAGGCGCACAATGGATTATGGTCATTGTAGTTAATTACCACATTTTCAGCGCTACACTATCGATTATTGGTCTGTTGGAAACTACAACACCCTACCACATCGCACAGTTCGGGAATTCAAATAACTGAAGCATTGAAAATAACGCATTTCAGTTAATCGTTCATCACAATTTTTTAGAAATGGAAAAGCTCTCAGAATAGTGATGCAGGTCTTTAGATGTTGTACACATGAAATTGTCATTCCAAACTTGATCCGCACCGTTATATTCCATTTTGTTGCTATACGAGTTATACCTCTCCATTCTAGCAGCAGGCTGTACAGAGAATGGAACAGCTGGATAGGGGAAACAGCTGGTATCGCACAAAATGAAGTATTACGTTACCGGTAAAGTTCACAATGACAATTCCATATGTACAACATCTAAAGACCTGCATCACTGTACTGAGAGCCTTTCAGATTTCTAAAAGGACATATTTGGATGTTTTTGGAGCATTTTTTCCTGAGTCTCCACAATGAGGACGTGAACCGCTGGTTGGGGAAGTTTATAAAAAAAACATGACATTTACATAAAGAAATTGAGATTTGGTTGTAAAAAAAGCAGAGTTGAAGTTGTTTTATTAGTTGTACTGTATGTACGGGATACGCATGGTATACATCGTCCAGCAAAATGCTTACTTGCTGGTTCCTTCGACAATGCAACAACAATAATAAATAGTAAAAAATAGAATACGAATATAAAGTAAATGGCAGTAGAATAGAATAAATGTTTGAGTATAAGTAAACTCAGCAAAAAAAGAAACGTCAGCAAAAAAAGAAACTGCGCTTATTTTCAGCAAACTTAACATGTGTAAATATTTGTGTGAACATAAGATTCAACAACTGAGACATAAACTGAACAAGTTCCACAGACAGGTGACTAACAGAAATGGAATAATGTGTCCCTGAACAAAATCAAAAGGAACAGTCGGTATCTGGTGTGGCCACCAGGTGCATTAAGTACTGCAGTGCATCTCCTCCTCATGGACTGCACCAGATTTGCCAGTTCTTGCTGTGAGATGTTACCCCACTCTTCCACCAAGGCACCTGCACGTTCCTGGACATTTCTGGGGGGAATGGCCCTCACCCTCCAATGCAACAGGTCCCAGACGTGCTCAATGGGATTGAGATCCGGGCTCTTCGCTGGCCACAGCAGAACACTGACATTCCTGTCTTGCAGGAAATCACGCACAGAACGAGCAGTATGGCTGGGGGCATTGTCATGCTGGAGGGTCATGCCAGGATGAACCTGCAGGAAGGGTACCACCTGATGGAGGAGGATGTCTTCCCTGTAAGGCACAGCGTTGAGATTGCCTGCAATAACAAGCTCAGTCCGATGATGCTGTGACACACCGCCCCAGACCATGACGGACCCTCCACCTCCAAATCGATCCCGCTCCAGAGTACAGGCCTCGGTGTAACGCTCATTCCTTTGACGATAAACGCGAATCTGACCATCAAACCTGGTGAGACAAATCCGCCACTCGTCAGTGAAGAGCACTTTTTTCCAGTCCTGTCTGGTCCAGCGACGGTGGGTTTGTGCCCATAGGCGACGTTGTTGCCGGTGAGGACCTGCCTTACAACAGGCCTACAAGCCCTCAGTCCAGCCTATTGCGGACAGTCTGAGCACTGATGGAGGGATTGTGCGTTCCTGGTGTAACCTCCTTGCAGCATGCCTAAGGCACATTCACACAGATAAGCAGGGACACTGGGCATCTTTATTTTGGTGTTTTTCAGAGTCAGTAGAAAGGCCTCTTAGTGTCCTAAGTTTTCAGAACTGTGACCTTAATTGCCTACTGTCTGTAAACTGTTAGTGTCTTAACAACCGTTCCACAGGTGCATGTTCATTAATTGTTTATGGTTCATTGAACAAGCATGGGGAAACAGTGTTTAAACCCTTTACAATGAAGATTTGTGAAGTTATTTGGATTTTTACGCATTATCTTTGAAAGACAGGGTCCTGAAAAAGGGACGTTTCTTTTTTTGATGAGTTTATAATACAGGAAGGCACAATTTATAGTACAATATTTACATCTGTTTTGGGGAAGGAGTGTATAAATTGAGCAGTATAATAAGAATCTGGTAGCAGCAGTACTGATGTGTGCGGAGAATCAGAGCAGGTGGTCTCCTTTAAGTCAGCTTTAAACAGAAAATGCTGTTAAAATCGAGATGAGGATGGGATGCTAAGAGTACCTCTGACACTTCACTGAGGAAAACTGAAATGGTTTCCCATTCCTACCTCCAGGTCCTGTCCTTCTGTCTGACTGTCTTGAGCCGCAGGTTTGAGTTCCAGGCAGACGCCTTTGCGCGGGGCATGGGCCGAGCCTCAGAGCTCTACTCCGCCCTCATCAAGCTCAACAAAGACAACCTGGGCTTCCCTGTGGCCGACTGGCTCTTCTCCATGTGGCACTACTCCCACCCTCCCCTCCTGGAGCGCCTACGGGCCCTGGGCGGCACCAAGCAGGACTGACGGGCCCTGAAGGGAGAGCCACGTCTGCTGCCTCTCCCCAAGGGCCTCCGCAAGCCACTTCTGGCCCTCTGATGTCCTCCCCACCCCATCTTTCTTGCTGTTGCCCTGTTTTTGTTATCCTTTATCCTCACCAGTAGGTTCCTTTTTTCAATTTCGAACTTGCACAATACCAAAATGTTTTGATGAGACGAAGATATCTCGTCTATGCTTATTCTAGGCCACCATGAAGATACAGATGTCATAAACACAAAACCATTGTGGGCATAAATAATTGCCTTAATGTTATTTTAAGCACTTGCCACTAGTACAGGTCACATTTATCAAGGATTGCTCATATTTTGGCAAGGTTTTTATTTCTTACTCAATTTTATTTACTTCCCTAAGAATTTGTCATTCCAAATGTTTTCTCATAAAACCTCAAATTGTATTGTAACGGTCCCGGTCCAATCCATTTTTAGAAGTGTTTGGAAAAGAAACTGCTCCCCGATTATCAAGTGTCAATAGGATGTATTGCTTGTACAGAGAACGGGCCATCAATTAATTCATAGTATAAACTGCTGCCTAGGCTGGTCGACTGGCTCAATCTACAACTGTTATATATAGTTTCAGTGCCTGTGACTTCCCAGGGATCTGTGACTTGTGATCGTTTTTAAGTAAAGCTTTGGCCAGTGACAACATAGGAATTCACTATTTAGGTTACATTTCTCCGCATTTCTTTTTGACACAATTTCGTTTTTTTTTTATGCACTTGTTTGTAAACAATGGTCTGACCATATTGTACTTGTAAATAATTGATTAGCGATTAGCTTTGCAAAAGGAGAAAATGTACGCAAACTTTTGGCCTATTTGAATGTGGTTTGGAATCTTCTGTTAATGTGTTTTGTTCTCTACTTCTGGTGCCTATGTGCGAGGTTTGATCGTGAACCCAGTTTTGATTGACAAAGGCTGGGGGACTGGGGTGGCTATAAGTCACCTCACATCACAAAACTCAAGTGTTTGGTTTGATAAAGGACATACAGTACTTTTCTTGCAGTATTGTGAATAAAGTCCCTCACAGCAGCTGTCCTATTTGTCTCACCTTTGCTATGGTAGTGAGTCGTGATATACAGTGAGCTCAAAAAGGCTCTGTACTTCAGCACTTTGGATTTGAGGGCAGCTTCATCCATATCAGGTGAACCGTTTTTAGAAATTACATCACTTTGTACAAACTCCTCCCGTTTTAGGGGACCGAAAGTATTGGGACCAATTCACTTGTATTAAAGTAGTAAAAAGTTATTTGATCCCATATTCATAGCACACAATGACTACATCAAGCTTGTGACTACACATTTGTTGGATGTTTCAGATTATTTTGTGCCCAATAGAAATTAATGGTAAATAATGTATTGTGTCATTGTGGAGTCACTTTTATTTTTATTGTACCTACATGCTAGGCAGTGTCTAGCAATTTTTTGGGGGGCCTTTGGCAAAGACTCCAGCCACCCGAGACAGGGACTGGACTGTTCTCCATGCTCTCATCTGGCAGGCGACACAGGTGCATCAAGGCTTAGCAAACAGACTTCTAAACAGCTTCTATCCCCTGACCATAAGACTTATGGCTAACAGTTACTGCTCTCCCTCTCCTACATACTATCCACACTGACTCGAGGCCCATCCACAGGTCTCTAACCACTCAGACACAACCTATGCTGTTGCTAAAATGATTATTGATTACTCCATTACACTGCTGTCCATTGATTGTCATTACCATTGGTATCCACTATTACTCCTGTTTACAAGTATACACAGTGTACACAGCATTAAGAACACCTGCTCTTTCCATGACAGATTGACCAGGTGAATCCAGAAGAAAGCTATGATTCCGTATGGATGTCACTTGTTAAATCCACTTCAATCAGTGTAGATGAAGGGGAGGAAACAGGTTAAAGAAAGATTTTTAAGCTTTGAGACAATTGAGACATGGATTGTTCATGTGCCATTCAGAGGGTGAATGGGCAAGACAAAAACTAAGTGGTAGTAGGTAGGTGCCAGGCGCACCAGTTTGTGTAAAGAACTGGAACGCTGCAGGGTTTTTCACGCTCAACAGTTTCCCATGTGTATCAAGAATGGTCCATCACCCAAAGGACATCCAGCCAACTTGACAACTGTGGGAAGCATTGGAGTCAACATGGGCCAGCATCCGTGTGGAACGCTTTCGACACCTTGTAGATTCCATGCCCCGCCGAATTGAGGCTGTAAGTATATTTATATATTCCTGCTACCAATCACTCTTCAGCCCTGTTTACATGTACATTCTACTACCAGTCACTGTTTTAAAATATAGAAACCTACCTCAAATCATTTCAGTATCCCTTCACCACAGGAGGTTGGTGGCACCTTAATTGGGAGGACGGGCTTGTGGTAATGACTAGAACGGAATCAGTGGAATGGTATCAAATATGTTCAATGCGTTTAATACCATTCCATTTGCTCTGTTCCAGCCATTATTATGAGCCGTCCTCCCCTCAGCAGCCTCCACTGCCCTGCACATTGAATAAGGTAGTGTCACTGACCTGTATATACTTCCGTTCTAGTGTTAACTCGCATTGTAGTTCATTTTCATTACATTTGTTATTCTATTTTCTATTATTATTATTATTATCACTGCATTGTTGGGAAAGAGCTCTCAAGGTAAGAATTTCCCTGTACTGTTTTAGACTTGTTGTATCCTGTGCAACAACTTGGAAATGTTAAAATACAAAAGGTAATATCTTATTTTAAATGTCAAGTAGTTGTTGTGTAGGCCTACTGTGTATTTGACAACATGCATATGGCAAACAAATCTATAATTTAGCAGAAGTGCTCACAAGCTGGAGTAGACCAACGCAATAAACAAATGGCAACGCCACTACGTAGTGCGCAGCGCATGGATATCAAACTGGGTATCATGCTGTCCGCTATATGAGGCCGTACCATTACAAATAGGGGTGGACATATTTCCAAGTGACATTTTGGTTAAGACTGATAGCCATTTATTAAAACGTGTCTAATGATAAAATCCACACGTCTTTAAGGATGGTACTGTAGTCTATTGAGCTGGATCTAATTGATCCTTCATAGAAAAATAATAAAGACTCAGCTCATCCGTTTACACACCCATTTTAGACAATGGTGAGGACCTGTTGTGGTTTATTTTGCTAGACAAGGGCAAATGGTCAAATGATAGTTTTGGTGCGAAATGGCAAGATTTTTGAGACCTGACGTTAGGAGTCTACTCACCACACAGCTAAGGATGACATCTGACCAGGTAAAAAGGCACAACATATAAGACCACGTTTTGCTTCTGTAACCGATGTGAAATGGCTAGTTAGTTATTTTGTGGCGCGATGGGTAACGATGCTTCGGTGGGTGTCAGTTGTTGATGTGTGCAAGGGTCCCTGGTTCGAGCCCAGGTTGGGGCGAAGAGAGGGACGGAACCTACACTGTTACACTTCTGCTGCTAATACAATCTAAAGTTCAAGTGAAACAAGTGGTTTTCAATTGTCAAGTGATTTGACAATGGCCTTGGATAACTTTTTAATGTTATTTTTGTTACCTACTCAGTCAGTTAATGTTTCACTGATATTTGGAACTTGCATCTAGATTCTGGTGCAACATTGTAGCAAACGACTGTACTGACAGCATTCTATGACGCGAAATAGTTTTGTAAGCAGTTCAATGTGTCCAGTTGAAAGCCAAGTAAGAAAATACATATATACACACACACACACCTCCGGTCTGATGTCTTCATGGAATTTGTCCATCCAATGAATCGTTATTGAAACAAGTCTCTGGTGCTGTCAGTTGTTGCACACGATGGTCAGAGGTATTTTTAAATTAAGGCATTGTTGACGTTCTCTTGTCAACTCCGTACAATAGGTATTTTAAGTGAACATTAAAGGAGGGCGTTTTACATTGGGACATGAAAATCAATGTGTGAGGCCATATGGCCTAACATTTTGCAATGTATTGACATATTAGATTAGTGTTCCACATGCAAAAAGATTCCCATTTCAATCTTTGCTTTAGTTAATTCAGCTGCATGTCACATGACACCAATTAGTACTAATAACCATTTACTTTTATACAGCATATGCTGATAAGAGCCCAGCCTTTACCATTGTACAACGAAAGCTTTATGCAATTTGAAGGTCATAAAAATTTTTTCGGTAATAAAATATGTGAATTACACAACACACCAATGTCATACATGTTCCTTAGTAGGAGTAACTTGTTATTATGTTTACTTATTCATTTATCTTTCCTCATGTACCAGCTCGGTGAGTTGGGCAAAGGTGCAGGGAAAGGAGGGGGTGGCGGAGGATCTGTCAGAGAGGCAGGAGGAGCCCTTGGAAAGAAACAGGCCGCAGAAGAGGAAATGTACTTCAGGTGAGTTGGGGCTTATACAGTACATTACCAAAAGTATGTGGACACCTGCTTGTCGAACATCTCATTCCACAATCATGGGCATTAGTATGGAGTTGGTCCCCCCTTTGCTGCTATAACAGCCTCCACTCTTCTGGGAATGGCTTTCCACTAGATCAGGGCTGCCCAACTGTCTTCCTGGAGATCTGCAGTCCTGTGAATTTTCAGTCCAACCCTAATTTACTACTAATTAGCTGTACAACAAGACCTTAACTAGCTGAATCAGATATGCTAAATTAGGGTTGGATTGAAAACCTACAGGACAGTAGATCTCCTGGAAGAGGGTTGGGCAGCCCTGCACTAGATGTTGGAACATTGCTGCGGGGACTTGCTTCCATTCAGCCACAAGCATTAGTGTGGTCGGGCAGGGATGTTGGGCGATTGGGCCTGGCTCGCAGTTGGCGTTCCAATTCATCCCAAATGTGTTTGATGGGATTGAGGTGAGGGCTCTGTGCAGGTCAGTCAAGTTCTTCCACACCGATCTCGTCAAACCATTTCTGTATTGATCTCGCTTTGTGCGAAGGGGCATTGTCATGCTGAAACAGGAAAGGGCCTTCCCAAAACTTTTGCCACAAAGTTGGAATCACAGAATTGTCTGTCATTGTGTGCTGTAGCGGAAAGATTTCCCTTCACTTGAACTAAGGGTCTACCCCGAACCATGAAAAACAGTCCCAGACCATTATTCCTTCTCCTCCAAACTTTACAGTTGGCACTATGCAATTGGGCATGTAGCGTTCTTCTGGCATCCGCCAAACCCAGATTTGTCAGTCGAAGTACCAGATGGTGAAGTGTTATTCATCACTCCAGCCGACTCTTGGCATTGCACCTGGTGATCTTAGGCTTGTGTGGGCTCCTCGGCCATGGAGACCCATTTCATTGAGCTCCCGTGCAAATGTTGCTTCCGGAGGCAGTTTGGAAATCGGTCGTGAGTGTTGCAACCGAGGACAGATTGATTTTTACATGCTCGCCGGTCCCGTTTGAGCTTGTGGCCTACCACTTCGCGGCTGAGATGTTGTTACTCCTAGACATTTCCACTTCACAATAACAGCACTTGACTAGGGCAGCTCTAACAAGGCAGAAATTTGACGAACTGACTTGTTGGAAAGGTGGCAACCTATGACGGTGCCACGTTTAGGCCATTCTACTGCCAATGTTTGTCTATGGAGATTGCATGGCTGTGCGCTCGATGTTGTACACCTGTCAGCAACAGATGTGGCTGAAATATCTGAATCCATTCATTTGAAGGGGTGTCCACATGCTTTTGTGTTTATAGAGGTTTTGTGACAGTCTCCCCGACCTATAGAGGCTTTGTGACAGTCTGTCTCATGTCATCACTGTACCTCATACTTTCCTATCTCTGAATCCAGACGAAAAGAGCAGGAGCAGTTGGCTGCACTGAAGCAGCACCACCAAGAGGAGATTGATCACCACAAGAAGGAGATTTCGAGACTGCAGCGCGAGATTGACCGTCACAAGGGGAAAATTAGGAAGCTGAATCATGATGATTGAGACTCACTATTTGAATGAAGCCCAGGGATTCTTTATTGCCAACCCCTAGTCATTGCCTGCATTGCCTCTCTGGGCCTGCTCTGTATGTGTGATTAATTGTCCTGTATATGCTCGAGGTTATTAAAACAATTATTTGAAATGGTTAATGTTCTACTTTTTCATGGTTATTGCTTTCAATTATTGTTAATGCTAAGATGATCATTTGAAGGATGATGACAGTCCGTGGAGCTGGTAGAGGCGTCATGCCCATAGGGGGCAACAGGGTCCTGTTTTGACATTTTGTGATGTTAAATTAATTACTAAACTTAAATTTTAAGCCCACGTTTTATAATAATTATAAAATAAATTGTCAGCTGTATTTTGCGGAGCGGCACACTGACTGGACCAGGCAAAGAGTACACAATATTTTATTTTTATTTGAAGGATGAAATCTCTTGATACGCCATCTCATTTTCAGGAGTGTCGGGGGAAATAACTATACTTAGTAACAAGAATAATATAGAAACTACTGTCTAATAATCAACTACTGTCTAAAAACTACTACTACTAATATAACTAAGTACCTATAATATATTCATACAGTGTCTTCAGAAAGTATTCAGACCCATTTGAATTTTTCCACATTTTATGTTACAGTCTTATTCTAAAACGGATTTAAAAAAAATCCTCAGCAATGTAACATTTTCAAATGAATTAAAAGTCAAAAACAGACCTTATTTACATAAGTATTCAGACCCTATGCTATGAGACTTGAAATTGAGCTCCGGTGCATCCTGTTTCCATTGATCATCCTTGAGATGTTTCTACAACTTGATTGGAGTCCATCTGTGGTAAATTCAATGGATTGGACATGATTTGTAAAGGCACACACCGGTCTATAAGTTCCCACAGTTGACAGTGCATGTTGGAGCAAAAACCAACCAATGAGGTTGAATGAATTGTCTGTAGAGCTCCGAGACAGGATTGTGTCGAGGCACAGATCTGGGGAAGTGTACCAAAAACATTCTGCAGCATTGAAGGTCCCCAAGAACACAATGACCTCCATCATTATTAAATGGAAGAAGTTTGGAACCACCAAGATTACCTAGAGCTGACCGCCCGGCCAAACTGGGCAATCAGGGGAGAAGGGCCTTAGTCAGGGAGGTGACCAAGTACATGATGGTCACTCAGACAAAGCTCCAGAGTTCATCTGTGGAGATGGTAGAACCTTCCAGAAGGACAACCATCTCTGCAGGACTCTACCAATCACGCCTTTTTGGTAGTGGCCATACGAAAGCTATTCCTCAGTAAAAGGCACATGACCGCCCACTTGGTGTTTGCCAAAAGGCACCTAAAGGACCCAGACCATGAGAAACAAGATCAAATTATTTGGCCTGAATGCCAAGCGTCTCGTCTGGAGGAAACCTGGCACTATCCCTACGGTAAAGCATGGCGGTGGCAGCATTATGCTGTGGGGATATTTTTCAGCGGTAGAGACTGGGACACTTGTCAGGATCTAGGCAAAGATGAAAGGAGTAATGTACAGAGAAATCCTTGATGAAAACCTGTTCCAGAGCGCTCAGGACCTCAGACTGTAAATAGTCAAGGCAGGCCATTTGATTAGTTGTTCAGCAGTCTTATGGCTTGGGGATAGAAGCTGTTAATAAGGAGCCTTTTGGTCCTAGACTTGGTGCTCCGGTACCGCTTGCCATGCGGTAGCAGAGAGAACAGTCTATGACTTGGGTGACTGAAGTCTTTTGTACAACTTTTTGGGCCTTTCTCTGACGCTCCCTTGTATATACAGTTGAAGTCGGAAGTTTACATACACCTTAGCCAAATACATTGAAAGTCAGTTTTTCACAATTCCCACAATAAGTTGGGTGAATTTTGACCCATTCCTCCTGACAGAGCTGGTGTAACTGAGTCAGGTATGTAGGCCTCCTTGCTCGCACACACTTTTTCTATAGGATTGAGGTCAGGGCTTTGTGATGGCCACTCCAATACCTTGACTTTGTTGTCTTTAAGCCATTTTGCCACAACTTTGGAAGTATGCTTGGGGTCATTGTCCATTTGGAAGACCCATTTGCGACCAAGCTTTAACTTCCTGGCTGATGTCTTGAGATGTTGCTTCAATACATCCACATAATTTTCCTGTCTCATGATGCCATCTATTTTGTGAAGTGCACCAAGCCCTCCTGCAGCAAAGCACCCCCACAACATGATGCTGCCACCCCTATGCTTCACAGTTGGGATAGTGTTCTTCAGCTTGCAAGCCTCCCCCTTTCTCCTCCAAACATAAAGATGGTCATTATGGCCAAACAGTTTTATTTTTGTTTCATCAGACCAGAGGACATTTCTCCACAAAGTACGATCTTTGTCCCCATGTGCAGTTGCAAACCGTAGTCTGGCTTTTTTATGGCGGTTTTGGAGCAGTGGCTTCTTCCATGCTGAGTGGCCTTTCAGGTTATGTCGATATAGGACTCGTTTTACTGTGGATATAGATACTTATGTACCTGTTTCCTCCAGCATCTTCACAAAGTCCTCTGCTGCTGTTCTCTGATTGATTTGCACTTTCCGCACCAAAGTACGTTCATCTCTAGGAGACAGAACACATCTCCTTCCTGAGCGGTATGACGGCTGCGTGGTCCCATGGTGTTTATACTTGTGTACTATTGTTTGTACAGATGAATGTGGAACCTTCAGCCGTTTGGAAATTGCTCCCAAGGATGAACCAGACTTTTGGAGTTCTACAATTGTTTTCTGAGGTCTTGGCTGATTTCTTTTGATTTTCCCATGATGTCAACTAAAGAGGCACTGAGTTTGAAGCTTGGCCTTGAAATACATCCACAGATACACCTCCAATTGAATCAAATGATGTCAATTAGCCTATCAGAAGCTTCTAAAGCCATGACATCATTTTCGGGAATTTTCCAAGCTGTTTAAAGGCACAGTCAACTTAGTGTATGTAAACTTCTGACCCACTGGAATTGTGATACAGTGAATTATAAGTGAAATAATCGGTCTGTAAACAATTGTTGGTAAAATTACTTGTGTCATGTACAAAGTAGATGTCCTAACCGACTTGCCAAAACTATAGTTTGTTAACAAGAAATTTGTGGAGTGGTTTTAATGACTTCAACCTAAGTGTATGTAAACTTCTGACTTCAACTGTAGGTCCTGGATGTCAGGAAGCTTGGCCCCAGTGATGTACTAGGCCGTACGCATTACCCTCTGTAGTGCCTTATGTTCAGATGCCGAGCAGTTGCCATACCAGGTGGTGATGCAACCGGTCTGGATGCTCTCGATGGTGCCGCTGTTGAACCTTTTGGGGGTCTGGGGACCCATGCCAAATATTTTCAGTCTCCTGAGGGGGAAAAGGTGTTGTCATGCCCTCTTCACAACTGTCTTGGTGTGTTTGGACCATGGTAGTTTGTTGGTGATGTGGACACCAAGGAACTTGAAACTCTCGACCCACTCCACTACAGCTCCATTGATGTGAATGGGGGCGTGTTCGGCCCTCCTTTTCCTATAGTCCACGATCATCTCCTTTGTCTTGATCACATTGAGAGAGAGGTTGTTGTCCTGGGACCACACTGACAGGTCTTTGACCACCTCCCTAAAAGCTGTCTCATCGTTGTCGGTGATCGGGTCTACCACTCTTGTCGTCAGCAAACGTAATGTTGGTGTTGGAGTCGTGCTTGGCCACACAGTATTGGGTGAATAGGGATGTACAGGAGGACACTAAGCACGCTCCCCTGAGGGGCCCCAGTGTTGAGGATCAGTGTGGCAGACGTGTTGTTGCCTACCCTTACCACCTGGGGGCGGCCCATCAGGAAGTCCAGGATCCAGTTGCAGAGGGAGGTGTTTAGTCCCAGGGTCCTTCGCTTAGTGATGAGCTTTGAGGGCACTATGGTGTTGAACGCTGAGCTGTAGTTAATGAATAGCATTCTCACATACAGTGGGGGGAAAAAGTATTTGATCCCCTGCTGATTTTGTACATTTGCCCACTGACAAAGAAAGGATCAGTCTATAATTTTAATGGTAGGTTTATTTGAACAGTGAGAGACAGAATAACAACAAAAATATCCAGAAAAACGCATGTCAAAAATGTTATAAATTGATTTGCATTTTAATGAGGGAAATAAGTATTTGACCCCCTCTGCAAAACATGACTTAGTACAAGTGCAATTGAGATGGTGTCATATATGTCTTGGGCACAGGGACTATGGTGGCCAGGGAGAGGTTGAAAATGTCAGTAAAGACACTTGCCAGTTGGTCCACGCATGCTTTGAGTACACGTCCTGGTAATCCGTCTGGCCCGGTAGCTTTGTGAATGTTGACCTGTTTAAAGGTCTTTCTTACATCTGCTACGGACAGCGTGATCACACAGTCGTCAGCTGGTGCTCTCAAGCATGCTTCAGTGTTGCTTATCTCGAAGTAAATATTAAAGGCATTTAGCTCGTCTTGTAGGCTCGCGTCACTGGGCAGCTCGTGGCTGGGTTACTCTTTTTTGTCTGTAATAGTTAATAGGTCAAGCTAGGTGGCCTATTAATTGCTTCTTGATGAATAAATAAAAAAAGCTGTTTTGTTTCTCTAATACTAGCCACCAGTGTTGACTTGTCATTCAGGGTTTTGAGCCACAAATTTTTTGGGGGGGACTTGCCTGTTTTGCATGTTATTTTGGCATTAATACGTGTCACATATCAGTTTGTAAACAATGTAAAATATATATCAGAGTTAGTAAAGCCGCATACAAATATGGTCTGTTTTCTTGAGTAAGGCAGCTCCAAAATGCAGGTGTTTCAGCCTAGCTCAGTGCTTTCTGTGGTGGTGGGGCAAGCCAGCAGAAAATACGGAGCTTTACGCCATGATTGGCTCAGTGTTCTGTCACTCATGGGGACACTACGTCACTGCCAAGTCTAAGGTTAGACCTTAAATTCTAGCCCCTGGGTGCTGCCATAGTTACATTAGAAGTGCCCATCCAAGAAGGCTCAAGGTCATTGGCCACAGATAGAATTGTCAATTCACGTGATATGTACAGTAGCTTTGATTGGACTGCTTTCAAAATCTTAGCTACCAGTCATCATGAATCAAGTCGACAATCTACTGGCAAATCCTTTTTAATCCTTGTCATATGAAGAGAAATTATAGATAAAATGTATCGGTGCACATCGACCATTGGACATAAATCTTACACAACAAGTTGGAAATCGCAAATTCAACAATGAGTGATTTGGATGGAATCAGTGACAGTGGCTGTGTGGTCCCAAATCTGGGATTAAGGGGCTCTTTTCCAAGTTTAAAATTATAAACATTCATCACTGGCCATGCTGTCAATGAAGCATGATTTGTGCTGTGCTCAAAACAACTGTTAACTTGACTTCATTGAGTTCAAGACAACTCGGAATTCCGTTAAAAAAAAAGAACTCTGACTGGGAAATACGTTTTGATTTGCCCACAAAATTTGCCCACGAAGGACCGCTGTGCCACCTTCCTGTTCAAGGGAGCACAGCACAACAAGGTGAGTCCAAAAATGGCTTGTATGCTGCTGCATAAATTATTTAATATGTCAGGGAGATATGTATACTGTAGCTAAGAAAGTAATTCTAAGTATATGTTGTGTAGTAAGCTGTTAATAGCCCATGTTTATCACCCTAATAATTTGGTCTATTTACCCCCTCTTAATTTCACCTACTGTTCTGACTTGGTGGTGCACATATAGCCTGTTTTAGAGAAATTTAATCATCAAATTTTGTACGAGCTTTCATTGTCTGCTTACAAGCCCCCATTATTTATCCTACAGTTTTAACTTGGTGTACAGGGAGAAGACTGTAAGAATGGCCCATGTTCTGAATTCTGTCGCTGTACATTTCAAAAGTGCTAAACAAATAGTTCTATTGACTACGTCCGTCCTAGCTCGCTCATTGATGTCTTAATCGACATTACGGGTTGCCTCTTACGCGCTTGTCGTCCCCTTATGCCATAGTTTGTACATATCAATTGTCAGTAGAAACCACATTTGTTTAAGCAAGTCAGCCATATCAGCTAGGTTTTTTTTAAAGGCAGTAAATAAGGCAGAATGAACTTTCTCACTGCCAGACAAGGCTTCGCTAGCAGTGGTAAGGTGTTGGGACTGCTGTTGGGACAGATTTATGTAGGCCCTGACAGTTTGTGGGCACCATTTGTCACCGTTATAGTGCAATTAATTTATTGTTTAATGTTGTGTAGTGGCTTTGCTGGCATGCATCCCACTTTATTTTTTTGGCCCACCAAGATTTACATGCTTAAAATCGCCACTGCTAGCCACCTACCAATTTTTTTTAAGTTGGCTTAAGCTAGCCAGCTAGATAAGTTCCCAATCTTCCAACCTCGTAACTAGCTACCAAGCCATTTCAGGCTATCAATCAAGTAAGCAACTTGTCTAACTATTTTAGCTGGAATGCCTGCTGGCAAGGTTGCTAGACTTCATAAAATACTAAAATTGCTTTAGTTGGGTTACGGTACTATTTACCAGTGTGTCTTTTGTACTAAACTCAATAAAAGGCATAAAGGTTCTTAATCAATGTGCATTATTAATTAAATGACAAATTAATAGGTTATGAGGTGTGCTGAGATAACCTATATAGAAAAATATGCATGTTTTTTACAGAATTAGGCATAATGATTATGGCTCTAGATTGCAGGAAAGGCTGTTTCAGGTGTTTGAAAAAAATGCTAAATTCAAACCTCAAGTACTTCGTGCCACCTCTAAAATAATGGGTACATGATGCCCCTGGTAGATGGTAATCGATTGGGTGATACCATCACCAGCTATTACTGCCAGGCCGCCGATACAAATCCCATGTACACAAAACCGCCAGAATCCACAAATAATTTGTCCCCACCAGTATAAGACATTTTAACTCTGCCCAACAATGCCCCCCTCCTCCTATGAACTGTAGCTAATCTAATGAACCCTATCCATCTGTTGTTTTTGTTGTAATATTGTTTGTGATTTACATTGTTGTGGTGATGCTGTGCCGTTGAGACAATTTCATGAAAGGGACGCACAATAAAAATATATGAATTAGATATAAGGTATGGTAATTATTTTAGAGAGCTATGAGAGTATGAGAGCTATGAGAGTGTGAAAACATGAAGCTGACACGTATGAAAACAGATAAAACTCTTCCTTGAGAATCAGGCACTAATTTGTCCACTGAGGATAATGTAGTAGCCATAAGACATCATACATTGAGAATCCACAAGAGACACTTGTAGAATATTATACATTTGAGACATCAGTGTCTTTTTTTTATAGGAGTTAATATATAAAGATGATGATGGTCCATTTCATGTCTAGGGAGAGACATAGTTCCAAATACACAGGACATGATGTTAAAATGCCAATAGAAGATCATGAGCACTAACCTAAAATACGTAATGGCACCTTCCATCTTTAATGTTTCATTGATGAGCCTGCGACATCCCAAGAAAGCTCAACAGTGAGTTCTAGCGTCCCAGAACCTGTACCTGCCTAGTCTTCTCCCTCTCACTTTGAGGGCCAGCTGGGATCTTTCCTCTTCGGCCAGAGCCATTGGCTACTCCTTTCGGCAACACCTGATGTTGCCTTGATGGTTTGGCGAAGGGCTTGGCCGCAGATTCAAAGGTCCTTCAGATGGTTTAGACCATTTCTTCTTTAAGGTTGCTGCCCCTATCATCGCCAAGCCTATCTACGACCTTTTTAACCTGTCTCTCCTTTCTGGGGAGGTTCCCATTGCTTGGAAGGTAGCCACAGTTCGTCCTTTATTTAAAGGGGGAGATCAAGCTGATCCTAACTGTTATAGGCCTATTTCTATTTTGCCCTGTTTTTCAAAAGTGTTGAAAAAACTTGTCAATAATCAACTGACTGGCTTTCTTGATGTCTATAGCATTCTCTCTGGTATGCAATCTGGTTTTAGCTCAGGTTATGGATGTGACACTGCAACCTTAAAGTTCCTCAATGATGTCACCATTGCCCTTGATTCTAAGCAATGTTGTGCTGCTATTTTTATTCACTTGGCCAAAGCTTTTGATACGGTAGACCATTCCATTCTTGTGGGCCGGCTAAGGAGTATTGGTGGCTCTGAGGGGTCTTTGGCCTGGTTTGCAAACTACCTCTCTCAAAGAGTGCAGTGTATAAAGTCAGAAAATCTGCTGTCTCAGCAACTGCTTGTCAAGCAGTATCTTGTCGTGATACTGCTTGGAGTATCCCAAGGCTCGATCCTAGTCCCCATGCTCTTCTCAATTTACATCAACAACATAGCTCAGACAGTAGGAAGCTCTCTCATCCATTTATATGCAGATGATACAGTCTTATACTCAACTGGCCCCTCCCCGGATGTTGTGTCAAATGCTCTACAGCAAAGCTTTCTTAATGTCCAACAAGCTTTCTCTACCCTTAACATTGTTCTGAACACCTCCAAAACAAAGGTCATGTGGTTTGGTAAGAAGAATGCCCCTCTCCCCACAGGTGTTATTACTACTTTTGAGGGTTTAGAGCTTGAGGTAGTCACCTCATACAAGTACTTGGGAGTATGGCTAGACGGTACACTGTCCTTCTCTCAGCACATATCAAAGCTGCAGGCTAAAGTTAAATCTAGATTATTGTAATCGCTCCTCTTTCACCCCAGCTGCCAAACTAACCCTGATTCAGATGACCATCCTACGCATGCTAGATTACAGAGACATAATTTATAGATCGGCAGGTAAGGGTGCTCTCGAGCGGCTAGATGTTCTTTACCATTCGGCCATCAGATTTGCCACCAATGCTCCTTATAGGACACATCACTGCACTCTATACTCCTCTGTAAACTGGTCATCTCTGTATACCTGTCGCAAGACCCACTGGTTGATGCTTATTTATAAAACCATCTTAGGCCTCACTCCCCCCTATCTGAGATATCTACTGCAGCCCTCATCCTCCACATACAACACCCGTTCTGCCAATCACATTCTGTTAAAGATCCCCAAAGCACACACATCCATTGGTCGCTCGTCTTTTCAGTTCGCTGCAGCTAGCGACTGGAACAAGCTGCAACAAACACTCAAACTGGACAGTTTTATCTCAATCTTTTAATTCAAAGACTCAATCATGGACACTCTTACTGACAGTTGTAGCTGCTTTGCGTGATGTATTGTTGTCTCTGCCTTGCCATTTGTGCGATTGTCTGTGTCCAATGTTTGTACCATGTTGTTGTCATGTTGTATTGATGCCTTGCTATGTTCTTACGTTTCTCTTTATGTAGTGTTGTGTTCTCTCTTGTGTGATATGTGTTTTGTCCTATATATATATATATATTTTTTTTTATCCCCGCGGGAGGCCTTTGATAGTCCGTCATTGTAAATAAGAATTTGTTCTTAACTGACTTGCCTAGTTAAATAAAGATGAAATGTGGCGACAGCAACCTGGTGGTCGATGTCGCCACAAATCCACGACACCCAACCTCCACTGGGCAAACCCTTGCTTTCCAGCCACGCTGCTCTGCATCAGCTGCAAACTCAGCATACCGCACCATTGTCTCCGTATGCTAAATTTAATGGGACATTTTAAAATTTATGACAAAATGTAATGGGAAATGTTTTCTGTAATCCCCACTCTGCCCAGGTGGTGGCAATGTGCATATTATATGCTGCGTATAAAGCCCTGAAGAAGAACGAAGACTCGTAA
Organism: Salmo salar; assembly: GCF_965601325.2. Lineage (NCBI taxonomy): Eukaryota > Metazoa > Chordata > Actinopteri > Salmoniformes > Salmonidae > Salmo > Salmo salar. The sequence goes on along the minus strand of NC_138299.1, from coordinate 10,014,754 downwards.
TTTCCTTTAACGCTGTAGCGCCGCCCAGAAACCCCTGTCTTTTACTGCGGGCAACCCCGTCTGTCTTTCTTTTCGCAAATCATGGCGGACCGGTTCAATAAGGTGTGTAACAGCGCAAGAACCAACATTGCTATATTTGTTTATAATACAGCCATATACATACACTTGTATCCAGAAGTGGAGCTAACTATTGCTCAGTGTTAAGTGAAGACTAGGGGGGAGGTCATTTGTTGCTTTATTTGACACATGAATGATGTTGCTGACGTCGCTAGCTAAGCTAGTCATGCCTTCATTTAACGTTAGCTAGCTAATTAAAGCAAGCTAGTCTAGCTACAAGGACCCTGCAAAACGAATTCCTGATACTTAGGCCTTTTTGATATAGTGTTTAGATGAAATGCCTTAATTTGCCATGTAATATTTCTCAATTAACATGACTGAATTCAACTCTCAATAGTTGGGTAACGCTATCTATTGCTCGAACTAACGTTTAGCTCCAGTTAAGCTCTGAACGTTCTTGCCAGCCGGACGTGGCCATGTGGACACAAAACCATAACTAAAATGTATTTATCCAAGTTCGTATTTATTTTTGCTTGTCAGTGATGTTTACTACAGTAACGCGTTTGAGTTTGACGACCATTAATACTTTACATCCACGACCATCTGACATAAAAAACAGCTCGTTGAATCATTTGAACCCCGGGTGGTGGGCAACTAGCTATTCGCATATGACATGATTATGCTTGTCCTTCAAGGTTCTGCTGCTTGATGGCAGAGGCCATCTACTTGGTCGTCTTGCTGCCATTGTGGCGAAGCAAGTTCTGCTGGGTGAGTTTTGGAAGTCCAATATTTTGTCAATTAATACCCATCTCGTGACTTTGATCATTATCCAGTCCAAGGATAGTCACTTGATGTGTAATTACATCTAAGTCATGATTTCTCTCCTTTTCAGGACACAAGGTGGTAGTTGTGAGATGTGAGGGTATCAACATCTCTGGGAACTTCTACCGTAACAAATGTAAGCTATTGTCAGGTTTACTTTTTTGGTTTAATTGTAATGTTTTGAAGGATTGTGTGGTTCTATTTTGATTCATAGTAAATATTTTCTCCTAAATCATAAGCTTTGCTTGTCAGTGATTTAATGCAGTAAATATTTGAGTTTAACGACCAGTAAAATACTTTGCATGCACTACCATCTGACACATTAAGCAACATAGTATATGTTGACCACAGTTGTGAAATAATTGTGGCTGTGGTGAAGCGGTTGAGACTATGGCTTAGCTTGATGGTGTACTGCACCTGTTTTATGAATAGTGAAGTACCTGGCTTTCCTGCGTAAAAGGATGAACACCAACCCCTCTCGTGGACCATACCATTTCAGAGCTCCCAGCAGAATCTTCTGGAGGACCGTAAGGGGTAAGATCAAAATTCCTTCTCTGTTTTTCAGCTCTGGCTTACTGGTCCAGTGGTTTGCTTGGATTTAACCTATATGGATATTTATTTAAATGGACTATATTGGGTTGATGGCATGAAGTACACACATTCTGAACTCTACTTTGGACAATGGGTGGTTCCTATTTGACTGTGATTAACACTTATCCCAAAGCTGATCATTTTGATGAGAAACTTCCGGATCTGACTGCTGAGTTTAGTCAAGGCCACAATGTTGTTGAGATCTATTAAGTCATTGGGAATTAAAGCATATTCACAATCTAAAAATGGCATGGAACTTAAGTGTGATGTATCTCTAAGTATTGTGATTTTTTTTTTTTTAAATGTATTTTTCTCTCCCTCCTTGGCTTCCCTTACACTACGAAGTATTAATCTAGCGCAGGGTGACCTAATTTCCTGAATGTTTTGTTGATGGCCCCTTTGACCCCAACAGGCATGCTCCCTCACAAAACCAAAAGAGGACAGGCTGCATTGGAAAGGTTGAAGGTGTTCGATGGTGTCCCCCCTCCTTATGACAAGGTGACTGATGTTTCAATAATTCAGCATAACTCTATGATTGTGTGCTGTCAGTGATGCTACTTTTTTATACATACATTGTTTGAGTTTTGACTTTGAGAATACCCCTGAATCTGAGACGCAATTGTCCTCCCCTCTAATGGACTTGCAGTTGTTTGGAGCTGACGTTTATTTTGTTCCACAGAGGAAGCGCATGGTCGTACCTGCCGCCCTGAAGATTGTGCGTCTGAAGCCCACTCGCAAGGTATGCCTAAAATCAGTTTGGCAAATAACGTCACTGACTTTATCAAAGCTACATTGACTAGTAGGTAGCTGTATTTCAAAAGTTGCAGGTTGTGCTAATGTTTAGCCACGTCGTTCTCGCGAGTCAGACATTGGCTGACATGTTTTTAGCCAGATACCAGTCTTTGCTTATTGTCAGTGATGTTTACCACAGTAAGTATTCGAGTTTGACGACCATGAGAGTACTTTACATGCACTACCATCTGAGACAAAAAGCAACATCCAAATAATTATTTGAATCCCAAGTAATGGCAACTGTTCTTTTATGATCTGATATTGGATTGTTAGCCTAATGATTTGATTTGTAATGCTTTTTCATTAGTAATTTTTCCTGTCCTTTGTGTGAACTTGCCTTCCCTAGTTTGCCCTCCTTGGACGTCTGGCCCATGAGGTTGGCTGGAAGTACCAGGCTATCACAGCCACTTTGGAAGAGAAGAGGAAAGAGAAGGCCAAGATCCGGTACACCAAGAAAAAGACAGAGATCAAGCTGTCAAAGCTGGCAGAGAAGAACGTGGAGAGCAAGATTTCAAAGTACACTGCTGTCCTTAAACAATACGGTGTCCTTGTCTGAGCTTGTTCATGGTTGCCTATAAAGATAGATAAATGTTTATAGAATGTTTGACTCGCTTGATTTCTTGGCATGTTTGAGGTACATGGCGTTGTGAAGGAAAGTAATGAGCAATGCATCATGACATGTAGTTCTACAACTAGAGATGAAGTGTTAAGTTTGAACACAACAGAAGCATTTGGAGCAACATCCAGATTGTACATTTTTCAAGAAGACTGACTAATTTTGTGTATGACATTTAGCGCAACAATCGATTGTTAATCTTTCTATGGCGTCAATTCTATTCAACACGATGGCCCTGTGTGGTGCTGTCGGAAACCCCGTGTATCAAATACGTGCGCGCGGTTGGGAGCGGAGGCCGCGTAAATTGCCCTAGCTGTCAATTCGCCAGTGTGCAAATCAAAACAAACAAGAACCCCACTTAGGAACACTTTCCATTTGGTATATTGTGACAATTTGAACTTTCCCTTATATTAGGCTTTGTGGATCGGTAAGTGCTTCCTGTTTTTCTAGTGTTGTGGAAAGGATTGGCCAAATGGTCTGAAATTGCGATACTGAAGCAACTAACGCTTGCTAGCAACACTATAGCTGTACTACTAGCTAGCTAGACAGCTATAGGCCCGTTGGATAGGAGGTAAACAATAATGGGGTAAAACGCAATCAGGTAGCATATTAGTCGTGCATTTTTTAAATATTTTATAAATCTTCTCTGATAGCAAAGGACCGGTATTTTAAGATGATTGTCAATTCAATTCTCAGGTGCTTCGGTCGCCTTAAGTTGTATACAGTACGAACCAAAACATGACTCGAGACAAACCCGCGTCCCACTCCCAGATATAACATAGACATGCGTCGGGCAGTCCAGCGAGTAATAGCCATGTCGCTCACATGCTAAATATATTGCGAACGACTAGGAGCTAGCTACTTCCCTAACTTTTAAACTAACTGGGACGTTACTGTAATAGCATTTCATACATTAAAATGCGTTTCAGTATAGCTCGTGAAAAAGTAGCCCAACCTGGACTCGGGTAGACTAAAAGTAAATACGGGACGCTCCAATTGTTACGTTTCGTGTGATATGTTAATTTGTGGAGGTCCCATAATCCATTTCGCATGTTACGAATTACGATTCCTATGATGCTTTTGTGTATAGTGTATGTGGACACCCCTTCAAAGGACTGGATTCGGCTATTTCAGCCACACCCGTTGCTGACAGGTGTATAAAATCGAGCACACAGCCATGCAATCGCCGTAGGAAAACACTGACATAATGTTCTTACTGAAGAACTCAATGACTTTCAAAGTGGTACTTTCCAACAAGTCAGTTCGTCAAATTTCTGCCCTGGTAAACTGGAAGTTCTGTTATTGTGAAGTGGAAACTTCATGGTTCAGGCTAGGCCCCGTATTTCCAGTGAAAGGACATTCTAGACGATTCTGTGCTTCCAACTTTGTGGCAACAGTTTAAGGTCCTTTGCTGTTTCAGCATGACAGTGTACAAAGCGAGGTCCATACTGAAATGGTTTGTCGATCGGTGTGGAAGAACTTGACTGGCCTGCACAGAGCCATGACCTCAACCCCATCGAACGCCTTTGGGATGAATTGCAACGCTGACTGCGAGTTAGGCTTAAACGCCCAACACCAGTGCTCGATCTCACTAATGCTGTTGTGGCTGAATGGAAGCAAGAACTGTTCCAACATCTAGTGGAAAGCCTTCCCAGAAGAGTGGAGGCTGTTATAGCAGCAAAGGGGGGATAAACTCCATATTAATACCCATGAGATGTTCGACGAGCAGGTGTCCACATACCTTTGGTCATGCTATAAAAAATGTTGTTGTTGTGGCTAACATTAGCTAGGTGGGTAATGTTAAAGGGGTACTTAGGGATTTTGGCAATACTGCCCTTTATCTACTTTCCCAGAGTCAGATTAATTTGTGGATACCATTTCTATGTCTGCGTGCAATTTGAAGGAAGTTGCTAACTAGATACTCCAAGACATTTAGTCATTGCGCTAACGCTAGTTAGCATTGGCTCACAAAACTACCCCTAACTTCCTGCATATTGGACACACAATCTTTCCATTCAGGTTTATTAAAAAAAGCAATAATAGCTGTGACAGAAACAGGAAGTTCCGGTGTAATTTTATAAACGCGAACAGAAAATTTGTTCGTTCGACATGGTGGTGGGATCTTTTTTTGTCAGAAAAAATAATTATGCTGGAAACGCCTTTATGTGCAAATATTGATATAATAACCATCATATCAAAGTGAATTTGGAGTCACGCGATGATGTGTGGTGTAGTCATTCCACTACGACTCTGGAAACCATGTAGTATATTTGGCTTCAGATGAAATAAGTTATGAGCTTCACACGGTGGTGAAAGTGCACGGTAATGAGGTTGATGCTGCTTTCCAATAAATATTTAGGGTCTTATTCTGGTAACATGATGATCGATGTTTGACAAATAAAAATATTCTCGCTCTTATCCATAACAATCTCATTACGTAGACTAGACAACCCGCACAGTCTACTCGCACTGTAACTGCAAGCTGTTGGCTAGAGCGCAGGTGCCAAGACCAGAGTTGGCACATTTGCTATTTAACGCAAGTTTTTGAGACAACTATCTGTAGAGTTAACAATGCAATGGAAACACATTTAACTTTAGATTTTTATTCGATGCATGAAAACTTAAGCTAAAAAGTATATTTTGTGTGCACTACTTCATCACGTGCTGATTTTTATCCACAACAAGTCCATTTGGTGGAGACGTGCATTTTTTAAAATGCATATTTTATAATATTCACATGAAAATCTGTCATCAATTGAATGGAAAGCTAGCAACTGGCACTTAACTCCTGCTTTGTTTGCAGTGTAGATAGCTAATTTACCAAGTTCAACTTCCTATTTTTCCCATTTCAAATATGCATCCACAGAATTTCTGTCGACTTAGGTCTGATCATTCTTTCTCTGCTGGAGGTTTATTGGGCTATTGTACGACAGTAACATTAGCTAGGTCAGGTGGCAATGGCAAATAATTGTTAGTGAGGCCTACTTTATTTCAGAACAGTTGCATTTGACCCTTTATCTAACATGTTCATATCCATAATTGGGCAGAAAATACTATTAGACTGTTTGTAGAGTAGCTAGTATAGTATTATGTCTTGCATATTGTTTGTGAATTAATGTGCAGCATGTATACTCCTTCATGTGGTTTCTAGTCACAGCCATGATGCACTGATCTCTTGATTCCCATCATTTGGCCCTTAGGAGAATGGCAGCTAAGGTGAATGGCACTTCAGCTCTGGTTAAAGAGGATGAGGAGCCCATGGACATAACTGTAACACACACAGAGTTCTACCAGACCCTTATAGACGCAGGCCTTCCACAGAAAGTGGCAGAGAGCCTGGATAAGATATTTCAGACTGGTAAGTGCAAGGGGGGTTGTTCACAGTACTACTTGATGGCATTTCAAAGACCTCATAATGTATATTTCTGCAAGCTCAAGAACACTGTATCAACCAAAGGATTCCACCTTGGTCAGTGGTCATATGATTTAAGTCACTTTGAGTAAAGGGGTCAGCATGTGCATAGCTGTGGAATGGTGACATGCAGAGCCCTCTTCGCTGAGCGTCATCATGTTTCAGTGGCTCTCACGAGGAATATATGACTCTTATCAAATGTGACCCTCTAAGTAGAATTTCTCTCTGTCTGTGTGTATAATAATACATTATTAGGTGGGTTTTTACATTTGTCCTATTTCACACATGTACAAGTGTGTGTTGTATGTGTGGGTTAGGCTTTTGTTTTTTGCATATCCCACACCCTGAGACACCTGGCTGTGACCTCACTCTCCAAAGGTATCAGCCATTATTAATGGAGACTCTGGAGCAATTAGGGTGCTTTGCTCAAGGGCACATCGGCAGTTTTTTCACCATCTCGGTGATTCGAACCAATGACCTATCGGTTCCTGGCCCAGCACTAGGCTACCTGCCACCCAGTGTGTGTGTGTTGTCTGTGCATTCCAGGACTGGTGGCTTACACTGACCTGGATGAGAGAGCCATTGACGCCCTCAGGGAGTTCAATGAGGAGGGAGCCCTGTCAGTGTTACTGCAGTTCAAGGAGAGTGACCTGTCACATGTGCAGGTGAGCGGTCTTGTCCACACTGTCCCTCAAAAGTAGTTACACAAAGAAGCTAAAAAAAAATAATTGTGATTTACACTTAAAATCTATTGGTGCTCTCTCTCTCAGAACAAAAGTGCGTTTCTCTGTGGCGTGATGAAGACATACAGACAGCGAGAAAAGCAAGGAAGTAAAGTTCAAGAATCCACAAAGGGACCTGATGAGACTAAGATAAAGGTGGACAAATTGTTTATTTTAACACTGTTTTAACAGTGATGGAAATATGTCATGTGGGTCTCTGAATGAATGTATGTGTTGTTGATGCTGTCTAGGCTCTTCTGGAAAGAACAGGTTACACTTTGGATGTCACCACAGGACAGAGGAAGTATGGGGGGCCTCCACCTGACGAGGTGTACTCAAGGGCCCAGCCTGGTATCGGAACAGAGGCAAGAAGCACAACCTTTACTGGTTGTGAAAGACATAGCCATCTCATGTATTGGCTGTTAGGGAGATGCCCTCTCAATTATTGGCTGTTGTAAAAAAAAATCTTTGTAACCTAATGGAAATGAATGCCGGTGAAAGACTGTTAAACATCTAATATGCCTTTTCACAAACAAACCTCTTAGATTTCTAGGGAGCATCATCTTATCCAAGTCACATACAATCAAAGTTACACAGTATGTCTATAATTTGACATTTTTATCTTATCAATGCAGGTATTTGTCGGCAAGATCCCCAGGGACCTGTATGAGGATGAGCTGGTCCCTCTGTTTGAGAAAGCCGGGCCCATTTGGGACCTGCGTCTGATGATGGACCCCCTTCTCTCGGGTCAGAACAGAGGATATGCCTTCATCACCTTCTGCAATAAAGATGCTGCCCTAGAGGCCGTCAAGCTTGTAAGATTTCCCCTTTTAAATCACCAGACATAAAAAGCATGACTTGGCAATTAACAGTATTTGCTTTGCTATCCTTGCACCTTGTACACAGGTGGATCACTTTGTCTCTTCATACCAGAGTTATCTGGGAAGTGTAAATGTGCATGACTTACCTGTGTGGGGCTACATTTTGCTACATTTTGAGAACACTTTTTGTTGATCTTTTTGTTTTAGTGTGATAATTATGAAATCCGGTCAGGTAAATACCTGGGTGTCTGCATCTCTGTCGCAAACAATCGTCTGTTTGTTGGGTCAATTCCAAAGAACAAGACAAGAGAAAGCATATTGGAAGATTTCAGCAAAGTCACAGGTTAGAGAAAGATTAGTACCATTTTTCTATCTTTTTTGTTCCCCTTAAATCTAAATAATGATTTATATTTGGAATATCGGCTGACAAGTCAAAGGAAATTGCCTTCAGCAAGTAATCACACCCCATTACTTTTTCCACATTTTGTTGTCTTGCAGCTGAATTTAAAATGGATTAAATTGAGATTTTAGTCACTGGCCTACACACATTACCCCATAATGTCAACATTTTTACACATTAATGAAAAGCTGAAATGGCTTGAGTCAATAAGTATTGTACGGCAAGCCTAAATAAGTTCAGGAGAAAAATATGTACTTAACAAGTCACATAATTTGCATGGACTCACTCTATGTGCAGTAATAGTGTTTAACATGATTTTTGAATGACTTCCTCATCTCTGTACCCCACACATACAATTGTCTGTAAGGTCCCTCAGTCAATCAGGGAATTTCATACAAAGATTCAACGACAAAGACCAGGGAGGTTTTCCAATGCCTCGCCAAGAAGGGATCCTTTTGGTAGATGGGTAAAAATTCAAAAGCAGACATTGAATATCCCTTTGAGCATGGTGAAGTTATTCATTACACTTTGGATGGTGTATCAATACACCCAGTCACTACAACGATACAGGCGTCCTCCCTAACTCAGTTGCTGAAGAGTAAGGAAACCACTCAGGGATTTCACCATGAGGCCAATGGTGACTTTAAAACAGTTGCAGAGTTTAATGGCTGTGATAGACAACTGATGGTTCAACAACATTGTAGTTACTCCACAATCCTAACCTAATTGGCAGAGTGAAAAGGAAGCCTGTACAGAATACAAATATTCCAAAACATGCATCCTGTTTGCAACAAGGCACTAAAGTAATACTGAAAAAAGTGGTATGTTTGCAGCAAATCCAACACATTACTGAGTACCACTCTCCACATTTTCAAGCATAATGGTGGCTGCATCATGTAATGGGTATACTATACTTGTAATCGGTTTCAGGATAAAAACAAAACAGAATGGATCTAGGCACAGGCAAAATCCTAGAGGAAAACCTGGTTCAATCTACTTTCCACCAGACACTGGGAGATTAATTCACCTTTCAGCAGGACAATAACCTAAAACATCAAATCTACACTGGACTTGCTTACCAAGACAGTGAAGGTTCCTGAGTGGCCGAGTTACAACCAATTTGACAGAGCTTAAAGAATTTTAAAATAATAATGTGCAAGTATTGCACAATCCAGGTGTGCAAAGCTCTTAGAGACTTACCCGGAAAAACTCACAGCTGTAATCGTTGCCAAAGGTGCTTCTATAAAGTATTGACTAAGGGGTGTGAATACTTATGTAAATGAGATATTTCTATTATTTAATTTTCAATACATTTTCATTATGGGGTATTGTGTGTAGATGGATGAGAAAAAAAAAAATGTAATCAATTTTGAATTCAGGCTGTAACAAGAAAATGTGAAGTAAGTCAAGTGGTATGAATACTTGACTGTATGGAGATGGAGATTTTCAACAAGTTATTAAGCTATCTGAGAAGATCAGTGATTCGGTCCTACATATTTTCTTCATGCTTTAATACCTGGGTACCCCACCTGGACATGAAGACCTGCCATTCTTTCTCTGTCTTTTATATTGGAATAATACACAATTATAATTAAGTGGGTGCTTACCCTTGATCAATTAGGGTTAAGTGCCTTGCTCAAGGGCACATTGACATATACTTTATTTAGCTTGGGGATTTGATCCAGCAACCTTTTGGTTACTGTTTCAACGCTCTTAATTAACTGCTAGGCTATCTGCCGCCGTACTGTACCGTTTGGTACAGCGCCGTGTGTTCTGATATTCATCCTAGATGATTTCATTAATCATGAAACTTACCGGAGACACTTGACAACCACCCAGTGATGACATATCCTAGTCAATCATATTATACAATCAGTGTGAAGGAAGCTTTTCGAGGAATTTTTTGACCGTGCACTTCTGTTTGCTTCCACCAGAGGGCCTCATGGAGGTGATACTCTACCACCAGCCAGATGACAAAAAGAAAAATCGTGGCTTCTGTTTCTTGGAATACGAGGACCACAAGTCTGCAGCCCAGGCCCGTCGCCGCCTCATGAGCGGCAAGGTGAAGGTGTGGGGGAACCCTGTTACTGTTGAGTGGGCAGACCCAGTAGACGAACCGGATCCAGAGATTATGGCAAAGGTGAGATCTTAAAGACCTGCACCTCTGGGGTCTAGTGTCTGAACACAGCAAAGCGATGATAAATCACAGATACTAGCGTGTAGAGAAAATATGCAGATATCTTTCATTTAGAAATAAAATGGTCATCCTATGTCAGAGAACCACTTCTAAAGGCTCTCTTTTGGTCTTGCACCAGGTAAAAGTGCTGTTTGTGAGGAACCTGGCCACACCAGTCACAGAGGAACTCCTGGAGAAAACCTTCTCCCAGTTTGGGAAGTTGGAACGGGTCAAGAAACTGAAAGATTATGCCTTTGTGCACTTTGAGGACAGAGATGCTGCCGTGAAGGTGAGTACAGGCGTCTTCTACGCCTCCTTTGAGTATGCATGCTGTGTGTTTGCCTTGTGCTTATAGAGAATCTCTGGGAAATTAACTTGGGGAAACCCACCACTGTTTAGGCAATGCAAGAAATGAACTGCAAAGAATTGGAAGGTGAGGAGATAGAGATTGTTCTGGCAAAGCCTCCGGACAAGAAGAGGAAAGAGCGGCAGGCCCAGAGACAGCCAACCAGGACAACAGGGTGAGTAGTGTTCGACCACACCTAGCAACACCCAGTCTGCTTGGAGTGGCTGGTGTAACCGTCTTATGAACTGTTTTTGTGTTCTACAGTGCCTTCAGAAAGTATTCACACTTATTACACATTTTGTTGTGTTACAGCCTGAATTCACAATGGATAAAAAAAAAAACAATTCCTCACCCATCTACACATAATACCCCATAATGGCAGAGTGAAAACCTGTTTTTATTGAAAATGAAATACAGAAATACCCCTGAGTCAATACTTTGTAAAAGCACCTTTGGCAGAGATTACAGCTGTGAGTCTTTCTTTCTGGGTAAGTCCCTAAAGCTCTGTTCACACTGCAGGCCTTAATGCTCAAATCAGTTTTGTTTTTCAAATCCGTTTCGGATTACTGACTGTCCAAACAGCAAATGACCAAATCGGATTTGTGCGTGTTCAGTCATTTGCTGACAAGGCTACGCTAGATTTCGTAGTAATGACGGGTGTGTGTGCAGTGGTGTAGGCTTATTGGTGGTGGTGCTTGTGCTTCCTATCACTCACAAGTTATGTAGCAAGCTAAGGTGACAACAATGCCTTCCATGAATGTTTCCCAGTTGCTTTGAATGTTCAAAATCATAGGGTAAGAACACTTTTAAAGCCTCAAAGGATAACATGATCCAAGCAAGTCTTTTTGGCTAGCCACAGTATTCAACTAGATAGCTAGATAGCTGTTTAGCTTTCTAGCGCATGCACAAATTTGTTTGTAAACAATTAACAAGCTAGTTAGCTACCTCATGTTCATAGCAAACTGTCAACAGAGTAGCTAGCAAGCAAAAATATATGCCAAATAACAGTCTAAAAGCCACTTGGGGGCAAATAAATCAGATTTGACCGTTCAGACACAAGTCACATGGGCTGGAATCAGATTTGTATCTGACTTCAAACCATTTATGAAACTGTAACTCAGCCACTATGACACACCCATAACATAATGCATCCACCACTATGCTTGAAAGTATGGAGATTGGTACTCCGTAATGTATTGTATTAGGTTTGACCCAATCATAATGCTTTGCATTGAGGACAAAAAGTGAATTGACCCATTTTGTGCAGTATTACTTTAGTGCCTTGTTGCAAACAGGATGCATATTTTGGAATATTTGTATTCTGTACAAGCTTCCTTCTTTCCGCTCTGTCAATTAGGTTAGTATTGTGGAGTAACTACAATGTTGTTGATCCATCCTTAGTTTTCTCCTATCACAGCCATTAAACTCTGCAACTGTTGTAAAGTCACCACTGGCCTCATTGTGAAATCCCTGAGTGGTTTCCTTACTCTTCAGCAACTGAGTTAGGGAGGACGCCTGTATCTTTGTGGTGTCTGGGTGTATTGATACACCATTCAAATTGTAATGAATAACTTCACCATGCTCAAAGAGATATTCAATGTCTGCTTTTGATTTTTTACCCATCTACCAATAGGATCCCTTCTTTGCGAGGCATTGGAAAACCTCCCTGGGCTTTGTGGTTGAATCTTTGTATGAAATTAACTGATTGACTGAGGGACCTTTCAGATAATTGTATGTGTGGGGTACAGAGATGAGGAAGTCATTCAAAACTCATGTTAAACACTATTATTGCACACAGTGTGAGTCCATTCCATGCAACTTATTATGTGACTTGTGAAGCAACATTTTACTCCTTAACTTTTTTAGGCTTACAATAACAAAGGGGTTGAACACTTATTGACTCAAGACATTTCATTATTTATTCATTTTTAATAATTCCACTTTGACATTATGGGGTATTGTGTGTAGAGCAGTGGCAAAAAATCTCAAATTAATCGATTTTAAATTCATGCTGTAACATCAAAATGTGGACAAAGTCAAGGGGTATGAATATTTTCTGAAGTATTCAAACTTGAGTGTACGAAACATTAGGAACACCATGTCTTTCCATGACATAGACTGACCAGGTAACTCTATGTGAAAGCTATGATCCCTTATTGATGTCACCTGTTAAATCAACAGTGTAGACGAATGGGAGGAGACAAGTTAAAGAAGGATTTTTAAGCCTTGAGACAGTTGAGACATGGATTGTGTATGTGTGCCATTTCAGAGGGTGAATGGGCAAGGCAAAATATTTAAGAGACTTTGAACGGGGTATGGTAGTAGGTGCGATGCGTACCGGTTTGAGTATGTCAAGAACTGCAATGCTGCTAGGGTTTTCACGCGCAACAGTTTCCCGTGTGTATCAAGAATGGTCGACCACCCAAGCCAACTTGACACAACTGTGGGAAGCATTGGAGTCAACATGGGCCAGCATCCCTGTGAAATGCTTTCAACACCTTGTAGAGTCCATGCCCTGACGAATTGAGGCTGTTCTGAGGGGAAAAGGGGGTGCAACTCTATATTAGGAAAGTTTTCCTAATGTTCCTGTCTGCACAAAAAAAACCTGTCATGTTGCCTCTCTTGCTTTGTTGTCACAGGTATGATGATTACTACTACTACTATCCTGCTCTACGCATGCCACCTCCCATGCGAGGCAGGGGGAGAGGCGGGAGAGGTGGATATTCATACCCACCGGACTACTACGGTTATGAGGACTACTATGATGATTACTACAGTGGTGGTTACGACTACCATGACTACAGAGGTGGCTACGACGACCCTTACTACGGTGGTTACGATGATGTCTACGCTCCGAGAGGAAGGGGCAGGGTGAATCGAGGTGCCCCCCCCCCTTCCAGAGGCCGAGGACCACCAGCCCCTCGTGGCAGAGGTGGCTACGTCCAAAGGGGGGCTCCTATGGGCGTACCGAGGGGGAGCCGTGGGGGCCGGGGAGGCCCGGCCCAGCTGCAGAGGGGCCGCGGCATCAGAGGGGCCAGGGGGAACCGCGGGGGCAACGTGGGCGGGAAGAGGAAGGCTGACGGTTACAACCAACCGGACTCCAAGCGCCGGCAGACCAACAACCAGAACTGGGGCTCCCAACCCATTGCCCAGCAACCCCTGCAACAAGGTGGCGACTATTCTGGTAACTATGGTTACGATAATGACAACCAGGAGTTTTACCAAGATTCTTATGGGCAACAATGGAAGTAGATAAAAAAATGAACTTTTGATTGCCTGTATGTTAGAGCTGGGCGATATGGACAAAAATCCATATCACGATAAATTGACCGAATTATCACGATAACTAAATTGAACGATATGTTTAACTTTAAAGGTTCAATGCAGCCGTTTTTATCTCAATATCAAATCATTTCTGGGTAACAATTAAGTACTATACTGTGATTGTTTTCAATTAAAATGGTCAAAAAGAAACAAAAATAGCTTCTTAACAAAGCAATTTTCAAGCAAGAATTTTGCTAGGACTGTACGGGAGTGACTGTTATTGGCAGAGAGATTTAAAACTTTTTATTGGTCTATTAACCAATTTACAGGCAGGCCAAAACGTTTTACTTTTCAAACAGCTCTTACACTAAAATGGCATTATCATAATTTTCCCTGTATTATTCCAACTTCATAGTATGGAAATATTTGTGAAACACAGCCAAATCACGTTTATAGACTGCACTGGGCCTTTAATGTGCACCACATATGTTTTGATATTACCCTTAAAACTGCTACTACTACTTTGAATGTTATACCTATCAATTTTCCCGTTAACAGTAACCCATATTAGCAAACTTATTTAATTTTAAACTATATAGGTTATATGTCGTAATCAACGATAGCAGCAAAATGTCCACGATAAGTGGACGGTGTCGATAATTTTCAGTTTATCGTCCCAGCTCTACTGTGTGTATATATCAACCTTCACATTCTAAGGAAATAGAAACAAAAAATGCATGCGTAAATTGGCTTAACATGACCCTTTTTGAAATATAGATTGGTTTCACTACAGTACCAATATGGCGCAAAAGAGTACATAACCTTGCTTAATTTGTTCTAATCCATTTTTGCTTTTCTTGTGGCTACTTGGGACATTTTGGGCTTAAAAAGCAAGATTTTATTATTTTTAAAAGTAAATTATAATTTGTATATTTTTTTAAGCTGGCCTTTATTGGAAAAAGTGGACAATCATTTAAAAAAAAAAATTAAAAAAATTTGAGAAAGCATTTGCAATCATGAGAACCATTCAGTGACTGGCCACCAACCCCTTCCCAGACCCCCCCTCCTTATTGGACATTTTCCTCCCAGATTTCTGATAGGTAGACATAGGACATTGCTTGTACAAGGCTTTAAAGTGAGAGCTGTTGCAGAGGTGGGTAAAAAAGGAAAATTTCACTTTTTCATGTACCGTAACAGTTGCGTTAAAGTTGTATGTTTAGCATTTGTAGAAGTAGACAAACTGTTTTTCTAAATGTGTTACTACAACTTCAACTATTTTCTCTCAAATTTCCCCTTTTAGATAATGGGTCTGGCAAAACCTTAATCGCCAAGACAATTTGTTCTTTGTTGTGTTTGTATTTATAAAAATGTTATTGTTACCTTTCAATAAAACTCAACCATACTTCAATGAATTATCAGCTATTTCAAATTCAGTCGTGGAATATTTTGATCAGACCAATTTTTATCTCCATGTTTGGCCTTGAATGTGAGATTTTTTTTAATGAAAGACACAAAACAACTACTTCTATTGAGATCAAGTAGTTATTTCACTGATGTTTTACTATTCTGTTTTGGGCATCTTTACACCAAAAAGTGTAAGTTGAGTGACCAACGCATTTACACCAAACACCTGGCAGTTCACGCTAATGTGCTCTTTCCTGGTCCCTCCATTACCTGGCAATATAAATAGTACAGCATCTTTTTCTTACATTTTTTTATATTTTTAATTTAGTTACTCTCCCATTTTATTACAACTTAAGTTTTATTTTGTGTTTTGTTTGTTTAAGTTTCTCCTTTTATTCCGAATTACCCCAGGTGAAGACGCGAGAACGGCAGCGGTTGAGTGAGTGTGGAACACATCTATTCTCTGCTGTGTTCTTCCCCAAAGAAGGGTGAGCCTGGTTTACCTCTTCACTGCTAAACTGGCGCTACCCCTCTGCTGAGGGGCCTCAGCCCACATCACTTGTTTTGCTCAGTAAAATAATACACCAGTTTGATTACATCAGCTAGTGTCTGATTTTAATTTATGTTAAAAATGACTACATTAATTTTCTAGTAAAACAAATTCTTGTAACATGAATAGGAGTTTCTGCTTAATACTTAGACTCATACGTGTGAACAAAGATAATGCCATGGTGTGTTTACTGAGTAAAACATGGAGAATAGCACTTTCCTCTTATAAGGACTTCAGTCACAAAGCTTCCCAAAACTAGCACTGCCTTAAACAGATATTAGACGACCTTGCCAGAGACCAAAGATGGGTACAGATGATGCATATTATACTAGGTGTCACCTGTTGTTCAAAGTCAAAAGTTCACTGCCATCCTGAATAACAATTATAAGAGGGCAGACGAAAAAGACTAGCCTGCACTCAGGACAATCCTGTTTTATAGACCTATCATGGCCACATGTCCCAAATGCTCATGTCTAAATTTGGAAAACCAGTGATCCTCTGAAGATTGTGATAAATGTTTTTCTGCTCACCATTTTGAATCTTGAGGACTAATGCAATTGGAATATTATGTCTGCTGAACATCTCATGGAAGGACCACACGATTGGCTAATCTGTTTGTACAGACTGATTGGATCCTGTTGCCTCATAATGGATCTTTGGAAGTACAGATGGACTTCATGATCACTGATCATTGTCTCTACTCTGGCACCCTATCTAGGGTGTATTCAGAGATACATCAATTTCAAATTTGCCAAACCTAATTTGTTCAAGGGCACAGAAATTCTATGCCTTGGAGTTGAACCAACAACCCCTTCAGTCATTTGTTTATACCCTCAGACATTTCTTTGCTGATCAGATATGTCTTCTGACAGACTATTAGATGGACAGAATATAGCCGTTAGCTTGCTACTATTGTATTATAGGAAAAATACATTTTGTTTACAATAGGACTGCTTGTCAAGTGTTTATCATTTTACTGGAGGTTAGTGATATTTGATGTGTTAGTATTTTTGATACAATGGCATCTGGTGTGAGTTTTTTTCTCTTAGTACAGTTGATGGTCGACTTTTACTAGAGAGACATATGATAATACAATATATTTTTTTCATTATTAATTTGCTTTGTACGAAAAGGAAATGTTTTATACAGTGCGGTCCTAAATATTGACACCCTTGATAAAGATGAGCAAAAATTACTATAAAATAATTCAAATACTACAATGAATGCAAAAAAATTGGGAAAGTATATATATATTTTTATACGAATACAATCATCCATACAGAATCCTTCTAGATCTTTGGTATCCTTCATCATGGAAATAATATATTTTCCCACATTTTTTGAGTATAGTATTATACATTTTATACAGTATTTTTTTGCTCATCTTTATCAAGACACTAATTTGCTTGAAATCAATTGAAAAAGGTTGGTTAACAACATATACAGAAAATGTGTTTTATACTCAGTTTGCAATGACATTTTGCAATTAGAACCAAATCACCACTGAACCAGAAGCTAAATACAATTGATTATTACCATGCTACAAATGATTCAACAACCAAACAGTGCCAAAGCACTACACCCAAAGCACTACACCCAACAACAAATTCACGACCAAAACGGTTTTGAATCTCTAACCTGTGGTTAAAAAAAAACAGGAAAGGAATCAACAAAAGAATCTGATTAATTTCAGATGACTTCCAGAAAGAGTGATGTAAGTACTTCCGTATCATATTTTAACTCCTTGCTTTTGTCACCTGGCTTATCTATCAGGGTGCGTGTCAGAGGTGGCCCCGACCCAGTCTTGTCACGATGTGGACTTGCTAGGTGGGGCTCGCAGTCAGAGGAAGCTGTGAGGACTATGGGGGTAAGTTTAGGACGTTTTCTTCCTAAACCGTTCTCTTTCACTGTTTTTCTTACTCTTCCCATTATTCAGGTTTCACCAAATTCCTGTGGGGATTAAGATCCTGAAAGCAGAAGTCAGTTTCTGGGTGAGGTAAGAGAGAAAAGTATCCCTTAATTAACCCTTTACACATATACGGGTTGAAAATGGCAGGTTTGGGCACTGATAAGCGCTTAAATTGGAACGCAGTAGCTGTACAGTAATGTGCTATACATGACGTCAGAGCTCAGGCTCTGCGCTTCACAGCGCTGTGTGGGTTTTGACTGACAGCCGTTCTGAACTTGAGCACTGCGTGTGACAAGAAGTTGCCCCCATCCCTCCCGCTGATTGGGCAACTTTTGTCATTTTTTTGTTGTCTGAGTGAGGGAAATGCTGTAAATTAAGAGGACTCAACAATGTATTTTGAAAGATGAGACATTGAGGATTATAATAAATACTGCTTTGATGTCATACAAGCAAGCCAAATACCTGTGAGTCCAAATGTGCACTTCCATATCATAAAACTCATGTCATATACAGTGTCAACAAGATGACATGGTGTCATACTCTGGGTTGTTCTGAACAGATGGAGCCTATGTTTGTCTATTGTGAAGAAAATCCCACCTGAATGCACCTCATGACTCCTTTCTATGTGCACCAAAATTACAATCTGTTTCTCTGAATTGCTTTGTGGAAGCCCAACACTGTAAGATCATATTTTATAACTTAGCTAGTCCTGTTGGCAATAAAACAAGCATTTAACAAGCCCACCTGACCTGGATTGCAATTTATAATGGGCTGTTTTTGGATTGCGTAAACAACAACAGTAATTGTGTGGTGGCGGGGCTGCACGGTTGTCTTCCAAACGAAACAACTACAAGTGTGCTTGGCCTAGTTCCTCAACAGCACAGCTAGGAGAGCTAAAAAAAAACTGAACACCAGTTAGTCCTCTCATTCAAACCCTTATGTTGCACCTAACCCACATTTTCCAGGAATATTCTTATGTTAGTAATGCATCCAGACTATTTAAGATTTCGTTATCAACAAATGCAGCAAAAGTACAGCAAATGTCAAATGAACGTTATAAGGCCCAAGTTGAGGACAAAACTGTTCACCTGACACAAGACTGAATCCAAACATTACACTGTTTAATTTACAGTGCATTCGGAAAGTATTCAGACCCCTTGCCTTTTTCCACATTTTGTTACATTACAGCCTTATTCTTAAATGTATTAAATCGTTTTTCCCCCTCATCAATTTACACACAATACCTCATAATGACAAAGCAAAAACAGGTTTTTAGAATTGTTTGCTATTTTTTTATATTTTTTTTACTGAAATCACATTTACATAAGTATTCAGACCCTTTACTACAGTACTTTGTTGAAGCATCTTTGGCAGCGATTACCGCCTCGTCTTCTTGGGTATGACGCTACAAGCTTGGCACACCTGTATTTGGGGAAGTTTCTTCGATTCCTCTCTGCAGATTCTTTCAAGCTCTATCAGGTTGGATGGGGAAAAATTATGTATTCACCTTATTTGTTGGATATGTAAAAGTGATTTACTTAACAAACAGTAAGATATTTCTGTCTTGCTAATTCTGTGTTTTATGGTTTCCACTCTAGCACCCTGCAGCTAGTCTGGGTGTTGAGGACATGGGTTTTACTAGAGATAGCTTGAAACTGACAATTGATTGATGTTGGTGATAAAAACCTAAAAGATAGCATTCTATAGACAAGATGTGGTGTATGTGACCCGAGATAGTGATAGCCAAGAAGAGTTTAGAACAATGCCTCATTGTCTCATCTTCCTTGCATCTGGGAAACTATGCCGGGTTGGGGGTAAAACACCATCCTGTGTAGATAACCAAGGTGGCTTATGGGAGATGGAACCATTGTGACGAAGCATTTGTAGGTCCTATATGATATCAGTTTTTTTTTCCATTTTCAGTTAGGCTCTCAGCCTAGCTGTCAGAACAAGACTGTTGGGCTGACGGTTTCATTGTTGCAATAATTAATCGATATTAATAAAGATGATTGTTTGAAGAAATGACCAAGTCTCTCTCAGTATTGAATTTCCATGACACGCTGCACAGCTATTTTCAGGTCTCCAGAGATGTTCAAGTCCGGGTTCTGGCTGGGCGACTCAAGGACATTCAGAGACTTGTCCTGTTGGAAGGTGTACCTTTGCCCCAGTCTTGAGGTCCTTAGCGCTCTGGAGCAGGTTTTCATCAAGGATCTCTCTGTACTTTGCTCCGTTCATCTTTCCCTTGATCCTGACTAGTTTCCCAGTCCCTGCCTCTGAAAAACATCCCTACAGCATGATGCTGCCACCACCATGCTTCACCGTAGGGATGGTGCCAGGTTTCCTCCAGATGTGATGCTTGGCATTCAGGCCAAAGAGTTCAATCTTGGTTTCATCAGACCAGAGAATCTTGTTTCTAATGGTCTGAGAGTCCTTTATGTGCCTTTTGGCAAACTCCAAGTGGGCTGTCATGTGCATTTTACTGAGGAGTGCTGCAGAGATGGTTGTCGCTGAGTTTGGACGGGCGGCATCTCAAGGATGATCAATAGAAACAGGATGCACCTGAGCTCAATTTCAAGTCTCAGCAAAGGTCTGAATACTTATTTTTTTTATAAATTTGCTAACATTTATAAAAACCTGTTTTCGCTTTCTCATTATGGGGTATTGTGTGTAGATTGATGAGAAAAAAACATTAATTTAATCAATTTTAGAATAAGGCTGTAATGTAACAAAATGTGGAAAAAGGGAAGGGGTCTGAATACTTTCCGAATGCACTATAAGTTAAACAGTGTAATGCTTGGATTCAGTCTTGTTTCAGGTGAACTGTTTTGTCCTCAACTTGGGTCTTATAATTTTCCCATAATCGCCAAAATGTTCCCTTTCAATTGTTACAATGCTTACGCATATGCTTTTCATACTTATTCTGTAAGAAACAGTTACATTTAGCCCTGTCCATATTGGCCAATTTCCACAAGTGTAAAGGGTAGATAAGTTCACTTTGGAGTTGGAAGAATGTTTGAGCTACTTGTAGAAAGAATACAGTCACCCTAATTCTGATTTCCCCCCCCCAAAATGTCCCTTATGTTCTTTATCAAAAGCCTTAGTTTACAGAAACCTACACTAAACACCCAACATGCACTGCTTTTATCAAATGTAATGTATCATAAGGATTGGCAAATGGCAAGCAATGCATTTTAGAAGAGAAAATAAGAGCTCTGTCTAAAACAAAAAGACCCCATTATACTCTAAATGTGTTGGGTTTGAGTTTACTCCAACACCCACTGCACATCAGCTACCACATCAGCTACCAGAGTTATTACTTTTTTTTCTCTTTGGGATTAAATTTGTCATTACATGATTTCAATCCAGTGCCCCTTAGGTAATTGAAGATTGATTAATTAACATGACTTCACTTAACCACTTAAAATGGAATTGAGAGAAAAAAAAATCTTAGTTTTGCAATTAGCAAATTCATAGCTCCATTCATATTATATTAGCCATAGGCATTTTCCTTTTTACTGCCGTAAAAGGTTTCGCATTCAAAAGACCATGCTTAGAATTTGTGCATGTAGATCAGATCAGTATGTTGGAGCCATTATCAGTTTTAAATCACTTGTGCTTTAGAAATTATTTCAATTATGGTTTTCATAAATCCAATTGCATTAATAAAAGCTCTTTAAATGTAGATCAGGAATTTAAGTCAGCACTATTGGTGCAGATCCAGAACATGGACCGATCAGACGATTTAAAGCCTGTTCTTGACCACAGAGATTGGTACACATTGTCTCCTGTACAGTGAGTGTATAAAACATTAGAAACACCTTCCTAATATTGCGTAATACCCCCCTTTGCCCTCAGAACAGCCTTCGTCGGGGTGTCGAAAGCGTTCCACAGGGATGCCGGCCCATGTTGACTTCAATGCTTTCCACAGTTGTGTCAAGTTGGCTGGATGTCCTTTGGGTGGTGTACCATTCTTGACACACACGGGAAACTGTTGAGCGTGAAAAACCCAGCAGCATTGCAGTTCTCAACACTAATTGGTGTGCCTGGCACCTACTACCATACACCTTTCAAAGGCACTTAAATATTTTGTCTTGCCCATTCACCCTCTGAATGGTACGCAATCCATGTCTCAATCTTCTCAAGGCTTAAAAATCCTTTAACCCTTCTCCCCTTCATCTACACTGATTGAAGTAGATTTAACAAGTGACATCACTAAGGGATTTTATCTTTCACCTGGATTGACATGGTCACTCTATGTAATGGAAAGAGCAATGTGTTCCTAATGTTTTATACACTCAGTGTATATACAGTACATTCAGAAAGTAATCACAGCCCTTTACTTTTTCCACATTTTGTTGTGTTACAGCCTGAATTTATAATGCCATGTTTAATTAATCTACTTTATTATGTTTGTTCCCCCCCATGCAAAATATAGCCTCATCCAATATTTTTTGCTAGAGTTGCACATACTGTAAGTGTTGAGGTTCGCAAGCGCGATTAAATGAAAAGAGATAGTATTTTTGTAATCGTTTATCTTTCTTCCCATGAATCTTGCCAAACTCTTGCCAATTTTATTGGTTGGCGAATTTCCTTTGTGAATATGTTGACCTGATTTATTCAGTAGTCACAAACAGTTTGAGAGGAGCAGTGGTGTAAAGTACTTAAGTAAAAGTACTTGAAAGTACTACTAAGTCGTTTTTTGGGGTATTTGTACGTTACTATTTATATTTTTACAACTTTTACTTCACTACATTCCTAAAGAAAATGATGTACTTTTTACTCCATACATTTTCACAGACACCCAAAAGTACTCGTTACATTTTGAATGCTTAGCAGGACAGAAATATTGTGTAATTCACACACTTGGTCATACAGTGGCTTGCAAAAGTATTCACCCCCGTGGCATTTTTCCTATTTTGTTGCCTTACAACCTGGAATTAAAATACATTTTTTGGGGGGTTCGTATCATTTGATTTACACAACATGCCTACCTCTTTGAAGATGCAAAATATTTTTTATTGTGAAACAAACAAGAAATAAGACAAACAGACCTTGAGTGTACATAACTATTCACCCCACCAAAGTCAATACTTTGTAGAGCCACTTTTTGCAGCAATTACAGCTGCAAAACTCTTGCGGTACGTCTCTATAAGCTTGGCACATCTAGCCACTGGCATTTTTGCCCATTCTTCAAGGAAATACTGCTCCAGCTCCTTCAAGTTGGATGGGTTCTTCTGGTGTACAGCAGTCTTTAAGTCATACCACCGATTCTCAATTGGATTGAAGTCTGGGCTTTGACTAGGCCATTCCAAGACATTTAAATGTTTTGCCTTAAACCACTCGAGTGTTGGTTTAGCAGTATGCTTAAGGTCATTGTCCTGCTGGAAGGTGAACCTCTGTCCCAGTGTCAAATTTCTGGAAAAATGAAACCGGTTTCCCTCAAGAATTTCCCTGTATTTAGCGCCATCCGTCATTCCTTCAATTCTGACCAGTTTCCCAGTCCTTGCCGATGAAAAACATCCCCACAGCATGATGCTGCCACCACCATGCTTCACTGTGGGGATGGTTTTCTCGGGGTGATGAGAGGTGTTGGGTTTGCCGCCAGACATAGCGTTTTCCTTGATGGCCATAAATCTCAATTTTAGTGTCATCTGACCAGAGTACCTTCTTCCATATGTTTGGGTAGTTTCCCACATGCCTTTTGGCGAACAATTAACGTGTTTGCTTATTTTCTTCTTTCAGCAATGGCTTTTTTTCTGGCCACTCTTCTGTAAAGCCCAGTTCTGTGGAGTGTACGGCTTAAAGTGGTCCTATGGACAGATACTCCAATCTCTGCTGTGGAGCTTTGCAGCTCCTTCAGGATTATCTTTGGACTCTTTGTTGCCTCTCTGATTAATGCCCTCCTTGCCTGGTCCGTGAGTTTTGGTGGGCGGTCCTCTCTTGGCAGGTTTGTTGTGGTGCCATATTGTTTCCATTTTTTAATAATGGATTTAATGGTGCTCCGTGGGATGTTCAAAATAAAAAAATTATAACCCAACCCAACCCTGGTCTGTACTTCTCCACAACTTTATCCATGACCTGTTTGAAGCTCCTTGGTCTTCATGGTGCCGCTTGCTTAGTGGTGTTGCAGACTCTGGGGCCTTTCAGAACAGGTGTATATATACTGAGATCATGTGACAGATCATGTGACACTTAATTAAAGTCCACCTGTGTGCAATCTAACTAATTATGTGACTTCTGAAGGTAGTTGTTTGCACCAGATCCTGTTTAGGGTCTTCATAGCAAAGGGGTTAAATACAGTTGAAGTCGGAAGTTTACATACACCTTAGCCAAATACATTTAAACTCAGTTTTTCCCAATTCCTGACATTTAATCCTAGTAAAATTCCCTGTCTTAGGTCAGTTAGGATCACCACTTTATTTTAAGAATGTGAAATGTGAGAATAATAGTAGAGAGAGTGATTTATTTCAGCTTTTATTTCTTTCATCACATTCCCAGTGGGTCAGAAGTTTACATACACTCAATTAGTATTTCGTAGCATTGCCTTTAAATTGTTTAACTTGGGTTAAATGTTTCAGGTAGCCTTCCACAAGCTTCCCACAATAAGTTGGGTGAATTTTGGCCCATTCCTCCTGACAAAGCTGGTGTAACTGAGTCAGGTTTGTAGGCCTCTTTGCTCGCACACACCTTTTCAGTTCTGCCCACAAATGTTCTATATGGTTGAGGTCAGGGCTTTGTGATGGCAACTCCAATACCTTGACTTTGTTGTCCTTAAGCCATTTTGCCACAACTTTGGAAGTATGCTTGGGGTCATTGTCCATTTGGGAGACCCATTTGCGACCAAGTTTTAACTTCCTGACTGATGTCTTGAGATGTTGCTTCAATATAGCCACATAATTTTCCTGCCTTATGATGCCATCTATTTTGTGAAGTGCACCAGTCCCTCCTGCAGCAAAGCACCCCCACAACATGATACCCCCAACCCCGTGCTTCACGGTTGGGATGGTGTTCTTCGGCTTGCAAGCCTCCCCCTTTTTCCTCCAAACATAACGATGGTCATTATGGCCAAACAGTTTTATTTTTGTTTCATCAGACCAGAGGACATTTCTCCAAAAAGTACGATGTTTGTCCCCATGTGCAGTTGCAAACTGTAGTCATTTTTTAAATTTTTTTATGGCGATTTTGGAGCAGTGGCTTCTTCCTTGCTGAGCGGCCTTTCAGGTTATATCGATATAGGACTCGTTTTACTGTGGATATAAACACTTTTGTAACTGTTTCCTCCAGCATCTTCACAAGGTCCTTTGCTGTTGTTCTGGGCTTGATTTGCCCTTTTCGCACCAAAGTACGTTCATCTCTAGGAGACAGAACACGTCTTCTTCCTGAGCGGTATGACGGCTACGTGGTCCCATGGTGTTTATACTTGTGTACTATTGTTTGTACAGATGAACGTGGTACCTTCAGGCGTTTGGAAATTGCTCCCAAGGATGAACCAGACTTGTGGAGGTCTACAATTGTTTTCTGAGGTCTTGGCTGATTTCTTTTGATTTTCCCATGATGTCAAGCAAAGAGGCACTGAGTTTGAAGGTCGACCTTGAAATACATAAACAGGTACACCTCCAATTGACTCAAATGATGTCAATTAGCCTATCAAAAGCTTCTAAATCCATGACATCATTTTCTGGAATTTTCCAAGCTATTTAAAGGCACAGCAACTTAGTGTATGTAAACTTCTGACCCACTGGAATTGTGATACAATGAATTATAAGTGAAATAATCTGTCTGTCAACAAAAAATGACTTGTGTCATGCACAAAGTAGATGTCCTAACCGACTTGCCAAAACTATGGTTTTGTTAACAAGAAATTTGTGGAAGAGTTGAATAACAAGTTTTAATGACTCCAACCTGTATGTAAACTTCCGACTTGAACTGTACATATGCACGCACCACTTTTCCGATTGTTATTTTTTTTAATTTCACTTCACCAATTTGGACTATTTTGTGTATGTCCATTACATGAAATCCAAATAAAAATCTATTTAAATGAATGCAACAAAATAGGAAAAACGGCAAGGGGGATGAATACTTTTGCAAGGCACTGTGCCTACTGCCTCTGATCTGGCAGACTCACTAAATACATGATTTGATTGTTGGACTGTGCCCCCCCCCCCGGCTATCCGTAAATGTAAAAACTTTATTTTTTATTTTTTTAATGGTGCCGTTTGGTTTGCTTTATGTTTTAGCAATTACATTTACCTTTGATCGTTAAGTATATTTAAAACCAATATATTTTACTCA
This sequence comes from Salmo salar, assembly GCF_965601325.2. Lineage (NCBI taxonomy): Eukaryota > Metazoa > Chordata > Actinopteri > Salmoniformes > Salmonidae > Salmo > Salmo salar. The sequence goes on along the minus strand of NC_138299.1, from coordinate 9,988,577 downwards.
AGTAGAATTTTACTGGGTGACTTGCGCTTTTACTTGAGTCATTTTCTATGAAGGTATCTTTACTTTTACTCAAGGATGTCAATTGGGTACTTTTTCCACGACAGGAGATGACACTTACATTTTTTCAAGTCTGAGTGTACGCCATAAGTCATTCATCAATAAAACATGTTTTTAACTGTCTGACTTTGGTCCGTTCTCTTATTCTGTGTATCACACGCAGGGTTTACAAAAAAAGGTTACTATTTACTAATCAATTATGTTACTAGGAAAAATATTGTAATCCGATTACAGATACTTTTGAAAAACTAGATGATTATTTTCTATTTTCTACATTGTAGAATAATAATGAAGACATCACAACTATGAAATAACACATATGGAATCATGTGAGATTCTTCAAAGTAGCCACCCTTTACCTGGATGACAGCTTTGCACACTATTGGCATTCTCTCAACCAGCTTCACATGGAATGCTTATCCAACAGTCTTGAAGGAGTTCCCACATATGCTGAGCATTTGTTTCCTGCGGTCCTACTCATCCCAAACCATCTCAATTTGGTTGGGAGGTTGTGGAGGCCAGGTCATCTTATGCAGCACTCCATCACTCACCTTCTTGGTAAAATAGCCATTACACAGCCTGGAGGTGTGTTGGGTGATTGTCCTGTTAAAAAACAAATGATAGTTCCACTAAGCCCAAACTAGATGGGATGGCGTATCGCTGCAGAATGCTGTGGTAGCCATGCTGGTTAAGTGTGCCTTGAATTCTAAATAAATCACAGACCGTGTCACCAGCAAAGCACCATCACACCACCTCCATGCTTCACGTTGGGAAATACACATGCAGAGATCTGTTCACCCACACTGCGTCTCACTCCAGACCAAAGAACAAATTTCCACCGATCTTATGTCCATTGCTCATGTTTTGTAGCCCAAGCAAGTCTCTTCTTATTGGTGTCCTTTAGTAGTGGTTGGTTTCTTTGCAGCAATTTGACCATGAAGGCCTGATTCACGTAATCTCCTCTGAACAGTTGATGTTGAGATGTCTGTTACTTGAATTCTGTGAAGCAATTATTTTTGCTGCAATTTCTGAGGCTGGTAACTCTAATGAACTTATCCTCTGCATTAGAGGTAACTCTGGGTCATCCTTTCCTGTGGCGGTCCTCATGAGAGCCAGTTTCATCATAGCGCTTGATGGTTTTTGCAACTGCTCTTGAAGAAACTTTCAAAGGTCTTAATTTTCCGTATTGACTGACCTATATTTCTTAAAGTAACGATGGACTGTTGTTTTTCTTTGCTTATTTGAGCTGTTCTCGCCATAATATGGACTTGGTCTTTTACCAAATAGTGCTATCTTCTGTATAACCCCCTACCTTGTCACAACACAACTGATTGGCTCAAACGCATTAAGAAGGAAAGAAATTCCACAAATTAACTTTTAACAAGGCACACCTGTTCATTGAAATGCATTCCAGGTGACTACCTCACGAAGCTGTTTGAGATAATTCCAAACCGTGTTCAAATCTGTCATCAAGGCAAAGTGTTGCTACTTGAAGAATCACAAATATAAAATATATTTTGATTTGTTTAACACTTTCTTTGGTTACTACATGATTTCATATGTGTTATTTCATAGTTTTGATGTCTACACTATTATTCTATAATGTAGAAAATAGTAAAATTAAAGGAAAACCCTTGAATGAGTAGGTGTTCTAAATCTTTTGACCGGTAGCATATGTATACTGTAGCTAAAAAGGTAATACTAAGTGTATGTTGTGTAGTAAGCTCTTAGTAGCCTAATAATTTGGTCTATTCTCACCTCTTTATTTCACCTACTGTTCTGACTTGGTGGTGCACATGTAGCCTATAACCTGTTCTTGAGAAATGTAATCATTGAATATTGTAAGAGCCTTCATTGTCTGCTTATGCCCCCTTTATTTATCCTACGGTGCTAACTTGGTGTACAGGGAGAACACTGTAAGAATGGCCCATGTTCTGAATTCTGTTGCTGTACATTTCAAAAGTGCTGAACAAATAGTTATATTGACTATGTCTGTCCTAGCTCGCTCATTAATGTCTTAATTGAAATTACGGATTGCCTCTTATCCGCTTGTCGTCCCCTTATGCAATAGTTTGTACATCTCAATTGTCAGTAGAAACCACATTTGTTTAAGCAAGTCAGCAATGTTCTTTTTAAAGGCAGTGTCACAAACTTCGTCGTCTGACGATAAGGAGAAATCACTGTCAGACCAATACGCAGAGGGTTGCGTGTTCCACATCATTTTATTAAGTTTGATGCATACGGAAAAACAATAAACTAGAACGACAGGAGACAGTTTCACAGGCTATCACTATACGTAGCAGTGCGGAATAAAACAACCCACATAAACCAGGTGACACTCCTAATATATGACTCCCAATCAGGAAAAACGATAACCAGCTGTCCCTGATCGGGAGCCACACAGACCAACATAGAAACAGAAATACCAGAAAAACACATACAACACAGTACTTCTGCCACGTCCTGACCAAAAATACTAAACAACTACTCCCTCTGCTGGTCAGGACGTGACAGGCAGTAAATGAGTCTGAATGAACTGTTTTGCTGGCAGACAAGGCTCCACTGATAGCCAGGTGTAGCAGTGGTAAGGTGTTGGAACTGCTGTTGGGACTCTGCTTTTGGGACAGCTTTATGTAGGCCTTAACAGTTTGTTGGCACTGTTTGTCACCGTTATTGTGCAATTAATGTATTGTTTAGTGTTGTGCTGTGTAGTGGCTTTGCTGGCATGCATCCCTCTTTTTTATTTGTATTTTTTAATTTTTTACCCTACCAAGACATGCTAAAATCGCCACTGGACAGGCTGCACCTTGTAATTTGTAGGCTACGCTTTGAGTTATAATTTCAAATATAATAATGATTAAGCCTACTTATACATAATTACACAATCATAAGCTTCCTGTTCAATCTGCAGCCTATGACTGGCTGCCTGAATAAATAATTAACTTAAGCTATTTAAGAACTCAGTGGTAAAATAGGAAATAGGAACTCATAATGTGATTAATTAATGAATAAGTTCTGCGCTGATTACTTATAGCACACTGTATTTCCACGATTGTGTAAATGTGTCATATCTATTATCATATGTAGCCTATAACAGTGCTGGAAAAGATTTGTTTCATTTGGTTCTGGATTCAGTTAGCACAGTATGTATTCATTCATATGATCTCAATTAAGAAGTGATGTTCTCTAACCCGAAAGTAGTTTTAATCATGTCTGATGGAATTATCAAGTTTTCACCCTAGTGCCAGAAAATCGGAATTTAGAATATTAGTCACCAAAAAATCGCAATTAGATCTCGCAGTCCAATTCGAAATGTAATGTGATGCATATTAATGAGTTGAGATTTATTGATCTGTCAGCCGTCTATGTTAGTGTACCTTTATTGACCAACTGCTAGACTGTGATCTGACTGCAAAGACCAAAACCCGAGACATGGACTGGGTTACTGAGCTGGATTTATTGTTGAATCATTTCAGTTATCTGCGTGATTATATTCCAGCTGTGTTGTGCAGTGAACACCAATTTGTATCTAACCCAATCAGGGGTCAAGGGGCTGACATTTTTAATCAGGCTCATGCCACATGTTCAATAGCTTCATTTTGGGAAATTCTAAAGGTGTCTGGAGATGATTTAATCTCAAAATAAGTTGCCTTTTGCTACCACTTGAGGGCAGTGAAATACTTGCTTGTGGCAGAGAAGGAAGGAGGGTCCAGCTTTTCTTCCCTCTAAACTGTTTAAAATATTAATAGTTGCATCTCACTAACTGTTCAATTTACACATAGGAAAAATGTAACCAATTAGAAAAGCATTAGAAGTGTCCATACATTTTTTATTGTATAAGTGATTCCTTGATGAAATGGTGATTTAGAACTAGGCTGTTAATTGGGCCATTTTGTTGCTCTCTCAGGCGGTTTCTTTATAATAGTAAGCATTAAACTCACTGCCAAACGCTTAAGTGTTATGAGCCTATTCATTGTAGTTTTCCTATCTCAGTACACCAGTAATATGCTACACTCCTAATTCTTCAATGCTGGCTCTATGCTTGGCTACTGGGCAGGGAAGAGAACCACTCCCCTTAAGCTGAAGACTATAATGAGACCATACACTCTGACTTTCAAAACGTTGCAGTCCGTCCCGCTCCCTGACCCTCTCTTCCCTTTGAGAATGAAGAGGATGCTTCTTTTGAGGATGCTTCTTACTATACTGAACAAAAATATAAACGTAACATGCAACAATTTCAAAGATTTTACTGAGTTACAGTTCATATGAGGAAATCAGTCAATTGAAATAAATTAATTAGGTCCTAATCTATGGATTTCACATGACTGGAAATACAGATATGCATCTGTTGGTTACAGATACCTTAAAAAAAATAGGCCTCATAATGGGCCTCAGGACCTCGTCACTATATTTTTGTGCATTCAAATTGCTATAGACAAAATGCAATTGTGTTCGTTGTCTGTAGCTTATGCCTGCCCATACCATAACCCCACCGTCATCATGTGGCACTCTGTTCACAACGTTGACATCAGCAAACCGCTCGCCCACACGATGCCATACACATGGTCTGCGATTGTGAGGCTGGTTGGAAATAGTGCCAAATTCTCTAAAATGATGTTGGAGGCAGCTTATGGTAGAGAAATTAACATTAAATTATCTGGCAACCGCTCTGGTGGACATTCCTGCTGTCAGCATGCCAATTGCACACTCCCTCAAAACTTTAAACATTGTGTTGTGTGACAACTGCATATTTTAGTGGCCTTTTATTGTCCCCAGCAGAAAGTGCACCTGTGTAATGATCATGCTGTTTAATCAGCTTCTTGATATGCCACACCTGTCAGGTGGATGGATGATCTTGGCATAGGATAAATGCTCACTAACAGGAATGTAAACAAATTTGTGCGCAACATTTGAGAGAAATAAGCTTTTTGTGCATATGGAACATTTCTGGGATGTTTTATTTCAGCTCATGAAACCAACACTTTACATGTTGTGTTAATATTTTTGTTCAGTATAGTAATAGGACCACCTCACTTTTGAAGTGCTTGGCTTGTACTAACTTCATGGTATCACTTTTACCTGGCCCTCTACAATATGAAAAAGTATCTACTAGACAGAGTATACTAAAATGACTGAAATGTAAGTCAAATTGGTACAGATGTTTGCCATAAGTGTTTGCTGTGGTGAAGTTGTGATGGTGCTTTTATTGACTGAGACCATTTGAGCTTGTCATTTGATGAATAGCGAAGTTTCATTTATTTGGATGTTGATCATCTAAATTCAGTGGCCATGTCTCATTCCTCCAAATCTCATTTCAAAATATAAAACCTTGAACAAATGACAGCTTAAAAATGTAACTTTAAACTCCTGTCTGCTCTGCTTGCTTTAGAGCAGGGTTTCTTAAGCTTGGGTCCCGGGCAGAAAAAGTTTATGAAAACATGGAACTATATGTAAGTATAGGTACATTTCATTGCCCTTATGCCTAAAACAAATGCAATATAGAATAAAACTAATAACAATGAAATACCCATATAAATAGCTATGTTTATTTTCCACAATTAAAAACACTCTTACTTATCTGTCTAGGTTGGAACTGTTGCTGTTAAAATACAATAAATCATTTTCATTCTGAACTGGAATAAACTGATTAATCACATCACACAAATAACAGAACACACACACACACACACACACACACACACACACACACACACACACACAGGTTCAGTTGTTTATAGTGCAACCCTAAGTAATAATATAGATGAGGCGTACTGTATGTCTTACTGCATAAATTATTGTTGAAAAAAATGTAGGTTGCTGTTAAAATAAATGAAATATTTTTAACTGGAATAAACTGATTGATCACATCACAATAGACGTAGACCAGAAAACAAAACACACACAGTCCTAATGACAGGTGTGTGGCTGGTTAAAGTTTTCAACAAGCAGGTCTATTCTGGGCTCAGTTTGACAGTGCAACCGTGAGGTCATGCTCAGCATTGAGTCTGTTTCTGTACTTGTTTTTTAAGTACGCCAGAGTTGAGAACACTGACTCGCATAGGTATGTGGTGCCAAACTGTATCAGAACATCTACTGCTTTCTCAGCCAGGCAGGAGACTGCTTAATGCTATAGAGTAGCATCCCAGTATTGTGTGAGTGTGTTTGCCTCAAAAAGCATCTTGCTGCCTTCCATTGCTTGCTTCCAGTGTCACGAAGGCCTCCATTTCTGGCAGACTTAGTCCTAAGTCTGATGAGGACACTGCTTGAAAGGGATACCTCACTCATTTAAGTTTTTCAGATCTGTGGGTTAGGGAAGTACTGGTCAAAATTCTTCTGCAGGCTGGCCGTGTGCTCAGCCATGTCCTTCACAAGTGAGCTGACAGAACAGGGAACATGCCATATGCTCCAGCATTCAGCTGTGACAACCACAATCCAAAGCATGCAGTAAATCCTCTGATGCCATCTTCAAGCTCCAAAATGGTTGATTCCTTTCCCTGGAGGCTTGTGTTCAGCTCATTGAGCTTTCTGGAAATGTCAACCAGGTAAGCCAGCATAGCCAGCCATAGTTTGTCACGGAAGAGGTCTGCGAGGTCGCTGTCCTCTTTCTTCAGATAGGCCAGAACCTCCTCTCTCTCAGTTCCCACAGCCCTCCAGGACCCTCCCCCTGGACAATCACCTAACCTCAAATTGAAAGAGCAGGTGCTCATGGTCTGCTCCCATCTCCCTGCAAAGCTCTCTGAACAGCCTTGTTTGAAGAGGTCTCTTCTTGATCAGATTCATTACCTTTACAACTGAGTTGAAAACTGCCCCTAGGTTATGTTGTAATGCTTTGCTGGCCAAAGACTCCCTGTGCAGAAACAACTTGTCAGCTTCACATTGGGCCCCACTATGCGGACATGAGCTATGAATCCCGAGTTGCAGCCAGTCATGCATCTTGCAGCATCAGTGTAAATCCCAACACAATTTGCCCAGTCAATTTGTGAGTCTTTCAAATGATTGTCTACCACGCTGAAATTGTCCTCTCCCCTTGTTGTTAGTAAATGGTCACAGAAAATGTATTCCTCCTGGGTATCATCATCAAACATGTATCTTGCATATACCATCAACTGCGGAATTCCAGCCACATCTACTGACTCATCTAATTGAAGAGAGAATTTATTGTGCTGTTTTATATTTTCTATCACAGATGCTTGTATGTCAACTGACATATCTCTTATTTTACCCACTGTGTCATTGGAAAGTGGGACTGAGTCCACTGTTTTTGCTGCCTCCTCACCCAAAAGAGAGAGACCGACATCCCTCAGGCAGGGTTTGATGAGCTTCTCTCCTATACTATGAGGCTTCTTTGCCTTGGCAATATTTAGGCTCACCTGGTATGAAGCTTTAAGGATAGCTCTGTTCCCTTTGAATGCCTGTTAGAGGGGCAGAGAAAGCCTTTTGTCAAAAGCCACCTACAATCAACTATCATGTTAAAATAAAAATTCTAAATATGACATGCTCTTGATTTATCTTATCAGCTGTGTGTGTGTGTCTGTCTGTTATGGTCTACATATTTTATTTTATTTAACCTTTATTTAACTAGGCAAGTCAGTTAAGAACAAATTCTTATTTACAGAATAAAAATTATTAGTTCCAACCTAAACTTTTTTCCAAGTCATTTATACAGTAATATGTAGTCTTCATCTGTACTGTTACTAAGGGTTGCACTAGATCAGTAGCTAGCTAATTTGCTTTGGCTAACGCTAGCTAGCTATTAGCTGTGTACAAGAGGATTGTTTGAAAGAGGAACTCACATCTACTATGAGAGATGAGATAGCACTCCCTTATTTCTGCTTATCACCTGTTATAAAATGACATCAATGCCTTGCTAGCTTACTTTTCACACTCTGTCGAAACACTGTTTCTTGAAGCATTCTCCCCTGTTCTGCAAGAACTCCCTGGGTTTACCGTCATGCTGTGAATGTTTGGTGAGTATGTCATTTTAATTAGTTAGTTTTGAGAGACTCGTTACTAAGCACTTCCCCACACAAAACACAATGTGGGCGCTCCTCATTATTTTCAGTTTGTATAAAACCAAGAGAGAGAAACTCATTGCTGTTTTTGCGTTTCATGACGATTGAGCTCAGTCAGAACTTGTGGCTAGCTTGAGTCCATTCGATGACACTGGTTAGTGATGGCGAGTAGGAATGACAAATCAATGGCTGACAGCGTATCATCTACTGCTGAACAACAGCGCTGCTTCGTGTGTGTTGCGGAGCGATCTTCAAGAAAACTGCAGAAAAAAGAGCAGCCAGCTCGTTCCAGTCGCCAGCTGCAGCGAGCTGAAAAGACGAGCGACCCAGGGATGTGTGTGCTTTGGGGACCTTTTAACAGAATGTGACAGGCAGAATGGGTGTTGTATGTGGAGGATGAGGGCTGCAGCAGATATCTCAGATAGGGGGGAGTGAGGCCTAAGAGGGTTTTATAAATAAGCATCAACCAGTGGGACTTGCGACGGCTGTACAGAGTGTAGAGTGCAGTGATGTGTCCTATAAGGGGCATTGGTGATATTGACGAGCCTAGAGCACATCCCACCAACAAAAGACACCAGAGAATCTGAGTCACTGCCTCTGTGAGAAGAGCAGAACATAGCTAATGTGATTATGGGCAGGGTTGTTTCGGCATTGTGTGAGTTTGACAGTTTTAATTTCAAGTGATTCCAACCCGATCACGAACTGCAGCTTATTAATGTAATTAAGGCCTGTGTAGGATTGTGTGTGTGTGACGCACACGCAAACTCCTGGGTGGCTAATTGCTCAGGCCTTCAAAGCAGAGAGAAAAGTGGAGACAAATGAGCAGGAGAAATTTACCTGACTTAAGAGGGAAATGGTGTCCATGAGAAAACAGATGGCGAAATTGCCATGACTACTCCAATTTTTTTTAAATTTTAGATGGTGCTGCTATAGAGCTCTCTTTAACCATAGGCAAACACTGGTCCCCCAGTGCTGGAGGGATACTGTTAAAGTGAGAAATATTCATGCGAGTAGACCGCTGATAGGCCAGCAGGATGATATCATCCTCTATGAGGAAATGGCAAGCATTTTTTAAATTGTCAGAGGTGCGTTCAGTTCGCTTGAACGTTTGCTACATTGTGGAATGAGACGTTTCCCCCAAAACATTCTTGTACGTTCTTGAACAGACTGAGGTACGTTTGCTCCTGTTTGGTGGGTGTGGCAAGTTGTGGCTTGAAGCAATGAATGACGTATTGTAAGGGCAGTGGCCATGCTGAAAGCGTGCTCCAACCCACAACCCCTCCCTGTTTTTCAACTGGACGTTCAGTACAGCACGGTTTCCGTTCAATTGAACATTCCAGAACGTAAAAATGTACTGAACGCAGCCCTGTTAGAGGTCGGTTTCTTAAACGGACATTACACTCCAAAATCAGATGTTTTCAACCCATGCCATTGGTTGCATAGATCCAGCTATATGCCTCAACCCCAATAAATGTAAAAGATAAGCACCACAAATCTGGAAATGACATGTCTCTGATCTTTTCGATGAATTTTGCCACAATGTGCCACTTTATTCTTCCTCCCCTAACTTCTTCTATTGTAGATGCTAGTTCATGTTCCAGTCTCCTACTGGGTACTACAACATGGGATTTTCCAACCAATTTCCTACATTACAGCCCAGAGCAATACTCCCCAAATTATATTTTGATTAGCTAGATGTTTTCCAATTTTGGAGGAGAACCTACAACTGAGAGGGGGAAAATAACACAGTTATGGATGTACTTTCAAATAGCATCTTGTTAGCCGTCGATATGGCATTGTATTGTAAGGGCTGTCGTCGGAGAAGACCAAGGTGCAGCGGAGTTAGTGTTCATCTTGACATTTAATTCAAACAAAGAGAACAATATACAAAAAAACAGGAAAATCGACAGCCAAACAGTACTGACAGGAAACACACTGAACAGAAACAATTACCCACAAAACCCAAAGGAAAAACATGCTCCTTATGTGTGACTCCCAATCAGCAACAACGAGCTTCAGCTGTGCCTGATTGGGAGCCACACACGGCCCAAAACAAAGAAATACAAAAACATAGAAAAAGGAACATAGAACGCCCACCCAATGTAACACCCTGGCCTAACCAAAATAAAGAACAAAAAACCCCTCTCTATGGCCAGGGCGTTACAGTACCCCCCCCCCCCCCCCCCAAGGTGCGGACTCCGGCCGCAAAACCTGACACTGAAGGGGAGGGTCCGGGTGGGCCTTCTTACGGCGGCGGCTCAGGTGCGGGATGTGGCCTCTGTTCCACCCTTGGCGTCGCCCTCTTAGGTGGCGCACCTGGCCGCGCCGAAGGTCTGGTGGGCGACCCTGACTGCGCCCGGCTGGCGGGCGGCCCTGGTTGCGCCCGGCTGGCGGGCGTCCCTGGCTGCGCCCGGCGGCACTGACCCAGGATTCACCAGGCTGGGGAGATATGAAGGAGGCCTGGCCCTGGGCGCAGGCACAGGACTCACCAGTCTGGCGGGCGGCTCTGGCGGCTCCGGGCTGGCGGGCGGCTCTGGTGGCTCCGGACTGGCGAGACCCACTGGGGGCCTAGTCCTGGGAGGTGGCACAGGATGGACCAGTATGGGGAGACCCACTGGTGGCCTGGTCCTAGGAGGAGGCACAGGACGGACCAGGATGGGGAGACCCACTGGAGGCCTGGACCTAGGAGGAGGCACAGGACGGACCAGGATGGGGAGACCCACTGGTGGCCTGGACCTAGGAGGAGGCACAGGACGGACCAGGATGGGGAGACCCACTGAAGGCTTGGACCGAGGAGGAGGCACAGGATAAACCGGGCTGTGGGGGAGCACTGGAGTTCTGGTATGTACGCTCTTTACCCACATTCCAGGCTGAATGCCCACTTTGGCCCGGCACGGGCGGAGAGCAGGCATTGGGCAAACTGGACCCTCCCAGCGCTCTGGAGACACAGTGCGCAACGCCGGCGCAGGATAACCTGGACCGAGGAGGCGCACTGGAGACCAGACGCGCTGAGCTGGCACCATCCGCCCTGGCTCGATGCCGGCACTCGCATGTACTGACAGGAAACACACTGAACAGAAACAATTACCCACAAAACCCAAAGGAAAAACATGCTCCTTATGTGTGACTCCCAATCAGCAACAACGAGTTTCAGCTGTGCCTGATTGGGAGCCACACACGGCCCAAAACAAAGAAATACAAAAACATAGAAAAAGGAACATAGAACGCCCACCCAATGTAACACCCTGGCCTAACCAAAATAAAGAACAAAAAAACCCTCTCTATGGCCAGGGCGTTACATGTATGCTGGACATTTTTCCCTGCATTTGCTATCTAGCACAAAATCAGCTATCATTCCAGATGGCATATCTCTTCAGGGGTTCCCTAAGCTCCGGTTACCTTTGAGCCCCCATCACACCGCCTGGAGTTTGATAAACGGCATTGGCACTTAGATTGGGACCGGTGCTATGGGCAGATGACATGAAAATAGAGCTCTTTGGCACACCACTGGTGGGTTTGTCATTGAAAAACAGAAGCATATGCAGAAAAGTACCTCATACCTATGACAAAATATGGATGTGGATGTTTAATGTTATGGGGCTTTGTCGCTTCCGCTGGTCCTGGGGCCCTAGTTAAGATCAACGGCATCACCAGCTTTACTAATTACCAGGACATTTTACCCAAAAAACCTGGTTGCCTCTGCCAGGATGCTGACACTTGGCCACAAGTGGATCTTCCAGCAAGACAATAACCCCAAGCACTAATCAAAATCCACAAAGAAAATGTTAATTGACCACAAAATCAACATTTTGCAATAGCTGTTTGAATTGGGCAGTCCATAAGAACATACGAAGAATATTAGGGATCTGGAAATATTTTGTATGGAGGAATGGTCTAAAGATCCCTCCCGACGTGTTGTCCAATCTCATAAAGCATTTTTTTTAAAGGCTCAGTGTTATCCTCACGAAGGGAGGGTGCTAGAGTATTGAAAACATAGTTGTCAATAATTTTTAAGCCTATTATTACTTGTCAAATTAAATCTCTTTCTCTGAGCAACTGTATTAGCATAAAATAAAATAAAATAAAAAATTGGCCATACAATATGGCTCAGTATTTATATAATTTATAATACAACATTTGTATTGTATTACTTTTTTGCTCATCTTTATCAAGGGTGACAATAATTATGGGCTTGACTGTATTTGGACAGTGAATTTGAAATGTTACATTTGGCTCTATACATCAACATTTTGGATTTTAGATCAAATGTTTCATATGAGGTGACAGTACAGAACGTCACCTTTTTTGAGTGTATTTTCAAACATATCTGTTTTACCGTTTATCTGTTTTAATGAGTATATTTTCGATATCCTTACTATTCTCCTCTCACTTATTTTTCTATTACATAAGAAAGGTACATGATATGATAGATATATTATATGATACAGTGCCTTCAGAAAATATTCACACCCCTTTACTTTTTCCACATGTTGTTGTGATACAGCCTGTCAATGTAAATATAGTCCGGGTGGCCATTTGATTAATTGTTCAGCAGTCTTATGGCCTGGGGGTAGAAGCTGTTAAAAGTTTTCAAAAATATTTCTAAATAGGATTGGGTAAGAAGCATGATATAATATATTTTTTCTCTCATTCCATGGCAGGCCTAAATGTCTTTACACATAACACTACGTGGTCAAACACGACTCCAACACCATCAATACATTTTCTGATGAAAACAACTGTAGGAGGTCTGATTATTCATAAACGATGAAGAGACAGCATATACTGTAGGGAGGAGGTCAGAGACACCACACTGCCAGGACAATAACCTCTCCCTCAATGTGAGGAAGACAAAGGCCGAACAGGCCCCCATTAACATCGACGGGGCTGTAGTGGAGCGAGTCAAGAGTTTCAAGTACCTTGGTGTCCACATCACCAACGAACTAGCATGGTCCAAACACACCAAGACAGTCATGAAGAGGGCACGACAACACCTTTTCCCCCCTCAGGAGACTGAAAAGATTTGGCATGGGTCCCCAGATCCTCAAAAAGTTCTACAGCTGCACCATTGAGAGCATCCTGACCGGTTGCATCACCGCCTGGTATGGCAACTGCTCGGCATGTGACCGTAAGGTGCTACAGAGGGTGGTGCGTATGGCCCAGTACATCACTGGGGCCAAACTTCCTGCCATCCAGGACCTATATACTAGGTGGTGTCAGAGGAAAGCCCAAAAATTGTCAGACTCCAGTCACCCAAGTCATAGACTGTTCTCTCTGCTCCCGCACGGCAAGCGGTCCCGAAGCGCCAAGTCTAGGACCAAAAGGCTCCTTATAAGGCTAGGCGTCTGTCGACAACATCCGGTGAAATTGGAGGGTGCACAATTCAAATAAATAATAATACAAATTATGGATATTAAACATTTATGAACACACAAGTATCTTACATAGGTTAAAAGCTGAAATTCTTGTTAATCTAACTGCATTGTCCAATTTACAATAGGCTTTACAGCGAAAGCATACCATGCGATTGTTTGAGGACGGCACCCCACATCAACATATTTTTCAACCAGCACAGGCTTCATAAAATCCCAAATAGCGATTAAATAATCACTTACTTTTTGGAAATCTTCCTCTGTTTGCAATCCAAAGGGTCCCAGCTACAACATGCATGGTCGTTTTGTTAGATAAAATCCTTCTTTATATCCCAAAAAGTCTGTTTAGTTTGCGCCATCGATTTGAGTAATCTACTCGTTCAACATACAGACAAAGGAATCCAAAAATCTTAAGCTAAACTTTGTTAAAACAAGTCAAACTACGTTTCTAGAAGAAGTATGTTCAATAGAAAAGTTAAATTATCAAGTGCGCGTCGCGAGCCCAAAGCCTGATTTCCAACTGTGATTCCCAGTGCCAAAACTCTAAATTCTCCCTCGTTTGGGAAAAAAACAAGCCTGAAACCTTGAACAAAGACTTTTGACATCTTGTGGAAGCCATAGGAATTGCAGTCTGGGAGCTGGATTTAGCATTGCCCCTATACGTTGTAATGGAAGAGCATGGGATTTCAAAAAAACAAATGTCTGGTTGGTTTTTCTTTGGATTTTCTCCTACCATATCAATTGTGTTATAGTCTCATACATTATTTTAACATTTCTACAAACTTCAAAGGGTTTTCTATCCAATGCTACCAATTATATTCATATCCTGGCTTCTGGGCCTGAGTAACAGGCAGTTCACTTTGGGCACGTCAGTCAGGCGGAAATTCTGAAAAAAGGACCCTAGCCCTAACAAGAGTTATAATTATTATTTTTTGTTTAATTTGATATAATGGCGTCGGAGGGAATGGCGGACGTTTTATGGGCTCCTGAACAATTGTGCTATTTTGAGTATTTTTTTTCTGATCGTAACTTTTTTGTGGGGGTATATAATGTTTCCGCCATCGTTTCCGAAAAGAGCTTCTGGACATCAGAACAGCTATCACCAGCCTTCTTTTGGACGAGGACTTTTACTTCAAAGAGTCGGAGGCAAAAGACATATTGATTATTGCAGACCAGGCCCAAATCTCTGACACTCGAGACGGATGAGACGGCACTATAGAGGCCGGCGTGTGGGATAACTGACGAGACTACGTCGGAGAATGGATAAAAAGACTCTACCCTCCGTTCTATTTGCAAACGTGCAATTGCTGGAGTATAAACTGGATGAGGTCCGTTCGAGACTATCCTATCAACGTGATCTGAAGAACTGCAATATCCTATGTTTCTCAGAGTCGTGGCTGAACATGGAGATGGTAAATATAAATCTAGATGTTTCTATATACAGTGGGGGGAAAAGTATTTGATCCCCTGCTGATTTTGTACGTTTGCCCACTGACAAAGAAAGGATCAGTCTATAATTTTAATGGTAGGTTTATTTGAACAGTGAGAGACAGAATAACAACAAAAGAATCCTGAAAAATGCATGCCAGAAATGTTATAAATTGATTTGCATTTTAATGAGGGAAATAAGTATTTGACCCCCTCTCAATCAGAAAGATTTCTGGCTCCCAGGTGTCTTTTATACAGGTAACGAGCTGAGATTAGGAGCCCACTCTTAAAGGGAGTGCTCCTAATCTCAGTTTGTTACCTGTATAAAAAACACCTGTCCACAGAAGCAATCAATCAGATTCCAAACTCTCCACCATGGCCAAGACCAAAGAGCTCTCCAAGGATGTCAGGGACAAGATTGTAGGAAAGGGGAGAAGGTAAGGAACTTGTCTGTCGGCCCTGCATTGAAGACCAAAATTGGCTAAATAAAATTGTGATGAATAAAAAAGTATACCAGTTTAATTTAAGGACCAAAAAATTTACAGCTCTGCCATAAAGGTTGCAAAAGAGTTGGGAGGAAATGTTCAATGTACTGATTCCATGGCACATGGTTTATAAAATGATATACAAAATGACGCCGGATTCAAAACTTAAGTTATTCAATTTAAATTATTTTACTAAATTCTTGCAACCAATACAATGCTATAATACAGTGCATTGACTTTTTACACATTTTGTTACATTACAGCCTTATTCTAAAATTGATTGAATGGTTTTTTCCCCCCACATCAATCTACACACAATACCCCATCATTTTTGCAAATGTATAAAAAACAACTGAAATATCACATTTACATAAGTATTCAGACCCTTTACTCAGTACTTTGTTGAAGCACCTTCGGCAGAGATTACAGCCTCGAGTCTTCTTGGGTATGACACTACAAGCTTGGCACACCTGTATTTGGGGAGTTTCTCACATTGTTCTCTGCAGATCCTCTCAAGCTCTATCAGGTTGGATGGGGAGCGTCGCTGCATAGGTATTTTGAGGTCTCTCCAGAGATGCTCAAATGGGTTTAAGTCTGGGCTCTGGCTGGGCCACTCAAGGACATTCAGAGACTTGTCCCGAAGCCACTCCTGTATTGTCTTGGCTGTGTGCTTAGGGTCATTGTCCTGTTAAAATGTGATCCTTCTCCCCCAGTCTGAGGTTCTGAGCGCTGTGGAGCAGGTTTTCATCAAGGATCTCTCTATACTTTGCTCCGTTCATCTTTCCCTCAAACCTGACAAGTGTCCCAGTCCCTGCCGCTGAAAAACATCCCCACAGCATGATGCTGCTACCACCATGGTTCACCGTAGGGATGGTGCCAGGTTTCCTCCAGACGTGACGCTTGGCACTCAGGCCAAAGAGTTCAATCTTGGTTTCATCAGACCAGAGAAACTTGTTTCTCATGGTCTGAGAGTCTTTATGTGCCTTTTGGCAAACTCCAAGCAGGCTGTAATGTGCTGAGGATAATTTACTGAGGAGTGGCTTCCGTCTGGCCATTCTACCATAAAGGCCTGATTGGTGGAGTGCTGCAGAGATGGTTGTTCTTCTGGAAGGTTCTCCCATCTCCACAGAGGAAGTCTGGAGCTTTGCCAGAGTGATGATTGGGTTCTTGGTCACCTCCCTGACGAAGGTCCTTCTCCCCCGAACGCTCAGTTCGTCTGGACGGCCAGTTCTAGGAAGAGTCTTCGTGTTTCCAAACTTCTTCCACTTAAGAATGATAGAGGCCACTGTGTTCTTGGGGACATTCAATGCTGCAGAAATGTTTTGGTACACTTCTTCAGATCTTTGCCTCGACACAATCCTGTCTTGGAGTTCCAAGGACAATTCCTTTGACCATAATGGCTTGGTTTTTGCACTAACATGCACTATCAACTGTGGGACCTTCTAAATGTGTGCCTTTCTAAATCATGTCCAATCAATAGAATTTACCACAGGTGGACTCAAATCAAGTTATAGAAACATCTTAAGGACAGTCAATGGAACAGTACGCACCTGAGCTCAATTTCGATTCTAATAGCAAAGGGTCTGAATACTTAAGTAAATAAGGTGTTTCTGTTTTTTATTTTTTATACATCTGCAGAAGTTCCTAAAAAAAAAAACGTTTTTGCTTTGTCATTATGGGGTATTGTGTGTAGATTGATGAGGGAAACAAATAATTTAATCAATTTTAGAATCAGGATGTAAAGTAACAAAATGTGGAAAAAGGGAAGGGGTCTGAATACTTTCCAAATGCACTGTATATCCTACATTACATTTTATTCTCCCAATATATTAAAAACAACATACTACATTTTAAGTGAAAAGTAGGCATTAGTCTGAAGTCGAAAAAGCTACGAAATTCATGAGCACCACAATGCCTACTTCACCCATGCTCTACCAAGGTTTTACAGCACACAGCTTTGACTTACTACGGCAACTATGTTGGTCTATTGTACTTCAAACAATGTGTCGGCAGCCGGGTTGCCATGTCTGTGGTTTACCCGCAAATGAGCTACTTTGAAAACAATGTCTTGGGTGAAAATGTTTTGACATTGGGTTGGTTTTTGGGCTTCTAACTTGCACCATGGCCTCCATGGCATCGCTTTAAAAACTGTTTTATTAATTTCACTGTGACCTGCTACTGCTAACTGTCAGCAGTTAATTAAGCAGGCAGTTGATGAGTCAGTGAGTGGGGGGAGGGAGGGAGAGGGCCGGAGGGTTGTGTGTCTTGAGCACAGTAATTGATTTTGAGAGACCACTGCAATAGGCAGTCATGACAAGTCATGTGAGAACAACAAACGATTTAACTAGCAAAAGCTAGCTACATACTTCTCCCTCATAATTCTTGTTTGCCTCATTCGTTGTATCTTGACCGCCCGCAGACCTACCAATCATTACTAGAGCCAATACAGCAAAGAAGAGAAACTGAGAAATAATCATTCACCAGTTTCAGAGAGAGGGGGAGAGGATTGAATAATGTGCTTTTTCTCTAGTATGTAGCCAGGGCTCTAAATGAAGGGCTTCCCAATGTCCAGGGGGATCTTTTTTTTAATTCTGTAATGGTTCAAACAGACTCCTGGACAGTTCTGGGATGATGTATCCAAAATGTATACAACTAAGCCTACTGTTTATAAAGAATGTAAAAGCAATGAGTCTAATGCAACAGATCAGAACGTTTAGCTTAAAAGGTTGATAAACTATTATTTCTTCACCTTATAAATGCACTAAGCACAGCAATGTACACACAGCAATAGGCTACGCATGAATGTTCCAACATGCAATTAGCTGGAACACCACACATGTGAGTGGTTTCATGTGACAGAGGAAAATATCAGTTAGACATTTTGAAAGAGGGGAGATCTAAAGATGCAACAACTAGCATGGGTTGCTAATATGACTAGGATTGTGTCTTTGCCTGCTGGGCAATGAAAAAAAGTTTATTTGAAAACCAATAGAACAATCGAGAATGCTGGTTTCAAGTGTTTCTAAAATAATTCCATCAACATATGGTTTGATTTTGGCTAGGCTATTTTAAAACAAGGTAAGACATGCTCATAAAATTAAATAAAAACCCCAGATAAAAAAAAAATATATATATACACGTTTATGGTTAAAGCTGCAATATGTCATTTTTGGGGCGACCCGTCCAAATTCACATAGAAATGTACGTTATAGATCTGTCATTTGCATTGATAGTAAGTATAAGTAACAGTAGATCTGTTCTATATTTCTATGCTTCCCGTTCTTAAGTTTCATTTTTGCATCTTTTACTTTTGGTATTGTACACCAGCTTCAAACAGCTGAATATACATTTTTGGTTATTGAAAAGATATTTCACAACAGTTTAGATGGTACAATGATTTATATACCCACTTGTGTTTTTCAGTGGGCATTGTGTATACTCACTTCATAATCCCCACATTGCATTTTTTATTTTACTAGGCAAGTCAGTTAAGAACAAACTCTTATTTTCAATGACAGCGTAGGAACAGTGGGTTAATTGCCTTGTTCAGGTGCAGAACGACATATTTTTACCTTGTCAGCTTGGGGATTTGATCTTGCAACCTTTCAATTACAAGTCCAACGCTCTAACCATTAGGCTACCTGCCGCCCCCACGTTGCATATCAAAGTAGGGTACTGGATGTATACACCATATCAGTTAATAATAAGGCTGATGGAACAGATCAGAATGGTTAGCTAAAAGTGTTGATTAACTATTATTTCTTCAAATTTTAGGCACAGCAATGTGTACTTGATTTTTTTTCACATTTTGTTGTTACAGCCTGAATTTAAAATTCATTAAATATAAATGTTTTGTCACTGACCTACACACAATACCCCATAATGTCAAATTGGACATTTGTTTTAGAAACTTTTACAAATTAAGAAAAACTAAAAAACTGAAATGTCTTGAGTCAATAAGTGTTCAACCCCTGTGTTATGGCAAGCCTAAAGAAGTTCAGGAGTAAAAATGTGCTTAACAAGTCACATAATAAGTTGCATGGACTCACTCTGTGTGCAACAATAGTGTTTAACATTATTTTTGTATGACTGTACCCCACACATACAATTATCTGTACGGCCCCTCAGTCGAGCAGTGAATTTCAAACACAGATTCAACCACAACGACCAGGGAGGTTTTCCAATGTCTCACAAAGAAGACCACAAAGACCAGGGAGGTTTTCATGTCCTGAATATATAGTGTTGTATGGGGCAATTCCAACACATCACTGAGACCACTCTTCATATTATCAAGCATGGTGGTGGCTTTATCATGTTATGGTTATGCTTTTCATCAGAATGGACTAAGGAGTTTTTTTTATGATAAAAAGAAACGGAATAGAGCTAAGCACAGGCAAAATCCTAGAGGAAAACCTGGTTCAGTCTGCTTTCCAGCAAATACTGGGAGACAATTCACCTTCAAGTAGAGCAATAACCTTATACAAAAGGCCACATTGAAGATGACATTGAATGTTCCTGAATGTCCTAGTTACAGTTTTGACTTAAATCGTCTTGAAAATATATGGCAAAACTTGAAAATGGCTGTCTAGCAATGATCAACAACCAACTTGACAGTGCTGAAGAATTTTAAAAAGAATGTGCAAATGTTGTACAATCCAGATGTGCAAAGCTCTTAGAGACTTACCCATAAAGACTCACAGCTGTAATCACTGACAAAGGTGATTCTAACATGTGTTGACTCAGGGGGTTTGTCACGCCTGCTCCCGCTCCCCCTCTCTGACGCTGGAGGGCGCCAGGCACACCTGTCACCATTACTCACACCTGTCACCAGAATGCTGACACCAATATTTGAAGCATCAGGGAGTTTTTTTGTTTTTGTTGGTGACGTTGGGTGCCACTGCCGAAGGAACCGGGGGTGCATCAGCAGGCTCGACTGGCTTCCACGCCTAAGCTGACTTGAGAGGTTTCCTTGCCTCGGTTGGCTCGGAAGGCTCCCATCCCACATCACGCCTCGGCCGGGTGGCGCCCCAACGGGGGAGGGGGGGGGGGGTACTGTCACACCTGCTCCCGCTCCCCCTCTAAGGCGGCCCATCATTACCTGTCACAAACGTTCCGCGCATCAGCGCTCCATTGGACTCACCTGGACTCCATCACATTATTGATTGCTTCCCCTATATCTGTCACTTCCTCAGTTTCATCCCCGTGTCTGCATTAGTGTCGTTTTGTTTCTCTTGTCCAGACGCTGTTTTTGCTTTGTCTCATGATGATTTATTATTAATTAAATCCTCACCCTGTACTTGCTTCCCGTCTCCCAGCATCTGTCGTCTCAAGACCATTACAGAATGCAGACACCACAATTGGAAGCATCAGCATGTCACTTTGTTGATTTGCCCCCTCTATATCTGTTTGTTCCCAGTGCCAGCATTGATGTTGTAATGTCGTTTTGTTCCCCATGTCCAGACGCTGTTCTTGTTTTGTCATATGTCCGTTTATCCATTAAATCTTCACTCCCTGTACTTGCTTCTTGTCTCCCAGCATCTGTCCTCACACGGTTGAATACTTATCTAATGAAGAAATGTTAGTGTTTTGTTTCATGAATTCTTTTACAAAATGTTAGATTTTTTCTTCTGCTTTGACAGAGTATTTTGTGTAGATTGTTGACAAAAAATTAAGTGAATCCCACTTTGTAACACAACAAAGTTTGGAAAAAGTCAAGGGTTGTGAATACATCCAACCTAATCATATACAGTATAATAGGGTTTCCTCCAAGCTCTTTCCCCTGTGTGTGATGATTAAAGTCTTCCCCTGACTCCTTTGCCCTACTCCTATGAAGTGCCTTTTCTGCAGTCCAATCCGTACGGCACTTACTGTGTTTTGGTATATGTTTTGATATATTCCACCTCAACTATTGATGACTGTAGGGCCTTTGTCACAAAACTGGAAAAAGAGTGCAGACATGTTTCAGAGGATAATGGAAGCTCCCTCAATCCAAGTCTGAGGATATAGTACATGCAGGAGAAGTAGTCATTGTTCCTCAATTATGTGCTCTTAATGGTGTTAAAAGATTTAGGGTGAGATACAGTACTGATGATTCACAGACATTTTGGGGAGCTTGTTGTTAATTTCCATAACTTTTCATATGGGAACATTTTGATAGGTTTCTGTTATGTTAGTCATCAGACAGAGGTGGAATGAACGAGATACACACAATTGGATGTACATTTCAAAATGTTGCTGCAGTACATTCCCTCAACACAACCCCTTTCTCAGATAAGTTTGGGTCCTAGATTCGGTCATCCCTCGCTCCCTATGGCGCTCTCTGTTGTGCATCCCAACAAAGATAAAACATACAGTGGGGGAAAAAAGTATTTGATCCCCTGCTGATTTTGTACGTTTGCCCACTTACAAAAAAAATGATCAGTCTATAATTTTAATGGTAGGTTTATTTGAACAGTGAGAGACAATAATAACAACAAAAAAATCCAGAAAAACCCATGTCAAAAATGCTATAAAATTATTTGAATTTTAATGAGGGAAATAAGTATTTGACCCCTCTGCAAAACATGACTTAGTACTTGGTGGCAAAACCCTTGTTGGCAATCACAGAGGTCAGACGTTTCTTGTAGTTGGCCACCAAGTCATTAAGGTTTCGAGGCTGACATTTGGCAACTCAAACCTTCAGCTCCCTCTACAGATTTTCTATGGGATTAAGGACTGGAGACTGGCTAGGCCACTCCAGGACCTTAATGTGCTTCTTCTTGAGCCACTCCTTTGTTGCCTTGGTCGTGTGTTTTGGGTCATTGTCATGCTGGAATACCCATCCACGACCCATTTTCAATGCCCTGGCTGAGGGAAGGATGTTCTCACCCAAGATTTGACGGTACATGGCCCCGTCCATCGTCCCTTTGATGCGGTGAAGTTGTCCTGTCCCCTTAGCAGAAAAACACCCCCAAAGCATAATGTTTCCACCTCCACGTTTGACGGTGGAGATGGTGGTCTTGGGGTCATAGGCAGCATTCCTCCTCCTCCAAACACGGCGAGTTGAGTTGATGCCAAAGAGCTCCATTTTGGTCTCATCTGACCACAACACTTTCACCCAGTTGTCCTCTGAATCATTCAGATGTTCATTGGCAAACTTCAGATGAGCATGTATATGTGCTTTCTTGAGCAGGGGGACCTTGCGGGCGCTGCAGGATTTCAGTCCTTCACGTCGTAGTGTGTTACCAATTGTTTTGTTGGTGACTATGGTCCCAGCTGCCTTGAGATCATTGACAAGAGCCTCCCGTGTAGTTCTGGGCTGATTCCTCACCGTTCTCATGATCATTGCAACCCCACGAGGTGAGATCTTGCATGGAGCCCCAGGCCGAGGGATATTGACAGTTCTTTTGTGTTTCTTCCATTTGCGAATAATCGCACCAAATGTTGTCACCTTCTCACCAAGCTGCTTGGCGATGGTCTTGTAGCCCATTCCAGCCTTGTGTAGGTCTACAATCTTGTCCCTGACATCCTTGGAGAGCTCTTTGGTCTTGGCCATGGTGGAGAGTTTGGAATCTGATTGATTCATTGCTTCTGTGGACAGGTGTCTTTTTTACAGGTAACAAGCTGCGGTTAGGAGCACTCCCTTTAAGAGTGTGCTCCTAATCTCAGCTCGTTACCTGTATAAAAGACACCTGGGAGCCAGAAATCTTTCTGATTGAGAGGGGGTCAAATACTTATTTCCCTCATTAAAATGCAAATCAATTTATTAAATTTTCTTCTGGATATTTTTGTTGTTATTCTGTCTCTCACTGTTCAAATAAACCTACCATTAAAATTATAGACTGATCCTTTCTTTATCAGTGGGCAAACATACAAAATCAGCAGGGGATCAAATACTTTTTTCCCCCACTGTATTTACTGAAGTTTGTTTGCCATCTTCAGCACCAGCTCAAATATATTATTCATTAAAAATACTTCCCCAAGGGTGGCACCACAGCGATTATTTTAAAGAGAAAGGTGGATTCCTAATAAATTGTTCAACTGAATGCATTCAACTGAAATGTCTCTTCCACATTTAACCCAACCCCTCTGAATCAGGCTGCACCATCCCTACTGATCCTTTGTTTCTGACCCCCAGGCACACTGGGTCTATGGGGTGTTCTGAACTGCCACACAGCAGCTTCTATCTTTGTGCTCAATATAAAGGAAGATGGGAGACTCTGTGTGAAATAGATAGTAAGGCAAAAATAACAAAATCCATTGAGTTATAATTGATCCATTTTTATTTTTATCGCTTGTGGTAAAACTGTACAGCTCTTAGTGCAAAACTCAAAACAGATCATCATAAAGGCTGTTTGTTTTCAAAACTTTAAGCACATTTTCAATTGACTAAGTACAACACACAAAATCACACAGCAACTTTTTCACCAAACCTAATTAGTGTTTCATCTAGAAATACTGTACCTTTCATTTAAAGTAATTGCCTTTCATAATGCAATGCTCACAATTATTTTCATATGATTCTCTTCTCATTTCTTTAAATACATTTTACCATTACTTAATCCAACTGTGCTGAATGGTTACTCACTTAACCTATATTAAACCTATAGATTTTGAAATGGTTTGCCTACTATAAATGGATTTTGAAAACTACAGAAATAAAATGTGTGTTTGTAAATTATAAACATCAAAATGACATGCATGATACATGATAACCATACATAATGACTGCTCGTTATTGCTTATTGATTTCACATAGTGGTAACCACAATTGGTCACCATAGAAACAGGGTGTGTGTGAATACTTCTTTCAACATGGAGCAAGATAGACCGCAAGGGAGAGGAAGAAATCAAAGAGCAAGTGGACAAGGGGACCGTGGGCATGGGTGCCATCAAAGAGGTCAAAGAGGTGGGCATGGGCCCCGTCAAAGAGGAGGACATCAGAGAGAGGGAGGCCGACGGCATGGAACTGTTGTGTCTAATAAAGTCCGGGCCATCGTCATTGACCATGTGGTAAATGTGACACACACAAATATGTATGGTCATATTTGTTATGTTTTTTTTTCATTTATTTTATGGGGCCACCCCTTGTGTCATTTTCTAGGCCTCCTAGGTATTTGCGTTTCAATTAATGTATATGAGTACTGCCACTAGGGGAGCTGTGATGTCAAATGGGAGCGTTAGTGAGATCTTCAATCTTGGAGAATGCCTACTACTGAACACCACTAACGTTTCTCCGTCTCATAATTGTATCCTGTTAATTCAGGTATGTATTGTGCAAAAGTGCAATATGATTCTCAAAATATTGAGGTAACATGGCTAATTACAGTCCATGAGTTTGGTGACGTTTGAAGGCAATTGGAGGGAGTTTTAATCGAGAGAAACTTGTTGGTATTCTCCCCATTGAAAGTAATGAAGGTTGGTTAGGTTGGTAATGGTTTACATGTAAGAGAAGGGATTAAGATGGCGTCCAAATGTAACGTTTTTTCAACAACGCTTTAGCTCCTATTTGTTTTATTTTATATGAACGAAGGCTCAGTTTAGTTCAGGGAATATATGTAAATATGTGATGTGACAATAAAATGTGTTAGTGTTCATATTTGTACAAAAATGATGTTTAACAGTTCCCTAGCTTGATGCTAACCAAATTTAGCTTGGCTGGGCACTAGCTAGCTCTAGGCTAGTTGGTTTCGGTCAATGTTAGCTTACATGTTGGTGGTTTATAGTGTAATGGTTGTAGTATTGTTAGCTCAGGCCTCCAGTAATTTACAACTTTTTCTAAACTGACATGATAGTAGAGTAAGTTATATATATATATATATATAATGTTAATGTGTAGAAGTATGATAGGTTTTTTGAACCTGAGACCTTTTATTTTTTGGGATAATGGAATGGGAAGATGTAAAACTACAAGAGTTGTAATGCATAATTGATTTTGACGACAAAAAATGATGAAGAAAATAGAATATTTGAATACATCTTGGAGAATGCCTACTACTGAACACCACTAATGTTTCTCCGTCTCATCATTTTTTACTGTTAATTCCGGTTTATTATCTACTGACCACATCTCAGTCCGAGGCGTGTAACATAAACAGAGGCTGCCAGATTAGTTCACCCCAATCTGAAAAGAACAACTGTCAATATGATCATGAGAACATTTTGCTAAGAAAACCGTTAAGTCTGCAAGATATGCACTATGCTTTAATATTACATTTACAGTAAATGACATATTGTAATGCATGTAAATTCACAAAACACGTTACAGTATTCTTACAATATGATCTATTGACATTATACAGAAGACCCCATGGTGGTGGCCATGGCCGGGTGCTGACCGACCAGTAGGAGTGGGCAGTGGTGGAAAAGAAATTACATGCGGCTGTCCGAAATAAAGCAGGCCATTGAGGAGAACGATGACACCTTTGCCGATGTGTCCTCCCCTCCTGCTCCGTGGCTCGACGACTCATTGCGAGCTCACAGAACAGGGCTCCGGGCAGCCGAGCGGAAATGGAGGAAAACTCGCCTCCCTGCGGACCTGGCATCCTTTCACTCCCTCCTCTCTACATTTTCCTCTTCTTTTTCTGCTGCTAAAGCCACTTTCTACCACTCTAAATTCCAAGCATCTGCCTCTAACCCTAGGAAGCTCTTTGCCACCTTCTCCTCCCTCCTGAATCCTCCTCCCCCCTCCTCCCTCTCTGCGGATGACTTCGTCAACCATTTTGAAAAGAAGGTCGACGACATCCGATCCTCGTTTGTCAAGTCAAACGACACCGCTGGTCCTGCTCACACTGCCCTACCCTGTGCTTTGACCTCTTTCTCCCCCCTCTCTCCAGCTGAAATCTCGCGTCTTGTGACGGCCGGCCGCCCAACAACCTGCCCGCTTGACCCTATCCCCTCCTCTCTTCTCCAGACCATTTCCGGAGACCTTCTCCCTTACCTCACCTCGCTCATCAACTCATCCTTGACCGCTGGCTACGTCCCTTCCGTCTTCAAGAGAGCGAGAGTTGCACCCCTTCTGAAAAAACCTACACTCGATCCCTCCGATGTCAACAACTACAGACCAGTATCCCTTCTTTCTTTTCTCTCCAAAACTCTTGAACGTGCCATCCTTGGCCAGCTCTCTTGCTATCTCTCTCAGAATTACCTTCTTGACCCAAATCAGTCAGGTTTCAAGACTGGTCATTCAACTGAGACTGCTCTTCTCTGTGTCACGGAGGCTCTCCGCACTGCTAAAGCTAACTCTCTCTCCTCTGCTCTCATCCTTCTAGACCTATCTGCTGCCTTTGATACTGTGAACCACCAGATCCTCCTCTCCACCCTCTCCGAGCTGGGCATCTCCGGTGCAGCCCACGCTTGGATTGCGTCCTACCTGACAGGTCGCTCCTACCAGGTGGCGTGGCGAGAATCTGTCTACGCACCACGTGCTCTCGCCACTGGTGTCCCCCAGGGCTCAGTTCTAGGCCCTCTCCTATTCTCGCTATACACCAAGTCACTTGGCTCTGTCATATCCTCACATGGTCTCTCCTATCATTGCTATGCAGACGACACCCAATTAATCTTCTCCTTTCCCCCTTCTGATAACCAGGTGGCGAATCGCATCTCTGCATGTCTGGCATACATATCAGTGTGGATGACGGATCACCTCAAGCTGAACCCCGGCAAGACGGAGCTGCTTTTCCTCCCGGGGAAGGACTGCCCGTTCCATGATCTCGCCATCACGGTTGACAACTCCATTGTGTCCTCCTCCCAGAGTGCTATGAACCTTGGCGTGACCCTGGACAACACCCTGTCGTTCTCCACTAACATCAAGGTGGTGACCCGATCCGACATGCTCTACAACATTCGCAGAGTACGACCCTGCCTCACACAGGAAGCGGCGCAGGTCCTAATCCAGGCACTTGTCATCTCCCGTCTGGATTACTGCAACTCGCTGTTGGCTGGGCTCCCTGCCTGTGCCATTAAACCCCTACAACTCATCCAGAACGCCACAGCCCGTCTGGTGTTCAACCTTCCCAAGTTCTCTCACGTCACCCCGCTCCTCCGCTCTCTCCACTGGCTTCCAGTTGAAGCTCGCATCCGCTACAAGACCATGGTGCTTGCCTACGGAGCCGTGAGGGGAACGGCACCTCCGTACCTTCAGGCTCTGATCAGTCCCTACACCCAAACGAGGGCACTGCGCTCATCCACTTCTGGCCTGCTGGCCCCCCTACCTCTGAGGAAGCACAGTTCCCGCTCAGCCCAGTCAAAACTGTTCGCTGTTCTGGCACCCCTATGGTGGAACAAGCTCCCTCACGACGCCAGGACAGCGGAGTCAATCACCACCTTCCGGAGACACCTGAAACCCCACCTCTTTAAGGAATACCTGGGATAAGACAAAGTAATCCTTCTAACCCCCCCCCCTAAAAGATTTAGATGTACTATTGTAAAGTGGTTGTTCCATTGGATATCATAAGGTGAATGCACCAATTTGTAAGTCGCTCTGGATAAGAGCGTCTGCTAAATGACTTAAATGTAAATGTAATTCAGCCTACCAACTCTCCCCCGCCTTTTGAAGAGGCACCAGGTATCTATTAAAAACATTTACCTTGTGCCTTTTGAGAGAAACAACGACCGCGTGAAACAAATGCGGGCCGAGTATGTTCAGGTACAGCATTATACAGTATCTCTGAAGATGGTGTGGTAGGACGTGGGCCATTACTTGGATCCTACAACGCTGCACACCTCATTGTTTCCCAATGAAATTGATTGGCCTGTCAAGGTGAATGGGTCACCAATGTCATTGTGTGGGACAATGTCAGGTTCCACCGTGCAGAGGTGGTTCAGGCATGGTTTCGGGCCTATCCCCTATTCATTACACTATACCTTCCCCCATACTCTCCTTTCCTCAACCCTATTGAAGATTTTCTTTCAGCATGGAGATGGAAGGTATACCATCGCGATCCCCATGAGCGTGCCACCCTCCTTCTGGCCATGGATGAGGCATGCGACGACATCAACACAAACCGATGTCAAGCTTGGATTCGCCATGCCAAAAGGTTTTTCCAGTGGTGCATGAACAATGAGGACATTCACTGTGATGTGGATGAGAATTTATGGCCAAGTGCTCAAGACAGGCTTGATGCAAATTAAATGCGTGCTAAACATTGTTTTATTTTCCTTCATTGAATTTATTTAATAGAACACCTACACTGAGTATACAAAACATTAAGGACACCTGCTCCTTCCATGACAGACTGAGCAGGTGAATCTATGTGAAAGCTATGATCCCTTATTGATGTCACTTGTTAAATCCACTTCAATCACTATAGATGAAGGATAGGGGTTAAATAAGGATTTTTAAGCCTTGAGACAATAGTTGTGTTGAATGTTTCTAACTAGCCTACTGTTGGTTAATTACTATATGTGTGCATCTCTTTGTGTTTATTGGCTGTGGTCTTGAGGGGCTCAAGCCGCCCACCCCACAACATCCATAAGAGGAAGGGAAGAGATAGGAACGTAATGTTCCCATCTGAGTTTGCGTTCGTGCTTGTCTGTTTGTTTGTCTATCCACCTCCATGAAATGCGGGACGTGTGAGACCATAGAGAATGTAGTTAAAAATAGTATCTTTCTTCTGCTCTGCCTCTTTTCTCCCGGAGAATGCTTGTAATAGTCTGTCACCATTCTAATAATGTAACCCCACTCTCCCAGAGATTCCCTCTAGACGTGAGTGGCATTTAAGCTCTGGAAAAACTGAAGGGGTCAGAAGAATTGAACTGACTGCCACGATGCTGCAGTGAGGGAGCCAGCGGCTCCATGTCTGGGGAGAAACTCAAATCAAATATAATTTTATTCGTCACGTACAGTTTACAGCGGGTATAAAAGGTGCAGCGAAGTGCTTGTGTGCTAGCTCGCTCAACAATGCAGTACATTTATCCATATTAACAATAATAAGCATCAAATCAAAAATAAGTAATAGAAGATGTAGTATGCATAGTAATAACGGACTGTATTTACAAATATAAAGTGGGTAGTGTCTTGGTCGCGAAGTAGAATAAAGAGTATATGATAGAACAGCAGCGGTATGTGTGTGTCATGTTGCTACTGGACAGTCATCTGATTATCTCATCCTCTGCGCCTTGCTCCAACCTCTCCCAAAACACTATCTTCCAGGCAGTGTGATCAAGCATTCACTGATTTCCTCTGTTCTGCTCAGATGACTGAACATGTACCCAGCGTAAACAGACACAGTTGAGCCCAGGACACAGTTTGACGCTGTTTCACTGGGGGTCAAATGAATAATTTTTTGGGGACTTAATGGTCTATTTCTGTTCCACTAATTGGTTTTTCCTGCAGTCACAGTTGTAAACACGGGCCAAACACAGTCAGAAGAACCCTCCACATCAGCCACAATGTCTCTGGGCGGTGTGGTGTCATGATTCAATTATAAACTCGACTTCTGCTTTTAACCCAAACCCTCTGAAGCAGAGAGGTGTGGGGGGGCTGCCACATTGGGCGCCCAGGGAGCTATTGTGGGGGTTTAACTGCCATGCTCAAGGGCAGAAAGAAAGATTGTACACCTTGTCAGCTTGAGGATTCGAACGAACAACTTTTTGGTTACTGGCCCAATGCTCTAACTGCTAGGCTACTCTTTATCGATGCCACCAAACACCCAGCATACCACAGGGCATTTTCAACCACTCACTTGAAGGTCTGCTTCCTGTAAAGGTTGAACTGCATCTCAATTTGACCCAGTAAGTGTGCCTTGTTGCTGGGTTGGCACTTTGGAGAAGTACAGCCCTCCTGGCCGAATTTATCCCGAGACATAGCCTTGGTGCACTCTATTTTAGAACTGTGTCTCCTGAAATGGCAAGCATCCTTACTGTAAAAAATCTAATTAAATCAAATAAAATGTTATTTGTCATATACACAGGATACAGTGGGGTGTAAACAGTGCAATGAAATGCTTACTTGCAAACTACCTGTCAACATAGCCCTTGATCATGCCCTTGTACCATTACATTACACAAGTCATTGGATGAAGGCGAATTCTGTAGAGGGGAGTTTTATTAAGAACCTGGACGCTCAGTCTAAACATTAACACGCATCGCTTGAGGTACAGTTTTGGAAGCATAAGGACCTTATCTTTCATATCAGCAAGAAATAATTTTCTAAAAACAGAAGTTTGAATTGATATTGGCAATCTTGGTGGGGAAAATGCAAAAAAATATTTGTTTAGATGCATGCCAGCAAAGCCACTACACAACATAATACTAAATAATACATTAATTGCACTATAATGGTGACAAACGGTGCCCACAAACTGTTAAGGCCTACATAAAGCTGTCCCAACAACAGAGTCCCAACAGCAGTCCCAACACCTTATCACTGCTCCACCTGGCCTATAAATAAATGGGGCATATAAACAGACAATGAAAGCTCTTACAATATTTGATGATTACATTTCTCTAAAACAGGCTATATGTGCACCACCAAGTCAGAACAGTAGGCAAAATTAAGAGGGGAAAAGTGACCAAATTATTAGGGTTAGGCACATGGGCTACTAACAGCTTACTACACAACATACACTTAGTATTACTTTCTTAGCTACAGTATACAGTTGAAGTAGGAAGTTTACATACACTTAGGTTAGAGTCATTAAAACTCGTTTTTCAACCACTCCACAAATTTCTTGTTAACGAAATATAGTTTTGGCAAGTCGGTTAGGACATCTACTTTGTGCATGGCACAAGTCATTTTTCCAACAATTGTTTACAGACAGAATATTTCACTTATAATTCACTGTATCACAATTCCAGTGGGTCAGAAGTTTACATACACTAAGTTGACTGTGCCTTTAAATAGCTTGGAAAGTTCCATAAAATTATGTCAGGGCTTTCTTTAGAAGCTTCTGATAGGCTAATTGACATAATTTGAGTCAATTGGAGGTGTACCTGAGGATGTATTTCAAGGCCTACCTTCAAACTCAGTGCCTCTTTGCTTGACATCATGGGAAAATCAAAAGAAATCAGCCAAGACCACAGAAAACAATTGTAGACCTCCACAAGTCTGGTTCATCCTTGGGAGCAATTTCCAAACGCCTGAAGGTACCACGTTCATCTGTACAAACAATAGTACGCAAGTATAAACACCATGGGACCACGCAGCTGTCATCAGGAAGGAGACGCGTTCTGTCTCCTAGAGATGAGCGTACTTTGGTGCGAAAAGTGCAAATCAATCCCAGAACAACAGCAAAGGACCTTGTGAAGATGCTGGAGGAAACTGGTACAAAAGTGTCTATATCCACAGTAAAACGAGTCCTATATCGACATAACATGAAAGGCCGATAAGCAAGGAAAAAGCCACTGCTCCAAAACCGCCATAAAAAAGCCAGAGTACGGTTTGCAACTGCACACGGTGACAAAGATCGTACTTTTTGGAGAAACGTCCTCTGGTCTGATGAAACAAAAATAAAACCTTTTTGGCCATAATGACCATCGTTATGTTTGGAGGAAAAAGGGGGAGGCTTGCAAGCCGAAGAACACCATCCCAACCGTGAAGCACGGGGGTGGCAGCATCATGTTGTGGGGGTGCTTTGCTGCAGGAGGGACTGGTGCACTTCACAAAATAGATGGCATCATGAGGCAGGAAAATTATGTGGCTATATTGAAGCAACATCTCAAGACATCAGTCAGGAAGTTAAAGCTTGGTCACAAATATGTCTTCCAAATGGACAATGACCCCAAGCATACTTCCAAAGTTGTGGCAAAATGGCTTAAGGACAACAAAGTCAAGGTATTGGAGTGACCATCACAAAGCCCTGACCTCAATCCTATTGAAAATGTGTGGGCAGAACTGAAAAAGCGTGTGCGAGCAAGGAGGCCTAAAAACCTGACTCAGTTACACCAGCTCTGTCAGGAGGAATGGGCCAAAATTCACCCAACTTATTGTGGGAAGCTTGTGGAAGGCTACCCGAAACGTTTGACTCAAGTTAAACAATTTAAAGGCAATGCTACCAAATACTAATTGAGTGTATGTAAACTTCTGACCACCTGGGAATGTGATGAAAGAAATAAAAGCTGAAATAAATCACTCTCTACTATTACTCTGACATTTCACATTCTTAAAAGAAAGTGGTGATCCTAACTGACCTAAAACAGGGAATTTTTACGAGGATTAAATGTCAGGAATTGTGAAAAAAAAGGAGATTAAATGTATTTGGCTAAGGTGTATGTAAACTTCCGACTTCAACTGTATATTCTGCAGGATTCCTGCAGGATTTTTTTCCTGAAGGACTACCTGCATGAATTGTCCTACAAGGAAGTGGCTCCCGAAAATCCTGTGGGATACCCAGCTGGATACAGTTGAAGTCGGAAGTTTACATACACCTTAGAGTGGCCTTTTACTGTCCCCAGCACTGTTTAATGAGCTTCTTGATATGCCACACCTGTCAGGTGGATCGATTATCTTGTCAAAGAAGAAATGCTCACTAACAGGGGCGTAAACAAATATATTTTACGTTCAAACGGCTCGACTGTGAAGTCATGACTTGCGACATTCGCCTAGTTTCCTGAATCGGGTCACAAATAAGCTTTTTGTGCATATGGAACATTTCTGGGATCTTTTATTTCAGCTCATGAAACATGGGACCAACATTTTACATGTTGTGTTTATATTTTTGTTCAGTGTATTAACTTACTTCATATAGATTTACTTCACTGCACAGTTAAATATACTAGCTATAGCTAGCAGGCCAGCCAGCCAGCCAGCCAATCTTGTATAGTTAGCGAGCAACTGCTACTTGCTTGCTAGCTACCTCTATAATGTTTTTATGTAGGTGGTTCCAATGTAACTAAAGCCAGCACTATAACTGATACTTAAATCACAAACAACTTACACACCATTGACACGGATTTCCACAAAGTTCCCACTTCAAGCCCAAATATATCATACTTTGACTAAAGCTATGATTTGATTGAAATCGTTGTGCAACATCATGGGTAAGCTGGAATTTTAGCTGGAGGGGGTGTTTAAAGAATAGCACTAAATAAAATCAAACTTTAAATGCACTTCAAATAAAGTTTCATTTAGTTATATTCTTGAACTTAGATTTTTGGTTGAGATGGAGATGTGAATCCAACATGTTAATTATTAACTTGTAGATTAATTTGGAAATCAACCAACCATCCTTAATATAAAAAGACAATATCCAAAGGTAAAAGTGTATTATTAATATCATGAATTTGACATCCTATTTATAGGGCTAAGTACTTCTAAACTTCAACCATGGAAGAATGATAGTATACCTAGTTACATCAGATGTCAATGTCGCCTACACATAAACCCAACCTCAGTCCAAATTTACTTAGTACACATACAGCTTGTAAAAGAAAAGTTAGGAGTTACATTCAACTATTCAATGTTATTTAGGTAGTCTACACAAAATGAATATGGAAGCTGATCCAAGTCTGTGTTGACATGATAGGTCAGCTGAAACGAACACAGCTTGTTTCCAAAGCTAAGCAGGGTACGTATATCAGTAGGAGTCACTGTTCAGGCAGGAATCATTGGCAGTGGTGACCCGTCATTCAGGGCAGGTGGGGCAGAACCACCTGTTTTAAGCCCCACCTGTTTAGCTAAAATATATATATATATATTTTTGCCTGTTTTGCATGTTATTTTGTTATTAATACGTGTCACATCAGTTCGCAAACAATGCAAAAATATATATATAATTGAATGAATAAAGCTGCATACAAAACATGGGTCTCTTTTTTGCTTTTCTTGAGTAAGGTAGCTCCAAAATGTAGGTGTTTCAGCCTAGGTCAGTTCTTTCTGTGATGGTGGGGCATCCAGAGGAAAATACAGAGCATAGGGGTTGGTAATGCTCTCTAGTTGCGCTGTGATTGGCTCAGTGTTCTGTCACTCATGGGAACACTAAGTCACTGCAAAATCTACAGGGAATGGTTGAAAATTCAAGCCCTTTGGGTGCTGCCATAGATTTACATTCGAGGTGCCCATCCAAGGTCATTAGCCACAGATAAAATTATTTCAAATCACGCTATATCTACTGTAGCTTTGATTGCTAGCTAGCTAGACAAGCAGTCATCGCCATGAATCACATTGACAACCTACTGGCAATCAAATTTAATTGTATTTGTCACATGCTCCGAATACAACAGACCTTACAGTGAAATGCTTAACCAACAATGCAGTTAAGAAAATCCCCCCGCCCCCCCCAAAAAATAGATAATAATAACAAATAATTAAAGAGCAGCAGTAAATAACAGTTACGGGGCTATATACAGGGGGTACCGGTACAGAATTAATGTGTCAATGTGCGGGGGCACCGGTGTCGAGGTAATTTATGTACATGTAGGTAGAGTTATTAAAGTGGCTATGCATAGATAATAACAGAGAGGAGCAGCAGCGTAGGAGGGGCAATGCAAACAGTCAGGAGTCTTATGGTTTGGGGGTAGAAGCTATTAAGAAGCCTCTTGGACCTAGACTTGGCGCTCCGGTATAGCTTGCCGTGCAGTAGCAGAGAGAACAGTCTATGACTAGGGTGGCTGGAGTCTTTGACCATTTTTAGGGCCTTCCTCTGACACCGCCTGGCATAGAGTTCCTGGATGGCAAGAAGCTTGGCACGGTGATGTACTGGGCCGTACACACTACACTGTAGTGCCTTGCGGTCAGAGGCCGAGCAGTTGCCATACTGTGATGCAACCCGTCAGGATGCATTCAATGGTGCATCTGTAAAACCGTTTGAGGATCTGAGGACCCATGACAAATCTTTCTCCTGAAGGGGAATAGATTTTGTCGTGCCCTCTTCACGACTGTCTTGGTGTGCTTGGACCACGTTAGTTTGTTGGTGATGTGGACACCAAGGAACTTGAAGCTCTCAACCTGCTCTACTACAGCCCCATCGATGAGAATGGGGGTGTGCTCACTCCTCCTTTTCTTGTAGTACAATCCTTGTCATATGAAGAGAAATTATAGATAAAACGGAGCGGTGCTCATTGGCCATTGAACATAAACATTACACAACAAGTTGGAAATAGCAAATTAAACTATGAGTGGTTTGGAAGGAATAAATGGCTAACTGCAAGCGTTGCAAAGCAATCACTAGCCTGCTATTCAGTAGAGTGGGTGTGTGGTCTGGGTTTAAGCAGTGGCGTAAATTACTAACGTAAAAATACTTGAAAGTACAAAAGTACTTTTTTTTTGAGTATCTGTACTTTACTATTTATATTTTTGACAACTTTTACATTTACTTCACCACATTCCTAAAGAAAATGATGTACTTTTTACTTTTTCACTGACAACCAAAAGTACTCGTTACATTTTGAATGCTTAGCAGGACAAGAAAATGGTCTAATTAACACACTTATCAAGAGAACATCCCTACTGCCTCTGATCTGGCACTCACTAAACACATGCTTCGTTTGTAAATTATGTCTGAGTGTTGGAGCGTGCCCCTGGCTATACATGAGTAAATAAAAAAAAAAATGAAAATTCTGCTGTCCAGTTTGCTTAATATAAGGAATTTGAAATGATTTATACTTTTACTTTTGATACCCTAAGTATATTTTCGGAATTACATTTACTTTTGATCCTTAAGTATATTTAAAACCAAATACTTTTAAACTCAAGTAGTATTTTACTGGGTGGCTTTCACTTTTACTTGAGTCATTTTCTATTAAGGTATCTTTATTTTTACTCAAGTATAACAATTGGGTACTTTTTCCACCACTGGGTTTAAGGGCCTCTTTTCCAAGATTAAAAGGATAAACAGCAGGATTTTTGCCACGTTCAAAACAACTGAAAACAAACGAGCTCAGACTGGGAAAATACATTTTGAACGGTCATCCAACTGGGAATTCCAAGTCGGGAACTCTGGCCTCTTTCCAGAGATCCGACCTGAAGATCCCTGACGTCATGATTTCCCGAGTTCCCTAGAAACCACATTGTTTAAGCAAGTCAGCCATATCAGCTTTGTTTTTTTTTAAAGGCAGTCAATGAGGCTGAATGAACAGTTTCGCTGCCAGACAAAGCTTTGCGCTGATAGCCAGGTGTAGCAGGTAAGGATTCACTCTATGGTGCTGGAAAGAAAGCGCTGCCGTTGGGACTGCTTTATGTAGGCCCTAACAGTTTGTGGGCACCATTTGCCTCTCTAAGATTAACATGCTAAAATCAACACTAAACATTGGACATTGGGCCTGACATTTTATTTCAATATACCTCTTTATTTAGGTTCATGGCATGACATTGAAACAATGACGTTGACTCAAACATACCATTTTACTATCAACATTGAAACTATGTCAAATAAAATGTCTAATCCAATACAAAATTCAACAATTTCAAAAAGATTGAAAATTGTTCAATTCAATTTGAACGTATACATAGTTCTGATGATTATGTTGGAATAAGATTTATGTAACAACCTGTAAGTCAGGTTAAGTCATTGTATTTAAGTTGAAGTTTTACCTTAATTTCAATATTTATAACACTGGTTGAAATGAGATGAAAGCAGTACTGGTTGATGACTTTTTGCATACCCAAATGTGTTTTTCACATAGATTCTACCTCACAATAGGTTGACAAAGGACATTGAAACAACATTGATTCAACAAGTGCATGCCCAGTGGGATGACATAGGCCCCATTGCCGTAGGATTTATTTAAGATACTTCTGACGTTAGGAGGAAGCTTGTTCTGACTTGCAAATTGTACAGCCAAGCAGAGCAGCCAAACACTCTGCTGACAGGAAAGGCTATACATTCTGATTGCCTAATGAACCCAATTTAACTTGTGTGTTATGGCTTTTCAACCTCTACCATATTGTGGATTCAGAGCTATCTATCTAATAGAACTCAAAGGGTTTTCTTTAATGGAAGCTTCTCTAATGTCAAACATGTAGTGTGGTGCACCGCAGGGCAGCTCTCTAGGCCCTCTACTATTTCCACCAATGACCTGCCACTGGCATTAACCTGTTTGGGATAGGGGGCAGTATTTTCACGGCCGGATAAAAAAACGTGCCTGAT
The DNA here is from genome assembly GCF_965601325.2 of Salmo salar. Lineage (NCBI taxonomy): Eukaryota > Metazoa > Chordata > Actinopteri > Salmoniformes > Salmonidae > Salmo > Salmo salar. Next base: position 9,951,219 of record NC_138299.1, on the reverse strand, counting down.
TTAATCTGGTTATTACTCCTGCCCAGAAACTAAAATATGCATATAATTAGTAGATTTGGATAGAAAACACCCTAAAGTTTCTAAAACTGTTTGAATGGTGTCTGTGAGTATAACAGAACTCATATGGCAGGCCAAAACCTGAGAAGATTCTATATGGGAAGTGCCCTGTCTGACCATTTCTTGGCCTTCTGTAGCCTTTTTATCGAAAATACAGGATCTCTGCTGTAACGTGACATTTTCTAAGGCTTTCATTGGCTCTCAGAAGGAGCCAGAACGTTGAATGATAACTCTGCAGTCTCTGGGCGAAAATCAGTAGGGGTTTTGGAGAGTGGTACTTCTGAGAACAATGACACTGGTGCGCGCGTGCATGTGACTACTCCATTTTCTTCTTTCAGTGTTTGAACGGATACAACGTCTCCTGGTTGGAATATTATCGCTATTTTACGAGAAAAATCGCATAAAAATTGATTTTAAACAGCGTTTGACATGCTTCGAAGTACGGTAATGGAATATTTTGACACGAAACGCACCGGCGCGTCACCCTTCGGATAGTGATTTGAACGCACAAACAAAATGGAGCTATTTGGATATAACTATGGATTATTTGGAACCAAAACAACATTGGGTGTTGAAGTAGAAGTCCTGGGAGTGCATTCTGACGAAGAACAGCAAAGGTAATCCAATTTGTCTTATACTAAATCTGAGTTTGGTGAGTGCCAAACTTGGTGGGTGTCAAAATAGCTAGCCGTGATGGCCGGGCTATCTACTCAGAATATTGCAAAATGTGCTTTCACCGAAAAGCTATTTTAAAATCTGACACCGCGATTGCATAAAGGAGTTCTGTATCTATAATTCTTAAAATAATTGTTATGTTTTTTGTGAACGTTTATCGTGAGTAATTTAGTAAATTCACCGGAAGTTTTCGGTGGGTATGCTAGTTCTGAACAAAACATGCTAATGTAAAAAGCTGGTTTTGATATAAATATGAACTTGATTGAACAAAACATGCATGTATTGTATAACATAATGTCCTAGGAGTGTCATCTGATGAAGATCATCAAAGGTTAGTGCTGCATTTAGCTGTGGTTTTGGTTTTTGTGACATATATGCTAGCTTGAAAAATGGGTGTGTGATTATTTCTGGCTGGGTACTCTCCTGACATAATCTAATATTTTGCTTTCGTTGTAAAGCCTTTTTGAAATCGGACAATGTGGTTAGATAAAGGAGAGTCTTGTCTTTAAAATTGTGTAAAATAGTCATATGTTTGAAAAATTTAAGTTTTTGCATTTTTGAGGTATTTGTAATTCGCGCCACGCTATACCATTGGATATTGGTGAGGCGTTCCCTGTCCCTAACAGGTTAAGCAAAGCATGTGTCTCCATGTATCCTGATGATTCAACCATTGACCCATCAGCAACCACAGCTAATGAAGTCACTGAAACCAGTAATATACTGGTCATGAACATCTCTAAAACTAAGTTGTAGGCTTCAGCTGAATCTGTTAATGAATGGTGTGGCTGTTGAACAAGTTGAGGAGACTAAATTACTTGGTGTTAACTTAGATTGTAAACTGTCATGGTCAAAACACATAAATTCAGTGGTTGTAAAGATGGGGAGAGGTATGTCCGGAACAAAGAGATGCTCTGCTTTTTTGACACCACGCTCTGCTTTTTTGACACCACACTCCAAAAAGCAAGTCCTGCAGGCTCTAGTCTTATCTTGATTATTGTCCAGTCGTGTGGTCGAATGCCACAAGGAAAGACCTACACTGCATTCGGGAAAGTATTCAGACATTTGATTTTTCCACATTTTGTTACGTTACGGCCTTATTCTACAATGGATTATATAAAAATGTATTATCAGACTACAAACAATACCACATAATGACGAAGTGAAAACAGGTTTTTAGAAAATGTATTAAAAATAAAAAAATAAAACACCTTATTTATGTAAGTATTCAGACATTTTGCTATGGGAATCGAAATTGAGCTCGTGTGCATCCTGTTTCCATTGATCATCCTTGAGATGTTTCTACAACTTGATTGGAGTCCACCTGAGGTCAAAGGAATTGTCTGTAGAGCTCAGAGACAGGATTGTGTCGCAGTACAGATTTGGGGAAGGGTAACAAAACATTTCTGCAGCATTGAAGGACCCAAAGAACACAGTGGCCTCCATCATTCTTAAATGGAAGAAGTTTGGAACCACAAAGACCCTTCTTAGAGCTGGCTACCCGACCAAACTGAGAAATCAGGAGAGAAGGGCCTTGGTCAGGGAGGTGACCAAGAACCTGATGGTCACACTGACAGAGCTCCAGAGTCCCTCTGTGGAGATGGGAGAACCTTCCAGAAGGACAACCATCTCGGCATCACTCAGCGAATCAGGCCTTTATGGTAGAGTGGCCAGACGGAAGCCACTCCTCAGTAAAAGGCACATGGTAGCCTGCTTGGAGTTTGCCAAAAGGCAGCTAAAGACTCTCAAACCATGAGAAACAAGATTCTCTGGTCTGATGAAAACAAGGTTGAACTCTTTGGCCTGAATGCCAAGCATCACGTCTGGAGGAAACCTGGCACCATCCCTACGGTGAAGCATGATGGTGGCAGCATCATGCTGTAGGGATGTTGTTCAGCGGCAGGGACTGAGAGACTAGTCAGGATCGAGGCAAAGATGAACGGAGCAAGGTACAGAGAGATCCTTGATGAAAACCTGCTCCAGAGTGAAGGTTCACCTTCAACAGGACAACGACCCTAAGCACACAGCCAAGACAATGCAGGAGTTGCTTCGGAACAAGTCTCTGAATGTCCTTGAGTGGCCTAGCGAGAGCCCGGACTTGAACCTGATCGATCATCTCTGGAGAGACCTGAAAATAGCTGTGCAGCAATGCTCCCCATCCAACCTGACAGAGCTTGAGAGGATCTGCAAAGAAGAATGGGAGAAACTCCCCAAATACAGGTGTGCCAGGCTTGTAGCGTCATACCCAAGAAGACTCGAGGCTGTAATCGCTGACAAATGTGCTTCAACAAAGTACTGAGTAAGGGGTCTGAATACTTATGTAAATGTTATATTTCAGATGTTTATTATTAATACATTTGCAAAAATGTCTAAACTATTTTAGTTTTTTCATTGTGGGGTGTTTTGTGTAGATGACGAGGGAAAAAACGATTTAATCAATTTTAGAATAAGGCTGTGACATAAAATGTGGAAAAAGTCAAGAGGTCTGAATACTTTCCGAATGCACTGTAGTTAAGCTGCAGCTGTCCTAGAACAGAGCGGCTTACAGGCTGACTACACCGCTTGCGTCGTGTGCGTTGCACAATAAATTTAGAAATCTATATTATTCAATTATTGCACCCACACTGCTCGCGCATGCCAGCAAGCATCTGCGTTGCCAAAGGCTAAAATAGAAGTCAGTTCTATTTCTGACGCAGATCGCGCTGCAAGTCCTGCCTCTCCCATCTCCTAACTGGTTTATAGAAGCAGGTACCCACATGCCATCTCCTCATTGGTTATACCCACGTGGGTGAGTGAAAGACGAAATAGGTCGGTGGCGGTAATGCACGTAATTTAGGAAAGTTGCCAATCGCAATATAAAGTCAAGAGAAGAAAAAGCCTGGAAGGAAGAGAGATGACTAGAAACGATTCGGTTGACCGTTTTGTGTGTGGATTAATTGGTGGAGTAGAGGACCTTGTGCATTTCAGGTAAAATAACAACTCAATGTTTATATCCCAGGACAAATTAGGTAGCAACAGCAAGCTAGCTAAATAGGACAAATTAGCTAGCAAGTGCAAGCTAGCTAGCTAAATTGCCATAAATGTTTGTTTTTCGACCTGTCCCCAAATTAGTATAATTGGTTCAGAGTTTGTTTTGATATTTTAACCTGAGTGTCATGATCGCGTTTGGTGTGGGGGGACAAAATACATTTATGCACGATGGCGCACGAACGCAGCCGGTTTGGGTTCCGTGTTAGAGTTGAGGAAAGACTGACTGCATCACTTATTTTTATAAGACACACTGTGTTGAAAATCCCAAATTGTTTGCATAGTCATCTAACACACAGCTCTGACACACACACACACACACACACACCTTACCCCACCAGACATGCCACCAGGGGTCTTTTCAGTCCCCAAATCCAGAACAAATTCAAGAAAGCGTACAGTATTATATTGAGCCATTATTGCATGGAACTCTGTTCCATCTCATATTGCTCAAATGAACAGCAAACTTTGTTTAAAAAAATACAGATAAAGCAACACCTCACGGTACAACGCCACTCTTGTACTTGACCTAGATAGTTTGTGTGTATGTATTGATATGTTGACTACGTATGCCTTTTTAAAAATGTATGTAGTTCTGTCCTTGAGCTGTTCTTGTCTAATAATGTTCTGTATTATGTCATGTTTCATGTGGACCCCAGGAAGAGTAACTGCTGCTTTTGTAGCAGCTAATGGCGATCCTAATAAAATACCCAAATATCCCACCCCTCAGCCTTAGCATATGCTGCTTTAATGAGCCTAATTGGGGTCTGGGTGAGAACAATAGGGAGGCGGTTGTCATCACATGCCATTGCTACCATTTATGGCTTAAAGATACGTTTGTCATGTAGACCTATTAATCTACTATGGCAACACTTTCCTCATCCAATCCTAACAAGGTTGCCCTTGTGGGCACAAGACTGTTAGCCCACTGAGATAAAGCCAAGGCATTCACTCAGGGAGCTAACAGTCTTCAGGTCTCAGGCAAGGTTACTCATGTGAGTGTGGTTTTACAAAACCACGTCCCGTTATACCTCACTACTTGTTAGATTGATTGGGGCAGTATTGGATATCTCCCTACTCACTGACCAACCACCATGGGGTTGGTTTATGCCAGAGTTTGATCTCTCATGCAGGAATTTCAAGATTAAAAATCACTTTCTTGGAAAGCTAAAATCTCCCGTCGAGAGACAAAATCTAAATCCACAGAGAGCATGGTAAGCATGTAACTTAACCAAAATATGTTATGACCGACATACGTCAAGCCACTTCCTTTAGTGTCCCTGTGTACTCAAATACCGTTTACTTTCTGTGCTATCCAAAGTTTGAATTCCAGCCTTAAAGTAGCTGTCCAGTGAAAATCTCACTTTTAAAAGTTGTTGACTCATCCTATACTCGTACTTGTGGCCAAAGCATAAATTGGAGAAAAGAACACTTAAGCTTTGGGAGGCAGGTCTCACATGGGTCTACCATCAGGGTATGTTATGGTACTGACGCAGCGCTGAGACGTGCTCCAGTTGTCTGTGTAATAGGGTCGTCACCCTGCAGCCAAAGGCTATTGTGCGGAGGCCTCTGCTGTTGCATTGTGCTTTCAGGAGCTGTACAATGACAGGGAATGTGAAGAACTGACATTGGAGAGAACACACACACACACACACACATGCTTACACACACAGCTCTTATATGCCTTCTAAAAGCTACTCTATGTATAATGGGCACCATTGAGAGCTGATGACTTTGGACATTTCTGAGAATACTGCCCAACTTTGCCAAACCAACAAAGAAGTGGATTTACTGTTTTCAGAAGGGGATTCATTATTTCGAGGCCAGCTTTGTTTTTGACAACCATTTTCTTCCCTCCACGTTTTGGGATAAAAGATTGTCTGGGACTACCTTACTTAGATCTGCTGATTTTATAAATGGGTTCTGGGATGTGGATAGTTTCTAATCTGTCGAGGGATCATTCAGAAACGTTCTCACATTTTCCTTTTTGATGTATGCTTTTCTGTGGGAAAGAGGAGAAATAAAGATATAAAGCTTTACTGTTGAAACTTTGGCAATGCTGCCACTTCATTACAGGGTCAAGTTAGAAATTAGGACTGTGCAAAAACGGCAAAAGTTATCCAAGGTATTTTCCCAGTGCAAACTGTCACGACAGTTAGCAAAGTTGTAGTTTGAAGTGATGTCACGGTGAAGACAGATAAAACCCAGTTTAGACGTGTTCGTTGGAACACTAATTATTATTGAGCACCCACTGGGCTGCATTAGACAGTTTTCTTTCACTCAATCAGGAATTGGAGGGAAGCCCCCAGTTCACCCTGTAGCTCCATCAGTATTTGACCCCTCTATCACACACTGGGGCCCTTGATCACAAAACATTGAAAGAGAATCTTGGAATTCACCTACTGCCTTCCAGACTTAATTCATTCTAATTATATTCAAGCCAATGGGACCGCAGGAACCAGTCGCCATATCCAGAAGCCCTCCTGGCTCTTCTGGCTATGAGTGACAGGCAAACCCAGGCAGAGGGACAGCTTTGTAATTAGATTTTTCTACACCAGATTTTTCCCTCTGGAGGCATTTCATTGTGCTGTTTTTCAAATTCTATGCCACATTGCATTGCATTGGTGGTGATGTAGTCATTACCAATACATATCAGGACTTCCCTCCATCTGCCACAGGGTAAGCAGAGATTGTATTGGCAGGAAGCATGAAGTGAGACACATAGTGCTATCATTTAATGGAGATGCCCGGCGATGCCTCTCAGGCAGCTTTATTGCTTCTCAAGCATCTATCAGAGTCCAAAAATGTGTACGCGTAGGCACAGCAGTGTTCTAGAATTCTGGACCAACCGTTACCCCATTCAAAATAATATAAGACACGTACTCGGAGCCACACTGGTTGGGAATATGGGGGAGGTGCGCCGTCGGGCTGTGCATCCTCCGCGAATCGTGGTCTCAGAGCCACGTAGGCATGTCACAATGGGCTACCGGACTATCGCGTCTCTGAGTCTGTGGACTCTGAATTACGCCTGAGGCAGATAGGAGTTAGTGTGTCTCCTTTGCTATCTGTCTTGGCTTATTTAACAAAAGTGTTATGGCTTTGCCTTTGACAAATGGCGGCTGGAGAGGGGATTTGATTTACAGAGATGAACAGAATGCGATGGTCCGACTCCGCTGGCTGCTGTGTCTCTCTTTGAAGGAATGCATTCTGGGTACCCAACATTCCCCTGACCCCCAGACAGACCCCTATGCCCTGCTTGTTTATTTCATGCTTTTCTCATCAAACTAAGGTCAGCCAAAAGTTGTTGCACAATCTTGAAATGCCCATATCACAGAGGGAGTTTAACCGTGTGCCACCTAATGTTTTTCTGACCTTAAGAAATCATTAACAAGATTTGTCGTAATAGGTGATTCATTCTAGTTGAACATGTGCTGTAAAAGGGCAAGAGGCTCTTGCCAACCTTGTCTTTGCCATGAATGGAAGCCTTGCTCATTAATTAATTCAATGGTGCCCATTTTACAAGATCTCTTGGGCTCATTTAAAAAATGCAGTTTAAAAGTTATGGCATGAATGTTGAGTAACTACAACACAGAGCAAAGGAAATCCTTCAAAGACTAGTTGAACGAGTGAGGTAATCATTTGTGGATCAATCGATTCATTTAACATCCAGTATGAAGCTTAGTGCTGCCGGCTCAGACGGCACTGAAGAGCCAGTTCAGAGATGGGATGCTGCCACATGGCTAGTTAGCGAAGCTTGTAAAGCTAGCTTGGTAAAAATTCAAAGCACTGCAATTTCAAAGTGCACAAAAAGGAAACACAGAGATTGTCACTATCTCAACAGAAATTCCCTTAATTGCGGTTGGGATTCAAACAAAAATATTTTAATAACAGGAATGGCTTTGGTTTATATCTAAGGAAATGTCAGCAAGAGACTGTATATACAGTACCAATCAAAAGTTTGAACACACCTACTCATTCAAGGGTTTTTCTTTATTTTTACTATTTTCTACATTGTAGAATAATAGTGAAGACAACAAAACAAGGAAATAACACATATTATGGAATCATATAGTAACTAAAAAGTGTTTAACAAATCAAAATATATTTTATTTTTGAGATTCTTCAAAGCAGCCTTGATGACAGCTTTGCACGCCCTTTGGATTCTCTTAACCAGCTTCATGAGGTAGTCACCTGGAATGCATTTCAATTAACAGGTGTGCCTTGTTCAAAGTTAATGTGTAACCCGTTTCAGGAAACTAGGCGTATGTCGCCGGTCACTACTTCACAGGAGAGACGTTTGAACGTAAACTCTTTTTTTTTACATCAAAATGTTTTTTTGGGGGCAGAAATGCCTTCTCGAACATGTGAACTTTCATGTGCCTTAATAACAAATGTGTATGCCATCTGTAAATACGAATTAAATTACGAGCCTAGTTTGTTTAGCCAAAGAAAAAGGGAGCAACCTTCCGGGCTAGCCATGATTGGCTGAGAAAATGAGTGGGCTGGACATGCCGAGAGATGACTTTGGATTGGTCTGCCATATAGCACACTTCTGTCTATTTAAGCTGGTCAGTATATCTAAGTAATCCTGTCGAACGCGGCTTTCATTTGTAAAAATGGTGTATTAAAACTGCATAAGGGCTCCCGAGTGGCGCAGCAGTCTAAGGCACTGCATCTCAGTGCTTGAGGCATCACTATAGACACTCTGGTTTGAATCCAGGCTGTATCACAACCGGCCGTGATTGGGAGACCCATAGGTCGGCGCACAATTGGCCCAGCGTCGTCCAGGTTTGGCCGGTGTAGGCCGTCATTGTAAATAATAATTTGTTCTTAACTGACTAGCCTAGTTAAATAAAGGTTAAATAAAAATATAAATAAATAAGTGTTGCTCTCCACTGTCTGGAGGACTACGTTTTGAAATCAGTGGAATTCAAGTATGATAGCTAAGGAGATGGATTACATCTCTGGATTACATCTTCAAACTAAGGGTAACCATGGCATCCGACAGGAGACATGTCCAACCATGAATGATATATACGGGTAAGATAGTGTAGCTAGCTACATTTTCAGATATTACACGTTTCTAATTTTCATAGAAAGAGCCATTTGCTTGGCTAGCTATAGCCTAGCTTGGCTAGCTTGGCTAGCTATAGCTAGCTAACATTGAACCTGGTTGGTTAGCTACCTGCAGATTCATGCCAGTCAAAAGTTTGGACACACCTACTCATTCAAGGGTATTACTTTCTTTTGACTATTTTCTACATTGTAGAATAACAGTGAAGACATCAAAACTATGAAATAACTAATATGGAATCAATCACATAGTAACCAAAAAAGTGTGAAACCAATCGCAATATGTTTTATATTTTATATTCTTCAAAGTAGCCACCTTTTGCCTTGATGACAACTTTGCACACTTTTTACATTCTCTCAACCAGCTTCACCTGTAATACTTTTCCAACAGCCTTGAAGGAGTTCCCACATATGCTGAGCACTTGTTGGCTGCATTTCCTTCACTCTGCTGTCAAACTCATCCCAAACCATCTCAATTGGGTTGAGGTCAGGTGATTGTGGAGGCCAGGTCATCTGATGCAGCACTCCATCACTCTCCTTCTTGGTCAAATAGCCCTTACGCAGTCTGGAGGTGTGTTGGGTCATTGTTCGGTTGAAAAACAAATGATAGTCCCATTAAACGCAAACCAGATGGAATGGCGTATCGCTGCAGAATGCTGTTGTGGCCATGCTGGTTAAGTGTGCCTTGAATTCTAAATAAATCACTGAAAGTGTCACCACTAAAGCACCCCCACAACATCACACCTCCTCCTCCATTCTTCACGGTGGGAACCACACATGCAGAGATCATCCGTTCACCTACTTTGCGTCTCACAAAGACATGGCGGTTGGAACCAAACATCTTAAATTTGGACTCAACAAACCAAAGGACAGATTTCCACCGGTCTAATGTCCATTGTTCGTGTTTCTTGGCCCAAGCAAGTCTGTTCTTATTGGTGTCCTTTAGTAGTGGTTTCTTTTCAGCAATTCTACCATGAATGCCTGATTCACTCAGTCTCCTCTGAACAGTTGATGTTGAGATGTGTCTGTTACTTGAAATTCTGTGAAGCATTTATTTGGGCTAGTAACACTAATGAACTTATCCTCTGCAGCAAAGGTAACTCTAGGTCTTCCTTCCTGTGGCGGTCCTCATGAGATCCAGTTTCATCATAGCGCTTGATGGTTTTTGTGACTGCACTTGAAGAAACTTTAAAAGTTCTTGAAATTTTCCAGATTGACTGACCTTTATGTCTTAAAGTAATGATGGACTGTCGTTTTTCTTTGCTTATATTAGCTGTTCTTGCCATAATATGGACTTTGTCTTTTACCAAATAGAGCTATCTTCTGTATACCACCCCTACCTTGTCACAACACAACTGATTGGCTCAAACGCATTAAGAAGGAAAACAATTCCATAAAATAACCTTTACACTACCTCATGAAGCTGGTTGAGAGAATGCCAAGAGTGTGCAAAGCTCTCATCAAGGCAAAGGGTGGCTACTTTGAAGAATCTCAAATATAGAATATATTTTGATTTGTTTAACACTTTCTGGTTACTACATGAGTCCATGTGTGTTATTTCATAGTTTTGATGTCTTCACTACTATTCTACAATGTAGAAAAAAGTGTAAATGAATGAAAACCCTGGAATGAGTAGGTGTGCCCAAACCTTTGACTGGTACTGTATGAGATGAGTGAAGTAGTATGTAAACATTATTTAAACATTGCTAAAGTGACTAGTTTTCCATTATAAAGTGGACAGTTAATCCAAGTCTTTGTATATAGGGCAGCAGCCTCTAAGGTGCAGTGTTGCGTAACCGGGTAGAAGCCGGCTAGTGATGGCTAGTTCACAGTCTGATGGCCTTGAGATAGAAGCTGTTTTTCAGTTTCTTGGACCCAGCGTTGATGCACCTGTACTGACCTCGCATTCTGGATGATTGCGGGTTGAACAGGCCATGGCTTGGGTGGTTGATGTTCTTGATGATCGTTTTGGCCTTCCTATGACATCGGGTGCTGTAGGTGTCCTGGAGGGCAGGTAGTTTGCCACCGGTGATGAGTTGGGCAGATCGCACCACCCTCTGGAGAGCCCTGCGGTTGCGGGCGGTGCAGTTGCCTTACCGGGCGGTGATACAGCCCGACAGGATGCTCTCAATTGTGCATCTGTAAAGGTTTGTGAGGGTTTTAGGGGCCAAGTCAAATTTCTTTAGCTTCCTAAGGTTGAATAGGCGCTGTTAAGCCTTCTTCACCACACTGTCTGTGTGGGTGGACCATTTCAGATAGTCAGTGATGTTGATCCAGAGCATGCCAAACATGCTCAATGGGTGACATGTTTGGTGAGTATGCAAGCCATGGAAGAACTGGGACATTTTCAGCTTCTGGGAAATGAATACAGATCCTTGCGAAATGGACCATGCATCATCATACTGAAACATGAGGTGATGGCGGCAGATGAATGGCAAGACAATGGGCCTCAGGATCTTGTCACGAAAAATCGAATCAAATCCAATTTTATTGGTAACATACACATGGTTAGCAGATTTTAATGCGAGTGTAGCATAATGCTTGTGCTTCTGGTTCCAACCGTGCAGTAATATCTAACAAGTAATCTAACAATTTCACAACAACTACCTTATACACGCAAGTGTAAAGGAATTAAAAAGAACATGTACATATACAGTTGAAGTCGGTGGTTTACATACACCTTAGCCAAATGCATTTAAACTCAGTGTTTCACAATTCCTGACATGTAATCCTAGTAAAAATTCCCTGTTTTAGGTCAGTTAGGATCACCACTTTATTTTAAGAATGTGAAATGTCAGAATTATAGTAGAGAGAATGATTTATTTCAGATTTTATTTTTATCATCACATTCCCAGTGGGTCAGAAGTTTACATACACTCAATTAGTATTTGGTAGCATTGCCTTTAAATTGTTTACTTTGGGTCAAACGTTTCGGGTAGTCTTCCACAAGCTTCCCACAATAAGTTGGGTGATTTTTGGCCCATTCCTCCTGACAGAGCTGGTGTAACTGAGTCAGGTTTGTAGGCCTCCTTGCTCGCACACGCTTTTTCAGTTCTGCCCACACATTTTCTAAAGGGTTGAGGTCAGGGCTTTGTGATGGTCTCTCCAAGACCTTGACTTTGTTGTCCTTAAGCCATTTTGCCACAACTTTGGAAGTATGCTTGGGGTCATTGTCCATTTGGACGACCCATTTGCGACCAAACTTTAACTTCCTGACTGATGTCTTGAGATGTTGCTTCAATATATCCACATCATTTTCCTTTCCTCATGATGCCATCTATTTTGTTAAGTGCACCAGTCCCTCCTGCAGCAAAGCACCCCCACAACATGATGCTGCCACCCCCCTGCTTCACCGTTGGGATGGTGTTCTTCAGCTTGCAAGCCTGCCCCTTTTTCCTCCAAACATAACAATGGTCATTATGGCCATTGTTGCATCAGACCAGAGGACATTTATCCAAAAAGTACGATGTTTGTGCCTAGTGCAGTTGCAAACCGTAGTCTGGCTTTTTTATGGCGGTTTTGGAGCAGTGGCTTCTTCCTTGCTGAACGGCCTTTCAAGTTATGTCGATATAGGACTCGTTTTACTGTGGATATAGATACTTATGTACCTGTTTCCTCCAGCATCTTCACAAAGTCCTCTGCTGCTGTTCTCTGATTGATTTGCACTTTCCGCACCAAAGTACGTTCATCTCTAGGAGACAGAACACATCTCCTTCCTGAGCGGTATGACGGCTGCGTGGTCCCATGGTGTTTATACTTGTGTACTATTGTTTGTACAGATGAATGTGGAACCTTCAGCCGTTTGGAAATTGCTCCCAAGGATGAACCAGACTTTTGGAGTTCTACAATTCTTTTTTGAGGACTTGTTTTACTGTGGATATAGATACTTTTGTACCTGTTTCCTCCAGCATCTTCACAAGGTCCTTTGCTGTTGTTCTGGGATTGATTTGCACTTTTCGCACCAAAGTACGTTAATCTCTAGGAGTCAGAACGCGTCTCCTTCCTGAGCGGTATGACGGCTGCGTGGTCCCATCGTGTTTATACTTGCGTACTATTGTTTGTACAGATGAATGCGATACCTTCAGGCGTTTGGAAATTGCTCCCAAGGATGAACCAGACTTGTGGAGGTCTACAATTAATTTTCTGAGATTTTGTTGATTTCTTTTGATTTTCCCATGATGTCAAGCAAAGAGGCACTGAGTTTGAAGGTGGGCCTTGAAATACATCCACAGGTACATCTCCAATTGACTCAAATTATATCAATTAGCCTATCAGAAGCTTTTAAAGCCATGACATCATTTTATGGAATTTTCCAAGCTGTTTAAAGGCACAGTACACTTAGTGTATGTAAACGTCTGACCCACTGGAATTGTGACACGGTGAATTATAAGTGAAATAATCTGTCTGTAAGCAATTGTTGGAAAAATTACTTGTGTCGTGCACAAAGTAGACGTCCTAACCGACTTGCCAAAACTATAGATTGATAACAAGACATTTGTAGAGTGGTTGAAAAACGAGTTTTAATGACTCCTACATAAGTGTATGTAAACTTCCGACTTCAACTGTAAATATATGGATGAGCGATGGCCGTGTGGCATAGGCAAGATGCAGTAGATGGTATAGAGTACAGTATATACATATGAGTTGAGTAATGTAGGGTATGTAAACATTATATAAAGTGGCATTGTTTAGTGACTAGTGATACATTTATTACATCCAATTTTTTATTATTAAAGTGGCTTGAGATTTCAGTCAGTATGTTAGCATTAGCCACTCAATGTTAGTGATGGCTGTTTAACAGTCTGATGGCCTTGAGATAGAAGCTGTTTTTCAGTCTCTCGGTCCCAGCTTTGGGTCACTCTGTACTGACCTCGCCTACTGGATGGTTGCGGAGTGAACAGGCAGTGGCTCAGGTGGTTGTTGTCCTTGATGATCTTTTTGGCCTTCCTGTGACATCGGGTGGTGTGGGTGTCCTGGAGGGCAGGTAGTTTGCCCTCGGTGATGCGTTGTGCAGACCTCACTACCCTCTGGAGAGCCTTACGGTTGTGGGCGGAGCAGTTGCCGTACCAGGCGGTGATACAGCCCGACAGGATGCTCTCGATTGTGCATCTGTAAAAGTTTGTGAGGGTTTTAGGGGCCAAGTCGCTTTCTTCACCACACTGTCTGTGATGTGTACGCCGAGGAACTTAACTTTCCACCTTCTCCACTACTGTCCCGTTGATGTGGATAGGGGGGTGCTCCCTCTGCTGTTTCCTGAAGTCCACGATCATCTCCTTTGTTTTGTTGACGTTGAGTGCGAGGTTATTTTCCTGACACCACACTCCGAGGGCCTTCACCTCCTCCCTGTAGGCCGTCTCGTTGTTGTTGGTAATCAAGCCTACCACTGTACTGTCGTCTGCAAACTTGATGATTGAGTGAGGACGACGAGCATGCAGAGAGGCTTCTCTGAGATGGTTTCTGACAGTTTGTGCAGAAATTCTTCGGTTGTGCAAACCCACAGTTTCATCAGCTGTCCGGGTGGCTGGTCTCAGAAGATCCCGCAGGTGAAGAAACTTGATGTGGTGGACCTGGGCTGTCGTGTTTACACATGGTCTGCGGTAGTGGGGCCGATTGGACGTACTGGCAAATTCTCTAAAACGACCATAAAACTTATGGTAGAGAATTGAACATTCAATTCTATGGCAGCAGCTCTGGTGGACATTCCTGCAGTCAGCAATTGCACGCCCCCTCAAACCTTGAGACATCTGTGGCGTTGTGACACAAAACTGCACATTTTAGAGTGGCCTATTATTGTCCCCAGCACAAGGTGCACCTGTGTAACGATCATGCTGTTTAATCAGCTTCTTGATATGCCACGCCTGTCAAGTGGATGAATTATCTTGGCAATGGAGAATTGCTCATTAACAAGGATGTAAATACAGTTGAAGTTGGAAGTTTACATACACTTAGGTCAGAGTCATTAAAACTTGTTTTTCAGCCACTCCACAAATTTCTTGTTAACAAACTATAGTTTCGGCAAGTCGGTTAGGACATCTACTTTGTGCATGACACAAGTAATTTTTCCAACCTCTTACATCTAGATGTTCCGCTAGCGGAACACCCCTCCAATATCCAATGATAGGGCGTGGCGCGAATTACAAACTCCTCAAAAATCCAAAAACTTCAATTTTTCAAACATATGACTATTTTACAGCATTTTAAAGACAAGACTCTCCTTTATCTAACCACATTGTCTGATTTCAAAAAGGCTTTACAACGAAAGGAAAACATTAGATTATGTCAGGAGAGTACCCAGCCAGAAATAATCACACACCCATTTTTCAAGCTAGCATATAATGTCACAAAAACCAAAACCACAGCCAAATGCAGCACTAACCTTTGATGATCTTCATCAGATGACACTCCTAGGACATTATGTTATACAATACATGCATGTTTTGTTCAATCAAGTTCATATTTATATCAAAAACCAGCTTTTTACATTAGCATGTGACGTTCAGAACTAGCATACCCACCGAAACTTCCGGTGAATTTACTCACGATAAACGTTCACAAAAAACATAACAATTATTTAAAGAATTATAGATACAGAACTCCTTTATGCAATCGCTATGTCAGATTTTAAAATAGCTTTTCGGTGAAAGCACATTTTGCAATATTCTGAGTAGATAGCCCGGCCATCATGGCTAGCTATTTTGACACCCACCAAGTTTGGCACTCACCAAACTCAGATTTACTATAAGAGAAATTGGATTACCTTTGCTGTTCTTCGTCAGAATGCACTCCCAGGACTTGTACTTTACATCCAAAGTTGTTTTGGTTCCAAATAATCCATAGTTATATCCAAATAGCGGCGTTTTGTTCTTGCGTTCAAGACACTATCCGAAGGGTGACACGCCGGCGCGTATCGTGACAAAAATTTTCAAAATATTCCATTACCGTACTTCGAAGCATGTCAAACGCTGTTTAAAATCATATTCCGACCAGGAGACGTTGTTTTCGTTCAAAGACTGAAAATGTAAAATGGACTCTTCACGTGCACGCGCGCACCCGTTTCATTGTTCTCAGATCGACCACTATCCAAATGCGCTACTGTTTTTCGCCCAGGGACTGCAGAGTCATCATTCCCTGTTCTGGCGCCTTCTGAGAGCCTATGGGAGCCTTAGAAAATGTCACGTTACAGCAGAGATCCTCTGTTTTCCATAAAGAGGCTTTAGAAGGCCAAGAAATGGTCAGAGAGGGCACTTCCTGTATAGAATCTTCTCAGGTTTTGGCCTGCCATATGAGTTCTGTTATACTCACAGACACCATTCAAACAGTTTTAGAAACTTTAGGGTGTTTTCTATCCAAATTATATGCATATTCTAGTTTCTGGGCAGGAGTAATAACCAGATTAAATCAGGTACGTTTTTTATCCGGCCATGAAAATACTGCCCCCTATCCTAAACAGGTTAAAGACAGATTATTTCACTTATAATTCACTGTATCACAATTCCAGTGGGTCAGAAGTTTACATACACTAAGTTGACTGTGCCTTTAAATAGCTTGGAAAGTTCCATAAAATTATGTCAGGGCTTTCTTTAGAAGCTTCTGATAGGCTAATTGACATAATTTGAGTCAATTGGAGGTGTACCTGTGGATATATTTCAAGGCCTACCTTCAAACTCAGTGCCTCTTTGCTTGACATCATGGGAAAGTCTAAAGAAATCAACCAAGACCTCAGAAAAAAAATTGTAGTCTGGTTCATCCTTGGGAGCAATTTCCAAACGCCTAAAGGTACTACGTTCAGCTGTACAAACAATAGTACGCAGGTATGAACACCATGGGACCACGCAGCCGTCATACCACCCAGGAAGGAGACGCATTCTGTCTCATAGAGATGAACGTACTTTGGTGCGAAAAGTGCAAATCAATCCCAGAACAACAACAAATGACCTTATGAAGATGCTGGAGGAAACAGGTACAAAAAGTATCTATATCCACAGTAAAACGAGTCCTATATTGACAACCTGAAAGGCCGCTCAGCAAGGAAGAAGCCACTGCTCCAAAACCGCCATAAAAAAGCCAGACTACGGTTTGCAACTGCACATGGGACAAAGATCGTACTTTTTGGAGAAATGTCCTCTGGTCTTGAAATGAAACCACTTTCTGTCAAAATTAGAAATGTGTAATATCTGAAAATGTAGCTAGCTAACGCCAGACTATCTTACCTGTATACATCATCATGCATGACGGACATGTCTCCCTGTCAGGAATGCCATACCATGGTTGCCCTTAGTTTGAAGATGTAATCCGGAGACAGGTGTTTTCTCCATTTCTTTAGCTATCATATTCCACTGATTTCGAAACTTGATCCTCCAGAAAGTGGAGAGCAACACTTATGCAGCTCTACTACACAATACATTTTTTAAAAAAGCTGCGTTTGACAGGATTACCAACACAGACTGATGAGCTCAAATAGACAGAAAAATATATATATTTTACGTTCAAACGGCTCGCCTGTGAAGTCATGACTTGCGACATTTGCCTAGTTTCCTGAATCGGGTCACAAATAAGCTTTTTGTGCATATGGAACATTTCTGGGATCTTTTTTTTCAGCTCATGAAACATGGGCCAAACACTTTACATGCTGTGTTTATATTTTTGTTCATTATAATATAATTTCCCAATTTTTTTGAGCATACAGTTTAGCTCAGTATTTGACTTATATTTTTTATACAGTCATTATTGGTCATTCTTTATCATGGGTGTCAATCATTTTGGACCCCACTGTAGGTCAGGCAGAAAGACACCAGTCACAGTCTGGTATCATCCACTTGGTCAAGCCTTCAATGATCCTGCCTGTCTCTAACCATCTGAAGGTGTGTCATTACGTGACAGGGGAATTCAAGGCTTCGATTGTCCTTGACACTGGAGCCGTGGTACGAGTATCAAAATGCACTCAGCTCCAGCGGTCATTGCCGAGTCGTTTACCGTGTGTGACAGGTCTGACAAGCTCATTATTTGAGGCTGGCATCGATGCCTCTCAGTAATATGGTCTTCAGGAGTCAGTCAGTGGAATAATAATCTCCCCCTGATCAATGCACTGAGACCTGGTCGTCCCATCTATCATCACTGCCTCTCATATCCCTCTCTTTGCCCGCCACCAGCTTCGCAGCATACAGGCACACCACACTAAGTACTAAAAACCAGGGAAGAGGAGGAGGGAGGAGACGGACGGGCGGAGATGAAATGCTGACTCTCTCTCTGTCTGTCATCCAGGATAGACAGATCATGACCAGGATATGGACTGCCTGAGCATAGCAACGGTTTCCACGGATACCTTGGCATTGAGCAAGGGAGCCAAGAGGAAGGATTCTTAATCCTCCAAATCACATAGTCTATCCATCATACATCTGTCAGCTTTGGGAGAGAGAGGCTTTCCTGCTATTATTATGTCCACCATTCATTATCGGCCCTCTCCAAACATTCCAGTACAGTCTCAGTGGACTCGGATGATGCTAAGTGGACAGCTTCCATTGGAAGGAGTGGGATGCATATTTCCAGTGAAGTGCATTTGAGGATAGTGTATGTGAAATGATGTGAAAGTGAATTAGTTTACAGCCCACTATCTCACCCACATATTACTAAAACAGAAATATAAACACAACATGTCAAGTGTTGGTCCCATGTTTTATGAGCTGAAATAAAACATCTCAGAAAACTTCCATGCACACAAAAAGCTTTATTTTAATTGACTGATTTCCTTGTATGAACCGTAACTCAATAAAACCGTTGAAATTGTTGCATGTTGTGTTTATATTTTTGTTCAGTATACATACACTTCCCTATGTATTTATTTGGACAGTGAAGCTAAAACGTTTAATTTAGCTCTATACTCAGCATTTTGGATTTGAGATCAAATGCTTTATATGAGACGACAGTACAGTATGTCACCTTTAATTTGAGGGGTTTTTCATACATATCTGTTTTATCATTTAGAATGATTGCACTTTATGTATCTATAGCCCCCCCCCCCCCCCCCCCCCCCCATTAGAAGGTGCGAATAAGTATTTGGACAAATTCACTTCTAACGTATTACATTTCATCAAAAGTTTAGTATTTGGTCGAAATTCCTAGCATGCAATGACTACTTGAAGTTTATGATTACAAACTTGTTGGATGCATTTGCAGTTTGTTTTGGTTGTTTTTCAGATTATGTTGTTTTGGTTGTGTTTCAGATTATACATAAAATGTGGATGCTATCATGATTACAGATAACCCTGAATGAATCGTGAATAATGGTGAATGAGAAAGTTACAGAAGCACAAAGATCATGCCCCCAAAACATGCTAACCTCTCTCAAAATCAAATCAGTTTTTATTCGTCACATACACATGTTTAGCGGATGTTATTGCGGGTGTAACAAAATGCTTGTGTTTCTAGGTCTAACAGTGCAGTAATATCTAACAATTCACAACAATACACACAACCTAAAAGTAAAATAATGTAATTAAGGAATATATAAATATATAAATATATAAATATTAGGATGAGTAATGTCGAAGTGGCATAGACTAAATACAGTAGAATAGAATACAGTATATTCATATGAGATCAGAAAAGCAAAAATATGTAAACATTAATAGAGTGACTAGTGTTCCATTAATAAAGTGGCTAGTGATTTCAAGTCTATTTATATGGGGCAGCAGCCTCTAAGTTGCAGGGTTATGATACAAAAATACTATCAAAATGCTTGGCGCATAGAATTAAAAAAGTATTGTCAGATATTATTCATCCTATTCAGACAGGTTTTTTACATGGACGATACATTGGAGATAATATAAGACAAGTACTGGAAACAATAGAATACTATGAAATATCGGGGACACCAGGCCTGGTTTTCATAGCCGATTTTGAAAAGGCTTTTGATAAAGTACGACTGGAGTTTATATATAAATGCCTAGAATATTTCAATTTTGGGGAATCTCTTATAAAATGGGTTAAAGTTATGTATAGTAACCCTAGATGTAAAATAATAAATAATGGCTACATCTCAAAAAGTTTTAAACTATCTAGAGGAGTAAAACAAGGTTCCCCACTATCGGCATAACTATTTATTATTGCCGTCTAAATGTTAGCTGTTAAAATTAGATCAAACAATAATATTAAGGGATTAGAAATCCGTGGCTTAAAAACGAAGGTGTCATTGTACGCTGATGTTTCATGTTTTCTTTTAAAACCACAATTAGAATCTCTCTACGGCCTCATAGAGGATCTAGATACTTTTGCTATCCTCTCTAACGTATTAGATCACAAAAAAATGCTAAATTTACATTACCGTGTAGTTTACCAATTAAATGGTCTGACGGAGATGTGGACATACTCGGTATACAAATCCCAAAATAACGAAAACGGTCTCACTCCAAAAAATGTTTATGGAAAGTTAGCAAAAATAGGTAAGATCTTGCTAAAATGGAAATGAAAATACATGTCTATTTGTGGAAAAATCACCCTGATTAACTCTTTAGTTATATCACAGTTTACCTATTTGCTTAAGGTTTGGCCGTGACCTGCTTTTTAAATTGTATGAAAAAAAATATTCAATTTGATTTGGAATGGCAAGCCAGACAAAATTATAAGGGCCTATTTATATAACGAATATGAATTTGGAGGGCAGAAATTATTAAATATTAAAGCATTAGACCTCTCACTAAAGGCTTCAGTCATACAAAAGTTATACTTAAAGCCAAACTGGCTCCCTAGTAAATTGGTAGGAATGTCTCATCCTATGTTCATGTCACGCCCTGACTATAGAGAGCCTTCCTATTTCTCTATTTGGTCAGGGTGTGATTTGGGTGGGCAATCTAGTTTTCTTATTTCTTTGTTTGGCCGGGTATGGTCCCCAATCAGAGGCAGCTGTCTGTCGTTGTCTCTGATTGGGGATCATACTTAGGCAGCCCCTTCCCCACCTGTGATTGTGGGATCTTGTCTATGTGTAGTTGCCTGTGAGCACCACGTAGCTTCACATTTCGTTTTTTTGGTGCTTTATTGTTTTCTGTGTGTTTCACTTCTCAAATAAAAGATGATGGAACCATACCACGTTGCGCTTTGGTTCGACAATTCTTATATCAAACGTGACAGTTCAAGAAAGGCCTTTTTCCCTTTATTCAGATTATACCTGCTCACTTTCGGTTGTTTGTAAAGGAAATAATCTCCAAAATATCGTTATTTTTTAAACGAGTCTTAGAAAGTTGGTTGCAATTTCAGTTTAATCCACCTGAAAAGACAGAACAAATAATACAAACAAATATTGTGGTTAAACTCAAATATACTAATAGATTAAAAAAAGCATTTTTCGAAGATTTATTTTTAAAAGGTATAATTTTTGTGAATGATATCATAAATAGGACTGGTGGAGTTATGTCACACATGCAGCTAACACAGACATATGGAAATGTCTGCTCTACCCAAAATTACAACCAACTAATTGCAGCATTACCACAAAAATGGAAGAGGCAAGTAGAAGGGGAAAAAAGTAAGGAACTTGTATGTCGGCCCTGTATTAAAGAACATAAATGGTTAAAGAAAATTGTGATAAATAAAAACATATACCAATTTCATTTAAGGACCAAAAAACTGACAGCTGTGCCATATAAAATGCAAAATAGTTGGGAAGAGATTTTCGATATACCCATTCCATGGCACATGGTTTATGAATTGATATGCAAAACAACGCCGGATTCAAAACTTCAAATTTTTCAATTTAAATTACTATACAAAATTATTGCAACCAATAGAATGTTATATATATGGGGGATACAATCTTCCCAGCTCTGCAGATTTTGCTGTGAGGAGGCAGAGTCATAAGATCATTTATTTTGGTATTGTCCATATGTAGCTCGTTTTTGGTCACAGGTCCAGGAATGGCTGAAGAATTGAAAAATTTGCCTAGAACTAACGCTGCAGATAGCAATACTGGGTGATTTAAAAAGCCATAGTCAATCAATCAATAATATAATAATTATTTTAGCAAAAATGTTCAGTACTTTTGTCAAGCATCACAGCACAGTTGAAAAATATATGGCAAATAGAAAACCAAAATGGATGGTGTTGAGAGATAGATGGGAGGGGTTGAATGGAGCTGAAGGGTGGGACTAATAAGATAGATAACCAATGTAAAACATACGGGGTCTGTAAAATGTATTGTGGCGTACAGCAGGTCAGCCACCAGGGGGAGACTCGTCGAGGCCTTGTGACAGACGGAGTATACATCACGAGGCAATGACTCCATCTGCTGGATGTGCCAGGACCCGACGGGCTCTCCGCCCAGGACTAATTGGGGCTGATTGGGGAGTTGGTGAGTAATCAAGGGCTGATTGCTCACCAGCTGTACAAGCCCCATAAAGCTGCCAGAAAGGCAGCACACAGGGGAGGACTGGGGGAAGTAAGGTGACTTCCATGTAGCTGGAGAAGTGCCCGAGCTAAGCCGAGGGAGTTGAGTTTGTGTGCCCGACAGGATACAGCAAGACCCGGAGCCCAGAAGACGGTATCCTGGAGAGGGTCTCATGGGGGAGACCTATCCTTTTCTTTTGATTTATTATTTAATAAACACCCTTGAAACCGAGCTAATCATACTCTGTCTGTGTCTGATCTGTGTAAACGTCTTGACCAAACACCCTGGTCTGCCACAGTATATAGGTTCAGAAGTTTTGTGAAATAGCACAGTTACAAATAGGAATCAAACTGGATGGATATCAGAAATAGAGGAAGGGCTAAAAACAAACAAAATGTAACTATTGTAAAATAGATTGTGTCTGTAAAATGTGTATAAGATGTATATACTGAAGGTAGTCTTATTGTTTATTAGTTTACTCCAATTGGGGGAAGGGTGGTAGGGTTTGCGGGGAATAATAAAGGTATATTCAAAAAAAAAAAAAGTATGTATGTCTATATAGGTATGTGTATGTTTAAATTTGTCTATGTATGCATATGTGTATGGATATATATATTTACAAAAAAATATTTATGGGGGATTGGAAATGATGCAGACAATTACATTGATGGAAGCAACAATCTTTCTGCAATATTATGCTGATCCACCCCTTAGAGAAAAAAATTAAAATAAAATCGTCCACCACCCAAAGGACATCCAGCCAACTTGACAACTGTGGCCAGTATTGCAGTCAACAGGGACAGCATCCCTGTGGAATGCTTTCGACACCTTGTAGAGTCCATGCCCTGACGAATTGAGGCTGTTCTGAGGGTAAAAGGTTGGGGGGAGGGGTATACTCATACTAAGGACACATCACAACTGCTGCTATAAGACTCGTATTTACTATTGCTAATACCGCACAATATAAACACTTGCCCCCAGATCGCCCTTTCCCTGATACATGTGTAAATATTTTACTATAAATTGTGCCTTCCTGTATTATACAGATGTAGGATCTTAATTTGTTGCTGAGAATTTTCCTGCACATCAGGAAAGCAAACTTCTAGTGTATTCGAGGTTTAAAAATGCTTATAAAGTTTGTAATTTCCACTTGAAAATTTCAGACTTGATTTGCCCATTAATTAATGTATCAATCCATACTAAAAATACCCATTAATTATAATCCACATAATTAATAATCCAGATCATAATCCACATTATTATATTCTTGCTGTAGCAAACTGGCTAATCCTACATCTGTATTTATGCTAAAAAAAAATATATATATTCTACTGAGCAATTTACTTTCGAAAATTGTTTAAAAAACATACAGATTCACACAATTAAGTTTTCAAATACAAAGTGTGTTGTGCAAAGATTATTAAATTGTTTGTGCTGCTAATGAACAGTCAATGTAGAATACATAATTATATAAACATCTCAATTGACTGGAAACTGTTACAGTTTTTATTCCATGAAGTCATTAACAACATAATATAGGCAATTTAATGTGTCTTCACAACTAAAATTGCCCCACAGGTCTATGATAAATAGGCCAATTATTTATAATTTAGCTTTGTATCTTGCACTCTTATTGCTGTGCCTGCCAGCCTTTTGCACGAGGAAAACAAATAAATAAGGTAAGTGTTCAACTTGGCTTGGTCTCATTTGTCATGACTGTCCACGAGTATCCAAATAGGTCAGATCAGGTTTGCAATGAATAACTTCATCAGACCCCCTCTCACCTGCAGAGGGGGGAGGAGGGAACTGGTGGGGATTAATAACTCACGTGCTGTTGTAAATCAAGAAGAGAAGATTCAGGTCTCCCTCTCCAATATTCACCTAGGGAATGTCCTTTTCTTCAAGAAACGTTTTCCTGCTGAAACCCTAACAAGTTCAAAAGCAACTACTGGAACAATATTTCTAACATAGAATGTGGGGAATGGTCAGAGGTGATCTATAGAACACTAATGTCATTTTCTTTGTTATTTTGTGATGTCATAAAAAATGTTATGAAGGAAATACTGTAACATGGAAAGTATACCCACTACATGTACGAAGTTTCCATACTATGCGTTGTGCATGTAACATGAAAAATGATGAAAGGGTTTTTGTTAAGAGGGATGTGATTTGAGAAACTATAAGAGATAATTGTTTTACATAAACTTTGCAAGTGACAAGTCACGTCCCCGAGGGAGGTCAGAGAGTGTGTCAGCCTGACGGAAGTGTCTCTTAACATACTAGACCAGAAAAGCGTGAAGCTGCAGCTACACGTTTAAAGTGGTTTGAACTTTGAATCTCAACACGAGGTAGAGACGATAAACTCACCTCCCGGACAATCACTGGTACGGCTGCTTAGCTGTCCTAAGTAAAGTATCTTCGAAAGCGAATAGAAGTAGGACCATCCTACTACTCTGCTTAAACCATCGTATTACGTTACTCTCATCACCCCACTGGGAACCATCAACATGGCTGGCAAGCCTATCTTCAAAGAAGCATCTTCAAGAGCGAATGGAAGGAAAATGGAAGGAACTCTATAGTTCTGTTCCGGACTACACGACAAGTCACTAGATACCAGACAACTACAGAGGAGAACAGCAGTAGAAGACTTGTTGGTTTCCTTTTGGACAATCAGAGCCTTACAAGCGTGCTGCGAAAAGGCCCAGCCCCCTTTCCAAGGCAGCCCGGTTCCGAGAGAGATACAAGGCGAAACCAGGCATTTCACGTAAATACATTCATGATTTCTTACTCAAAGAGGGCGGCGGCTCGTGTGCAAAGTATATGAATACTGTAAGTGAGAGTAGTTTCTGAAAATACCAATGTTAAGTGTCTCTGTCCCTCTCCATCGCTTTTGTAACAAGCAGCCATGTTGTGTCATTCCGCTAGGGACCTGTTTTTAACGTAATAAGTGTGTATGTCTATTCTGTGTTACCATTTAATTAGCTAGTAATTAAATAATTAAACCATTTTGTGTATTACTGAATCACAAGTAAGGCTCGGGTTTTAGCAGATGCAAGGAGGTTACTATTCTTCAAAACGATGATATGATACGAGCTTATGATTAATAAGTTGACTGTTTATCGATGTGATAGGTGAAGAGCTTTAGAGTTTAATTCGGGAGATGGTAACTCTTTAAAGAACTGCTTTCGTGGTGCCCCAGATCCTAATGAGTTAATTGTTACATGATTCATTTAATTGTGTAACAATTAAACATATTTGGGTAATTAGATAAATAACAGTCTTCAGAGTAATGTTAAAGTCAAGCCACAACACATTCCAAAGAACAATTCAATAATAAACTTGGACAAAGTTTATTTATCAAATATTTAGTCACCACACCACACTGTGCTTGTTTTGGTTACGTTAATACAACGAAACCAAAAATGTAATCAAGAATTCACTAAGCAACCTCATCATTGACGCATCATGACCATGGGGCATTGAACAGTGATGTAATCAAACAGAAAATGTATCAATATTTGCATGACAAAAATAGGTTCACAGACAACAACTGGGTCAAAGAAATTGCCAATCCCAATATTGAACCTTCCGTTTATTTACCGCTTCAGAGACAGGAACTTAACTACAGAGAATAGCAGAGGTTGTGATGTGTTTGAGGTAATTGCTGAGGGAAACATACACTGTGTGCTTTAATGATGGAGGTTAATAGACTTGTGACCTGACTGGAGGGAGGGGGTGGTTCAAATCCCACATACAGTACAGCCCTTTCTCCTTGGAGCACCAGCAGGACGTTTAACCCAGAGTGTTCTGGGTGAGTGAGTGGAGGACACACGCCTCGGAGAGAGAGAGAAAATAACAACTGTGTGTCTGTCTGTGTGTCTGCTCAGACCTTATAATGAGTCCGTGCATTAGGATTCAGGCAGTGTGGAGGTGATGTGCCTCTCTTTAAGCTCCCCTGCGAAATAATCCCAGCTGTAATCAATGAGCATAGGCAAGAGGCAGGCCTGGTAATGCCCATCATGTTTAGGGCTCAGCTCATTCACGGCGATAGAATTATTCCCGGGCCCAGCTTTTGATTAGGGACCCCTGAATATTATCTGGTGTGGGTGAACGTTAGGTATGCACGGCGGCATGAACAGAGGGTGTGAAACAAAAATTCAGGGATGACAAACCTTCCCATTTAATCCTATCCCCACCTCTGTTCCTACCTCTAAAACGCCGTCACCACACCTGCCTCGTTGGCATCCCTGTAACCATAAGCTCATTATCTGTCATAATTACCATTTCATTACGTGCTGGTTGTTTTATTCAACGCTGACCTAAATTCTCGTGAGGCGGCAAGCACATAAATACTTCAAGGGCTACTTCTATTAACTTGCAAATCATTCTCAGAGGTTTTTGAATGTCATCAGTGATGATGAAGAATGGCATGACATGTATAGTGAATTCAATAGAAACGTTCATCCATTGCCAAAACATTTTTTTTTTAAACATTTTTAGTCATTTAGCAGATGCTCTTATCCAGAGCGACTTACAGTAGTGAATACATACATTTCATTTTCATTTCATGCATTTTTTTTTTTTGTACTGGCCCCCCGTGGGAATCGAACCCACAACCCTGGCGTTGCACACACCATGCTCTACCAACCGAGCCACAAAAGACCTGCAGAACTGTCTTGTTGTTTTTGCAATGTACTTTACTGCCCACTAAATGCTGAAGACCCATAGTCATTGCCATTCTTTCTCATCATTAATGAAGTTCCTTGAATGTTTTTGATAGTTTTTCAATTACCCATCAGCAAAGTGTTACTTCCTATTTTGTCCTTGTTCTCTCTCTCTCTCGTTATGGGAGGATGAGATACGTGATAAGACAATGAACACGATAGCCACTTGGCACCTAAAGCTCAATGGTCCTTCCTTAATAATGAGTGGGAAAGAAGCATATAAGAGAAGCACCAGAATAGCTCAACGAATATTGCTTAGGGCAAGACGTCAATGTTTGGGTCAGCAAAGTTAAAAAAGGCTGGGATGGCAGAGAGGAGCAGGTTCATGACAAAGGGCAAAGCCCCATGGCAGATGCTCCATTTGATCTTTTGGCATGAGTGTATGCGATCTGCCCTATGTGAGAACAAGGAGCGTGGACAGCCCGCTTCTCGTGCCCTCATCACAACACACTGGAGCTCCTCAGGGATGTGTCCTCGCTCCATCAGTGATGTACAGTCTGTTCTGAATACCAACCCCAGACCTGTCACTTCTTTTCTCTGAAACCATCGCTGCTCCTCTGAACTCTTACCCACCTGTCAAGATCCCATTTTCTCATTTTAGAAAAAAGATGTAAAACAACATTCTGAGGTTGAATGTCTCCAAAACCACTGCAATGTTTGTAGATTCATTTCCCGAATCACTGCAGATTATATTTGTACTTTCATTGTAAAGTAAATGCTAGTTGATCTACGATATGTTATTGATAAAGGATTGATCTTACACAAGACATCAATTCAGACAAGGATAACAACCACATGTAATCTGCAGTCAGTACATTTTCTTTAAACTAATTTGCTGTAATTTCATAGTTGTATCACATGAGGTATTATAATGTATCCTTGTGTTGTGCAAGCACTGTATTCATTGATTTGTAGGTAATCCAATTCCTGGACCCTCAGCACAATTCTAAGAAACCCTGAACGGTTTCAAATTCTGATCATTTCAAGTGTAAACACCAGTTAAAACAATTATCACCTCACAGTTAACAGACAAAAGTCATTATCCTAGTTTGTCAATTTCTACAACACAACCTTTCCATCCCTTTTGCTTTACAACACTTTGCCGCTCTTGTATAAAATCTAATTTTGCTTTTGACACTTTCATCACCAGTTGGTCAGTTGACATGTTACATGATCCGGCTCCTCCACACACAAAATAGATTTGATCACTTCTCAAACAGCTAACCTTGATAAAGTGCTCGCAGGAAAGGACCACTGCATCCTGGGAAGTTGAGTTAAGGCTGTGCCAATATTTGACCTGTTTGAGGTTATAAAGCAGCTCCCATGCACAGATTTGTCCTCAGTAAAACGATCACAGCTACTGTAGAAGACAAAGAAAATGAACCAAAGCCCTGAGACACACACAAACACCCCAAGGGGGGTTGAAGTCAGGTTCAACCATGAGCAACTCCCATGAAGTATATTTAGGGGCAAAGTGCTTTGCTCAAGGGCACAAAAGGGCACAAGGAGATGGTATATACGACAGATTTTCCAGTGGGACTTAGGATTTGAACCTACGACCCATCAACTTCTTGGCTAACTACCTCCATATTCAATTGTTGTTGGTCATGTTACCGCATAACCTATGGTTTGCTTGCAGACATAGCTTGAACAGCTTCCAAATCCACAGATAAACATCCCTTTAAGAGGAAACGCTGTACTGCACTCAATCCATCCACAATCCTCCAAAAAGCCCTACCCCAAAATCATTGGTGCTATTTTCAGTTTGTGCATTTTCCCCTTTTGAAAATAACTCTCGTTATAGAGTTCATAATTTGATAATGGATTATCTACACCTCAAAGATACTTTCACAGTCTCCCAGCAGCTTCTATCAATAGAGTCCAACCAACCTTCGTTACTACCTTTGTTTTTCATGAGTCTTGTGTCAATATAGTTTCACATGGAGCAGTAGGAGATGTGTGGAGAGAGAGTCATTCTAAATGTGTCCTTGGGCTGCTGTTGATTTAGGGGATTGCCTGGATTTATGGGGTTTTGTGCCAGTGCCACCATTAGATACTCTTGGCATCCCCTCCTGAAGATTACAGCTCAGCTCCATGTTTACCTCCTGCGCTTCCACAATCATTATGGATCAGTTCTGATGTTAACTCTTAAATCTGTCCTAAGGAGGATACAAAGATTAATTGTTACATAAATTGGAATTGTGTTGGAATACCACAGGAAGCTAGGTTGAACGGAAAACCTGTATTGTTCAATATTGTTCAATTGTTGTATATATATATATATGCTGGCTGGATGGAATGCCTGCAGCATTCTGACATGCCATCTCCCAGGGGGCAAAAGCACTACGCCACGGGAACAGACTGTGTTGACTGTTGTGGGCGGCACTATGAAGTTGAACCCTTCACACCGACTCTGGCAGTGACAAGTTGCCTCATGTGACAGGATGATCCCACAGTACAATGTAGCCTTCTACAGCTGCTCAGTGTGTGATTGGCACATAACAGAAAAACAAAAGCACAGCAAAGTACAGTGCTTTCTGAAAGTATTCAAACCCCTTCTCTTTTTTCACATTTTGTTACGTTAAAGCCTTATTCTAAAATGGATTATATAATATTTCCCCCTCATCAATCTACACACAATACCGCATAATGAAAAAGCAAAAATAATATACATTTTTTTACAGGAATACCTTATTTACGTAAGTATTCAGACCCTATGCTATGAGACTTGAAATTGAGATTAGGGTCATCCTGTTACCATTGATCATCCTTGATGTTTCTACAACTTGATTTGAGTCCACCTGTGGTAAATTCTATTGATTGCACATGATTTGGAAAGGCACCCATGTTTATATAAGGTCCCACAGTACACAGTGCATGTCAGAGGAAAAACCAAGCCATGAGGTCGAAGGAATCGTCCGTAGAGCTCCGAGACAGGATTGTGTCGAGGCACAGATCTGGGGAAGGGTACCAAAAAATGTCTGCAGCATTGAAGGTTCCCAAGAACACTGTGGCCTCCATCATTCTTAAATGGAAGAAGTCTGGAACCACAAAGACTCTTCCTAGAGCTGTCCGCCCAGCCAAACTGAGCAATCGGGGGAGAAGGGCCTTAGTCAGGAAGGTGACCCGATGGTCACTCTGACAGAGCTCCAGAGTTCCTCTGTGGAGATGGGAGCACCTTCCAGAAGGACAACCATCTCTGCAGCACTGTACCAATCAGGTCTTTATGGTAGAGTGGCCAGACGGAAGCCACTTCTCAGTAAAAGGCACATGACAGCCCGCTTGGAGTTTGCCAAAAGACACCTAAAGGACTCTCAGACCTTGAGAAACAAGATTCTCTGGTCTGTTGAAACCAAGATGGAACTCTTTGGCCTGAATGCCAAGCCATCTGGAGGAAACCTGGCACCATCCCTACGGTGAAGCATGGTGGTGGCAGTATCATGCTATGGGGATGTTTTTCAGTGGCACTGGGAGACTAGTCCGGATCGAGGGAAAGATGAACGAAGCAAAGTACAGAGAGATCCTTGATGAAACCATGCTCCAGAGTGGTCAGGACCTCAGACTAGGGCAAAGGTTCACCTTCCAACAGGACAACGTCCCTAAGCACATAACCAAGACAACACAGGAGTGGCTTCGGGACAAGTCTCTGAATGTCCTTGAGTGGCCCAGCCAAAACCTGGACTTGTACCCGAACCAACATCTCTGGAGAGACCTGAAAATAGTTGTGCTGCGATGCTCCCCCTCCAATCTGACAGATCTTGAGAGTATCTGAAGAGAAAAATTTGAGAAACTCCCCAAATACAGGTGTGCCCAGCTTGTAGCGTCATATCCAAGAAGACTTGAGGCTGTAATTGCTTCCAAAGGTGCTTCAACAAAATACTGATGAAAGGGGCTGAATACTTATGTAAATGTAATATTTCCATTTTTCATTTGCAATACATTAGCAAAAAAATCTATAAACCTGTGAGGTATTGTGTGTAGATTGATGAGGGGAAAAAAACAATTTAATCCATTTTAGAATAAGGCTGTAACGTAACAAAATGTGGAAAAAGTCAAGGGGTCTGAATACTTTCCGAAAGCACTGTATTTCCCAATCCTTTTGCCTCGTCCCTCTCAACCATATATTTTTTTTAATTCCTCATCAATCCATTGGGAATTAAGTTTTTACAGTAATTTTTATAAATGGGTGCATGCTTATTAGTAACTTGAATAAGCAATTTCAGAAATGCTTGAAGTGCAGCGTCTGGTTGCTCCTCATTACACGCCACAGACCAGCAAATATTCTTCAACATATGAATCACTACAAAACTTCTTGTATGATCTCTAATACACTCTATTAGGCCCAGCCTTTGGAACTTTGGTTTTCCTAGATGTGGCTACTATGTTATGATCACTACATACAATGGATGTGGATCCTGCTTTGGAGCAGATTTCTGCAGCATTAGTAAAGATGTGATCAATACAATGTTGATGATTTCCTTCCTGTGCTGTTTGTAACTACTCTGGTAGGTTGACTGATAACCTGAACCAGGTTGCAGGCACTGGTTACAGTTTGACGCTTTTTCTTGAGTGAACAGCTTGATGATTGCCGGTCAATATTTAGGTCACCCAGAAAATATACCTCTCCTTTGATATTATATACATTATGACACATTTCACGCATATTATCCAGATTCTGACTGTTACTGGTGGTCTATAGCAACTTCCCACAATAATAGGCCTTAGGTGAGGCAGATTAACCTGTAGCCATATTACTTCAATAACATTTGACATGAGATCCTCTAAGCTTTACAGGAATATGACTCTGAATATAAACAGCAACACCACCCCAATTTCATTCCTTCTGCAGATGATATAACAATATATTGCCTATCACTGTATCATCAAAGGAATTATCTAAGTAGGTTTCAGAGATAGCCAGTTAATGAATGCTTTTTGTTTCTAGCAAGTTATTGATTTCATGAACCTTGTTTTTTAGGCTACATATGTTAATAACCTCTACTGGATCGGTGTCCCCCCCGCGGGATGGTTAAGCTAACGTGCACTAATGTGATTGGCATGACGTTGTACTGACTGTTACTGGTGGTCTATAGCAACTTCCCACAGTAACAAGAACATTTCCCAGGACATAGACATGTCTTATAAGGGCAGAAAGCTTACATTCTTGTTCATCTAAGTGCACTGTCCAATTTACAGTAGCTATTACAGTGAAAAAATACCATGCTATTGTTTGAGGAGAGAGCACAACAACAAAAAACTTATCACAGTACCTGGTTTGATAAATTCATCTCTGAAGGTAAATAATGTACTTATATTCAGTAATCTTGCTCTGATTTGTAATCCTGAGCGTCCCAGAGATAAAATGTAGTATAGTTTTGTTTGATAAAATCCATGTTTATATTCAAATGTAGAAACTGGGTTTTACAGTTTGAAACCCTGCTGTGTCTGGCCCCACCCCATCTAGATGTGTGAAGGTTAGTGTCTTTTCTGTAGGGAAGCTAATTATCCATCATTTATGACATTCCTGGGAGTGTGTAAACTTACATTTTTTATTACCATATCATTTTTGTATGTTCTCTATAGTCATGTACTTGAAAATGTATCAATTGACCAATTCGGCACTTTGGGCAGACTTGATAAAACATTTTGAACAGTAATGCAATGGTTTATTTGATCAGTCTAAAACTTTGCACATACACTGCTGCCATCTAGTGGTAAAAATCTAATTTGGCCTAGACTCCTAAGTGATATAATGGCCTTTCTCTTGCATTTCAAAGATGATACCATTTGAAAGAAAACACTTCGAAGTTTGTGGAAATGTGAAATTAATGTAGGAGAAAATAACACATTACATTTACACATTTTAGTCATTTAGCAGATGCTCTTATCCAGAGCAGTAAAATGACATACTTTTCTGTACTGGCCCCCCGTGGGAATCGAACCCACAACCCTGGTGTTGCACACACCATGCTGGCGTTGCAAACACCATGCTCTAGTTGGTAGAGCATGGTAAAAGATTATACAAAAAAAACCATGCGTTCATTTGTTTTTTTTTTCGTCAAGAATATGCATAACCTTGCTTCAGGTCCTGAGCTACAGGCAGTTAGATTTGGGTATGTCATTTTAGGTGAACATTTTAAAAAAGGGATCCGATCCTTAAGTCGTTTTTTGGGGTATCTGTACTTTACTTTACTATTTATACTTTTGACAACTTTTACTTTTACTTCAATACATTTCTAAAGAAAAGTATGTACTTTTTACTCCATACAGTTTCCCTGACACCCAAAAGTACTCGCTACATTTTGAATGCTTACCAGAAGAGAAAATGGTCCAATTCGCACATCCTTGGTCATCCCTACTGCTTCTGATCTGGCGGACTCACAAACGCAAATGTTTTGTTTTTAAATTATGTTATGAGTGTTGGAGTGTGACCCTGGCTATCTGTAAAAAAAAAAATGTAATATATAAAATTGTGCTGTCTGGTTTGCTTAATATAAGGAATTGTTTTATTATTTGTACTTTTACTTTATATTTTAGCAATTACATTTGCTTTTGATGCTCAAGTATATTTAAAACCAAATACTTTAGACTTTTAATCAAGTAGTATTTTACTTGAGTCATTTTCATTAAGGTATCTTAACTTTTACTCAAGTATGAGATTGGAGTACTTTATCCACCATTGAGATTGACAGAGGTAAGTCATTTTCCTTGAGGTTGTTACTACCTTGTCTTACAGTCACAAGAGTCGCAGCTACACAATAAATGTTTGTTTTGGTTCGACAAAGTCCCTCTTTATATCCCAAAAACTCAGTTTTGTTTGTGCGTTTTGTTCAGTAATCCACAGGCTCAAAGGCGGTCAAAACATGCAGACGAATACATCCTAATAGTACCGGTAAAGTTCGTCAAAACATGTCAAACGATGTTTATAATTAATCCTCAGGTTGTCTATTATCTAAATAATCGATAATATTTCAACCGGACAATAGCGTATTCAATAGAAAGGAAAAACAACGAAGGGCGTTCACTCGGTCACGCGCGCAAACCAGCTCTGCTTGATTCTACAGTCCACTGTCAAAATGGTCTCATTCTTCTTCATTTTTCAGAAAACAAGCCTGAAACAATGTCTAAAGACTGTTGACATCTAGTGGAAGCCATAGGAACTGCAATCTGGGTCCTAACCATTTAGATACTCTATGGGCATTCAATTGAAAACTACCCACATCAAAAAAATCCCACTTCCTGGATGGATTTTCCTCAGATTTTTACCTACCATATCAGTTCTGTTATACTCACAGACATTATTTTAACAGTTTTAGAAACTTTTAGAGTGTTTTCTATCCACATCTACCAATTATATGCATATCCTAGCTTCTGGGCCTGAGTAACAGGCAGTTTACTTTGGGCAAGCTTCTCATCCAGATGTCGAAATACTGCCCCCAAGCCATAACAAGTTGTAAACAAGTATGTGTTCATGTTGATGTTTTGAAATAAACACTTACAAATATATATTGATTAAAATAAATCTCTGTCATTTTATTCAATGCAGCCATTTTTATATCAATATCAAATCACTTCAGGGTAGCAATTAAGTACCGTACTGTAATATATTTACATTCAAATGGCAAATATCATTTTGGGGAGAAAAAAAACAATTCTCAATCAAGAATATTGCAATGACTGTCTGCGAATTGGGGAGGTGAAAATTGAAAAGTATCTTTTATTGGAATAAAGGTTTGGAATGCACTTTGTTATTGGTACAATAACCAATTTCCACATGTGATGTCACCATGGAAAGCCAAAACTCTCACTCATCCAAACCTGCTGATTGAGGTCCTGCATTGATTGCATTTTCAACCAGCAACTATTAGGAAATAAGACTGATCCAATTTTTTCACTTTTACAGTTTTAGTTTTAATTAGCTATTTTAGAGTCTTGTAAGACCATGTGGGCTGGGCACTGGTAGGTGTATGACACTTTAAAAATCATATAAATCAATCATGTATTGTGACGACCCTACCAATTTTTTTCTGCCGAATTCTTTCTCTTTGCTCTTGTTTTCCTTAATAGCGAAATGGTACACACCTGGGCTCGGGTGTGTCCTGGGGTAAATATACCTTTTCCCTATTCATGGAGGAGACTCTCTCTATGCAGACACAATGTTTGATTTTGGTTGTGGCATTTTTTGGTGGCATTTTTGTTGCTTTGGCACCGTTCAACACCCCTCATTATCACATCTATGCACGCAACCACTCCCTTACACTACTGATTACACACCATTGTTAATTGTATTTAGGTTCCTTCAGTTAATAAATATATTTTTGTTATTCCTTATCTCCTTTTTGTTAGGGATTTTGAGCCGGTTTGTGACAAGTGGGGGCTCATCCGGGATCTGAAAGGTATGATTCTTGCTTTGAGGTGCAAGTCATCTGGGATCATAAGGTTGGGTCAATTTGGGACGCGTGGCTGGGTCAATTTGGGATGCGTGGCTGGGTCAATTTGGGACGCATGGCTGGGTCAATTTGGGACGCGTGGCTGGGTCAATTTGGGACGCGTGGCTGGGTCAATTTGGGACGTGTGGCTGGGTCAATTTGGGACGCGTGGCTGGGTCAATTTGGGACGCGTGGCTGGGTCAATTTGGGACGCGTGGCTGGGTCAATTTGGGACGCGTGGCTGGGTCTTGTACTAGGATTCAGGGCAGTATTTTGTTTGTGTGATTGGTATGGTGTTCCGTGGTCCTTGTTGGTCCCCGGTTTTATGGGGGGGTTGGGGGTGTGTGACGACCCTCCCACTTTGTCTGCCGAATTCTCTCTCTTTGCTCTTGTTTTCCTTAATAGGATGTCGGTGGGCAGCACTGGGAGGGTCTTCCGTGAAATGGTACACACCTGGGCCCGGGATAAATACACCTTTTCCCCATTCATTGAGGAGACTCTCTCCATGCAGACACACTGTTGGATTTTGGTTGTGGCATTTTTGTGGCCGTTTTGTGTTTGATTGTTTGCTTTGGCACCTTTCAACACCCCTCATTATAACATCTATGCACGCAACCACTCACTTACACTACTGATTACACACACCATTGTTAATTGTATTAAGGTTCCTTCAGTTAAAGAATAATATAAATATATTTATCTCCACGTTGTCTCCTTTTTGTTACCGACTTCGAGCCAGTTTATGTACAATACGATACGCATTTTGACTGCACTGGGCCTTTAAAGGGCATTGGCCAGGTCCTCTCTCACAAACACACAAAACCTCAAAGACCGGCACAAACTTATTGTGAAGTCAGCTGTATAGGTTTGTAATGATTTTGTGGTCTCAGCCCATAGCTGCTTATGAGGTGTTAGAGGCTGATAAATACTATGTTCAAACACAATGAAAATATGGATTTTGGTTGTTTACTGTAAATAGCACAATAGAAAACATTTATTGGTTATTTAGCAGAGATAACTCAAATACCATTGCTCTCAAATGTAGTTATATATATATATATATATATATATATATACTGAACAAAAATATAAATGTAACAAAGGTTTGGTCCCATGTATCATGAGCTGAAATAAAAGATCACAGAAATGTTTCATATGCACAGAAAGCTTATTTCTCTCAAATGTTATGCAAACATTTGTTTAGATCCCTGTTAGTGACCATTTCTCCTTTGCTAAGATAATCCATCCACCTGACAGGTGTAGCATATCAAGACGCTGATTAAAGAGCATCATTACACAGGTGCACCTTGTACTGGGGACAATAAAAGGCCATTCTAAAATATGCCATTTTGTGATGTGCCATTTTGAGGGAGTGTGCAATTGGCATGCTGACTGCAGGAATGTCCACCAGAGGTGTTGAGAGTTTAATCTTCATTTCTCTACCATAAGCCACCTCCAATGTGGTTTTAAAGAATTTGGCAGTACATTCAACCGGCCTCACAACTGAGACCTGCCACCCGGATAGCTGATGAAACTGTGGGTTTGCACAACCGAAGAATTTCAGCACAAACTGCACAAAGCCGTCTCAGGGAAGCTCATCTGCGTGCTCGTCATCCTCACTCATCGTCCTCAGTGGGCAAATGCTCACCTTCGATGGCCATTGGCACGCTGGAGAAGTTTGCTCTTCACGGATGATTGCCGGTTTAAACTGTACCGGGCAGATGGCATCGTGTGGGCGAATGGTTTGCTGATGTCAACGTTGTGAACGGAGTGCTTCAAGGTAGCAGTGAAGATATATGGGCAGGCGTAAGCTACGGACAACAAATACAATGGCATTTTATCCATGTCAATTTGAATATGAATGGCCCCTTGTCGCTAGGATCTGTACACAATTCCTGGAAGCTGAAAATGTCCCAGTTCTTCCATGGCTTGCAGACACACAAGTCCTGTAATCCATTGAGCATGTTTGGGATGCTCTGGATCAACATGTAAGACAGCATGTTCCAGTTCCTGCCAATATCCAGCAACTTCGCACGGCCATTGAAGAGGCGTGGGACAACATTCCACAGGCCACAATTAACAGCCTGCTCAACTCTATGCGAAGGAGATGTGTTGCGCTGCATGAGGCAAATGGTGGTCACATTTGAGCCCCACAGAGCCCCACCTGTTTTGAGCCCCACATTTTTTGCAAAAAATAAATATGTATATACACCACCGTTCAAAAGTTTGGGTTCACTTAGAAATGTCCTTGTTTTTGAAAGAAAAGCACATTTTTTGTCCATTAAAATAACATCAAATTGATCAGAAATACAGTGTAGACATTGTTAATTGGGAGGCAGGTAGCCTAGTGGTTAGAGCGTTGGACTTGCGCAGCTATGTGCGTCCTCAGTCCCCTCCTGTATTCCCTGTATACCCACGACTGCGTGCCCTCACACAGTTTCAACTCCATCATCAAGTTCGCTGATGACATGACAGTAGTAGGCCTGATTGCCAACGACGACGAGACGGTGTGGTACCAGGTAAATAAAAATAAACTATTTTGAAGCCAAGATCAATGATATAAATAATGATGAACAGTACTTTAAATAAAATGATGGGCAGAAAGACAAATTCAACTTTCATCGAAACAGTTGGCTTATTCATCACAAAACCATTTGATGTTACCAATTATTTTAATGATTACTTCATTGATAAAGTGGACAATCTTTGGCAGGAAATGCCAACAACGAACAGTGAGCCATCATACTCATGCATAAAAAGACTAATAATGAAAGAAAAGTATTGTAACTTTGAATTTTGTAAAGTTAGTGTGGGAGAGGTGGAAAAATTACTAGCGATCGATAATGACAAACCTCCTGGAATTGACAACTTAGATGGACAGCTAGTAAGGATGGTAGCTGACTCTATAGCCACTCCTATGTGTCATATCTTTAATATAAGCCTAGAGGAAAGTCTTTGTCCTTAATCCTGGAAGGCAGCCAAAGTCATTCCTCTACCCAAGAGTGGTAAACTTGCCTTTACTGGTTCTAACAGCACACTTATCAGCTTGCTGCCAACTGCTAGCAAACTGTTGGAAAAAATTGTGTTTACCAAATACTATTTCTCTGTAAACAAATGAACAACAGACTTTCGGCATGCTTATAGAGAAGGGCACTCAACATGTACTGCACTGACACAAATGACTGATGATTGGTTGAAAGAAATTGATAAGAAGAAGATTGCGGGAGCTGTACTGTTACAGTTCAGTGCAGCGTTTGATATTATTGACCATAACCTGTTGTTGAGTACTTATCTGTTAGGGCTTTTCCACCTCTTCCATATTGTGGATAGAGAGAGGGTTTTCTTTAACTATTTAGTGACAGGGGGCAGTATTCGGAAATTCAGATGAATG
The DNA here is from genome assembly GCF_965601325.2 of Salmo salar. Lineage (NCBI taxonomy): Eukaryota > Metazoa > Chordata > Actinopteri > Salmoniformes > Salmonidae > Salmo > Salmo salar. The sequence goes on along the minus strand of NC_138299.1, from coordinate 9,912,471 downwards.
ACGTGCCCAAATTAAACTGCCTGCTACTTGGGCCCAGAAGGTAGGATATGCATATTATTAGTAGATTTGGATAGAAAACACTCTGAAGTTTCTAAAACTGTTTGAATGATGTCTGAGTATAACAGAACTCATATGGCAGGCAAAAACCTGAGAAAAATCCAACCAGGAAGTGTGGAAATCTGAGGTTTGTAGTTTTTCAAGTGATTCCCTATCCAGTATACAGTGACTTAGGGTTCATTTTGCACTTCCTAAGGCTTCCACTAGATGTCAACAGTCTTTAGAATCTTGTTTCATGCTTCTACTGTTACCGGGGAGAGAATAAGAGCTCTCAACCAGTGGACTGCCTGAGACCAACGAGTTGATTACTGCACGGGCACGCAGGCGCGCCGTTCCTTCTTTTTCCTCTGTAATGAATACGCTATTGTCCTGTTGGAATATTATCGAATATTTATGTTAAAAAGACCCTAAGGATTGATTGTAAACATCATTTGACATGTTTCTACGAACGGTAATAGAACTATTTGACTTTTCGTCTCTGGTTTTGCGCTCGGGCATTTTGCCTTTGGATAGTGATCTGAACGCGCGAACAAAACGGAGGTATTTGGACATAAATATGGATTATTTGGAACAAAAACAACATTTCTTGTGGATGTAACAGTCCTGGGAGTGCATTCTGACGAAGATCAGCAAAGGTAAGAGAATATTTTGAATACTAATTTTGAGTTTAGGTTGCCCTGAACTTGGCGGGTGTCTGTATAGCTCGCCGTGATGGCTGAGCTATGTACTCAGAATATTGAAAAATGTGCATTCTACACTTATGCCATGTTAATGATAGCAGAGTGACTAACAAAATCAATGGAGGCCCGGACCTCTGCACGTGCCCTGCGTTTCTGGTCGCTATTCAAGTTTAGAAAGCTGGCTAGCCTAATTAATTTACCAATCTAAAAATGGTTAACTGACATGGATAATTGAGTGACAAACTGCTGATGCAAAACCAAATGTCGAACTTGTGTATTCTACTATTCTAACTCTCAACAGTAAGTTGAGACCCCAACTGACTTCCTAAAAAAAGCTGCGTGGGGCCCTAAGCGACCGCGGTAAAACTTTACTTGACACCCAACGTTATGACACGGTCATAACATGTCAACACCTGACATAACTTGTCAAGACATATTTAGACATGTAGGTAAAATAACCAGCCCTAACATAACGCAAAATATGTCAAAACAGAAGTGTCAAAACCCACAAAACAATGCAAAACATTCCATTACACCATTGCCTACTTGTCAACAGAATGTGTATGTTACATTATGTTTTCTGAAATTGACCATATTAAATTATCATTGTAATGTCAGACATGCACCTACCGCAATGCTCTGTTGCTGATGACTGGGATGAATGCAGTAGCAGAACAAGACACCCTCTCTTTGACTGATGACTGAGATAAGGGCATGTACATGATGGTCAAAATGCTTCTTGACAGTGCATTTTCTTAGTCCAAGTAAAGTGACACAGGATGGTCATAATACTTCATGACAATGTCGTATTTTCTGCAAGTTATTTAAAATGATGGAAAAAAACATGGATGTAAAGAATTCTTTACAACAACAACAAAGGACTTAAGAATCAAGCTTTCAAATGAAATAACACATTTGAATGAATGTGGGTTTTGACAGTCTTAAGTAGGTGTCATAACCAGCCATAAAATATAGCAATATATGTCACAACAGGTGTAAATATGGGTTATGTCAGCTGCTATTTTTTATTTATTTTATTACACCTTCATTTAACCAGGTAGGCCAGTTGAGAACAAGTTCTCATTTACAACTGCGACCTGGCCAAGATAAAGCAAAGCAGTGCGACACAAACAACACAGAGTTACACATGGAATAAACAAACGTACAGTCAATAATAAAAAATCTATATACAGTGTGTGCAAACGAGGTAAGATTAGGGAGGTAAGGCAATAAATAGGCCGTAGTGGCGAAGTAATTACAATTTAGCAATTAAACACTGGAGTGATAGATGTGCAGAAGATGAATGTGCAAGTAGAGATACTGGGGTGCAAAGGAGAAAAAAACATATATAACAATATGGGGATGAGGTAGTTGGATGAGCTATTTACAGATGGGCTATGTACAGGTGCAATGATCTGTGAGCTGCTCTGACAGCTGAGATAAGGCAGGGCTTTACCTAGCAAAGGACTTATAGATGACCTGGGAGCCATTGTGTTTGGCGACGAATACGAAGCGAGGGCCAGCCAACGAGAGCATACAGGTCGCAGTGGTGGGTAGTATATGGGGCTTTGGTGACAAAACGGATGGCACTGTGATAGACTGCATCCAATTTGCTGAGTAGAGTGTTGGAGGCTATTTTGCAAATGACATCGCCGAAGTCAAGGATCGGTAGGATAGTCAGTTTTACGAGGGTATGTTTGGCAGTATGAGTGAAGGATGCTTTGTTGCGAAATAGGAAGCCGATTCTAGATTTAATTTTGGATTGGAGATGCTTAATGTGAGTCTGGAAGGAGAGTTTACAGTCTAACAAGACACCTAGAATATGTGGACAAATACAAATACCTAAATCAGAGACATGACAATATTCTAACATTATTATAACATGTGTATGACGTGTCATAATGTGTTGTGACGCTGGGTGTCAAGTGTTACCAAGACTGCTTATGTCGCTTATGCCTGGAGCCGGCCCTGTGGAGGAAGCTTAGTGCAGCTCGATAAGGTGTAAAACTAATGTATAATCTGAAAATGATAAAAGTCAACACCAAGTGGAAGTATGTCCTATTCCCTGTTTCAAGTCATCCATCTCAGAATTGACCCCATAAAGTTACTTATATTGTTTAGGCTGCAAAAGCCTATGAAGTCAAACAGTAAGTGATAAAATGGATGGATTTCAAATCTTTATAGGATTTAACATTAACATAGGTTTATGAGTGTTAATTATGTAATATACCATTGTGACGACGCCCTGGTCCCCTGGAAATCCACTTTAATACTGCAGCAGCCAACCGTCCAAGAATGGTCTAGTAACAAAAGACCTGCCAACATCACCATCAAAACAAAAAAGACTCATCCCCACGCTGAGTCAAAGACAGCCCTGCATGAACGTCAGTTCGTAACATGGTTAGCGCGCAGGCTGGCAATAAAACTGTCAGAAGTACGAGCAAACTTGAGTTAATGCGACGGACGCACTCAATATATTTAATGGGTGAATTTCTTCAACGCTGCCTGGATACAATTTTCTCATAAAGCTTGTTGAAGTGTTACTGATTTACTTGAGAGGCATGAATCCAGAGCGCATCAACACAGCTGTTGGTAACCCCTCTTTCCAAGGGGACATCGACACACCTCGCGCTGTAGACACTGTAGCATGTTACAGCTCTCATTGGTAAATACAGGTGGGTGTACAGGACAATGCGACTGGTGCTATATTTCTCAATTTCAAACACAGGGAAAGTGTAGCTTCATTTGGTTATCCATTAAATAGCGTCTGCTTGGACTGTTGTGGGACCAATTCATAACCAAAAGGATTGTCTTACGGTTGAAAAGTATTCGGGAAGTACTTTTTCTGAGGTTTGAATGGGAAACATCAGTTCAGAACAGAGGACGCTTCACTACACATGAACTACATGTTGGGACCACTCAAGTCTTGCGAGACATAGTATAGAGACCTTTGGAAACACCCGAATATTTAGGTGTCTCTTGTTATCTTTCAGCACAACGAAATCTGAACAGAATGTTCTAAATGGACGTGCGTAATGGACATTTCGCACATAACTTAGTAGGGTTCTGAAGACATTTGTTATCTTACTTCTCACTGTTCATATGAGCGCAAAAACACCTAATTATCCTGTGGCTAAAATCGAAAAACAAGGTAAGTAGAAGTGTATGTATGCATTTATATTTTTCCATGTTAGGCTATAAAGTGCAGCCGTGTAACCTTGTTGTCTTCGTTACCATTATGCACTGATAATTCAAGATACCCTGATTCTGAATACCTAAAACAAGATCTGGTAAACTACTTGGATTTCCACGGTAGAGCATATCAAGAAAGTAAATAGGAAGCATGGATTTGCACACGTTGTAAAAACGCATCAGTTCATAGTAAGGGCTATCTAGATATGTTCTAAAAACACATTAAGGTATATAGGCGAATTCAATTATGTTATATGGAGGCGCAGTCAATAACATAAGCACATCTCTCAACAAAACGGGGGTCCTGTAGGTCTGAATGGTGTAGCTGTGTGCGCGAGAGTATGTTGTCAGTAGCGCAGATTGCGCGTGTGGAGGAACCTGCCCAACGGTTGTTGTATTATACTCAGCTCGCCCAAGGATGAAGACTTGGCTTGGAAAGGCCCCTGAAATGTGTCTTGGGGAGATACAATAGCAAATCCTGTTAAGTGTTTTAGTACCATGAAACGCAAGCAGCAGTCAAGGGTGAAATTGTTGTGTAGATATTAGGGTGGACAAACAGTAGATGGTGGTCCTCCCCTGCAATTATACACGTTTGACATTACTTTTTATGCCTCTCGAGGGGTATTTTGAAAACTAGGTTTAAGTGGAAGGCCACCCACCAAAAATATATACTGTATTTTAGGGAAACCTGTTTTCCTATAAAAAAAATATGTTAACTTCCAGCATTTCAAAACATTTTGCCGTGGAGAAAATGTGCTGTTTTATAATGCTATTTTACACATTTTGGCATGGCATAGCTCATCTCATGCAATTCTTCACATTTTGCCATGAGGCTGAGAGAAAACGTTGCAGTTTTAAAGTAACTGTCCAGTGAAAATCTCAATTTTAAAAGTTAATATTCCGTTAACTCATACCCAAATAATGTTGTTAAGTCATCCTATACTCGTATTTGTGCCCAAACATATATTGGAGAAATAAACACTTCAAAAACCCCACCTCAATGCTTACTATTTCCTCAGATGATGATATCATCCTCCTGAGGAGGATTAGCTGGCCAATCAGCGTTCTACTCATATGAATATGTTTTTTTATGACCGGTACACGCCCACACCATTCCATCACAGAAAATCTGCTTTTTAACATACTTAATTAAAACTATTTCACTCAATTAATTATAGGTCATATTTCATAGAAATCTGGATACTTTCAAGGTTGACTTTGGGCCAAAATGTAAAAATAACATTTTCAAACTGTATAACTGATTAATGCACCATCATACCAGGTCATGTAATGCTTAAAAAAAAAAAAATGAATAAGATATGGCTACAGAAATACGATTTCTTACCGATCTCTAACTCTTTCGTTAGGGTTTGGCGGCAGGTAGCCTAGTGGTGGAGGCGGCAGGTAGCCTCTCTGGAGCATGTTTTCATCAAAGATCTCTCTGTACTTTTTTCCGTTCATATTTCCCTCAATTCTGACTAGTCTCCCAGTCCCTGCCGCTGAAAAACCTTATCTAGACAGGTGTGTAGAAACATCAAGGATAATCAATGGAAACAGGATGCACCTGAGCTCAATTTCAAGTCTCATAGCAAAGGGCTTGAATACTTACAGTTGAAGTCGAAAGTTTACATACACTTAGGTTGGAGTCATTAAAACTCGTTTTTCAACCACTCCACAAATTTCTTGTTAACAAACTATAGTTTTGACAAGTCGGTTAGGACGTCTACTTTGTGCATGCCACAAGTCATTTTTCCAACAATTGTTTACAGACAGATTATTTCACTTAATCACAATTCCAGTGGGTCAGAAGTTTACATACATAAAGTTGACTGTGCCTTTAAACAGCTTGGAAAATTCCAGAAAATGATGTCATGACTTTAGAAGCTTCTGATAGGCTAATTGACATCATTTGAGTCAATTGGAGGTGTACCTGTGGATGTATTTCAAGGCCTACCTTCAAACTCAGTGCCTCTTTGCTTGACATCACGGGAAAATCAAAAGATATCAGCCAACACCTCAGAAAAATAATTGTAGACCTCCACAAGTCTGGTTCATCCTTGGGAGCAATTTCCAAATGCCCGAAGGTTCCACGTTCATCTGTACAAACAATAGTACGCATGTTTATAGTAAGTATAAACACCATGGGACCACGCAGCCGTCATAGCGCTCAGGAAGGAGATGCGTCCTGTCTCCTTGAGATGAACGTACTTTGGTGCGAAAAGTGCAAATCAATCCCAGAACAACAGCAAAGGACCTTGTGAAGATGCTGGAGGAAACAGGTACAAAAGTATCTGTTTCCACAGTAAAACGAGTCTTATGTTGATATAACCTGAAAGGCCGCTCAGCAAGGAAGAAGCCACTGCTTCAAAACCGCCATAAAAAAGCCAGACTACGGTTTGCAACTGCACATGGGGACAAAGATCGTACTTTTTGGAGAAATGTCCTCTGGTCTGATGAAACAAAAATAGAACTGTTTGGCCATGATGAACATTGTTATGTTTGGAGGAAAAAGGGGGATGCTTGCAAGCTGAAGAACACCATCCCAACCGTGAAGCACGGGGGTGGCAGCATCATGTTGTGAGGGTGCTTTGCTGCAGAAGGGACTGGTGCACTTCACAAAATGGATGGCATCATGAGGCAAGAAAATGATGTGTATATATTGAAGCAACATCTGAAGACATCAGTCAGGAAGTTAAAGCTTGGTCACAAATGGGTCTTCCAAATGGACAATGACCCCAAGCATACTTCCAAAGTTGTGGCAAAATGGCTTAAGGACAACAAAGTGAAGGTATTGGAGTGGCCATCACAAAGCCCTGACCTCAATCCTGTAGAAAATTTGTGGGCAGAACTGAAAAAGTGTGTGCGCGAGCAAGGAGGCCTACAAACCTGACTCAGTTACACCAGCTCTGTCAGGAGGAATGTGCCAAAATTCAGCCAACTTTTTGTGGGAAGCTTGTGGAAGGCTACCCAAAATGTTTGACCCAAGTTAAACAATTTAAAGGCAATGCTACCAAATACTAATTGAGTGTTTGTAAACTTCTGACCCACTGGGAATGTGATGAAAGAAATAAAAGCTGAAATAAATCATTCTCTCTACTATTATTCTGACATTTCACATTCTTAAAATAAAGTGGTGATCCTAACTGACCTAAGACAGGGAATTGTTACTCTGATTAAGTGTCAGGAATTGTGAAAAACGGAGATAAATGTATTTGGCTAAGGTGTACACTGTGTGCACAATTATTGGGCAAATTGTGTTCCTCGGGATTAATTTTATTGTTGAACAAACACAATGCTCTCAGTCAATCCAAAATGTTTTTGAACCTCAAGCCTGAATGTTTAACAAAGGAAAAGTGAGTTTTGTCTTTCTCAGGGAAATATATAAGTGTGCACAATTATTAGGCAACTATTAGTGTGCAGAATTATTTGGCAACTAAATTACAAAAATAATTTCTGTCAACTCACTTGTTTATTCTCAATTTTTAGAGTAAGTGTAACAGATAAGTAACACAAAATGACGATCATATAACATTTTTGGCCTTTCAAAAATATTCAGTGACCAATATAGCCACCCTTATTTTCAATAACTGCCATGAGCCTTCCATCCATGGAGTCTGTCAGTTTCTTGATCTGTTCATGATAAATTTTCGCTGAAGCAGCAACCACAGCCTCCCAAATGCTGTTCAAAAAGGTGTATTGTCTTCCATCACTGTAAATCTCACGTTTGAGAAGGGCCCACAAGTTCTCAATAGGATTTAAGTCAGGTGAGGAAGGGGGCCAGGTCATTATTCAGGCATCTTTGAGGCCCTTGCTGGCTAGCCAAGCAGTGGAGTACTTGGATGCATGTGATGGAGCATTGTCCTGCATAAAGATCATGGCCTTCTAGAATGCTGAGGACTTCATCCTGTACCACTGTTTGATGAAAGAATCTTCCAGAAACTGGCAGTCGGTTTGGGAGTTGAGTTTCAGTCCATCTTCAACCCGAAAAGGTCCAACTACCTCATCCTCAATGATAGCAGCCCATACCAGTACCCCTCCTCCACCTTGCTGGCACCTGACTCAAAGTGGTGCCCTGTGTCCATTACTGATCCAGCCACGGGCCCATCCATTTGGTCCATAAAGAGTCACTTTCATTTCATCTGTCCATAAAACCTTTGAAAAATCTGTCTTCAGGTTTTTCTTTGCCCAATCTTGAAGCTTTAACTTGTGAATCTTATTCAGTGGTGGTCGTGTTTCAGTCTTCTTGACCTTGGCCATGTCTCTGAGCACTTGACACCTTGTACTTCTGAACACTCCAGGTAGGTTGCAGTTCTGGAATACGGTGGCACTGGAGGATAATGGGTTCCTGGTAGTTTGACGTTTAATTCTTCTCAAGTCTTTTGCAGTTAATTTGCGCCATTTCTTCCCCATGCGTTTTTTGCGCCCCAGTTGACTATTCGCAACAAAACGTTTGAATGTCCGGTGGTCACACCTCAATAGTTTAGCTATTTAAAGAGTGTCGCATCCGTCTGAAAGGCATTTTACATTTTTGGCTTTTCAGTGTCAGTTAAATTTCTTTTTTGGCCCATTTTACCTGAGGTAATGAGGCTGCCTAATAATTATGCACACCTTGATATAAGGTGTTATTCACTTTCGCCACACCCTCCCTCATTACACAAATACATATCACCTGAAAATGAGTAAATCCAATAAGCATTCAAGTTTATATGGTTTGGAGTTCGAAAATGTGAATAGAAACACTTGCCTAATAATTGTGCACGCAGTGTATGTAAACTTCCGACTTCAACTGTACATAAATAATGATTTTGCTTTGTCATTATGGAGTATTGTGTGTAGATTGAGGAAAATGTTTTATTGAATCCATTTTACAACAATGTAACAAATTGTGGAAAAAGATAACGGTTCTGAATATTTACCAAATGCATCCTGGTAGGCGCTACAAGGAATTTGAATGAGAGACATTGTACAAATGAACAAAGTTTTGACAAATGCTTGTCTGAAGGAAGAACAGCACAAGCTCTGGAGCAGTATGTGTACACGCCGTGTCTGTGTTGAGTCTGGAGTCGCTAGGGCAACGAGCATGCCTGCTCTGCTCGGAGAAGAAGGGGGATGATGGCCATGCGTTGTTTTTGCAAAAAATACCTTGCTTTTTCATTGTAAGCTAATTTACTTGTGGCTGCCAGCGTTAAGAACGTTAAGAACTTCTCTTGTCATCTGATGAAAATGAAGCTATATTCTGCCGAATGTGATGCACCAATGTATTTTCTGTGAAGGAAAACTATAATTGCATGCCCCTGATCACTCTGTTGAAGCAAAAAAACACAGTTGACTTTCAATATAAAATGCAACCACTGTCAATACACAGCCGGACTCACCTGCTCCCGTTGTGCTATTTACAAACAAGCACGTGACTGGCTCAACTGTTCTGGAGAACTACAGTAAGCTTCATAATGTAAAATGTGACAGGTGAAATTAAGAACATGATTTGCTTAATCTCCTATTGCACAAGAGACAGTATTGAACCAAATGAAATACAATTGTATTTGTCACTTGCGCTGAATATAACAGCATTTCACCTTATAGTGAAATGCTTACTTACAAGCCCTTAACCAACATTGCCGTTTTAAGAAAAATAAGTGTTAAGTAAATAAAAAAAATAAAAAAAATAATAATAATTAAAGAGCAGCAGTAAAATAACAGTAACGAGGCTATATACCAGGGGTACCGGTACAGAGTCAATGTGCGGGGGCACCGGTTAGTTGAGGTAATTGATCTAATATGTACATGTAGGTAGAATTATTGGGGCTATGCACAGATAATAAAAAGAGAGTAGCAGCAGCGTAAAAGAGGGGAGGGGGCAATGCATATAGTCTGGGTAGCCATTTGATGAGCTGTTCAGGGGTCTTATGGCTTGGGGGTAGAAGCTGTTAAGAAGCCTTTTGGACCTAGACTTGGTGCTCCGGTATTGCTTGCCGTGCGGTAGCAGAGAGAACAGTCTGACTAGGGTGGCTGGAGTCATTGACAATTTTTAGGGCCTTCCTCTGACACTGCCTGGAATAGAGGTCCTGGATGGCAGGAAGCTTGGCCCCAGTGATGTACTGGGCTGTACGCACTACCCTCTGTAGTGCCTTGCGGTCGGAGGCTGAGCAGTTGCCATACCAGGCAGTGATGCAACCAGTCTGGATGCTCTTGATGTTGCAGCTGTAGAACTTTTTGAGGATCTGAAGACCCATGCCAAATCTTTTCAGTCCACTGAGGTCGATTAGGTTTTGTTGTACCCTCTTCATGACTGTCTTGGTGTGTTTGGACCATGATAGTTTGTTGGTGATGTGGACACCAAGGAACTTGAAGCTCTCAACCTGCTCCACTACAGCCCCGTCGATGAGAATGGGGGCGTGTTTGGTCTTCCTTTTCCTGTAGTCCACAATCATCTCCTTTGTCTTGATCATGTTGAGGGAGAGGTTGCTATCTTTGCGCCACATGGCCAGGTCTCTGACGACCTCCCTATAGGCTGTCTCATCGTTGTCGGTGGTCAGACCTTCCAATGTTGTCATTGGAAAACTTAATGGTGTTGGAGTAGTGCCTGGCCATGCAGTCATGAGTGAACAGAGGAGTACAGGAGGGACTGAGCATGCACCCCTGAGGGGTCCCCGTGTTGAGGATCAGTGTGGTGGATTTGTTACCTACCCTTCCCACCTAGGGGCGGCCCGTCAGGAAGTCCAGGATCCAGTTGCAGAGGGAGGTGTTTAGTCCCAGGTTCCTTAGCTTAGTGATGAGCTTTGAGGGCACTATGGTGTTGAACGCTGAGCTGTAGTCAATGAACAGCATTCTCACATAGGTGTTTCTTTTGTCCATGTGGGAAAGGGCAGTGTGGAGTTCAATAGAGATTGCATCATCTGTGGATCTGTTGGGGCAGTATAGAAATTGGAGTGGGTCTAGGGTTTCTGGGATAATGGTGTTGATGTGAGCCCTGACCAGCCTTTCAAAGCACTTCATGGCTACAGACGTGAGCGCTACGGATCGGTAGTCATTTAGGCAGGTTGCCTTTGTGTTCTTGGACACAGGGACTATGGTGGTCTGCTTGAAACATGTTGGTATTACAGACTCAGTCAGGGACAGGTTGAAAATGTCAGTGAAGACAATTGCCAGTTGGTCCGCACATGCTTTGAGTACACATCCTGGTAATCCATCTGCCCCTGCGGCCTTGTGAATGTTGACCTGTTTAAAGATGTTTATCTATGCATAGTCCCTTCACCCCTACCTACATGTACAAATTACCTCTAACCTGTGCCCCCCGCACACTGACTCTGTACCGGTACCCCCTGTATATAGCCTTGTGTTACTTTAGTTTATTTGGTCAATATTTTAACTCTTCTTGAACTTCACTGTTGGTTAAGGGCTTGTAAGTAAGCCTTTCACGGTAAGGTCTACATTTGTTGCATTCGGCACGTGACAAATAAAGTTTGATTGGATTTGAGAGCGTGATCACACAGGGCATAGCGGGATTTCTTATAAGCATTCGGGTTAGAATGAATGGCTATTTCCTATACCCCATGGCTATTTCCAAATACCCCGGTTTACGTGACTCGTTTCAGGAAACAAGGCGTATGTCGCGGTTCACTACTACACAGAAGAGCCATTTTTTAAAATCAAAATGCGTTTTTGGCAGAAATGACTTCTGGATCGTGAATTTTCATGCGCTTTAGTAACAGACTTGTATGCCATCTGTAAATATGAATACAGTTGTTAAACACACAAGCCTAGTTGGTCAGCAACCTTCCCACTAGCCATGATTGGCTGAGATAATGAGTGGGCTGGACATGCCAAGAGATGAGTTCGCTTCTGTCCATTTGAGCTGGTCAGTATGTGTACGCAATGCTTTTTTTGGAAATGTATCGCGTAATAGAATTGCATAAGTGTTGCTCTCCACTTTCTGGAGGACCGAGTTTTGAAATCAGTGGAATTAGAGTATGATAGTCAAGGAGATGGAGAAAACACCTGTCTCCGGATTACATCTTTAAACTAAGATTAGCCATGGCATCTGACAGGGAGAGGCTTTCATCCATGATGTATACGGGTAAGATAGTCTAGGTCGACCGATTAATCGGAATGGCCAATTAATTAGGGCCGATTTCACGTTTTCATAACAATTGGAAAACGGTATTTTTGGACGCCGGTTTAGACCTTTATTTAACTAGGCAAGTCAGTTAAGAACACATTCTTATTTTCAATGACGGCCTAGGAACGGCGGGTTAACTGCCTTGTTCAGGGGCAGAAAGACAGATTTTTACCTTGTCAGCTCAGGGATTCAATCTTGCAACCTTACGGTTAACTAGTCCAATGCTCTAACCACCTGCTTTACATTGCACTCCACGAGGTTAAGCGAATGCAGTAAGAAGCCAAGGTAAGTTGCTAGCTAGCATTAAACTAATAAAAAACAATCAATCAATCATAATCACTAGTTAACTACACATGGTTGATGATATTACTAGTCTATCTAGCCTGTCCTGCGTTGCATATAATCGCTTAGGTACACGTTGCTCCAACCATAAACATCAATGCCTTTCTTAAAATCAATACACAAGTATATATTTTTAAACCTGCATATTTAGTTAATATTGCCTGCTAACATGAATTTCTTTTAACTAGGGAAAATGTGTCACTTCTCTTGCAAACAGAGTCAGGGTATATGCAGCAGTTTGGGCCGCCTGGCTCGTTGCGAACCGTGAAGACTATTTCTTCCTAACAAAGACAGCCGACTTCACCAAATGGGGATGATTTAACAAAAGCGCATTTGCGAAAAAAGCACAATCGTTGCACGACTGTACCTAACCATAAACATCAATGCCTTTCTTAAAATCAATACACAGAAGTATATATTTTTAAACCTTCACATTTAGCTAAATGAAATCCAGGTTAGCAGGCAATATTAACCAGGTGAAATTGTGTCATTTTGCGTTCATTGCACGCAGTCAGGGTATATGCAACACTTTGGGTAATTTGTCAGAATTTTACATAATTATGACATAATACTGAAGGTTGTGCAATGTAACAGGAATAACGTTTTGTTTTCGCGACGATAGTTTCTGGATTCGACCATATTAATGACCTAAGGCTCGTGTTTCTGTGTGTTATTATGTTATAATTAAGTCTATGATTTGATAGAGCAGTCTGACTGAGCGATGGTAGGCAGCAGCAGGCTCGTAAGCATTCATTCAAAATAGCACTTTCGTGCGTTTTGCCAGCAGCCCTTCGCAATGCATTGCGCTGTTTATGACTTCAAGCCTATCAACTCCCAAGATTAGGCTGGTGTAACCCATGTGAAATGGCTAGCTAGTTAGCCGGGTGCGCGCTAATAGCGTTTCAAACGTTACTCGCTCTGAGACTTGGGGTAGTTTTTTCCCTTCCTCTACATGGGTAACACTACTTCGAGGGTGGCTGTTGTCGATGTGTTCCTGGTTTGAGCCCAGGTCGGAGCGAGGAGAGGGACGGAAGCTATACTGTTACACTGGCAATACTAAAGTGCCTATAAGAACATCCAATAGTCAAAGGTATATGAAATACAAATCGTATAGAGAGAAATAGTCCTATAATTCCTATAATAACTGCAACCTAAAACATCTTACCTGGGAATATTGAAGACTCATGTTAAAAGGAACCACCAGCTTTCATATGTGGTCATGTTCTGAGCAAGGAACTTAAACGTTAGCTTTTTTACATGGCACATATTGCACTTTTACTTTCTTCTCCAACACTTTGTTTTTGCATTATGTAAATCAAATTGAACGTGTTTCATTATTTATTTGAGTCTAAATTGATTTTATTGATGTATTATATTAAGTTAAAATAAGTGTTCATTCAGTATTGTTGTAATTGTCATTATTACAAATAAATAAAAATAAAAAACGGCCGATTAATCGGTGCCGGCTTGTTTGGTCATCCAATAATCGGTATCGGCGTCGAAAAATCATAATCGGTCGACCTCTAGTCTAGGTAGCTACATTTTCAGATATTACACTTTTCGAATTATCACAAAGTCGTTTTAATTTCAAATTAGTGTACTGTTAGCGAGCTAGCTCGCTAAATAACGTTACGTGTATGATCTTTGTATCTCAGAGCCATTTGCTTTACTAGTTATAGACTAATGTTAGCTAGCTAACATTGAACCTGGTTGGTTAGCTACCTGCTGATTCATGCAGGTTAGTAACTTCATGAGTTGGGATTATGGTTCGTTGTCTAGCTATCTACATGTCTTAACAAAAGACTCCACTATGCAAGTAGACATTTCAATAGAATGTGTCTGCAACAACTGTTGATAGATGTAGCTTGTAAATTTGCTCTGACTGTCTACTCAGAGCACTCTCATCTGACTGTGCCAGAGTGCAGAATAACTGACAAATATACGAACACTCAACACCCATTGAATATGTCCGGTGTCAGTAAACGTTGGCAAAAAAGTGTAAATTGTTGCCAGCAGCACAGTTGCAGTCACCAACGCTCTGGATTACATGAAAACAGCCTAACCAGCTCTGCTAGGGCAAGTTAAATGGTCAGTGAACAGTTAGTCAGGTTGCTTGAGTGCTTGACTGTTGTTGTTAGGACAGAATGCTCGGATGAACCCTTAAAGAGATGGGTGGGGCTAAAGCTTAAAAGGGTGTGAACGATGTGAAATGGGTGTAAAGGAAGAAGAGCTCTCCAGTAGGTACCAAAACATTCAAAGGCCATTTTCTCAAAAGTGAAATTACAAGTTTATCAACTAAACGTGCCGGCTGGCTAAAACCGGCACTTTTAATAAAAAAAATTAAAAATAAACTTTCAAAGCAGAATTACTTTCCCATTGTTCCTCGAATGCAGTGTATGATGTACCATTTTGTAGCTCTGTGTCTCTGCTTTTATCCAATGTAAAAAACACAATTTCAAATGTAGCTACATAAGACCAAATGAAGGCGGTCGATCACATATATACGGTATATAGCCCAAGCCTAGCTTCCGTCCAAAAACAAATCCTGTGAAATGACAACACATACTAAAGAAGTTGATGACTAGCTAACGAACTAGCTACGTTTTGTTATAAAATTGAGAAAGAGGAGGAGTTTGTGCCCAAACTTGACCACTAAAGCGAATGTCCTGCAATTTCGAAACATTTTGCCATTGCTATTGACATGTTCATATGCTAGCTGAGGGGACCCCGACCTCCAGGGGGCACCCAATCCCCAAAATTATATATATACTTTTTGTTGTTGTTGAATTTATAGAAATTATTGGCAGGAACGAATCAAGCTCTTCATGACAATTTTGCCTATTCCAGTAGCCACCCTAATAATAACACACAGAGCATGACCATGACGTACAGGTTGTAATACATCATCATAACGGCCAATAATGACCTTAAAGACATCACCATAATTTGTGTTTTTAGGTTTAGGGGTTTTCAGTTCAACAACAATGAAAATGTAACACCTGTCTAAATGACTAACACCCCGTAGGACTCACATCTATAGCCATGAAATGTTTTGAAAGGCTGGTCATGGCTCACAACACCATCATCCCAGACACCCTAGATCAACTACAATTATTACTGTAGTCGATGCATGGGCGCAGGGTTTTGTCCTTCTTCTCCACAAAGAAGAACCCGGCATCGCCAGGGCAGGCAGAAGAACAGATGAACCCTGCAGCTAGGGAGTCCTCAATGTAGGTCTCCATAGCATTGGTCTCCAGACCCGACAGAGAGTGCAGTCGTCCCCGGGGCTGAGTGGTGCCTGGGAGAAGGTCAATCCTGCAGTCATAGGGTCGGTGCAGCGGAAGGGAAGTGGCCCGGGCCTTACTGAACACCTCGTGGAGGTCCTGGTACTCCGCGGGAATGGCGGAGTGGTCCGGGGCAACTTCCGAGCCCACAGGAAGACGTCCTGGGGAAGGCTGCGCTGATTTCAGACAATGGCCGTGGAAAAACGGGCTCCAGCCCATAATGTTACCAGCGGTCCAGTCTATGATGGGATTGTGCGCTGGAGCCAAGATAATCCTAATACCACAGAAACCTGAGGAGACTTAATCAGCATACATTGGATTGCCTCACTATGGTTCCCTGACACTTGTAGGTTGATGGGAATGGTATTGTGAGTGGCCCGGCCTATAGAGTGCCCGTCTAGCGCTTTAATGTCCATGGGAATGGAGAGGGGCTGAGTGGGGACGCCAGGGTAGCGTCAAAAAAATGAATCGGCCCCAGAGTTGAGGAGTACAGAGATTTTGACTGGTTCCCCCACAGCATGATGGCATGGGAAGGGGTGGGAATAAGGGGAGAGGAAAAGTTCTCCATAAGGCCCACCAGAGTACTTGCCCCTTCTTGATGAGCCTAGTTTTTTAATGGGCAGGTAGCTATGAAATGACCCGTAGCTCCACAATATAGACAGCTCTGGGTGTGGAGTCGGCACAAGCGCTCATCCGCTCATGCCTGGACTCCAAAGAAGGCGAGTCGGCAGCCCTCGGTGATTCCCGAGAGAACTCGGGTGATGTCGAGTTCACTCGGACATGTAGGGCGAACGAGGGCGACAGGGCACAGATTTCCTCTCTCTCCCTCCTACTTTCTCGAAGCTGCCCATCGATCCGGATGGTCAAGGCTATGAGGGAGTCAAGGTCCATGGGCAGCTCCCGGGCTGCAAGTTCATCTTTGACCACCTCCAATAATCCGTGAAAGAACATGTGGAACAATGCTTCCGGGTTCCAGGCACTCTCAGCCGCCAACGTGCGAAAATCCACTGCGTAGTCTGCCACACTACGGGAGTCTTGATGTAGCTGGAGCAGCTTACGAGCAGCCTCTCTCCTGGACAACGGAGAATCAAGCACCTTCTGAACGTCCGCCACAAACTCCTCTAGACTGAGGCAAACAGAGGACTGTTGTTCCCACATCGCCGTAGCCCAGGCGGGTGCCCTCTCGGACATCAGCGTTATGATGTACACTATCATCGAGCGGTTCGAGGGGAACGAAGACGCCTGCAGCTCGAAAATGAGGGAGCACTGGGAGAGAAAAGCCTGGCAGGTTTCGGAATCTCCAGCGTAGCGTTCCGAGGAGGTAATCGTGGTTCTCGGGACACTGAGGTAGGCTGGGAGATTACGGGTGTGACCCACTGCCCAGTGGGGAATCCGCGGAATTGCTCCAGTAAAGTCTCAAACTTCTGGTCATGGAGTCCCTCCATAAGACATTGCAGTAACTTCTCGTGTCGTCCAATGGTGGCTCCTTGTATGGAGACAGAATTGTGGAGCTGGTCTGAGTCTGCTGGGTTGGTCATGGCCAGTTCGTACTATCACGTTTTAGGGAAGACCCAGATGCAGACAGTGACAGTGTAATAATCAACTTATAATAAAACATTTATTAGTAAAATGGGGCAGGCAAAATGATAGGTCAAGGGCAGGCAGAGGTCAGTAATCCAGATCATAGTCCAAAAGGTACAGAATGGCAGGTAGTCTCAGGGTCAGGGCAGGCAGAGGTCAATAATCCAGTGTGGTGGGACAAGGTACAGGACGGCAGGCAGGCTCAGGGCAGGCAGATTGGTCTCAACCGGGAAAACTGGAAAACAGGAACTAGAGACAGACAGGAGCAAGGGGGAAAAGCTGATAGGCTTGGTGAACAAAACGAACTGGCAACAGACAGAACACAGGTATAAATACATAGGGGATAACCTCTTTAGGGTATGTGGGATGCTACCATCCCACCTGGCTACATCCGGTGAAATTGCAGAGCGCCAAATTCAAAAACAGAAATACTCATAATAAAAATTCAGAAAACATACAAGTGTTATATGCATCGGCTTAAAGATTCACTTCTTGTTAAACCAACCTTTGTGTCAGATTTCAAAAAGGCTTTACGGCGAAAGCATACCATGCGATTATCTGAGGACAGCGCCCAGCACACAAAACATTACAAACAGTTACCAGCCAAGTAGAGGAGTCAGAAGTCAGAAATAACGATAAAATTTATCAGTTACCTTTGATGATCTTCATATGGTTGCACTCACAAGACTCCCAGTTACACAATAAATGTTCGTTTTGTTCGATAAAGTCCCTCTTTATATCCCAAAAAACTCAGTTTTGTAGGCGCGTTTTGTTCAGTAATCCATTGGCTCAAAGGCAGTCACATCAGGCAGATGAAAAATCCAAAAAGTATCAGTGAAGTTTGTAGAAACATGTCAAACGATGTTTATAATCAATCCTCAGGTTGTTTTTAGTCATAATAATCAATAATATTTAAACCGGACAATAGCTTCGTCAATATAAAAGAAAAACAAGAAAGGCGTGCTCTCAGTCGCACACAGGAAACAGCTCTGGGGACTTCCCAGGGTCCACTCACTCAGAGTGGTCTTACTCCCTCATTTTTCAGAATACAAGCCTGAAACAATTTCTAAAGACTGTTGACATCTAGTGGAAGCCATAGGAAGTGCAATCTGAGTCCTAAGTCATGGGATACTGTATAGGCATTCAAAAGAAAACTAGAAACATAAAACAATCCCACTTCCTGGATGGATTTTTCTCAGGTTTTCACCTGCCATATCAGTTCTGTTATACTCATAGACATTATTTTAACAGTTTTGTAAAGTTTAGAGGGTTCTCTATCCAAATCTACCAATTATATGCATATCCTAGCTTCTGGGCCTGAGTAACAGGCAGTTTACTTTGGGCACGCATTTCATCCGGATGTCAAAATGCTGCCCCCTATCCTAGAGAAGAAAATTAGGGGAGATGGGAGACACCTGGTGGGGGGTGGAGACAAGCACAAAGACAGGTGAAACAGATCATTGACTACAGCTCAGTATTCAACATCGTAGTGCCCTCCAAGCTCAGGACCCTGGGACTGAAAACCACCCTCTGCACCTTGATCCTGGACTTCCTGACGGGCCGCCCCCATGTAGTGAGGGTAGGCAACAACACATCCGCCACACTGACCATCAACACGGGGGCCCCTCAGGGGTGTTTGCGTAGTTCCCTCCTGTACCCTCTGTTAACTGCGACTGCGTGGCCACGCACGACTCCAACATCATCATGAAGTTTGCTGACGACACGATGGTGGTAGAACTGAACACCGATGATGATGAGGCAGCTTATAGAGAGGTCTGAGACCTGGCACTGTGGTGACAGGACAACAACCTCTCCCTCAAGACAAAGGAGCTAATCATGGAGGGGTGAGCAAGGCCCCACTCACATCAATGGGGCTGTAGTGGAGCGGGTCGAGATCTTCAAGTTCCTCGGTGTCCACATCACTAAGGAATTCACATGGTTCACACACCCCCATACAGTTGTGAAGAGGGCACAGCAGTACCTTTTCCCCCCCGGAGGCCTAAAAGATCCTCAAAAACATCCTCAAAAAGTTCTACAGCAGCACCACTAAGTGCATCTTGACTGGCTGCATCACCGCTTGGTACGGCAACTACAAGGCACCCGACCGCCAGGCACTACAGAGGGTGGTGAATATGGCCCAGAACATCACTGGGGCTGAGTTTGGCCCCCAAGCCATAAGACTGCTAAATAGCTGATCAAATGGCTACACGGACTACCTGCATTGACCCTTTCTTGGACTGACTATGCACTCACACCGGACTCTACCTACACACTCACACATACTTAAACTGACACCCCAACACACCCCCCCCCAACACACGCATAATGACGCCACAAACACACACACTGCTGCTACTGTCTATCTATCCTGTTACCTATTCACTTTACCCCTACAGTACCACTTTACCCCTACAGTATTCAAGGGTTTTTATTTATTTTTACAATTTTCTACAAAACTATAAAATAACACATGTGGAATCATGTGGTAACCAAAAAAGTGTTAAACAAATCTAATTATATATTTTGATATTCTTCAAAGTAGCCACCCTTTGCCTTAATGACAGCTTTGCACACTCTTCGAATTCTCTCAACCAGCTTCACCTGGAATACTTTTCCAACAGTCTTGAAGGAGTTCCCATATATGCTGCTGCAGGACTCTATCACTCTCCTTCTTGGGCAAATAGTCCTTTCACAGCCTGGAGGTGTGTTGAAAAACAAATGATAGTCCCACTAAGCGCAAACCAGATGTGATGGCGTATCGCTGCATAATGCTGTGGTAGCCATGCTGGTTAAGTGTGAGTTCTCAATAAATCACAGAGCCAGTATCAACAGCAAAGCATCCCCACACCATAACACCTCCTCCTCCATGCTTTACGGTGGGAAATACACATGCGGAGATCATCCGTTTACCCACACTGCGTTTCACAAAGACACAGCGGTTGGAACCAAAAATCTCCAATTTGGACTCCATACCAAAGGACAAATTTCCACTGGTCTAATGTTCATTGCTCGTGTTTCTTGGCCCAAGCAAGTCTCTTTTTATTATTGGTGTCCTTTAGTAATGGTTTATTTACAGCAATTCGACCATGAAGGCCTGATTCTCACAGTCTCCTCTGAACAGTTGATGTTGAACTGTTGAACTTGAACTCTGTGAAGCATTTATTTGGGCTGCAATTTCTGAGGCTGGTAACTCTAATGAACTTATCCTCTGCAGCAGAGGTAACTCTGGGTCTTCCATTCCTGTGGCGATCCTCATGAGAGCCAGTTTCATCAATCAAATCAAATTGATTTTTATATAGCCCTTCGTACATCAGCTGATATTCTCAAAGTGCTGTACAGAAACCCAGCCTAAAACCCCAAACAGCAAGCAAAGCATGTGAAAGAAGCACGGTGGCTAGGAAAAACTCCCTAGGAAAAACTCCCTAGAAAGACCAAAAACCTAGGAAGAAACCTAGAGAGGAACCAGGCTATGAGGGGTGGCCAGTCCTCTTCTGGCTGTGCAGGGTGGATATTATAACAGAACATGGTCAAGATGTTAAAATGTTAAAATGTTCATAAATGACCAGCATGGTCAAATAATAATAATCATAGTAGTTGTCGAGGGTGCAACAAGCACGTCCGGTGAACAGGTCAGGGTTCCATAGCCGCAGGCAGAACAGTTGAAACTGGAGCAGCAGCACGGCCAGGTGGACTGGGGACAGCAAGGAGTCATCATACCAGGTAGTCCTGAGGCATGGTCCTAGGGCTCAGGTCCTCCGAGAGAAAGAGAGAATTAGAGAGAGCATATTTAAATACACACAGGACACCGGATAAGACAAGAGAAATACTCCAGATGTAACAGACTGACCCTAGCCCCCCGACACATAAACTACTGCAGCATAAATACTGGAGGCTGAGACAGGAGGGATCAGAAGACACTGTGGCCCCATCCGATGATACCCCCGGACAGCGCCAAACAGGCAGGATATAACCCCACCCACTTTGCCAAAGCACAGCCCCCACACCACTAGAGGGATGTCTCCAACCACCAACTTACCGTCCTAAGACAAGGCCGAGTATAGCCCACAACGATCTCCGCCATGGCACAACCCAAGGGGGGGGGGGGGGGGGAACTTTCAAAGTTCTTCACATTTTCCGTATTGACTGACCTTCATGTCTTAAAGTAATGATGGACTTATTTGAACAGCTTAATTGAGCTGTTCTTGCCATAATATGAACTTGGACATTTACTAAATAGGGCTATCATCTGTATACCCCACCTACTTTGTCACAACGCATTAAGAAGGAAAGAAATTCCACAAGTGAACATTTAAGAAGGCACACCAGTTAATAATTGAAATGCATTCCAGGTGACTACCTCATAAAGCTGGTTGAGAGAATGGCAAGAGTGTGCAAAGCTATCATCAAGGCAAAGGGTGGCTATTTGAAGAATCTCATATAAAATATATTTTGATTTGTTTAACACTTTTTTGATTACTACATGATTCCTTATGTGTATTTCATAGTTTTGATGTCTTCACTATTATTCTCCTATGTAGAAAATAGTCAAAATAAAGAAAAACCCTTGAATGAGTAGGTGTTCTAAAACTTTTGACCGGTAGTGTACATACAGTAGCTACCTCATAACCCTGCACATCAACTTGGTAATGGTACTCCCTCTATATAGCCATGTATATTTTTACCCGTTATTCGTTATTCACTGTGTATTTATCGTCACTATTTCGTTATTAGTCTGTTAGTCTACACCTTTTTGTTAACGAAGCATGTGACAAATAACGTTTGATTTTCACAGCCACCTGTCCATATAGTGCATATTGTTGCTGTCTTCAGTCATAACATGCATCACTGCAGATCTGATCTGATCTGGGATGAAGTGGTATTTGTGCACAATGCCGCCAGGCATGTGCTGGGTCTGTGAGCAATGCTCTTTGCTGGTGATGTTATATCCATGTTTCCAGTGACCTTAGAGTTAATGGGCCATGACTACAGTCTAGAGTGTGAATTATACAGTGACATTTGGGGGGCCCCTCTATTGGGTGCATGTGAATAATTGTAAAGACAATTAATTTAATGGTAAAAATGTATTACTTTTTAATGGGGCATGAACAGAACCTGTCATTATGTTTTCATCTGATTGTCAAACAAATCACTTCAAAGTAGGCTACCTGCGCACGTTCGTCCACTCCAAAATAATTCCAGCACCCAAACACTGCACTGTGCTCCCGCCATTTGGTACAAAACACCACAAACTGTAATTACAATTGCCGATTGCCATTAGGCCTACACCCTTGTAACCTGAATTAATTGATGCATCTTGCTGACAAACCTTTTTTGTGAAAGGAAAAGTCGGGAAACCTGCAAAGGGGCTGAAATACAGGACTGTCCCGGGATGACAAGTGCAGCCACATGGGAAAAACCTGTGTTTAAACCATGACAGAGGTGGGGGTGTGGGTTAAGCTTTTATTTTCATATTTACCACTGTAGCAGTTCAAAATTGCATTATAAACAAACAAATAGGAGAATGGTTAAATTAGCATTTAAAGACATGCTGTGGAACACTGGCGACTGCTAAGTATTTTTGAAACCTCCCGCTTTGGGCTGGATGTGTCAATGTGTAGTTCATACATGCATAATTGATGAGGATAATTACTGTCTTACCTCAATTAGACATGAAATACCTAGTTTGAAAGCGACTGTTTTTCTGAAAGCTGTGCTGCGTAATTTTCCCTACACTTTCCCCCACGTGGGCCAGCCCCCTAGCAATTTTAGTTCTAGCCAATGAGATTCAGCCCCTTTCCATTTGAGTGACCACTAGCAAGATGAACACAGCAGATTGAGAGAGAGTATGCAATGCGTGGTGCACATATGTGACAGTACGCAATTTTCGGGGACCACTTTTGGCTCGTGAGCACTACTTTCAGAACTAGTGGCTCAAAAGAACCGGAGAATGCCTGTAATTTCGAGTCTGACACTGTCTGAAAGGCAGGTGTTGCTTCAGCGTCTCCATGTCAGATCAACGGATGTTCTCTCTCACTTTCTCTCTCCATTCTTCCCCTCTGTCTCTTGTCTCGTCTCCTTCAATCCGACATACATCTCTCTTCCACAACATCCTCCGCTCCATGTTCTTTGGTGACTGAAGTGTGTGAAGGCATTAATGCCATCTCAGTGCTTTCATAACTATTATAATAAAATGCCATTTAGCAGACACTTTTGTCCATTAGCAGACGCTTTTATCCAAAGCGACTTAAAGTCATGAGTGCATACGTTTGTCGTATGGGTGGTCCTTGGAATTGACCCCACAATTCTGGCAGTGCAAGCGCCATACAAGACTGCAAGATGACAATGAACATTGTTGGATGGGTCCTTACAATGAATAATCAGCACTTGATAGTGAATAGTGGTGTATTAGGGGACATATTTATTAAGTTAAGAACAAATTCTTATTTATAATGACGGCCTACCCCGGACGACACCGGGCCAATTGTGCGCCGCCCTATGGGACTCCCAATCACGCCCGGTTGTGATACAGCCTGTAATCAAACCAGGGTCTGTAGTGACACCTCTTGCACTGAGATGCAGTGCCTTAGACCGCTGCGCCACTCGGGAGCCAATCTTAGGACGAGCCCCATTCGGAACCCTTCCGCTGCCTAATAACAGAACATATGGAGCTAGAGACTTGAATTAACTTATTGGAAAAAAAGTTAATCCATATTTTTCTGGAACTATCATGGCCTGTCAAGGTCTCTGCTGGAGTACTGTTTTCAACTGACACAAAGGCACTGTCCAGCTGAGACCAGCTGTGCTTCCCTCCTGTCTGATGGACATCCATCCATTCAGGCAGTAGCAAAGTGAAATCAATTGGAAGCTTAAAGTGATATTGGCAGATTAAAGTGCATTAAATATGAGGGGGATTGTGAATTGGAGGAGAAGAAGAAGCACGCACGAGCGCATGCACGCTCTCACACACCATGGGTGTCTTGACATTGTCTCACAAGATATGAAATGTTACGGCTCAGTAAGTGCAGAAACGCTTTCAACCGTGGTGTGTTACCCTGACCCGAGGCTCCTTCCTACACTGGCTGTAGATAACCCGTCTGGAGGTGGGTTGAATATCTTATCCAAGTACTCTATGTGGAGAACATATTTGCATAATGTCCTCTTCTTATTGTAATTCACCATACAGGCATACATACAGTGCCTTCGGAAAGTATTCAGACCCCTTGACTTTTTCCACATTTGGGTACATTAGCCTTATTCTAAAATTGATTAAATAAAACATTTTCCTCATCAATCTACACCCAATACCCAATAATGACAAAGTGAAAACAGGTTTTTAGAAATGTTTGTAAATGTATTAAAAATAAAAAAAACAATACCTTATTTATATAAGTATTCAGACCCTTTGCTATTAGATTTGAAATTGAGCTCAGGTACATCCTGTTTCAATTGATCATCCTTCATGTTTCTACAACTTGATTGGAGTCCACATGAGGTAAATTCAATTGATTGGACGTGAGGTCTCACAGGTCCCACAGTTGACAATGCATGTCAGAGCAAAAACCAAGCCATGGGGTTGAAGGTATTGTCCATAGAGCTCCGAGACAGCATTGAAGGTCCCCAAGAACACAGTGGCCTCCATCATTCTTAAATGGAAGAAGTTTGGAACCACCAAGACTCTTCTTTGAGCTGGCCGCCCGGGCCAAACTGAGCAATAGGGGGAGTAGGGCCTTGATCAGGGAGGTGACCAAGAACCTGATGGTCATTCTGACAGAGCTCCAGAGTTCCTCTGTGGAGATGGGAGAACCTTCCAGAAGGACAACCATCTCTGCAGCACTCCAACAGGCCTTTACAGAAGCCACTCCTCAGTAAAAGGTACATAACAGCCCGCTTGGAGTTTGCCAAAAGGCACCTAAAGACTCTCAGACCATGAGAAACAAGATACTCTGGTCTGATGAAAACAAGACTGAACTATTTGTCCTAAATGCCAAGCGTCACATCTGGAGGAAACCTGGCACTATCCCTACGGTGAAGCATGGTGGTGGCAGCATCATAATGTGGGGATGTTTTTCAGCGGGAGACTAGTCAGGATAGAGGGAAAGATGAACGGAGCAAAGTACAGAGAGATCCTTGATTTTTTTTAAACTCACACTGGGGCAAAGGTTCACCTTCCAACAGGACAACCACCCTAAGCACACAGCCAAGACAACGCCGGAGTGGCTCCGGGACAAGTCTCTGAATGTCCTTGTGTGGTCCAGCCAGAGCCCGGACTTGAACCCGATTAAACATCTCTGGAGAGATGTGAAAATAGCTGTGCAGCAATGCTCCCCATCCAACCTGACAGAGTTTGAGAGGATCTGCAGAGAAGAATGGGAGAAACTTTTCTGGAAACCTGTTTTTGCTTTGACATTATGGGGTATTGTGTGTATATTGATGAGAAAAAACGATTTCACCCATTTTAGAATAAGGCTCTAACGTAACAAAATGTGGAAAAAGTCCATGGGTCATGAATACTTTCCGAATGCACTGTATGAATAGTAGACCTACACTTTGCATATACTGTATGATTGAATGGATGTTGAATATAATTCATATTTATTTGTCTGTGATGCATGGCAGAATTTTGATATGACTCAGTCAGAAGCAAGAGCTGGAAGTAATTGCGTTGGAATTTCTGAAAGTGATAATGAATCAAATCTAATTTTTGTCACATGCGCCGAGTACAACAGGTGAAATGCTTACTTACAAGCCCTTAACCAACAATGCAGTTAAGAAAAAAAAGAGATAAGAATAACAAATGATTAAAGAGCAGCAGTAAATAACAATAGCGAGGCTATATACAGGGGGTACCGGTACAGTCAATGTCGATTGGCGGGGGCACCGGTGTTGAAGTAATATGTACATGTAGGTAGAGTTATTAAAGTGACTACAGTGAGGGAAAAAGTATTTGATCCCCTGCTGATTTTGTACATTTGCCAACTGACAAAGAAATGACCAGTCTATAATTTTAATGGTAGGTTTATTTGAACAGAGAGAGACAGAACAAAAAAATCCAGAAAAACGCATGTCAAAAATGTTATAAATTGATTTGCATTTTAATGGGGAAAATAAGTATTTGACCCCTCTGCAAAACATGACTTAGTACTTGGTGGCAAAACCCTTGTTGGCGCTCACAGAGGTCAGACGTTTCTTGTAGTTGTCCACCAGGTTTGCACACATCTCAGGAGGGATTTTGTCCCACTCCTCTTTGCAGATCTTCTCCAAGTCATTAAGGTTGAGGCTGACGTTTGGCAACTCAAACCTTCAGCTCCCTCCACAGATTTTCTCTGGGATTAAGGTCTGGAGACTGGCTAGGCCACTCCAGGACCTTAATGTGCTTCTTCTTGAGCCACTCCTTTGTTGCCTTGGCCGTGTGTTTTGGGTCATTGTCATGCTGGAATACACATCCACGACCCATTTTCAATGCCCTGGCTGAGGGAAGGAGGTTCTCACCCAAGATTTGACGGTACATGGCCCCGTCCATCATCCCTTTGATGCGGTGAAGTTGTCCTGTTCTCTTAGCAGAAAAACACCCCCAAAGCATAATGTTTCCACCTCCATGTTTGACGGTGGAGATGGTGTTCTTGGGGTTATAGGCAGCATTCCTCCTCCTCCAAACACGGCGAGTTGAGTTGATGCCAAAGAGCTCCATTTTGGTCTCATCTGACCACAACACTTTAACCCAGTTGTCCTCTGAATCATCCAGATGTTCATTGGCAAACTTCAGACGGGCATGTATATGTGCTTTCTTGAGCAGGGGGACCTTGCGGATGCTGCAGGATTTCAGTCCTTCATGGCGTAGTGTGTTACCAATTGTTTTCTTGGTGACTATGGTCCCAGCTGCCTTGAGATCATTGACAAGATCCTCCCGTGTAGTTCTGGGCTGATTCCTTAGCATTCTCATGATCATTGCAACTCCACCAGGTGAGATCTTGCATGGAGTCCCAGGCCGAGGGAGATTGACAGTTCTTTTGTATTTCTTCCATTTGCGAATAATCGCACCAACTGTTGTCACCTTCTCGCCAAGCTGCTTGGCGATGGTATTGTAGCCCATTCCAGCCTTGTGTAGGTCTACAATCTTGTCCCTGACATCCTTGGAGTGCTCTTTGGTATTGGCCATGGTGGAGAGTTTGGAATCTGATTGATTGATTGCTTCTGTGGACAGGTGTCTTTTATACAGGTAACAAACTGAGATTAGGAGCACTCCCTTTAAGAGTGTGCTCCTAATCTCAGCTCATTACCTGTATAAAAGACACCTGGGAGCCAGAAATCTTTCTGATTGAGACGGGGTCAAACACTTATTTCCCTCATTAAAATGCAAATCAATTTATAACATTTTTTACATGCATTTTTCTGGAATTTTTTGTTGTTATTCTGTCTCTCACTGTTCAAATAAACCTACCATTAAAATTATAGACTGATAATTTCTTTGTCAGTGGGCAAACGTACAAAGTCAGCAGGAGATGAAATACTTTTTTCCCTCACTGTATGCATAGATAATAACAGAGAGTAGCAGCAGGATTTGGTGGGGGGGGGGGGGGGGGCAATGTAAATAGTCTGGGCAGCCATTTGATTAGCTGTTCAGCAGTTTTATGGCTTGGGGGTTGAAGCTATTTAGGAGCCTCTTGGACCTAGACTTGGTGCTCCGGTACCGCTTGCCGTGCGGTAGCAGAGAGAACAGTCAATGACGAGGGTGGCTGGAGTCTTTGACAATTTTGAGTAACAAATATGGAGATAAATAAGACAATCATCATCTCAGATATTAGCCTTTTGAATTTTTGCTAAATATACCTGACGCCAGGGTAAATTAGCCAAGCTCTCTGTCTCAATACAGTTTGACGGTTCCCATATAAATTCTTATGATCACCAGGCTAAAAGATTTGTCAGCATCCCACACACCAGAATTATTGAGCCAAAATCACTAATCCCATTAGGTCTTAATCCAGGATTTCATTGTCCTGAGTGACACAATCACACACTTTCTCAGTCATGGATTTAAATTATTTCTTCCCTCCGTCCATCTACCCCTCTCTCTTTATTCAGGTCTCTTTTTATCTCTTTCCTTGCATCCCCTCCTATTTTCTCATCCCCTGCTATCCCCTCCAATTCTTCCTATCTCTGTATCCACAATATATCTCTCAGTAATATGGGCAGGGAATGTAATTATGCCTTCAACTAATGCTACTGTGTCCTAAGAATGGGCTCTCCAGATGGAAACCATGTAATTATCAGCCAGTTCAGTAATTATAGATCAGGACAATATATCAATAAGGGGGGAAATGACAGGAAAAGCATTAGCAGCCATAGTTGCCACATTGTCCGTATATTGCAGCTCTCATGTGAAACCATTAGTGGGGACTCTAGAAGGCCTTCTGTGCATTGATAGATTCATCCATTACTTATAAGTCCCTTCCAGGGAGATAAGTGTTTGTAATTTGTTTTTGGAAAACCAACTGTGAAAAACAGCAGGACATTTTTTTTTAACTTTCCCCCAGTCTAACATCCTGTCACTTTTATGAAAACATGTCCAACTCGAGATTTAACAATCACTGCCTGTCACTGCGCAGACATCTTGCAATATTGAAGAGGTAAAAGCACTCAAAGTGCGTTCCAATAGTTTGAAAGCCATATAGCACAAAAACAAATTTACTTCAAAAGACATTCTGTGAATTCCTTGCGGTCCATGGGTCTCCC
This sequence comes from Salmo salar, assembly GCF_965601325.2. Taxonomy (NCBI): domain Eukaryota; kingdom Metazoa; phylum Chordata; class Actinopteri; order Salmoniformes; family Salmonidae; genus Salmo; species Salmo salar. The sequence goes on along the minus strand of NC_138299.1, from coordinate 9,883,486 downwards.
TCGGGGGGGTTGTGTGGGGTTAGACCTGCCTCTGTCTGAACGTCTCATGGTGACAGACAAGGAAAGCCGGACTCTGTCTGTCTGTCTCTTACTCTCCCAGTGTTAACAAAGCACTCGGGTGATAAGACGCCACACTGCACCCCTAGATAGCTGCCTGTCTGTGATCCTCAAGCAGATAACAAGGTGAGATGATTCTTGCCAGGCATTCAGCTCTCGAATCAACCCTTGTATCTTGCAGAGATAGTCCCCAAGCCCCTCTTATATCTTGCCGTGAATCAAAATGCATTCAGTCTCAAAAGGATTTGAGAATATTCTGAAGTCGAGAGACTGTGTGCTGCAACCTTTAGATGGGACAGATACACTTGAACTGTCTTCACCAGTCACCCCACGTGACTGTGTATCGGTCATTATCAGGGTGCTGATTTGAAAAACTTGAAAAAAGGTCATGGGTCAAAATTGTAGCTCAAAGAACGTATTTCCTTTTCAATCCATTATCTCAGCATTACAGTGAACTTACACCAACTCTATAGTAAAATGAGAGTGGTATCTGATGACCTTGGAGAAAGACACCAAGCAGATATTACAGATTCACAGCTGCAACACCCAAAGGGCAAATACTTACTGTGGGTTTGTATTTGCAGTAACGTAATACGCTGAAAGAATCTCCCTATTATACTCTTAATGTCCCCCAAGTATGTGTTTCATACAGTAATTCTCTCACATAGTAGTATGCAAGAGTGGTTCCCTTCATTTAGAATAAAATAGATGTTATTGGGGTCAGACGGCAGTGCAACAAATTGACAGTTAAATCAATGCATTACAACTTAGCATGATAACCAGAGTTGTCCCTAGGGTGCTAAATGCAGGAGAAACACTAACACACACTCTCAGTCACTGTCTGTCATCCGTGATTCTCTTCAAGTTCTTATCCTGAGTGTTACTGTAATCAGCTTAATCATTGAAGTTTCCACAGTTAGAGGAGTATGAAGAGGATGAAACATCCTATACAAATACGTTTTGAGATCAATCGACACTAACCAAAGAGTTTTGATCAAATTGAACAACTCCTGTTTAATTTTCGGCCCGAATCACTGTCAGTCCACTCCTACTGTAACATCCTCTACACAATAGCAAAAATAGACCTTCTTGAGGGTTATAACTGATTGGATACACTGAACGATTAACAGTTTTTAAATTGCTTTGGTGCTATTTTCACAAGTATATGGTACATTTTCCGAACTCTTAGTATAAAACGCCAAACTGGTAACACTTGTAACGCAGCAAGTCTTATATTTAAAATATTTTATCGTGCATTCATTTTGTTTGGAGACATCTTTCAAAACACAAGAATTGATCTAAAATATAAGTGTACTGTGAAAGACCATGAGAACATCTTCTCAGTTTAGTTTTCTCAACAACCACTCAATCCAATAGAAATAAATGCTATTTCTCAAGCGGCAGCTATGCTCATGCCGTTCACGTGCCATTTACCTTACGTAGCCCACCCGCCCATGACCCACCCTTCTCCCGACCGGCGACACTAGAGCTGCTAGTCGGAGGCTAGATGCTTTTTCAGCATCAAGTTAGTAAGCGCATGGCACTAGCGACACGAGTGGTGGATTCGATTCTAACTGGGGTCACATACAAAAATGTGTGGACTCAAAATGTGACTTGTCAAAATATATCATAATAGCCATTATAGTACATTAAAGTATGCATGTATGTATGTAAGCATGTATGTATGTATGTATGTATGTATGTATGTATGTATGTATGTATGTATGTATGTATGTATGTATGTATGTATGTATGTATGTATGTATGTATCATACCTTATGTTTATAATTTACAAACTTAATTGATAATAGTCCAATGTAATTTAACAAATGAGAAGACATATCAAAGAGTAATATGAGCATTGAATTGTGAAATGCAATTAGACTGAACCAAAATATAAACGCAACAATTTCAAATATCTTATTGGGTTACAGTTCATAAGGAAATCGGTCAATTGAAATAAATTCGTTAGGCCCGAATCGATGGATTTCACATGACTGGGAATACAGATTTGCATCTGTTGGTCACAGATACCTTAAAAAAAAAGGTAGGGGCGTGGATCAGAAAACCAGTCAGTAGCAGATGTGACCACCCTTTGCCTCATGCAGTGTGACATCTCCTTCACATAGAGTTTATCAGGCTGTTGATTGTGGCCTGTAGAATGTTGTCCCACTCCTCTTCAATGGCTGTGCGAAGTTCCTGGATATTGGCGGGAACTGCAACACACCGTCATAGACGTTGATCCAGAACATCCCAAACATGCTCAATGAGCAGGTAAAGAACTTTCTACACAACATTTGAGAAATAAGCTTTTGTGCGTTTGGAAAATTTCTGGATTCTTATTTTAGTTCATGAAACATAGGACCAACACTTCACATGTTGCCTTTATATTTTTTGTTCAGTGTACTTTATATGAATGTGTAACATGTATTTCTAGATGAAACACTACGTTTACTGAAAAAGTGACTTATTTTGTGTGTTGTTACTTAGTAAATGTGAAATGTGCTTAGAGTTTTGAAACAACTGCCTTTTCTGATGATCTGTTTGGAATTTTGTACAAAGCATTGTGAAAATGTACCACATACTTGTGAAGATTTAACCAAAATATTATATATAAATAACAGAAATAATCACATATTGTGTAGGCCCAGTTTGCATCAACTGGATGGCCCCCTCTTCTACCTGGGGCAGCTGTGACTAAGAGACAGACCACATCCGCATATATCTCCACATTCCATGTAAGGAACTCAGGTGGCCTAGATTTCTCTGGACTCATCCCAATTTCTCTAGGCTGTGAGCAGCATAGTGTACAATAGCAGGGAAAGAATGTGTTTAGAATGGCCGAGTGTCAGGTACAGAACAATAGAGTGGGCTGTATTTGATTAAGGGGACTGATTCTATGTGAGTGCGTTGAAGCTTGATGATCAGAAGATTACAAGTTCAGGCTAAGCTTCCGAAGGTGTCACAGAGGATAGTTGTCAGAGGGATGAAAATAGAATTATAAACTGGGTGGTTCGAGCCCTGAATGCTGATTAGCTGACAGCCGTGGTATATCACAGGTATGTATCTTTACTGCTCTAATTACATTGGTAACCAGTTTATAATAGCCAGAAGGCACCTTGGGGGTTTGTGGTGTATTGCCAATATACCACGGCTAAAGGCTGTATCCAGGCACTCCGCGTTGTGCCTAAGAACATCCCTTAGCCGTGGTATATTGGCCATATACCACATCCCCTCGTGCCTTACTGCTTAAATATAGAATGCTGACACTGCGAATAAAGGTAGAATAAAGGCGAATAAAGACAGACAAACACTGAGTATACAAAACATTAAGACCATGACATGGACTGACCAGGTGAGGGAGAGATTATTTTTTAATTGCATTTTATTTTTGGTTGAGGGGCAGCTGTCAGGGGATCTTGCATGGTTGGTGGACTGGCGGTTGGGGGCTTAGGTTGCTGGTTCGGGTTCCCATTTTGACTTGGTGGGAGATCTGTCGACGTGCCCTTGGGCAGGGCGCTTGACCTTGGTTGCTGTCACGGTTGTCGTCGTCAACAGACGATATAGCGAAATCATCATCGGAAAAGGAGGACCAAAATGCAGCAGGACTGTGTTTGTTCATCCTGAACATTTATTAAACTCAAAATGAACTCCAAAACAACAAAACAAACTCACGATCACCGAACAGTCTTCTCAGGTTCATACACGCTAGACAAGAAACAATCTCCCACAAAAACCTACATCAAACAATTACCCATATATAGGACTCTCAATCAGAGGCAACGAGGAAGCACCTGCCTCCAATTGAGAGTCCCAAACCCCAATCAACCTAACATAGAAATACATTAACCAGACTACACATAGAAATACATAAACATAGACCATAAACCAAAAACCCGGAAATAATAAATCAAACGCCCTTTTACCAACACACCACCCCGAACCACATAAAACAAATACCCTCTGCCACGTCCTGACCAAACTACAATAACAATTAACCCTTATACTGGCCAGGACGTGACAGTTGCTCCTGTGGGTCGCTCTGGACGAGAGATGGTTAGATGACAAATGTAATGTAAATGTTGATCGGCTCAACTGCAGGTAGATTGTATGTTTTAATGTTCAATAAAAATAAATACTTTGTGCTTATTTTCACGCTCAACAGTTTCCCGTGTGTTTCAAGAATGGTCCACCACCCAAAGGACATCCAGCCAACTTGACAACTGTGGGAAGCATTAGAGTCAACATGAGCACCACCCTGAATTGTTTGGTATACTCAGTGTATACTAGAAAAAGACAGATGGATAGCTATAGACAGAGAGAGATGACAGATTGACCATAAAACAGTGTTCCAGACAGACAGTCCTCTCATCTCGTGTTCCGTCTCTCCCATATCTGCTTACAGACAGAAAGCCAGAGATAATTTCACCCAAACTCTCCTATCTGTCCAGAGGTTTGTGCCCAGAGGTTGGGATTACAACATTGTCACTGCACCATCTGCACCGACCCACTACCAGTCAAAATCAACACAGGAATTGCTCAAAGCCCTCCAAGTCTTCCAGCAGCACTCTTTGGCGGACTTTCTCTGATGGCTCAATTGCTGCAGCCCTTCTGTTAACTGAGTAGCTCGCCCACGGATGTTAAGAGATTAGAATCCTATGTAGGGCCGATTTCACAAAGTCTAATTAAGTGGCTTTTCTCAAGTTCTCTTCCCCACCCTTTAGCTCTCTCAACATTTCAATACTTGGTTTATGGTCCATTTTCAGCTCATATTCTCTACCTTCAAAGCCATTTCAGTGAATCTGTATTTGTTATAATTTACTGAGTAAAGTTGTTCCAATTCAAAAACTCTATTCTTGCAGCCCTCCCCATTATAGACCATTGATCCATGATTGGAAATGTTAAGATAAGTAGTCAAACTATGCTGTTGATATTCTTATCTAATAAATGTTTTACACTTTCAATAGCCTATACCATACAGATCTAGAATTCTTATCTACAGGCCTCTAGTGTATGAGATGTTTATTACCCACCAAAGTGCGTTGTATCAATATCTCCTCTGCCAAGTTAAACACAATGTCTTGGTCTTTACTATTTAATGCTACTTAAACATCCTTCTCAAGTCAAGAATAACAACTAATAAAAGTAAGAGGTAGTATGTATAGTAATAATGGACTGTATTACACATTATTTACAAATATAAAGTGGGTAGTGACCTGGTCAGGCAGTAAAATAAATAGTATATAATAGAACAGCAGTGTTTACTGTGTGTACTCTATAATTATTTGTTATTTTTATCTCTTTTTGCTTTTAGGTATTTTCTTAAAACTGCAAAACAAGGGCTTGTAAGTAAGCGTTTCACTGTAAGGTCTACACCTGTTGTATTCGACGCATGTGACAAATACATTTTGATTTGATTTATACGATTGTGTGTGTGTAAGGGTTGGATATGTGGGTAGTCAGTACAAATATTCTCTAAGGTGCAGATAGTCTCTGAGATGCAAATAATTTTTAAGGTGCAGAGAGATAGCTAGGGTTAGCTGTTCAGCAGTCTGATGGCCTGGTGGTAGTAGCTGTCTCGGGAGCCTGTTGGTCCTATAGCCGATGCTTCGTTACCGCTTGCCAGATGGTAACAGAGTGAACAGTCCATGGCTCGGGTGACTGGAGTCCTTGATTATCTTTTGGGCCTTCCTCAGACACCACCTGGAGTAGATGTCCAGCTTTGTCTCCATCCTCCATTGACACTCGACTAACCCTATTCCCACCAGTTTACGCCTCTCCACCTGCAGCTTACAATTCGCTTGGGTGAACATTAGTCCACAGTGAGGCATCAGCTCTCTCAGGCTAAATCAATTAGCCTGTCTCCACCTCTGCCATGCGGAGCTCACAGGGCTGTGTTCAGAAGGATTAGCAGCTGACCAGCAGTCTCTCCAGAGAGGACCAGGGTTCTGCTTTGGTCTGGCTTTTTCCACTCGTTCATTAGCTCAGTAGTTGGAAATAAGCCAAGCCAGAATACTGCATTGCTACTGTATGTGTCATGCTGTTTTGGTGATAAGCTCTTATTTAGTCTCAGTCTCTTATACATATGGTATTGTTGAGTTAGATTGGTTAAGGTTTCCGTTTAGAGGATGCGATACGCACAATTACTCATGTCTCTCTCCCTTTCTCATTTGGTCTGTTATCTTGTTATTATACACACAGATACAAAAACTCCCACTGGATGCACACTGGTTGAATCAACTTTGTTTCCACATAATTGAAACTAAATTACATTGAACCGACGTCTGTGGCCAGTGGGATCTTTCTTATGTAGGAATACTGTATTTTCTACGCAATTATAGCCTGACTGCGTTGCTGTATCCACGGGGAAGGCTCCTAGGTAAAGAGACAAGATCTTTATTTATATTTACATCTCACTAATTATTGGTCACAGGTCAGATAAACCGACTCTGATAGAAGGTTGAGGCTATACAGTGTTTGTTTACAAACATTGGAGTAAAACAAGCTTATATTTATATTTTACGACAGTTGAACTAAGCTCATGAGGCATTTATATATTCTTCAAGAATCAATAGGTATATATCATTCATTTATTTGTAGTAACTAAGGATTCTATTTTTAACTTAAAGGGCATGTATTGCTCTTAGGAGTTCCTATTCCAGGTTTGTCCTCATTTCCTACATCTCAGATGAAGCCCATCTCCAATGGGTCACATACTTTAGTAAGCCATAATGTAACTAGATTTGACAAGACTAAAGGGTAGAGCTGCCATCTTTAGGTGTAACCAGTCGTAGCTCAGAAGTCAGCGCTCTTATACGTGACAGGCGTAAGCGATTTATCATGACACATTATAATATCATGATTTTTTTTCTTCATATCACATTCCATATGGTAAAAGGTCAAAGTCATAGATCAAAGTCGAACATAGCGTTTTAGGGGTGTTTACTGATTTAAATCTGATCTACATCGACACATCCTCTCTGAAGTATGGTAGTCAAGTTTTTTCAGACTCGTTGGCATCTCAATGAAGATTAGCTAGAGACAGGCATAAATTATGAATAATCCTCTGACTTGTTTGAAGTTTATGCTAAGCCTATTCCCACACACCTGCGCTTCTGGCAAACAGTGAGAGGCAAACTAAAAAGAGAATCAGGCAAATTATGCTACCCTCTGCATATTGGATACTTAGCTTATTCAAGCCTCTCTCAGAATACCTCTGCCTCTAAGACAAAAAAAAAAGTTCTTTACCTGACTGGCTTTTCAACGATCTAGAAATGTACACTTTTTGTTCTCTTGTAGGAAGCAATCACTCCCCTATTTCTGACTACAAATTATCTACAACTGGGCTAATAACTCGCTAACTAGCAAAGAATATGAATAAAATATACAGACGTGGCTACATGCAGCTCTTGCTTTGATCTTAAAACAAGCACATCTCAAAACAAGCGCACCTACTCACGACCACAGCTGTAAACAATGTCCAGTTCAAAGTAAATGGCACAGATCCATATATGGCAATGGTCGATTTGCATATAGGCTTACTGCAGCTCTGATTGGTTATGCCACACCGGTGTGTGTATAGTACAGGCTGAGTTGTGCGTAATCGAATCCTACTCCGATGCGTTCTGCCTATAACAATATCTCTTGCATAGTTTGTTTTGTTTCGGTATGTTGCATTGAAAGTGGCTAATATTGCGTTTAAATCGATAGCAATTGCCACAGTAAAGCGAAACTTTGATTGTGTTGACTAACATGGGAAAACTCTAAAAAGTTGATTTGAAGTCCAATCTCATGCTTCTCTCCATGGGCTGATATTTCTTCTGCACTCTGACAGTCTCGGGGCTACTGCACGCAGTTGAGGGAACATTGCTTATGAGATCATAATCCCCTCGAGTGGCTTCTTGTCAATCACCACTATTGTTCTAATGGAGGTGATTTGCAGTGTCATATCAGGACGAAACATGCACAGTACAATCTCCCTGGGCTGTCGTCAGGCCAGGTAGTCCTGAGGCATGGTCCAAAGCCTCAGGTCCTCCGAGAGGGGAGAGATCGCACAGAACATCAGATAAGACAGGATAAATACACCAGATAGGACAGGCTGACCCTAGACACCTGGCACAGACTATTGCAGCAAAGCTACTGGGGACTGAGACGGGGGGGGGGGGTTGGGAGACAGGATCAACCAGGCGGGCTATAGCCCCACCCACTTTGCCAAAGCACAGCCCCCACACTAGAGGGATATCAACAGACCACCAACTTACTACCCTGAGACAAGGCGGCGTAGAGCCCACGAAGATCTCCCCCACCACACAAGCCCAAGGGGACGCAAGACCGGACAGGAAGATAACATGAGTGGGTTGAGTCACTGATGTTGAGTATAGCGACAAAAGCCTGGCAAGACGTGATGCATCCCTCTTAGGGATGGCATGGGAGAGCATTACCAAGCCAGTGATTCAGCCCCCGTATTAGGGTCAGAGGCAGAGAATCCCAGTGGAGAGAGGGGAGCCGGCCAAGCAAGACAGCAAGGGTGCTTCGTCACTCCAGTGCCTTGTTGTTCACCTTTGCACCCCTGGGCCAGACTACACAGATGAGTCTTCAGTAAAGACAAAAGTTGAGACCGAGTCTGCGTCTCTCACATGGATCGGCAGAACATTCCATAAAAATTGAGCTCTATAGGAGAAAGCCCTGCCTCCACCTGTTGGCTTAGAAATTCTAGGAACAATAAGCAGGCCTGTGTCTTGTGACTGTAGCATACGTGTAGGTATGTACAGCAGGACCAAATCAGAGGGATAGGTAGGAGCAAGTCCATGTAATGCTTTGTAGGTTAGCAGTAAAACCTTGAAATCAGCCCTAGGCTTGACAGTGTTGAGAGGCTAGCACTGGAGTAATCTGATCACATTTTGGGGTTCTAGTCAAGATTCTAGCAGCCGTATTTAGCACTAGCGGAAGTTTATTTAGTGCCTTATCCATGTAGCTGGAAAGTAAAGCATTGCAGTAGTCTAGTCTTGAAGTGACAAAAGCATGGATTAGCTTTTCTGCATAATTTTGGGACAAATAGTTTGAGTTTTTCCAGCCAGAAGAGAGTGCTGCTGCAGAATTGCTATTTTACCATTAAAATGCATGGTACCAATATAGTTATTAACTAGCTAGATTACTACATAGCTAGATATCTAATTTGGTAGCTATCGGTTATATCTGTGATATGATTCCTAAAAATAGTAAGCCAGCTGTAATTTGGAGCTAAAACGACTGGCTAGGGATTCAATATGTAGCTAGCCAGACAGAGAGGGCTGTTGCAGGATTGCCATTTTACCAGTAAAATGAAACTAATCTAACTATGATCCCCCATAGCTAGAATTATTAGCTAGCTAGATATTTATCTCATGAGGTGTATGTTTATCTGGGATATGATTCCAAAAAAATAGTAGCTAAATCTGCTGGCTGTTGATTGCAAGAATTAAAATCCTAACCATCATGATGATAGATAACTAAACCAGCTAGATTATGGCTTTTGAAGCTCAGGCTCAGAAGGTACCTGTCAATTATGCATTTTATAAATGCAACATTTTCAAAGATATTACTGAGTTACAGTTCATATAAGGAAATCAGTCAATGGAAATAAATTCATTAGGCCCTAATATATGGATTTCACATGACATAGGTCCACCTACTTGGCAGCCAGGCCCAGCCAATTATAATAACTTTTTTTCCCCCACAAAAGGGCTTTATTACAGACATAAATACCCCTCACCAACCTGATCGATGGATTTCACATGACAATGTCCCACCTATTTGGCAGCCAGGCCCACACACTGTGGTACCTGGCCCAGCCATTAACAATTAGTTATTTTTTTTCCCACAAAAGGGCTTTATTACAGACATAAATACCCCTCAGCCTTTTATTGTCCCCAGAACAAGGTGCACCTGTGTAATTACCATGCTGTTTAAAACCTATTTGGGCTAGACGTGCCGCTAGCGGCACACCGACAACATCCGGTGAAATTGCAGAGCGCGAAATTCAAAATACAACATTTTTTTATATTAAACATTCAGGAAAATACAAGTGTCTTACATCGTTTAAAAGCATAACTTCTTGTTAATCCAGCCGCTTTGTCAGATTTCAAAATGGCTTTACGGTGAAAGCATACCATGCGATTATCTGACAGCTCCCCGCGTACAAAAGCATTAAAAACATTTTCCAAACCAGCAGAGGCGTCACGAAAGTCAGAAATTGCGATAAAATAAATCACTTACCTTTGAAAATCTTCCTCTGTTTGCAATCCCAAGGGTCCCAGCTACATAACAAATTGTCGTTTTGTTCAATAAAGTCCTTTATATCCCAAAAAAGTCAGTTTAGTTGGCGCGCTTGATTCAGTAATCCACATGTTCCCCTCGTTCAAAACGCATACAAAGGAATCCCAAAAGTTACCAATAAATTTCTTCCAAACAAGTCAAACAACATTTCTAATCAATCCGCAAGTACCCTAATATGTAAATAAACGATACAATTTAAGACGGAGAATAGTATGTTCATTACCGGAGATAAATAACAAAGTGCGCTCCCTCATCCACGCGCACCACAAGACTACAGTCAAAATGAGAGCCACCTCGAAAAACTACAAATTCTAGCTAATTTTTCAAAAAACAAGCAGTAACCCTTTCTAAAGACTGTTGACATCTAGTGGAAGCCATAGGAACTGCAATCTGGGAGGATTTCCTTTGATTTTGCCATAGACAGCCATTTCAATGGGTGGTGACCTCCCAAAAAAAATTCCGGATGGATTCTCCTCGGGTTTTCACCTGCCATATCAATTCTGTTATGCTCAGACATTATTTTAACAGTTTTAGAAACTTCAGAGTGTTTTCTATCCAATACTACCAATTCCAATTATATGGATATCCTAGCTTCTGGGCCTGAGTAACAGGCAGTTTACTTTGGGCACCTCAGTCATCCGAACTTCCAAATACTGCCCCCTATCCCTGAGAAGTTTCTTGATATCCACATCTGTCAGGTGGCAAAGGAGAAATGCTCACGAACGGATATTAACACATTTGTGCACAACATTTGAGATAAATGTATGGAACATTTGTTGGATTTTTTATTTCAGCTCATGAAACATGGGACCAAAACTTTACACTTTACATTTTTGTTCGGTGTACTATTAGGCCTATACAGTATGTAAATTAGGTCTATGGTTTTTAAAAGGACAGTGGTGGACTTTCATCTCTCAGACCTTCGTGAGGAGGCAATCAATAGACAGAGACCAGGCAGTCAATAGAAGCTGTCCCGACGGTGACAAGGACAGGCAGGCGCTGGAGAGACTGAACAACATGCTGCTGAGGCTGCAGACAATCACACACTCTCACAGCCTAGATGAACATAGGTGAACTTCAACGTACTGGAGGACTACTGTAGAAATTGTTGGCTTTACAGGAAAGATAGGAAGAAGAATATGTGATTTGTGTAGCATCTGAATGCAAGGGCAAGCAGTTAAGCATACTAAGGGATAAACATTGTTTTAGGTTGTATGTTATATGTTTTGGAATTATGTTTTGGTGCATATACAGTAGCAGTCAAAAGTTTGGACACCTATTCATTCAAAGGTTTTTCATTATTTTTCTATTTTCTACTTTGTAGAATAATAGTGAAGACATCAAAACTATAAAATAAAACAGAATCATGTAGTAACCAAAAAAGTATTAAATCAAAATACATTTTATTTTTGAGATTCCTCAAGGTAGCCACCCTTTGCCTTGATGACAGCTTTGCACACTCTTGGCACGTATGTGCCTTTGAAAAAATGAATTTGTGGAATTTCTTTCCTTCTTAATGTGTTTGAGCCAATCAGTTGTGTTGTGACAAGGTAGGGGTGGTATACAGAAGATAGCCCTATTCGGTAAAAGACCAAGTCCATATTATGGCAAGAACAGCTCAAATAAGCAAAGAGAAATGACAGTCCATCATTACTTTAAGACATGGATGTCAGTTCATCAGAACATGTCAAGACCCAGAGTTACCTCTGCTGCAGAGGATAAGTTCATTAGAGTTAACTGCACCTCAGATAGCAGCCCAAATAAATGCTCCTGAGATTTCATGTAACAGACACATCTAAACATCAACTGTTTAGAGGAGACTGTGTGAATCAGGTCTTCATGGTTGAATTGCTGCAAAGAAACCACTACTAAAGGACACCATTAATAAGAAGAGACTTGCTTGAGCCAAGAAACACAAGCAGTGGATATCTGTCCTTTGGTCTGATGAGTCCAAATTAGATTTTTGGTTCCAACCTCCGTGTCTTTGTGAGACGCAGAGTAGGTGAATGGATGATCTCCGCATGTGTAGTTCCCACCGTGAAGCATGGAGGAGGAGGTGTGATGGTGTGGGGGTGCTTTTCTGGTGACACTATGATTTATTTAGAATTCAAGGCACACTTAACTGGCATGGTTACCACAGCATTCTGCAGCGATACGCCATCCCACCTGGTTTCCACAGTGGGACTATCATTTGTTTTTCAACAGGCCAATGACCCCAAACACACCTCCAGGCTGTGTAAGGGCTATTTGACCAAGGAGAGTGATTCAGTGCTGCATCAGATGACCTGGCCTCCACAATCACCTGACCTCAACCCAATTGAGATGGTTTGGGATGAGTTTGACCGCAGAGTGAAGGAAAAGCAGCCAACAAGTGCTCAGCATATGGGGGAACTCCTTCAAGACTGTTGGAAAAGCAATACTCATGAAGCTGGTTGAGAGAATGCCACGAGTGTGCAAAGCTATCATCAAGGCAAAGGGTGGCTACTTTGAAGAATCTCAAATTTTAAATATTTTGATTTGTTTAACACTTTTTTGGTTACTACAGGATTCCATTTGTTATTTCATAGTTTTGATGTAGAAAATAGTAAAAATAAAATAAAATCACTTGAATGAATAGGTGTGTCCAAACGTTTGACTGGTACTGTATGTGTTTAATATACTATCTATATGAGAAAATGTTTGATCACAGAATATTCCATAGAATTCCAGAAAATAAAACAGCTCTAACTCATTCACTGTAAAGGGTATTACTATTCTGATTTCAGATGATCAATCCTACAACATAAAGAAGATTCAACATGCTCTAAGTTTTTTCTTCATCTTCATTAAGAAGTTGTGTAAAAGGCAGTTTGGGGAAAAAAACGGATTTTTGTTTAAGATTCAGTACACATTTTCACAGGTGTTCTTCCTGACTGATTACCATTTGATTGATGTCGTGCTATTGTATGTTATATCATTTGAAAGGGCTGTTTCTCAGCTTTCAAAATATGTATCATGTTTTCAGATATGGTTTGACACCAGAAAATATTGCTCATTAATGCATGCAGAGGTTATGGTCTGAGTAAATTCTGGAATTCCAAAACTCTTCTTTTGGCGATACAATGCCAATATGGTGATTTACAGTTGCAGTTAGCTGGTGTTCTAAAGCCTAGAGTTTCCATTCCTCTTTAATATTGTATTATCAATCTTGCATGTATGTAATGGCTGAACATAAGGGTTCAGGTAGAAATATGCCTCATAGCATGAGATGCCAGAGGTCTAGCTCACATATTGTTCATTCTTAGGTGCATGCAGGATATTTTATGGAGGTGGGATTGTTGGCGGTTTGAAATGGTGACTCGTATGTACTTCTAATGCACACTTTCTTTCTCTATCTTTCCCATTCTAAGGTTGTCATGCTTCAATTGAAGCTTGGGCCTTTCGGGTAGCAAAACCAGAACAAAAGCTGTGCAGTACTATTACTTCCCACCTGGACATCACACCTGAATGCTTAACTGACCAACAAAGCTTTGACAGGAAAACAGTGCACACATCAAAAATCTATATTAGCACATGCTGTGCTTCATCCAACTGGGAATCTGCAAATGCCTTGTTCTTTATCGCATTGAGTGGTGAATTTCTACATATGGAATGAAGAAGTGAAGCAGACTTTTCCTCCCTTGATGTGGATCATGTTAACATTCTAGTTAACCCTCAATATCAACAAGACTGGACCGCCCAGGCTTTGGAGCTGAGCGTAAAATTAAATTAACCCTGGTTCAGCTTAAAATGAGGACAGAGTGAGCCAACCATAATCTTTCGGTGTAGATTTTACCCACTGAGGGTTATTGAAACAGGAGGAGACCATGAAAGCAGCAGTTGATAGGAAGTCAGGGTCTGAGGTGTGCTCGGCCTGGCTGGAGTGGAGATAAGAGCTTGGGCGAGAGAGAAAACAGAGTTTGATGAGACGACTAGAATACAAATCAGTGTCTACTGTTCTTCAGCCAGACTGCTGAATCAAACCAATATTAGTGTGTCTGCTGGACAGTGATTCAGCAACTATAATAGCTTTATTGGTTGTGCATTGAAATGGTATGAGCGTAATCAAAAGCTCTAATATGAAACTAAATAGCAATCACCTTTTTGTAAATCTCAATTTTTGAGATTTTGTCTCAGAACCCAGTGTGTCTCCAAGACTGAAATTATGGATAAAGGATCCATCAGGTCCCATGGATACGTGTGACAACCAACAGTGACACCCATCAATGCAGCCCTCGCACCATGACAAAGGAAAGCATAGGCCCTGATTTGATTGTGGTGATGTGGCTCATCTAGACCTTGAACAAAGGTTTAAAGGGGAAAGGCAAGATGGATCAGGATAATAGCTCCGTTGATCCGTTCTTCACCAACGCCATGGAGAGCTCTGAACCCACAGAGGCACTATGGGACAAAGCCACTCTCCTGGGGCTCCAGATCTTCCTGTCAGCCATCCTGGCAATCGTCACCCTGGCCACCGTGCTGTCCAATGCCTTTGTCATCGCCACCATATTCCTGACTCGGAAGCTACACACGCCAGCCAACTTTCTGATTGGCTCGCTGGCTGTGACAGACCTGCTGGTGTCCATCCTGGTCATGCCTATCAGCATCTTGTACACAGTGAGTAAGACCTGGGCCCTGGGGCAGATTGTCTGCGACATCTGGCTGTCATCGGACATCACCTTCTGCACTGCCTCCATCCTGCACCTGTGCGTCATCGCACTGGACCGCTACTGGGCCATCACTGACGCCCTGGAGTATTCCAAGCGCCGGACAATGCGTCGAGCGGGCCTGATGATAACGGTGGTATGGGTGATCTCCATCTCCATCTCCATGCCGCCGCTCTTCTGGAGGCAGGCCAAGGCCAACGAGGTGGTGATGGAGTGCATGGTGAACACGGATCAGATATCCTACACGCTCTACTCCACCTTCGGGGCGTTCTATGTTCCCACCGTGTTGCTGATCATCCTCTACGGCCGGATCTACATGGCAGCCCGCTCACGCATCTTTAAGACACCAGTGTCATGCGGCAAGCGTTTCACCACGGCCCAGCTCATCCAGACATCGGCCGGCTCCTCCCTTTGCTCCATCAACTCCACCTCCAACCAAGAGGGCCACCTGCACCCCGGAGGGGGAGGCAACACGGGAGGAGTGGCAGTTTACGGAGGTGGAGGAAGCGGTGGGTCGCCTCTCTTCAATAACTGCGTGACGGTGAAGCTGGCTGACAGTGTGCTGGAGAGGAAACGTCTGTGCATCGCCCGGGAGAAGAAGGCCACCAAGACGCTAGGCATTATCCTGGGAGCCTTCATCGTGTGTTGGCTACCCTTTTTCGTGGGCACCCTGATACTGGCCATCTGCAAAGAATGCTGGTTCCACCCAGTGCTCTTCGACGTGTTCACCTGGCTTGGCTACCTAAACTCGCTCATCAATCCTGTTATCTACACTGCCTTCAATGACGAGTTCAAACTGGCCTTCCACAAACTCATCAAGTTCAAGAGATGCTACTAAGGGAATGCGAGTATTGTACATAGAAAATGTATCATAACCCAGCGTTTCCCCAAACGTGGGGTCTCCTGATTTGAAAATGGGGTTGCGAGAGAAACATAATTGTGCTTGGTTCATAAAACCGGGGTTACGTCAGTTGTAATAAACAGAGCAGTTTCTGTTTTCTTCTTACAAATGTGGTTCTTTTTTTTGTGTGTGTGTGTGTGTGGGGGGGGGGGGGGGGGGGGTGGTGTATAAACTACAAAATATTATGATCCCATCACTGAAAGATAAAACTCAGGAACATGTATGCGTTTTCTGTTTCCCTCTACAATGCCCACAAGCCTCATTAGAACAGAGTGGACAAAACCAGGTACGAAATCAGACTGGGGAGAAAAGAACATTTGCTAGTTTTCCATCCAATTTGTAACAGATTTTCATGCGAATATTCTCAAATCTGCCTAAAACAATATACGCCATCAAACTGAATTGTTGAGGATAAAATGCTGTGCATGATGACGTAGTGCACATAAAAGTAACTTTTGCCGTTCAATTCCCATGTACCGAATTAAAATACAAGTTAAATGGGTTTCCATCACATTTTCAACTCAACTGATGGTTTTGCGTTATATTGCAAATGTGCCCACTCTGGTCTTGGCACATGCGCTGTAGCCAACAGTTCACAGATACAGTGCAGGTAGGTTACCTACATTGAGATTATTATGGATAAGGGCGAGATATGTATGAATGACATTTTATTTTCATGTGAAATCACCAATTGGCAACCCATCCCGTATGGGATTAATTGACACAAACAAATAGTGAATTATTTTAATATGGTAATTAAATGAGAATTCTTATTCCGGTGTTCTCTGCATTGCACATCACATACAGAGTGAAAAAAAAGGTACAAATCATTACATAAGTAGCCTAAATAAGGTTGTATTTGTCAAACGGAAGCCAAACATCGATCATCATGTTACCAGGATAAGACCTTCGATATTTATTGAAAAGGAGCATCAAACTCATCACCTTGCACATTCACCTCCCTGTGAAGTTCATCATAATTTATTTAACCTTGTTTAATAAACTGCATGATTTCCCGAGTCATAGTGGGAGGACCACACAACAGAGTGATGGTTATTACAGTATATCAATAGTTGCACATAAAGGCGTTTCCAACGCCATTTCTCATAATTAATTTTACCGACACAAAAATATCCCATCATGTCTAATGAACAAATTGTCTGTCGGCATTTATAAAATTGTATAGGCAATTAATTCATGTTTCCTTCTGCCCGTTTAGATTTTTTTCATGCATTAGTTAATTAATCTGCATGAAATGGTTGGATGAACACGTGGTTATTGAACTTCTTCTCTACACAGAAGATCATACAAAACTGTTGCCTGATGATCTTCTGAACTTCCCAATACCTTTCTGATGCATTTCAGTCACTTCAAACCATACTTCCTTCAGCATGAAATACTGTCAAAAGTACTGTCAGACTGATTTGTAATAGACTGTCATATACCCAATTAAAAAAGTAAACATTGGCCGTTGATTTCATCACTTTTTTTACAGGATGGGGTCACGGATAAATGTGGATATCGAAATGGGTTGT
The DNA here is from genome assembly GCF_965601325.2 of Salmo salar. Taxonomy (NCBI): domain Eukaryota; kingdom Metazoa; phylum Chordata; class Actinopteri; order Salmoniformes; family Salmonidae; genus Salmo; species Salmo salar. Next base: position 9,865,994 of record NC_138299.1, on the reverse strand, counting down.
GGCCAAGAAAAGATTGGGAACCCTATTCTCTCGCCATTCTTAGTAAATACCGGTATGGGAATATATGGTCTATTCATATAAATGCTGTATTGTGGCATTTGTTCATGTTGTAAACATGCTCATTGTGTTTGGTCTCTGTACATTTGTTGTACATTGGAACTTAATTGACATGCTTATGAAGTGCCGTACATCTTTCAGATATTTCCTTACTAGAAATGTATGCATGCATGAAAATAAAAAAAGGGAATAAAATATTCCAAGGACTATGAAACTCATTATAAATGAGGGTTTGGGTTGGGATATTACAGACCCCAAAGGAACAGACTTATCATACAGGTTTGAGACAAATGAAGGAGTCTCTAAAGTATAAGAACTGGTCCTTCTTTGGATGAAAGACATAAGGTAATTAATCCATGGATTATAATTGAGCAGTGGATTATAAAACCCCCTTGGACTGGAAAAGACATGGCAAATTGTTACAGAAGTGTCACATACAGAGGCGGATCTTCCTTAACACGTCCGTGGTACAGTACAACAGAGAAATACGTATATAAAGATTCAGTCTTACTGTGTCTCTATGTGGCTGCATTTGTTTATGTGTGGAGGAGTTGTCACCTTGCTCTAGGTGTAATGATGCGTGGGGAGGGGGGAGCTGCAGTGAATTAAATGTGGACATATTTTTCACCAGTGTGGCGTCAGCTTATTGTATCCAACTGATTAAACTTTAAACATTATCCACATTCGAGGAGCCTGACTTCTCTATGTAGGAGACAGCATTTACCTTTGGATTGAACCTAAAAATGAATTATGTCCTGTTCCCTGGCAACAAATGAATCTGCATAAGCTACTGTAAACCCACTGGGCACACAGTGGTTGAGTCAACATTGAAACAATGTCATTTGTCAGCCGATTGTGAGAGGGAATCTATGTGGGAAAAAGTCAATTACTGTTTTCATATAATTTTTAACCAGCCTGGTAAACATTGAAATTAAGTTAAAACTTAAATGTATAATGACTTCAAGTAACAGATTGTTACATCAAAATAATTTCAACAATCAGCAGAACTATGCATATGTTGAAATTGTGTTAAATCCCACGTAGAAATGTTTAAAATATTTTTCATCCTATAGTCAATATCTATTGGGTGGTTGAAATTATGTAGAATTGTATATTTGACCTTTTATTTTACCTTCTTTCAATGTTGATATGCAAATGATATGTTTGAATCAGTGAAATTGTTTCAATGTTATGCCATGAACCTAAATAGAGAGGTACAGTATATTGAAATAAAATGTGATGCCACAGTTCAATGGTTACTGCCTGTGACTCCTATTGGTATAGGAGGGGTAATGCGCTTCAATGAGAACAAGTCTACCATCCAGATGCCTACCTCTACACTGAGTGGAGACAGACTGACCAGCTGAAAGCTATGATCCCTTATTGATGTCACTTAAGTCATTGTAGATGTAGAAGAGGAGACAAGTTAAATAAGGATTTTTAAGCCTTGAGACATGGATTATGTATATGTGCCATTGAGAGGGTGAATGGGCAAGACAAAAGATTGAAGTGCCTTTGAGTGTGTCAAAAACTGTAACGCTGCTGGATTTTTCACACTCCAGTGTGTATCAAGAATGGTCCACCACCCAAAGGACATCCAGCAAACTTGACACAACTGTAGGAAGCATTGGAGTCAAAATAAGCCAGCATTGCTGTGGAACACTTTCGACACCGTGTAGAGTCCATGCCCTGACGAATTGAGGCAAAAGGGCAATATTAGATTTGGTATTTTATTAGGATCCCAATTAGCTGTTGCAAAAGCAGCAGCTACTCTTCCTGGGGTCCACACCAAACATAATACAGAATATCATTAGACAAATACAGCTCAAGGACAGAACTACATACATTTAAAAAAAAGGCACACGTAGCCTACATATCAATACATACACACAAACTATCTAGGTCAAATAGGGGAGAGGCGTTGTGCCACGAGGTGTTGCTTTATCTGTTTTTTGAAACCAGGTTTGCTGTTTATTTGAGCAATATGAGATGGAAGGAAGTTCCATGCAAAATGGCTCTATATAATACTGTACATTTTCTTGAAATTCTAGATTTGGGGACTATCAAAATATGGTTGAATCATCAGCATACATGGACACACATGCTTTGTTTAATGCCAGTGGCAAGTCATTGGTAAAAATAGAAAAGAGTAGAGGGCCTAGAGAGCTGCCCTGCAATACACCACACTTTTCATGTTTGACATTAGAGACACTTCCGTTAAAGAAAACCCTTTCTTCTATTAGATAGATAGCTCTGAATCCACGATATGGCAGAGGTTGAAAAGCCATAGCACTTAAGTTTTTCAACAACAGGTTATGGTCAATAATATCAAAGGCTGCACTGAAATCTAACAGTACAGCTCCCACCATCTTCTTATTATCAATTTCTTTCAACCAATCATCAGTCATTGGTGTCAGTGCAGTACATGTTGAGTGCCCTTCTCTATAAGCATGCTGAAAGTATGTTGTTAATTTGTTTACAGAGAAATAACATTGTATTTGGTCAAACACAATTTATTCCTACAGTTTGCTAAGAGCTGGCAGCAAGCTTATAGGTCTGATGTTAGAACCAGTATAGGCCGCTTTACCACTCTTGGGTAGCGGAATTACTTTACCAATCTCCAGGCCTGAGGACAAAGACTTTCCTCTAGGCTCAGATTAAAAATATGACAGATCCAGTGAGGGAAAAAAGTATTTGATCCCCTGCTGATTTTGTACGTTTGCCCACTGACAAAGAAATGATCAGTCTATAATTTTAATGGTAGGTTTATTTGAACAGTGAGACAGAATAACAACAAAAAAAATCCAGAAGAACACATGTCAAAAATGTTATAAAATTATTTGCATTTTAATGAGGGAAATAAGTATTTGACCCCCTCTCAATCAGCAAGATTTCTGGCTCCCAGGTGTCTTTTATACAGGTAACGAGCTGAGATTAGGAGCACACTCTTAAAGGGAGTGCTCCTAATCAGTTTGTTACCTGTATAAAAGACACCTGTCCACAGAAGCAATCAATCAGATTCCAAACTCTCCACCATGGCCAATACCAAAGAGCACTCCAAGGATGTCAGGGACAAGATTGTAGACCTACACAAGGCTGGAATGGGCTACAATACCATCGCCAAGCAGCTTGGCGAGAAGGTGACAACAGTTGGTGCGATTATTCGCAAATGGAAGAAACACAAAAGAACTGGCAATCTCCCTCAGCCTGGGGCTCCATGCAAGATCTCACCTCGTGGAGTTGCAATGATCATGAGAACGGTGAGGAATCAGCCCAGAACTACACGAGAGGATCTTGTCAATGATCTCAAGGCAACTGGGACCATAGTCACCAAGAAAACAATTGGTAACACACTATGCCGTGAAGGACTGAAATCCTGCAGCGCCCGCAAGGTCCCCCTGCTCAAGAAAGCACATATACATGCCCATCTGAAGTTTGCCAATGAACATCTGAATGATTCAGAGGACAACTGGGTGAAAGTGTTGTGGTCAGATGAGACCAAAATGGAGCTCTTTGGCATCAACTCAACTCGCCGTGTTTGGAGGAGAAATGCTGTCTATGACCCCAAGAACAGCATCCCCACCGTCAAACAAAACAAAATCCCTCCTGAGATGTGTGGAAACCTGGTGGCCAACTACAAGAAACGTCTGACCTCTGATTGCCAACAAGGGTTTTGCCACCAAGTACTAAGTCATGTTTTGCAGAGGGGTCAAATACTTATTTCAGTCATTAAAATGCAAATCAATTTATAACATTTTCGACATGCGTTTTTCTTTGTTATTCTGTCTTTCACTGTTCAAATAAACCTACCATTAAAATTATAGACTGATCATTTCTTTGTCAACGGGCAAATGGACAAAATCAGCAGGGGATCAAATACTTTTTCCCCCTCACTGTAGGAGTGGCTATAGAGTCAGCTACCATCCTCAGTAGCTTTCCATCTAAGTTCTCAATGCCAGGAGGTTTGTAATTATTGATCGTTAACAATTTTTCCACCTCTCCCACACTAACTTTACAAAATTCAAACTTGCACTGCTTTCCTTTCATGTTTTTTTTTATGCATGAATATAATTGCTCACTGTTTGTCGTGGGCATTTCCTGCTTAAGTTTGCCCACTTTGCCAATGAAATAATAATTAAAATAATTGGCAACATCAAATGGTTGTGATGAATAAGCCATCTGATTCGAGTTGAATTTGTCTTTCTGCCCATAATTTAATTTAAAGTTCTCCATTCTTTATATCATTGATCTTGGCTTCATAATACAGTTCCTTCTTTTTGTTGAGTTTTGTCACATCATTTCTCAATTTGCAGTAAGTAAAACAGTCAGATGTGCAGCCAGACTTATTAGCCACTCCTTTTGCCCCATCTCTTTCAACCATAGTTTTTCAATTCCTCATCAATCCATGGAGCCTTAACAGTTCTAACAGTCAGTTTCTTAGCAGGTGCATGTTTATCAATAACTGGAAGCAGCAATTTCATAAATTCATCAAGTGCAGCGTCTGGATGCTCCTCATTAATCACATCAGACCAACAAATATTTGTAACATCATCCACATTAGAGTCAGTGTCATAATGGTGGGTGTAGCTGGTGTATGCAGTCAGGTGCAGGAGAGCAGGGAATTGGGAGCAACGTAACTTTACTCAGAATAATGAATGGTGCAAGGTAAAACACTACACTTGCCCAAACACACGAACATCAACTTTTACGCACGGGGCAAGAAACAGCACTCGTCGAAATAACCAGTCACCAACATTACCAAACATGACATAAAACAATCCCGCACAACACAATGGGGGAAACAGAGGGTTAAATACATGAACAATAATTAGGGGAATGAAAAACAGGTGTAGAAACAAAGACAAAACAAATGGAAAATGAAAAGTGGATCGGCGATGGCTAGTAGACCGGCGACACCGACCACCAAGCGCCGCCCGAACAAGGAGAGGAACCGACTTTGGCTGAAGTCGTGACACACAGCAAAATCTTTTGGATGATCTCTTATACACTATTTTAGGCCCAGCTGTTGGAACTTTGGCTTTCCTGGATATAGCCACTATATTGTGATCACTTCATCCAATGGGTACGGATATAGCATTAGTACAAAGTTCTACAGTGTTAGTAAAAATGTGATCAATACATGTGGATGATCTTGTTCCTGTAGTGTTTGTAAACACCCTGGTAGGTTGATTAATAACCTGAACCAGATTACAGGCGCTGGTTACAGTAAGAAGCTTCCTCTTGAGCGGACAGCTTGATGAAAACCAGTCAATATTCAGGTCCCCAAGAAAGTAGACCTCTCTGTTTACATCACATACACTATCAAGCATTTCACACATATTATTTAGATACTGACTGTTAGCACTTAGTGGCCTATAGACACACCCCAAAAGAAAAGGCTTTAGATGTGCCAAGTGAACCTGCAACCACAACACTTCAATAACACTTGACATAAGATCTTCTCTAAGCATTACAGGGATATGGCTCTGAATATATACAGCAACACCTCCCCATTAAGCATTTTTGTCTCTTCTATAAATGTTATATCCTTGAAATTGCTACTGATGTATCATCAAATGAATTATCTAAGTGAGTCTCAGAAATGGCTAATATATGAATGTTATCTGATGTTAGCAAGTTATTGATTTTATGAACCTTATTTCTAAGGCTACACGTATTAATATGGGCTATTTTCAGCCCTTTCCTGGGTAGCTTATCAGAGATAGACATAATATTGAAAAGAGCAGACAAAGCAAGAGAAAATAATATACATTCAGCTGTCCATTAATCAATTGGTGTGTGTGTGCGCGCTACGGGGTTGAGGCTACGAACCCATAGGCTTGGCTCCCTCATCCCTTCCAGGCTTTTGGGAGGGAGGGTGGATAATGAGTTGCATTACGACCTGTAATTTAAATTGATTTTTATTTGGATTTCATGTAATGGACACACAAAATAGTCCAAATTGGTGAAGTGAAATTAAAAAAATAACTTCTTTCAAAAAATTCTAAAAAATAAAAAACGGAAAAGTGGTGCATGCATATGTATTCACCCCCTTTGCTATGAAGCCCCTAAATAATATCTGGTGCAATCAATTACCAGAAGTCACATAATTAGTTAAATAAAGTCCACCTGTGTGCAAATAAAGTCCACCTTGTGCAATCTTAGTGTCACATGATCTCAGTATATATACACAGTACACCTGTTCCAAAAGGCCCCAGAGTCTGCAACACCACTACGCAAGGGGCACCACCAAGCAAGCGGCACAATGAAGACCAAGGAGCTCTCCAAACAGGTCAGGGACAAAGTTGTGGAGAAGTACAGATCAGGGTTGGGTTATAAAAAAATATCTGAAACGTTTAACATCCCACAGAGCACCATTAACCTGTTATGGCTAGGGGGCAGTATTTTCACAGCCGGATAAAAAAAACATACCCGATTTAATCTGATTATTACTCCTGCCCAGAAACTAGAATATGCATATAATTATTAGCTTTGGATAGAAAACACTCCAAAGTTTCTAAAACTGTTTGAATGGTGTCTGTGAATATAACAGAACTCATTTGGCAGGCCAAAACCTGAGAAGATTCCATGCAGGAAGTGCCCTGTCTGACAATTTCTTGCCCTTCTTGATTATCTCTATCCATTACAGGGGATCTCTGCTGTTACATGACACTTCCTACGGCTCCCATGGGCTCTCAGAAGGCGGCAAAAAGCTGAATCGTGGCTTTGCAGGCTCTGGCTGAAAAAAAGTAGCGCGTTTGGATAGTGGCTGGTCACAGTACTGTGAGACTCAGGCGCGTGCCCGAGTCGACCCCATGCTTTGTTTTCTTTTGTCTGTTTACCTAAACGCAGATTCCCGGTCGGAATATTATCGCTTTTTTACGAGAAAAATGGCATAAAAATTGATTTTAAACAGCGGTTGACATGCTTCGAAGTACGGTAATGGAATATTTAGAAATCTTTTGTCACGAAATGCGCCATGCTCGTGACCCTTATTTACACTTCGGATAGTGTCTTGAACGCACGAACAAAACGCTGCTGTTTGGATATAACGATGGATTATTTTGAACCAAACCAACATTTGTTATTGAAGTAGCAGTCCTGGGAGTGCATTCTGACGAAGAACACCAAAGGTAATCAAACTTTTGTAATAGTAAATCGGAGTTTGGTCAGGGCTAAACTTGGTGGGTGTCTAAATAGCTAGCCGTGATGGCTGGGCTATCTACTCAGAATATTGCAAAATGTGCTTTCACCGAAAAGCTATTTTTAAATCGGACACCTCGATTGCACAAAGGAGTTCTGTATCTATAATTCTTAAAATAATTGTTATGTTTTTTGTGAACGTTTATCTTGAGTAATTTAGTAAATTCACCGGAGGTTTGCGGGGGGTATGCTAGTTCTGAACGTCACATGCTAATGTAAAAAGCTGTTTTTTGATATAAATATGAACTTGATTGAACAAAACATGCATGTATTGTATAACATAATGTCCTAGGTGTGTCATCTGATGAAGATCATCAAAGGTTAGTGCTGCATTTAGCTGTGGTTTTGTTTTTTGTGACATTATATGCTAGCTTGAAAAATGGGTGTCTGATTATTTCTGGCTGGGTACTCTGCTGACATAATCTAATGTTTTGCTTTCGCTGTAAAGCCTTTTTGAAATCGGACAGTGTGGTTAGATAAAGGAGAGTCTTGTCTTTAAAATGCTGTGAAATAGTCATATGTTTGAAAAATTGAAGTTTTTGTATTTATGAGGAATTTGTAATTCGCGCCACTCCTATCATTGGATATTGGAGCAGGTGTTCCGCTAGCGGAACGTCTAGATGTAAGAGGTTAAATCCATTATTAAAAAAATGGAAAGAATATAGCACCGCAACAAACCTGCCAAGAGAGGGCCACCCACCAAAACACATGAACCAGGCTGCAGAGCTCCACAGCGGAGATTGGAATATCTGTCCATAGGACCACTTTAAGCCTCATAATCCACAGAGCTGGGCTTCACGCAAGAGTAGCCAGAAAAAAAAGCCATTGCTTAAAGAAAAACATAAGCAAACACGTTTGGTGTTCATCAAAAGGCATGTGGGAGACTCCCCAAACATATGGAAGGTACTCTGGTCAGGTTAGACTAAAATTGAGATTTATGGCCATCAAGGAAAACGCTATGTCTGGCGCAAACCCAACACCTCTCATCATCCCGAGAACACCATCTCCACAGTGAAGCATGGTGGTGGCAGCATCATGCTGTGGTGATGGTTTTCCATCGACAGGGACTGGGAAACTGGTCAGAATTGAAGGAACGATGGATGGCACTAAATACAGGGAAATTATTGAGGGAAACCTGTTTCAGTCTTCCAGGGATTTGAGACTGGAACGGACATACACCTTCCAGCAGGACAATGACCCTAATTATACTGCTAAAGCAACACTTGATTGTTTTAAGGGGAAACATTTAAATGTATTGGAATGGCCTAGTCAAAGCCCAGACCTCAATCCAATTGAGAATCTGTGGTATGACTTAAAGATTGCTGTACACCAACGGAACCCATCCAACTTGAAGGAGGAGCTGGAGCAGTTTTGCCTTGAAGAATGGGCAAAAATCCCAGTGGCTAGATGTGCTAAGTTTATAGAGACATACCCCAAGAGACTTGCAGCTGTTATTGCTGCAAAAGGTGGCTCTACAAAGCATTGACTTTGGGGGGGGGGGGTGAATAGTTATGCACGCTCAAGTTCTGTTTTTGTGTTATTTCTTGTTTGTTTCACAATAAAAAATATTTAGCATCTTCAAAGTGGTAAGCATGTTGGGTAAATCAAATGACAAACCCCCCCCAAAAATCTATTTTAATTCCAGGATGCAAGGCAACAAAATAGGAAAAATGCCAAGTGGGGTGAACACTTTCGCAAGCCACTGTACGCAATGTCCCCACTCGCTCTAGCAGCTTTCATGACTGGGATCAGTTCTTTCCTCTTCTGGCGCTCAGCTTCAGGATAGTCCTTGTTTAGGAAGATATATGTTCCTCTCAAGTTCTTGGCTCTTTCCAGAACAGCTACCTTGTCCTTGAACCTCAGGAACTTGACCACTATCGGCCTTGGCCTATCACCTATCACGATGGTGGGTTTTCCAGTCCTGTGTGCGCGCGCCACCTCAATCTTCCTGTGGTCCATCTTCAATTTTTTAGAGATCATTTCCCTCACTTTGTCCTCAGACTCCATCCAGGTCTCATGTGGAGATTCTGCAATTCCGTCCACAACCGTGTTGTTTCGCCTTGATTGTCCCTCAAGATAGATCAATCTGACTGTCATTGTTATCATGTGTAACACAGAACTGATGTCCTCTCTCATTGACTTACAGATTGCTGTCATCTTGCCATTCTCCTGTTCCAACAACTCGTCAAGCTGACCCTGGGATAACTGCAATCTGTTCTTCAGGTCCTGGACCTCCCTGGTCAGGTCGTCCATTCTTTTATTAGTAGAATTCATGAAAATTTGGACAAAACACTTGAAGCCATTTTCTTGTTGTTGTAACAACTGCTTGTAGGTCTCTTTTTGTTTGTTTAAAAAAATCTTTCACGCGTGATAGAGAGACACCACTGGCACTGTCCTCAACGGTACTCCCGCCGGCTTTGGTCTTTGTCATGGTAGCTAGCAACGTATGTTAGGCTGCTACTCCTCGCAGTTCCAGACAGGGCATGTTGGAAATTGAAAACAACAGGGATCTAGACAGTCCCAAACCCGGGACAATCCGCGGTCCCAGCCACAATGGCTAATTGTGTCGCCTAATAGCTCCTCAGACCTGTTTTTGGTTGGCAGGATCACTGGAAAGATAAGCAGTCCCAGAAACTGATGCCAACTGCGTCGTGGGATCCAACATAGGCTAGGTAGCTACCAAGAACTTTCCAATATACTTATAATATAATATAATGCAGCACTAACCTTTGATGATCTTCATCAGATGACACACCTAGGACATTATGTTATACAATACATGCATGTTTTGTTCAATCAAGTTCATATTTATATCAAAAAACAGCTTTTTACATTAGCATGTGACGTTCAGAACCAGCATACCCCCCGCAAACTTCCGGGGAATTTGCTAACAATTTACTAAATTACTCACGATAAACGTTCACAAAAAGCATAACAATTATTTTAAGAATTATAGATACAGAACTCCTCTATGCACTCGATATGTCCGATTTTAAAATAGCTTTTTGGTGAAAGCACATTTTGCAATATTCTAAGTACATAGCCCAGCCATCACGGGCTAGCTATTTAGACACCCGGCAAGTTTAGCACTCACCAATATCAGATTTACTATTATAAAAGTTTGATTACCTTTTGTTGTCTTCGTCAGAATGCACTCCCAGGACTGCTACTTCAATAACAAATGTTGGTTTGGTCCAAAATAATCCATCGTTATATCCGAATAGCGGCGTTTTGTTCGTGCGTCCCAGACACTATCCGAAATGGTAAATCAGGGTTGTGCGCATGGCGCAATTCGTGACAAAAAAATTCTAAATATTCCATTACCGTACTTCGAAGCATGTCAACCGCTGTTTAAAATCAATTTTTATGCAATTTATCTCGTAAAAAAGCGATAATATTCCGACCGGGAAACTCCTTTTCGGCAAACAGAGGAAAAATCACAAAGACGGGGGCGGCCAGGGCACGCGCCTAAGCCCAGAGTCCCTTGATCGGCCACTTGAGAAAGGCGATAATGTGTTTCAGGCTGGGGCTGGGATGACGACATTCAGGTTTTTCCCGGGCTCTGAGCGCCTATGGACGACGTAGGAAGTGTCACGTTAGAGCAGAGATCCTTAGTAAAAGATAGAGATGGAAAAGAAGTTCAAGAAATGGTCAGACAGGCCACTTCCTGTAAAGGAATCTCTCAGGTTTTGACCTGCCATTTGAGTTCTGTTATACTCACAGACACCATTCAAACAGTTTTAGAGACTTTGGAGTGTTTTCTATCCAAAGCCAATAATTATATGCATATTCTAGTTACTGGGCAGGAGTAGTAACCAGATTAAATCGGGTACGTTTTTTATCCAGCCGTGAAAATACTGCCCCCTAGCCATAACAGGTTAAACAACAAACTTTCCAAACTAAACTGAGCTCTTCCTCGTTCCACGTACAACAGGGTACAAACACTGAGTGTATGTACCCTGCTTCGCTTTGGAAACAAGCTGTGTTCTCTTTCAGCTGAGCTATCATGTCAATACATTCAGACAACCTAAATAACATTGAATAGTTGAAAGTAACTCCTAACTTTTCTTACACAAGCTGTGTGTGAAAGTAGATTCAGAGTGAGATTGGGTTTATGTAGGCTACATTGACATCAGATTTTCCCAAAGGTCACAAACATTTCAATGTGTAAGTTTTAATACTGTCAGGGGTTCACCTTGGGGTCATGATAGGAGCTGTACCAAATGTTTGATGTATTATAATAATTGATTATGCTTGTGTTGTATTAATAGAAGGGGAGGAGTTATAAGGCCCCTCCCCTCTTACATTTATAGGATCCTAGATTACAGATTAACAATATTTATATTCATTATAGAGGTTTAATATTGTTCCACAGTTTATTTTCTAGTCTCTGCCTCTTATAAAGAAACAGTCTAAAAATGTGTGACTGACAGAACTCTTCAGGGGAGTGTAAGAGATAAGAGACTAGTCAGACATTCCACTATAAATCAACTTGGGGAGTGGACATTTGCGGCTTAGCCCTTAGAAAACACTGGAACTGTTGCACCTCTTGCAAGTTTGTATAGCTGTGTATGCATGGGCTTGGTCTGATGAGTAGAAGGTAATGACGTATGCAGTGACATCACTAGGGCTGGACTTTGGGCTTAATAAAATAACTTGGTACTTTTCTATTTTGCAGAACTTACTCGGAAACATGGTTGCTATGTTCCTGTTGTCAACTTCTGTCTGCAATTGCATTAATAAAGGTTTTGAATTAATTAATTAAAGTTAATTGTCTGAATGCTAATTTCACCAAATGAGCCAATGATTGACAAGGAACGAACCCCAACAATATCATTCCTCCAGGTTTTATTGAATCATTGTAAGTTTAGAAGTAGCTATCATTATCTCTATAAATAGGATGCAAATTCATGATATTACTAATACATTTTACTTTTGTATGAAGGATGGTTGGTTGATTTCAAATGTAATCTACATGTTAATAATTACTTAATGCTTGTACAGTATACTATCCAAGCAGAGGATACTCATTCAAATATTTATTTGTTTGCGTTCAAAATTCAATATCCAGTCTTGTCTACAAATTAATGCTTGATATGTTGGATTCTCCATCTCAACCAAAAATCTAATTTCAAAAATAGCAATAAATCAAATCAAACTTTATTTAAAGTGCATTTAAAGTTTGATTTATCGCTATTCTTGAACTTAGATTTTTGGTTGAAATGGAGATGTGACTACAACATATCAAGCATTAATTTGTAGACAGACTGGATGTTGAATTGTGAATGCAAACCAATAAACATTTGAATGAGTATCTTCTGCATGGATTGTATACTGTACAAGCAGACAATGAAAGATTTTACAATATTCAATGAGGACATAACTCTAAAACTGGCTATAGGCTACATGTGTACCACCAAGTCAGAACAGTGTAAGCTAAGTTCTGAGGGGGAGAGGGCCCAAACTAACAGCTTACTACACAACATACACATGGTATTACTTTCTTAGCTGCAGTATACATATCTCCCTGGCATATTACAACATCTATGCAGCAGCATAGAAGACACAGGCCTATTTTTGAACCGTTGTGCTGTGCTCACAAGATGGCGCGGGGGGTCATTCTTGTGGGCAAACTTTGTCAAAGTTTGCCATTCTCTGGATTTCTGGTGTTTTCAAGACAACTGGGAATCATGACGTCAGTGATCTTCAGGTCAGAGCTGTAGAAAGCGACCCGAGTTCCCGACTTGGAATTCCGAGTTGGTTGACTGTTCAAGGTGAATTCTCCTAGTCTGAGCTTCTTTTTTTTAACACACAGAAGTCGGAGATATCCCAGTTTCGAGTACCAAGTTGTTTTGAATGCGGCAGAAGTCATGCTGGATTGACAGCATGGCCAATGTATCCAACTTTTTCTGGCCCATGGTGTTGCGTGTGAATGTTTATCCTTTTAAGCTTGGGAAAGAGTCCCTTTCAGACAGATGTTTTAAATCCTTAAACCCAGACTTGGACTACACACCCTCTCCACCGAAAAGCAGGAAGGGGAAACAAAATAGTGATTGCTTTGCGTCGCAGTTAGCCACCGATTCCTTCCAAACCACTCATTGTTGAATTTGCAATTTCCAACTTGTGTAATGTCCAACGCCTACGCTCTGTGCTTTCGCTGGCTACCTCTGCACCGCAGAAAGCACTGAGCTAGGCTGAAACACCTGCGTTTTGAAGCTGCCTTAAGAGAACATGTTTGTATGTGGATATAATAACTCAAGGATTTTTTTTTACATTGTTTGAATACTGATATGTAACACGAATTAATGCCAAAATAACATGCATATTAGGCCAATTATAATAATATATATATATTTTTTTTTTTTTTTTTTGCGAAACAGGTAGGGCTCAAAACAGGTGGAGCTCACCTTCCCTGAATGACGGGTCGCCACTGACCATACCCCATACAAAGGCACCGTCTGAATGGCACAGACACAATCCATCTCAATTGTATCAAGGCTTTAAAATCCTTCTTTAACCTGTCTCCTCCAATCCATCTACACTATTTGAAGTGGATTTAACAAGTGACATCAATAAGGGATCATAGCTTTCACCTGGGTTCACCTGGTCAGCCTGTCATGGAAAGAGCAGGTGTTCCTAATGTTTTATACACTCAGAATATATAAGAGACAATATCCAAAGGTAAAAGTTTATTATTAATATTACTATTTTGGCATCCTATTTATAGGGCTAATGATAACTACTTCTAAACTTCCGAAGATTCAATCAACCATAGATGAATGATAATTTCAACTTGAAGCTAGTTATACTATGTTGTCCTTTGGGCTATTCAGATGCCAATGTAGCCTACTTAAACCCCAAATCACTCTGAATTTACTTTCACATACAGCTTTTTTAAGAAACGTTAGAGTAGTTACTTTCAACCTCATTTGAGTGATCAATGTCTAAATGTGTTGACATGATAGCTCAGCTGAGACGGAACACAGCTTGTTTCCAAAGCTAAGTGTAACAATACTCTTCTTGCGTTGTGTACAATCAATCTTCGACACGAACTCCAACTTGTAACACCAGTCATGGAGCTTTATTCTGATAGGAACAGCACAAAATTGCACGTCATGGCTCACCATCCAACTCTGCACTCACGCACGCTGGTTTGGTGCTTGTTCACTGGGCAATGTAGTTACCAAAATAATACAATTACAATATACAATATAATATCTTTAACAATGTACCTGATAGGAACAGCACAAAATTGCACATCATGCAATGCACGGCTCACCATCCAACTCTGCACTCACGCACTGTACAAAATATACAACCCCCCCACCAGACACAGTAAGTTGCTAGCTAGTATTAGCTGAAATTCTCCACAACAAAATGCACAACCAATATTCACCAAAAAACGCTGCATCTTATGTGTGATGTTCGAAATAACATTTACAAACAAACAAATTGATATAAATTGTACATTTAAATCATCACTTGGGAGTATAAAAATCACTTTTGACGTACAGTGCTTTGCAACCAACAACTTACCGCTGGTTTGGTGCTTGTTCACTGGGACGATTCTAACTGAAACATCCTCCCTCGTAACCAAGCTACGCAAACCAGCCAATAAGATGCCATGTTGAGTAGGCGAAGGCAAGACAAAAATAAAACCAAAACCCCATTGGCTTAACAATAAAGTGGCAAGGGGAATCACCAATATAACCCTGTTACACTCCCCCCTACTGAATTCCACTTGCAAACAAAAATAATAAAGATACAAAACCACACTGTGCAAACATACCAGGTACAGAGACACTTAACATATGTACAGAATAATCCACAGAGAGACAAAAACAAAATTATAGATATATTTTATACTACCTAATAGAGAAAACTAAATGGTAAAGCTGTGTATATCGAGGATGCAGACCCTGCTTTAAAACAGTCACTAAATATTCCAGTCATTAGACTATTCTCCTTGAGAATTAGAGTGAAAAGTGGTTGATCAATCCCCTTAGCCCTCATAGGTAAACATGCCTGTTACATGTTAAGTACACTCTGTCACGTCCTGGCCAGTATAAGGGTTAATTGTTATTGTAGTTTGGTCAGGACGTGGCAGAGGGTATTTGTTTTATGTGGTTCGGGGTGGTGTTTTGGTAAAAGGGTGTTTGATTTAGTATTTCCGGGTTTTTGGGTTATGATCTATGTTTATGTAATTCTGTTTAGTCTAGGTAGTCTGTTTTTATGTAGAGTTAATTGGGGTGGACTTCCAATTGAAGGCAGCTGTGTGGTGTTGCCTTTGATTGGAAGTCCTATATTAGTTGGGTGTGTTTGTCTGTGTGTTGGTGGGAGATTGTTCTGTGTTTAGCCGTGTGCCTTGCCAGACTGTCTATTAATCGTTCGTTCTCTTGTTTTGTTATTTTTGTACGTTCATTTTGGAAGTTAATAAACGTCAAGATGAGCTTACACATACCTGCTGCGTTTTGGTCCTCCATAACCGACGAAAACCGTGACACACTCTGACTTTAAAACATCCAAGTAATAAAATAAACTACCATAAGAGACTTTATCATATCCGTCACATTACCATCCTGCAACCTCTAATCATGGTCACAATAATATAAAAACAAAACATGTCAATACCATTGACCCTCTCTATTCACATATTAACCTTCAAGAGCCAACTTTCTGCTGATTCATAATCTCAGTCTTGACACTGGTTTAAATAGTCTTCCTGCCCTTGACCTAATATGACCCCTAGTATCTTCAACTGCATAAGGAGTGACAGTGTTGTGTACTGTTGCAATAGTGGGTCTGTCAACACAGTCAGTGCGTAACTGATCAGTTAACCTGTTGGGGCTAGGGGGCAGTATTTTCACGGCTGGATAAAAACACGTACCCGATTTAATCTGGTTACTAATCCTACCCAGTAACTAGAATATGCATATACTTATTATATATGGATAGAAAACACCCTAAAGTTTCTAAAACTGTTTGAATGGTGTCTGTGAGTATAACAGAACTCATTTGGCAGGCAAAACCCTGAGACATTTTCTGACAGGAAGTGGATACCTGATGTGTTGAATTACCTTTAAGCCTATGCCATTGAAACACACAGGGGTTGATTAATGTTTTGGCACTTCCTATTGCTTCCACTAGATGTCACCAGCCTTTACAAAGTGTTTTGAGTCTTTTACTGTGAGATCTGACCGAACAAGAGCCATGGAACGGTGATGGCCGATTAGACTCTGGCGCGCGAGTTCATGTTGGGTACCCTCGTTCCAATACGTTATAAAAGAGAATGCATTCGTCCACCTTGAATATTATTCATGTTCTGGTTAAAAAAGGCACCAATGTACTCTCCTAACATAATCTAACTTTATGCTTTCGCCGTAAAACCTTTTTGAAATCGGACAACGTGGTTAGATTAAGGAGATGTTTATCTTTCAAAGGGTGTAAGATAGTTGTATGTTTGAAAAATTGGAATTTTGACATTTATTTGGATTCATATTTGCCGCTCTTGAAATGCACCTGCTGTTGATAGGGTGCACCACGGGTGGCACGCTAGCGTCCCACATAGCCCCAAGAAGTTAAGGAATGGTCAGAGTTTGGTAAGTCAGCACGGATATCGTAAGCAGACTGGTCAATTAGCTCACTCACTACACTGTTACGGTCTTGGTCAGATTCTTGAAGACTCTCTGATCGAGGCAGACCTTCCAGCTGCAGTATATCTTCCACAGAATCCAAAGGTGGAATATCCTGAGCATCCAAGGATCGCACGTCACCCTCCAGGCTTGTGTCACCTGTTCCTTCAGAAGGCAACTCTGACACCCACACTCTTGTTCTGTACTCAGCATCATCATCCACTGCAGTGTCCATGGCAGCTGAGACCACAAGGCTGTCATTCATTTCCTCAGACTCTGTTAATCCAGACATGTCTGTTCCCTCATCAACGGCAGCATGGGGAAGAGGAAGAAAGTTGACTGGCATTATCAGGTTGCGATGTACCATCTTCTCCTGTCCAGTGGAGCTGTTCTGGATCTTAAAAGTGTGACTGTCAGCATTCAATCCAGTGACAAGGTAGACAGTATCCTCCCAACGGTCAGCAAGCTTCCGCTTTCCTCGCTCCCCCTTGTTAGCCAGCAACACTCGATCCCCAATCTCCACTGGTGCTCCTCTGACTGTCATAAAGGTCAGCATGCCTCTTCAACTGCGTCGCTGCAGATGCCTTGTGCTGTATTCATGGCTTCTTTCAGATCTCTCCTCAAAGACTGAACAAACTGGTCATAGTCGACAACTTCTGGGTTCTCTATGACAGAGCCAAAGACTGTCAACAGACAGTCTTGGCGTCCTCCCAAACATTAGCAGGAAAGGGGCAAGTCCTGTGGTCTCGTGGATTGTACAATTGTACACAAACGTGAGGAACTTCAGTGCCTGAGGCCATCTGTGCTTTGCTCTCGTCGGCAGGGCCCGGATCATGTTTCCCAACGTCCTATTCATCCTTTCGCAGGACCCGTTCCCCATCGGATGGTACGGCGTGGTGTGAGACCTGCAACACTCAACAGTTCGGCTATTAACCTCTTACATCTAGATGTTCCTCTAGCGGAACGTCTCGCCAATATCCAATGATAGAGTGTGGCGCGAATTACAAACTCCTCAAATCCCAAAACTTCCATTTTTCAAACATATGACTATTTTACACCATTTTAAAGACAAGACTCTCCTTTATCTAACCACATTGTCCGATTTCAAAAGGGCTTTACAACGAAAGCAAAACATTAGATTATGCCAGGAGAGTACCCAGCCAGAAATAATCACAATCCCATTTTTCAAGCTAGCATATGTCACAAAAACCAAAACCACAGCTAAATGCAGCACTAACCTTTGATGATCTTCATCAGATGACACTCCTAGGACATTATGTTATACAATACATGCATGTTTTGTTCAATCAAGTTTATATTTATATCAAAAACCAGCTTTTTACATTAGCATGTGACGTTCAGAACTAGCATACCCACGGAAAACCTCCGGTGAATTTACTAAATTACTCACGATAAACGTTGACAAAATACATTACAATTATTTTAAGAATTATAGATACAGAACTCCTTTATGCAATCGCTATGTCCGATTTTAAAATAGCTTTTCGGTGAAAGCACATTTTGCAATATTCTGAGTAGATAGGCCGGCCATCATGGCTAGCTATTTTGACACCCACCAAGTTTGGGACTCACCAAACTCAGATTTACTATAAGAAAAATTGGATTACCTTTGCTGTTCTTCGTCAGAATGCACTCCCAGGACTTCTACTTCAACACCCAATGCTGTTTTGGGTCCAAATAATCCATAGTTATATCCAAATAGCTCCGTTTTGATCGTGTGTTCAAGTCACTATCCGAACGGTGACGCGCCCGGCGCGTTTCGTGACAAAGAATTTCAAAATATTCCATTACCGTACTTCTAATCATGTCAAACGCTGTTTAAAATCAATTTTTATGCGATTTTCTCGTAAAATAGCGATTATATTCCAACCGGGAGTCGTTGTATGCGTTCAAACACTGAAAGAAGAAAATGGTGTCTTCACATGCACGCGCGCACCAGTGTCATTGTTCTCAGATCGACCACTTTCCAAATCCCCTACTGTTTTTGGCCAAGGGACTGCAGAGTCATCATCCCCCATTCTGGTGCCTTCTGAGAGCCTAAGAAAGTGTCACGTTACAGCAGAGATCCTCTATTTTCGATAGAGATGACAAAGAAGGCCAAGAAATGGTCAGACAGGGTACTTACTGTATAGAATCTTCTCAGGTTTTGGCCTGCCATTTGAGTTCTGTTATACTCACAGACACCATTCAAACAGTTTTAGAAACTTTGGAGTGTTTTCTATCCAAAGCTACTAATTATATGCATATTCTAGTTTCTGGGCAGGAGTAATAACCAGATTAAGTCGGGTACGTTTTTTATCCGGCCGTGAAAATACTGCCCCCTATCCATAACAAGTTAAAGCGCTCTCAAAGTTGGCTCCCTGGTCTGAGTGTATACAGCGAGGCATCCCGTAGACACAGAAGTAGTTGTTCCACAACTGATGAGCTACTGACTTAGCAGACTGGTTCGGACACAAGAAGGCATGAGCCAATTTGGTAAAGTGGTCAGTAACAACGAGCACATCCAAGGGCTTGTTTGAAGAATCTTCTGCAGACCAAAAGTCTATGCACACTAGTTCAAGAGGCTCAGATGTTATTATGCTCTCAAGAGGAGCTCTTGCTTCCGGATCAGGAGTCTTGCTCACGACGCATCTCCTGCAGCTCTTCACATATGCTTTAACCTCCCTCTCCAGGCCATGCCAGAAGAACCTCTGTCTTGTCAGGTAGACTGTTCTCTGTTGGCCCTGGTGGCTAGCTTCATCATGGACACCCTTCAACACCATTGCTTTCATGGAGGCTGGAACCACATACAGATACGTTTTCTTCTTTGTGACCACATTCTTCGAAACACGATACAGTATACCCATCTTCATGGTCAACTTGTCCCAACTTCTGAGAAGACACAACACCTCAACACTCTCATGGGCACGCTCTCTCCGGGATGGTCTCCTCCCCCTCTCCACAAAGAAGATCACTCTGCTTATCACGTTGTCATCACGCTGCTTACTCATCAGTAGGTCGTGTGGCAGAACATCGACATCGGTCTGCTCTGATTGCATAACAGCTTGTGGAAGCTGTGGCTACAGCAGTGCATGTGAGCCCACTTCACCCACCCAGCACCTGTGTGAATGAAGAACAGCTGCAACTTCATGTCTCGATAAAGCACCAGATGGGGGGTCAACAGTAGCCTGACAGCTAATGAACACTTCGTTGGAGTCAGAGGCTTTGTCAAAGGGGTGGCTGGACCAGCGAAACACATCTTGCACTCTGTGCGTACAGCGTTAGCTTCAGCTAGTAAGGTCTTGTAAGGGACCCTTGTCAGGCGATGGAGTGCACTGGGTCGTACGAAGGGCTCTCTGCTCAAAGCATCTGCAATAACATTTATTTTTTCCAGGGATGTACTTGATGTCAAACTCGTACGGTGCCAGCTTGGCGACCCATCTCTGTTCACAAGCATCAAGCGTTGCTTTGGTCAGAATGTATGTCAAGGGATTATTATCCGTCCATACCGTGAGCTGCTGTCCTCGTAGCCAGTGGTGGAACTTGTCACAGATAGCCCATTTCATGGCAAAGAACTCGAGCCTGTGCGCAGGATACCTCGACTGCGCATAACTGAGGGACTTGCTCGCGAAGGCTATAGGTCTCGCTGTAGCTCCCTGTTCCTGCACCTGGGACAGCACAGCACCTAAGCCGTTGCTGGACGCATCCACCGAGGGTAGAAAGGGTTTGTTGAAGTTGGGGTGGGCCAACAAAACCTGGTCCAGTAAGGCTTGCTTTAGCTGGAATAAGGCCTGTCTGCATTCTGTTGTCCAGTCGGCAGCCATCAACTTCCTGACAGGTGAGCGTCGCTTCTTTTTCCAGCGTGGAGCCTTGTGTCCAGTAGTCAATCCAAAGAGAGGCTTTGCGATGGTCGAGCAACTTTCAATGAACTGTTGATAATACACCACCATCCCAAGGAATGACCTCAATTTCTTCTGAGATGGAATGTCAGTGCCATCTTCCATCAGATCAGCTTCTGTTACTCCTGTAATGGCCCTCACCTTCTCAGGGTCTGTAGCTACACCATCCACACTGATGATATGCCCCAGAAACTTCACAGACCTCTGCAGAAAGTTACACTTTTTTGGCGCCAACTTCAGGTTGTGAGCCTTGAGACGCTCAAAAACCATTTCCAGGCGCTGTATAGCCCGATCTTCAGTGGGCGCATAGACCAAGACATCGTCAAGGTAACACAGCAGGCTAAGAAAGTTCTGATCCCCAAAGATGTTTAGCATCATCCTCATAAAGGTTGGAGGACTATTACATAACCCCTGTGGCATACGATTGTATTCGTACAATCCAAATGGCGACGTAAAAGCTGTGAATCTCCGGTCATCCTCATGCACTTCCACATTGTAGTAGCCAGAGGTAAGGTCCATTGTTGAGAAAAAGGCATTTCCACCTAAAGCAGCCAGCGCATCAGCCTGGTGAGGGAGTGGGTGTGCGTCTTTGATGGTGCGAGCATTGAGCAAACGAAAATCAGCACAGAGTCTCAGGTCTCCAGACTTCTTCCATACAAGGACAAGGGGAGAGGCGAACTCACTACTAGACTTCTTTATGATTTCACATTCTTCCATCTCATTCAATGCTTGCTTGAGCTTCTCAATGATTTGGTGAAAGGTGTCGGTAGGTCATCCGAAAGGGTTTCTCATCACTCAGTTGAATGCGGTGAAGACATCCAGAAGCTTTTCCTCAATCCAACTTGTGCCTGGAAAAAATGAAACTGGTACTCAGCTATGAGCTGGATGAGTTTCTTCTTACCAGCAGGAGAAACTTGACAGGAGTCGACATCAATATCAGTCAAACCTAAGTCACGTAAGACCTCAGGACTGCTTGAACTGTCAGGTCCGTCAGTATCGTGAAGTTGGCAGGAACCGTCATCAGTCAGCATGGCAGTCAGTGAGTATATCAGCCGTTCTCTGCACTTGCTGCTGAAAAGCTGCTGATGAATCATCATTGACACACGAAGAGTCAAAGTCCTCTAGAGCCATGCAAGGAAAGACATCGGCTAGAGTGGCGTTCCGTCTCAATGTCAGTGTCTTCTGAGAAGGGTTTTTTCACTCTAACAGGGAGCCACCCATCCCCCCGCAATAGAGCTACTGTCCTCCCTACCAGGATTGACCTTGGTGTTGACCTTGAACTGCTGGGCTCAATGAGAACAGCACTGCCAGCTGATAGATTCTGAGTGTTTCGTAGTCTGCCCCAGACTAAGTGCTCCTGCATAGGCTCTAGAGTCACAGCCCCTTTTAGTCTCACAGTTCCAACTTTGTCAGGTACTTCACTGTCTCTCCATCTCTCCACATTAGCCATCATGTTGATTAGCTTGCTCTCCTCACCCCTGTCACACACAGGAGTATAAACCCTCTTCCAGAGATCTCCATTAGTCTTCAGGTGGCGAATCAAGTGCTTTAGGAGATTGCTGCCCAAGATGAGGTCATCACTCTGGCCTTCAACCACCAGTGTAGGCACGGCAACTCTACAGCCGTACACCTCCATCTCACATACTCCCAAAGGCCTCGTCTTTAACCCACCACAACCAACCAAGACTACCTCTGTAGGACTCAATGATGGACTTTCCAACACTCCTGCATGCAACAGTTCAGGTAAGACCCTAGAGCTCAAGGTACAAGCCATGGACCCACTGTCAAGCATAGCTCGCACTTCTACTTCTCCTCCAATTAACACCTTGGCATAGAATAAATCATCATATGGGGAAAGTCTGTGTTCTGCATTATGATACTCTTCTCAGTCTCCATTTCATCACAAACACATATATACAGACTCCAAATCAACAGCTCTCACCGATGGGGACTCTACAAAAGGCCCAACACTCTCCCCTTCTACATGCAGGCCTACTAGTTTTCCGGGAGCTGAGCAGTGATTACTGTAGGGACTCCACCAGCTGTGCTCAGAGCTGCGGCCTTGGGGCACTGAGAGCGTGCGTGGCCAGCTACATGACAAAGAAAGCAGAGGTGATTGGTCCTGCAGTGAAAGTAAGTATCATGTCCAGCATCCCCACACACGTCACATGGCCCATTAGACTTCAATTTGCTCCGATTCCCTTTTTGGAACTTACGGTCAGACTGTTGTGGCCTCTGCTCCAGCGTTGCAAGGATACGTTCCATCGGCTCAGCTGAGCCCTGAATACTCTGGGCTGGGGAAGGCAACACATTATGTACTTCCATGTGGGGCCTCACAGCAGGCATGGTGATCGGCATGACAGCACCAACTTCCTGCTTCATTGTTGCGATGGCTGGGGTCACCTTAGATAAGTAAGAGTACCTCTGCTCCCTCCTGTATTCATCCAACCTCTCATGAACATCTGCAGCGGTCCACTGCTGTAATGGCTTGCACTTAAAGATAAGCGACAGTTCAGCGTTAGGGCAATGTCTGATGAACATGACTGAGCTCACGAGATGGGTCTTCAACACTTTTTCTGTCTCTTTAGACAATCTTCAGCAACCTCCATAGCCCTGTTCAGTCTGAGCCAATAGTCGAATGGTTGTTCATCAGTCAGAGGTAATGTGGCGTAAAAGTCAGCGAGGGGCATGCTTGAAAAAGCAGTGTCACTAAAATGTTGTTTCAGTATGTAAAAGATGGGACTCGGACCTTTAGATAAATCAACGGAGGGATTGCTGCGTATGCCCACTTTAACAACATCGCGGGCCCTTCCCATAAGCCTACCCATAACCTCATCTGCTTGGTCCATCACAGATACGCCCTTCTTACACATGTAAACCATGACCATATCCTCCCACTCATGCACTGTGCACTTTTCAGAGCCATCCCCCCGAAAGTACACCGGTTCCCTGATATCAGACTTCAATACCAGGTTCAGGCCTGACACATCCTAGAGCTGCATGCATTCCCCATAACAAGTCCAACAATTGCCTTTGACTCCAAACAGGAGGCAATGTTCTCCCCAATGGAATGACCAATCTGCTGTACTACGTTTGCTATGACATTCATGGAGACCTCCCCACTCCCTGATACACATCCTTGGGAGTTTTGATGATAGTTTAACCATGGAAACGCCCAAAACCCTCCAGTTTAGGCATAGGTGTAGAAGCAACCGGAATTTTGTCTGAACCCCTACCAACAGATGGTGACAGATTAAATGTCAGGAAACCCCTACCTCTCCCAACACCTTCCATCTTAACAATGGGAAAATCACACTAATAAAGATGTCAAAAATATATATATATATATATTTTTACCTCGTCAAAATCTAACCTATATCTAGTACACTGGTAGAACTCACCCTACTTATATCAGATATACGTTAGAAATTGCAAATAAACAAGTAACACAAAAGTTATCGTTTATCTGTGAAGAGAAAGTCTCAACCAGAGAAATCATCCATTGCGATAGTAAAATGTTGCAGATTAGGTGAAGGCAAGACAAAAATAAAACCAAAACCCCATTGGCTTAACAATAAAGTGGGAAGGGGAATCACCAATATAACCCTGTTACATAAGGGCACATATAGGTAGGCATCTGGATGATAGACTCGTTCTCACTGAAGTGCATTAACCCTCAGTAGGAGGGTTACCAGTAAGAGGCACTGTTCAGGCAGCAATCATTGGACTGTGGCTTCACATTTTATTTCAATATACCTCTTTATTTAGGTTGATAGCATAAATTTGAAAAAAATTACATTGGTATGTTTGAATCATTTTACTATCAACATTGAAACAAGGTCAAATAAAATATGACTAATCAAATATGAAATAACATAATGCCAACCACCCAATTGAATATAGGATGAAAAATATTTTACATTTCTATGTGGAAATTTCAACCCGAACAACGTATACATAGTTCTGATGATTATGTTGCAATTAGAATGATGTAATAACCTGTTAGTCAGGTTAGTCATTGTATTTAAAGATCCAATGCAGCTGTTTTCATCTCAATATCAAATCATTCCTGGGTAACAATTAAGCACCTTACTGTGATTGACAATTTTAATTGAAACAAAAAATACATGTAGCTTCCTAGCAAAGAGCAATTTCTCAAGCAAGAATTTAGCTAGGACTTTCTTTGGAGGGGAAAATTGAAAACTAGCTTTTCTTGGGAGAGAGGTTTGGAACTCTTTCATACTTGTATTTCACCTCCTGGTGATTTCAGGACGCAGGCCAAAACTCCATCTCACCACAACAGATAAACAGTACTGGTTGATGAGTTTTGTAAATCCAAATTCCACATCAAAATACATTGACAAATGACATTGTGTCACGGCTGTCAAGAGGAGCAGACCAAAGTGTAGCGTGGTTGTAGTTCCACATTTTTATTTAATCCTTGAAACTTTACAATACATAAATAACTGAATTGACAAAACAAACCGTGATGCAGAGAGAAACAAAAACTCCTCAAAATATAATAACCCAAAACCCAGGAAGAATAACCCCTACTTAAATATGATCTCCAATTTGAGACGAGGACCAGCTGCCTCCAATTGGAGATGAACCCAAAAAAAACAACATAGAAAACTAGAACTAAACAGATATAGAAAACAGACAAAACACAACACCCCCTGACCTACTCTACCATAGAAAATAACATCTTACTATGGTCAGGACGTGACAGTACCCCCCCCCCCCCCCCAAAGGTGCATACTCCGAATGCCACTAAACAAAAAGGGAGGGTATCTCCTATCTATGGCGGCTCTAGTGCAGTCCACAACCTCATCCTCCAGCAGAGGCGGTGGCTCTGGTTCGGGGCGTAACCCCCGCTCCATCCGCTGAAGACTCCGGGCTCCAGAGCGTCGCTGGAGGCTCCGCGCCGGGGATCGTCGCTGGAGGCTCCGCGCCGGGGATCGTCACTGAAGGCAACCCCCAAAAAATAGAAAACTATAACTAAACATACAGAAAATAGACAAAAAAAAACACAACACCCCCTGTCACGCCCTGACCTACCGTAGAAAATAACATCTTACTATGGTCAGGACGTGACACATTGATTCAACCAGTATGTTGGGAGTTGTCATGACTTACTGATTCAACATGCCTTAGTGAAGAGGATTACAAAGATTTTTTTTTAGTTTAGGCTTGGTCATGTGCACTGCTACAGATGTGGAATCTTCATTTGAGCCAGTTTGCTGCATCAGAAAAATAATCCTGCAGTAACAGGAAATGTGAATTAGTATGTGGATTATAATAAATGTAGAAAGCCAGTATGAGGGTTTGCGCTCAGGCTAGAATGAAAGGCGGCAGCGGCGTGTAACACTCTTCGTCGTCTGAAGATAATGACTTCTCTATCGGACCAATACGCAGCGGGGTTATGTGCACTCATCTTCTTTATTTTAAAACGAACAAGGAGAACCAAAATAAACACGTACACAAAGAACACAACGACTATTCACAGGCTGTAAGGCTATACACAGAACAATCTCCCACCAAGCACTCAAACCCATACCTATATATAGGACTCAGAGGCAACTAGAAAACACCTGCCTCCAATTGAGAGTCCAACCCCAATTAACAAAACATAGAAATACACTAACATAGAACAGTGCCCAAAACCCCCCGGAATACATAAATAAAATACCCTACTAAACAAACCACCACCCCAAACCAAATACCCTCTGCTACGTCCTGACCAAACTACAATAACAAATAACCCCCATTACTGGTCAGGACGTGACACGGCGTGGGAGAGAAAATCTGTAGAGTTCAAAAAGTACGCACTCAAAACCATGAAAAGGAATAACACAAGGAGGCCGAGATGCAAATATAATATCATTAATTTAATCCATACTCGAAAGAATACAGAAAGTGCAAGGTGCTATATAAAAAGTTAAAAAAAGGAACAGAGCATACATTTCAGCCGTATGCCTTCATCAGTGCTTTACAAACAAATTAAGAAGACTCGTATTTAAGACACCTGCTGTGTCGGGGGGGGGGTGCAGCAGTCCATGTTTTTCAGATCTCTTCCTAACACCCTGGTTTGTATTGGAGTGTTTAATATGTCCGTAACTCGCCATGTCCATAAACCACGCTGACATGCTAAAAGGAAAATAAAGTTTAAATAAATAATTTTACCCTGACAGTGGGATGGAAAATGTCGGAGACAACGTCAGAGACAAGTCACAGAGGTGGTTGTAGGTGGTTTGTGTAAAGGCAAGGGTCACCTAGAGTGTGGAATTCCCTCTTAGTTGTCAGGTGGCAAAATGTGAATTTTTTATTTTATTAACATCCCCATTAGCTATTGCCAAGGCTACTCGTCCAAACAGAAATACAACATCACGCCGTACAAAACATTGTGCTTCATACAAATGTACATTGCTCCACTACTACTTTACCATTTCACAATATTACATTATTCTTAGTAATGTGTGGGTGTGTGTGTGTGTGTCTCTTCCCAGTCCACATTGTGCCGTGAGATGTTGTTTTGTTTTTTAAATCTAATTTTATTGCTAGCTTGAGTTACCGGAGGTTGGAGGGAATTCCATGTAGTCATGGCTTTATTTGCTACTGTGCATATACAGGTAGCATGTCTTGTGGGATATGTATGGGTGTCTGAGCTGTGCGTTAACTGATTGAACAGACAGTTTGGTACTTCAAGACGTCAATAGCTCACAAAGACCAGTTGTAATGCAGTCAATCTCTACTTTGAGCCAGGAGAGACTGATGTTAAAACCTCTTAGGGATCGGCCCCTTTTTTTCAATTTTCACCTAAAATAACATACCCAAGTCTAACTGCCTGTAGCAAGGATATGCATATTCTTGGTACCATTTGAAAGGAAACACTTTGAAATTTGTGGAAATGTGAAAGGAATGTAGGATCATAATACAAAGAAAAAAACAACCGTTTAAATGTTTTTGTACCATCGTCTTTGAAATGCAAGAGAAAGGCCATAATGTATTATTCCAGCCTTAAGGTGCAATTTAGATTTTGGCCACTAGATGGCAGCAGTGTATGTGCACGTTTTTGACTGATCCAATGAACCATTGCATTTCTGTTCAAAATGTTGTATCAAGACTGCCCAAATGTGCCTAATTTGTTTATTAATAACTTTTCATGTTCAAAACTGTGCACTCTCAAACAATAGCATGGTATTCTCACTGTAATAGCGAATGAAAATTGGACAATGCAGTTAGATTAACAAGAATTTAAGCTTTCTGCCAATATCAGATATGTCTATGTCCTGGGAAATGGTCTTGTTACTTACAACCTCATGCTAATCGCATTAGTCTACGTTAGCTCAAACATCCCGCAGGGGACCCACAAATCCTGAAGAAGTTTTAATGTTAAAGGCGCTCCATGGTCAATCTAATGCATGCAGTGGCCGTACAGCATTTACTGTGATATGGCCTCGGCAGAAGTCAGGGCATTTATACTTCGCAGAGCAGAGTTGTGAAGGAAGTGATTTTCTGTTCATAATGTACCCCCCACCTACCGTAAACCAAGCTTGCAATCTAGGGTTATACCAAGCAGTTTAGTCTCCTCAACTTGCTTAAAAATCGCCAAATTTAAACCTGCCAACAGCAAAACTACAAAGCCAATAAAACAATTTTATATTGATTAGTGTTAAATTATGAATTACCAAGGTAATTATCTGACCTTGAGGGTACTCACACCTTTACTTTTTATACATTTTGTTGCGTTACAGCCAGAATTTGAAATTGATTAAATTGTCTTTTTTGTCAATGAGCTACACACAATGCACCATGATGCGAAAGCAGAATTATGTATTTAGAAATGTGAACATGTCTCACATTAATAAGTATTCAACTCCTTTGTTATAGCAAGCCTAAATAAGTACAGGAGTAGAAATCTGCTTAACAAGTGCCATAAGTTGCATGGACTCACTCTGTGGCAATAAGTGTTTAAATATATTTTTTTAATGACTACCTCATCTCTGTACCCCACACATACAGATAATTGTAAGGTTCCTCAGTGAATTTCAAACACAGATTCAACCACAAAGACCAGGGAGGTTTTCCAATGCCTCGCAAAGGGCACCTATTGGTAGATGGGTGGGAAAAAAGAAAAAAAAAGACATTGAATATCCCTTTGCGCATGGTGAAGTTATTAATTACACTTTGGTTGGTGTATCAACACACCCAGTCACTACAAAGATACAGGCATCCTTCCTAACTCAGTTGCTGTAGACTCAGGGATTTTACCATGAGGCCAATGGTGACTTTAAAACAGTTAGAGTTTAACCTGTTAGGGCTAGGGGGCAGCATTTGCACGTCTGGATAAAAAAAATGTACCCGAATTAATCTGGTTAGTAATCCTACCCAGTAACTAGAATATGCATATACTTATTATATATGGATAGAAAACACTCTAAAGTTTCTAAAACTGTTTGAATGGTGTCTGTGAGTATAACAGAACTCATTTGGCAGGCAAAACCCTGAGACATTTTCTGACAGGAAGTGGATACCTGATGTGTTGTATTATCTTTAAACCTATCCCATTGAAAAACACAGGGGCTGAGGAATATTTTGGCACTTCCTATTGCTTCCACTAGATGTCACCAGCCTTTACAAAGTGTTTTGAGTCTTCTGGAGGGAGATCTGACCGAACAAGAGCCATGGAACGATGATGTCCCATTAGACACCTGGCGCGCGAGTTCATGTTGGGTACCCTCGTTCCAATACGTTATAAAAGAGTATGCATTCGTCCACCTTGAATATTATTCATGTTCTGGTTAAAAAAGGCCCTAATGATTTATGCTATACAACGTTTGACATGTTTGAACGAACGTAAATATATTTTTTCCCCTCGTTCATGACGAGAAGTCCGGCTGGCTTAGATCATGTGCTAACAAGACGGAGATTTTTGGACATAAATGATGAGCTTTTCTGAACAAAACTACATTCGTTATGGACCTGTGATACCTGGAAGTGACATCTGATGAAGAGAATCAAAGGTAATGGATTATTTACATAGTATTTTCGATTTTAGATCTCCCCAACATGACGTCTAGTCTGTATCGCAACGCGTATTTTTCTGGGCGCAGTGCTCAGATTATTGCAAAGTGTGATTTCCCAGTAAGGTTATTTTTAAATCTGGCAAGTTGATTGCGTTCAAGAGATGTAAATCTATTATTCTTTAAATGACAATATAATATTTTACCAATGTTTTCTAATTTTAATTATTTAATTTGTGACGCTGACTTGACTGCCGGTTATTGGAGGGAAACGATTTCCTCAACATCAATGCCATAGTAAAACGCTGTTTTTGGATATAAATATGAACTTGATAGAACTAAAAATGCATGCATTGTCTAACATAATGTCCTAGGAGTGTCATCTGATGGAGATTGTAAAAGGTTAGTGCATCATTTTAGCTGGTTTTATGGTTTTGGTGACCCTGTCTTTGACTTGACAAAACATTACACACAACTCTTGTAAATGTACTGTCCTAACATACTCTAAATTTATGCTTTCGCCGTAAAACCTTTTTGAAATCGTAAAACGTGGTTAGATTAAGGAGATGTCTATCTTTCAAAGGGTGTAAAATAGTTGTATGTTTGAAAAATTTGAATTTTGACATTTATTTGGGTTCAAATTTGCCGCTCTTGAAATGCACCTGCTGTTGATGGAGTGCACCACGGGTGGCACGCTAGCGTCCCACCTAGCCCATAGAGGTTAATGGCTGTGATAGGAGAAAACTGCAGATGGATCAACATTGTAGTTACTGCACAACGCTAACTTAATTGACAAAGTGAAAAGGAGGAACCCTGTACACAATAGAAATATTCCAAAACATGCATCTTGTTTGCAAATGACTAAATGATGCAAAAAAATGTGGCAAAGCAATTAAGACTATTCAGGACAAACAGTTATGTCTGCGGCTAGTTATGGACCGTCAATAAATTACACAATGTAAATTGAACAATATGTTCATGTTGCACACATTTTAGTTGTCTCATTAAATGCCTTCAATATTCCTACAATTTATAGTTGGTTTGAGGTTAAGTAATAGAAACAGAGATATTGAGATTTGAAAATATTGTCCCATGTACATTGTGTAATTTACTGATGGTCCCATAGGGATATCGATTGTAAAACCAAATTGTATAGTGGCGATTACGATCGAGTTGCGTGCAGCTGCGCTCCAAATTGATGTGTACTTGGGTGCTGCCAGCTGTGGGCAGGGTTGAAATAAACCCAAGATAACTTGTATGGTACCCGTCATTCCGTGACATACAATCTTTTCCGAATTATCTCCCAAATGTTTACATTTTAGTAATTTAGCACAGTGTTTCACCAACCCTGGTCCTCGAGTACCCCCAACATTACACAGCTTTGTTGTAGTCCTTGACAAACACCTTATTCAACTCATTGAGGGCTTGATGATTAGTTGAATCAGGTCTGATTATCCAGGGTTACAATACAAATGTGTGCTCTTGGGGGTACTCGAGGAACAGGGTTGGGAAACACCGATTTAGCAGACACGCTTATCCAGAGCAACATATAATTAGTTAGTGCAGTCATTTTAAGATAGCTAGGTGGGTCAACCACATATCACAGGCATAGAAAGTACATTTTTCCTCAACAGTAGAGTTAGAAAGGGAGGGTGGGGTTCAAGTAAAAGTTGTAGTTCAAGTTCTTAATTTGGGGGGGGCAGATTATTTAAGATACTGTTTGAAGAGGCAGGGTTTCAGATGTTTTCAGAAGATGGGCAGGGACTGCTGTCCAAGCTTCAGGGGGATGCTGGTTCCACCATTGGGGAAAACAGCTAAGAGTGAGTTGCAGTAGTCCAGACGAGAGAGGACAAGTGCCTGGATTAGGACCTGCGCTGCTTCCTGTGTGGGGTAGGGTTGTACTCTATGGATGTCGTAGAGTTGGAGGAAAGGGAGACAGAAAAGGAAACAAAGGAGTGATCAGAGACCTGGAGGGGGGGTTACAGTGAGATTAGTAGACGAGCAGCCTCTAGTAAAGATGAGGTGAAACATATTGCCTGCCTTGTGAGTTTTGGGGATTTGGGAAAGGGTAAGGTCAAGAGGCAAGGAGGTGAAAGAGACTTGGAAAGAAAATAAGTGTTAAGCTTGAGTGGACAAGTGATAGTGACAGCATGGAATTCAAATGAGGAGATGGTCAGGTGAGAATTTCCACTTAGGAGAAATTAGACCTGTGCCACCACCACGATGACCAGATGCTCTCTGACTATGAAAGAAAACATAGTCAGATGAAAAAGAGCAGCTGGAGTAGCATTATTCTGTGGGGTGATCCATGATCCATTCCACATGGGTTTTGTGCGAAAGGTACACTAAATTAGAAGGGAGAGTTGCAAACAGGTAAAGAAAACACACATAGTTGCCAAAGCTACAAAAAGAGCAAGAATGAGATGAAAATAACTAGGTAAGATACTCAAGTGAGAGAGTGGTGTGAAGCCTTCCTCTAACAACTCGTCAGAACAGTCTTTGTTTCGGCAACAGTCTTAGTTTTTGACAAAACAGCCACTGACATGATCGCCACTTACAGCTGTCGCTGAGAAACCAGGGGAGACTGAAGTACTAACATTAATTTCCTAGCATAAGTGGAGAGCACAACTCCCTGTACTAACTGCTGGTTTCCTAGGAGAGGCGAAACCACTCCCCCTCCAATACACAGCCACTGATTACCAAAACAAATTGCTCTGTCGCTTGATGTTTCAACAACTATCTGCAAATTATGAGAAGTCAGTAGTTCACACACCAAGTAGGCCACTGGGAAAACAGGCAACACTTAAAGTAGATGGCTATAGCTAGCAAAAAGAGACTGTACTTGACCACAACATTATACTTATCACTCCTGGAGATATCAGGAGTCCTCCAGCTATAGAATGAAGCACAATGCTGACTTTATGACCAAAATTATCCTATTTACACTTTGTAGTGTTTGACTCATATTGATGCCACATAGGGCGTTTTCAAAAGGAGAAGTTGCTTATTATGTTCCCCCACCCCCTGGGTGGGGGAATGTCACTTTGTGGCTCATGTTAACAGAGAAAGAGCAGGAGGGTGAGGTGTCATGGTGGACTGAACACAGCGGTGGAGAACGCCCCAAGATAACATAATATTCAACATCTGTATTCAATACCCAATATGCCTCCTTAGTGGTGCAGCAGTCTAAGGCACTGCAAACCCGAGTTGTGACGACCCATGGTAGGATACCCTCTGTTAGGGGTATGGAGAGCCTCGCTAGTGGTGTTGAGGCGGTGCACAATTGGCCCAGCGTCGTCTGGCTAAGGTGAGGGTCCCATTGTCCCATCGCCCTCTAGCAACTCCTTGTTGCACTTCCAGTGCGTCCTGGGATATCATACGGCCCTGGTTCCATGGACCGATCCACCTGCAGTGGACGAGTGGTTCTGGCGTGCAGAGGTGGTTTGGAACGACGCCCACGTGAGGGTCCAACGCACCAGCCACCATCAGAAGGATGAGGCAAACCGCCACCGTAGTGAGGCTACCGTGTTCCATCCTGGTGATCGCTCCACCTGCCCTGCCGGAAGCTGAGCCCCTGGTTTGTGGGGCCCGTCAAGGTCCACCAGAGGGTGAATGAGGTAACCTATCGTCTAAAACTCCCCACCAACTACCAGATCTCACCCTCCTTTCACGTTTCCCTCCTCAGGCCGGTGATCCCCTGGCTGATACTGTCCCCCGTGATACCCCTCCGCATCCCCTGGACATCGAAGGGGACCCCCACCTATGCTATCAAGTCCCTCCAGTTCGGGGAAAGGTATTAGGATTACTGTGAACGTAGTTCCCAAATGGATCCACGTGTTGTTTCGCAGTCGCTCTCTTTAACTCATCTTTTGTAACAAGTGTCATATTGTGTTAGTCCGTTAGGGACCTGTTTTCATCAATAACCTATACTGTGTGTGTGTATCCAGTGTTATCATTTAGTTTGTTAGTAAATAAATAATCAAATCAATTTGTGTGGTATGGAATGATCAGCAAGACTCGGGTTTGTGCAGATTAAAGAAGTCTGCGACATTCAGAATGAGGTAATGATTAATAAGTGACTTATCGATATATTCTTGAGTTTAAGTCGGGAGATGGTAACTCGTTAAACAACTTCTTCCATGGTGCCACCTTATTCCTAATGAGTTAATTGTTACTGTCACGCCCTCACCATAGAGAGCCCTTGTTTCTCTATGGTGTAGTAGGTCAGGGCGTGACTAGGGGGTAGTCTAGTTTATATTTCTATGTTGGTGTTATGTATGATTCCAATTACAGGCAGCTGGTAATTGCTGTCTCTAATTGGGGATCATATTTAAGTAGCTATTTTTCCCCCACCTGTGTTTGTGGGATATTGTTTTGTGCACCACGTAGTCACATTTAGTTTTTTGTTTATTTGATTTGTTTTTGCTTGAAGTTTCACTTTGGAATAAAGATGTGGAACTCTACACACGCTGCGCCTTGGTCCCGTTCTTACAGCAACCGTGACAGTTACAAGATGAATTTACTCTGGTAACAATTAAACATAGTAGGTCACCACACACCACACCGGTCTACTAACCACTGGCCCTGTAAACTATTATTACGCACACCTGGTCATCATTTTCTCAGTGATTACACCCTTTTTATTTAGCCCTAAATTGACAGCAGTCATTATGTAGTATTGTTTCTCACATTCTGTACACCTCATGTATGTTCATCTGTATCGTTTCACCTGCTTCCTTCTGCACCTGCTTCCTGTCTCCTGGTGTATTACGTTACACAGCATTAGAAGGATAATTATTGAAATAATACGTCTTCAAATATAAAGAACTGGAACACAAACTACTCAAGTCAGAAAATTGGTAGGAATCAACATGATAGGGATTAAAACACAGCAAACAGAGGACATAGAAGGCACTGTATGTGGGTATTGTGAATGAAGGTGGGGTGTGTGTGTTTGTGTTTGTTGAAAGT
The DNA here is from genome assembly GCF_965601325.2 of Salmo salar. Classification (NCBI taxonomy): domain Eukaryota; kingdom Metazoa; phylum Chordata; class Actinopteri; order Salmoniformes; family Salmonidae; genus Salmo; species Salmo salar. Next base: position 9,831,209 of record NC_138299.1, on the reverse strand, counting down.
GTGTGTTTGTTGAAAGTGTGGAGTTAAGTGAGTGAAAAAGGAAAATGGTTGCAAATGGTAGAGTCCATTAGTGTCTTCGAGCAGGAGTTGTGACAGAGAGAGCTTTCAATTTTATGCAGATATGGGATATACATTTTTTTTAAATAAGTTATCAATATAGTTTGTCCTATCATGATGAAACGGTCCCCAACTCTATACACCCACATGAGCAACCCATTCACTAAGGCAAAGTCCTTAAGTTTTATAGGCCTACTGCAAGTAGCCAAGACAGAAAGATAAAGGCGGTCAGAGACCCACTAAAGCAGCACCGCCCCGTTAAGATTCTGAGCCTGCCTGGCACTACAAAGTCAAAGCCCCCGGAAGGGTGAGCATAATATACAAGGAATTTCTTAAAGCTGCTAATGAGAGCCTTGTACTTAGCCGGTGGGGATTCCGCTGGGGTGCCCCCACCCAGGTAGTTGCGGTGCTGGCAACACTAGCTACAGTAACCCATGGGGAGGGGAATCACACTCGGACAATCAGAGAGGGGCCAAATATTGTGGCCCTGGTGGCAACAAATAATCAAAGGCCTGACTGCACAGAGATGCTTGGGAAACTGGTCACAACGGGGTACCAGCGTGTGTGTGTTTCAGGGGAAGGGGGTGAATCTGAGCTCCGTCAGCTAGGACTTGACATTGGTTAATCAAATCTCCCTATTTGTGCTCAATTTTGCATGCCTTCTCAAACAGCTACAACTGTATATGCATTCATCGGAACAGATGTTGAACATCTGATCTTGTGGTTGTTTGTGGGGGAAGTAGTGGGGAGTGTGTGTCCCACATCTGTTACTATGGGGTAATGTTATTAGGGACAATATCAGATGAATCAAAATAGTTATTTGCTAAAATAATAATTGCTTGCCAAAAATGTCATTGTTGTAATGGCAATCCTGATTGTTGGTAACAATCCTTTGCATGAGGTTTTAGCGGGTGGAATAGTGGAGAACAATTGGAGGTTTACTTAGTAGCAATGCAAATATCATGGTACAGCTGTATGGACACTCAATCATTGTGGTACTTGTTAATGGCAAGTTTACAAACATATGATACATTTACAGTATATCTCATTATGGTAAGTGGTGAAATAAGTGTAGCCAGTTATAGGTGCAATGGCTTAGCAGATAATAAGAAAAGACGATCAGTATTTACCTGGTGTCAAGCGGTGGGTGTAGCTGGTACCTGGGGGGTGTAATAAAGATAATCTAACGTTTTACCTAATGATATATAAGGAGGGCATTTGCACAACATGTTTCACAACAGCACACAACAACATTTCAGAGACATATTGAGCAACCAACTGATACCAATCACGACCACACCCAGAGACTGATGGCTGACTTAAGCACTCACACAAAAATGTCAAGACATTAAAGCGCCCTAGCCACACGAACTGACCACTGGTGTAAAAAACAACATTCCATGAATATCGCAACCACCCAGACACGAATTACCAGACACACACACACACACACACACACACTTAGGTGTGTTGGACTCCGAGGACAAAGGACACTGCCAAGGGCCAATGGGAAGTCGACACCACCTGGAGAGTGGACCGTCCCTCCACTCATCGACCAGTCAGGAGAGCGGACCTACTAGACTCAACCTACATCAACACACTGTTATTTCATTGTATAAATTGGATGTACACTATGTTTCGGGGCTCTCTTCTGCTAGTTCCCTATGAGCTAAACGAAGGAGTCCGTGCACGCTTTGCCAAATATCTTTGTCTCATAATAAACTGCCTTACTATAAACTGAATCCACCCGGTCCAGCGTCTTGACTTGGTCTCCTTCTCAAGTAACTGATCATCAACAGGGGGGGGACAGCCGGAAACGTACCGACCTGAACAACAAACAATCACACACAAAGACATGGGGGAAACAGAGGGTTAAATACATGACCAGTAATTGGGAAATGAAAACCAGGTGTGTGGGAAACAAAGACAAAACCTATGGAAAATTAAAAGTGGATCGGCGATGGCTAGAAGACCGGCCACGTCGACCGCCGAGCGCCGCCCGAACATGGAGAGGAACCGACTTCGGCGGAAGTCGTGACACCTGGCTAAAAGAGAAGGAATATAATATCTGTGGTTTACAGGAAACTCATTCAACTCATTCAACAATTTTAGATGAAGGGGTGATGATATTAACTAACAATAATTGTCCAAACAGATCTGCGAAGTAGATCAATTATTTAAAATAGGTTACTGGAACATAAACAGTTTTGGCTCATTAAAATCGACAGTACCAGTCAAAAATTTGGACCCACCTACTCATTCCAGGTCTTTTTCTTTATTTTTACTATTTTCTACATTGTAGAATAATAGTGAAGACATCAAAACTATGAAATCACATTTGGAATCATGTAGTAACCAAAAAAGTGTTAATAAACAAATCAAAATAGATGTAATATTCAGATTCTTCAAAGTAGCCACCCTTTGCCTTGATGACAGTTTTGCACACTCTTGGCATTCTCTCAACCAGGAAATGATGTTGGTCATGATAAAGCATAGGCTTATTATAGGTTTTATCATAATTGATCAAAGCTGGACCACTCCCTCTTGATGAACCTTTCCTCCAAACCTGTTTATTTTTCCTCTTACCAGGCACTTTCGTGTTAAAAGAAATATGCGTTCTCATGCTGTTATAAAAGCATATAAAGAAAAGATTAAACTCAACAAAAATGAAAAAAAAGATAATAATTCATTTTTACTGTAAGTGTGTCATATTCGTTTGGAAAAGATTCTACCTCAGTCTAACTTATACAGTATATTTATTTTCCAAAAAACTTCACAGGGCCTGCAAAGCCAAATCTGACTTTGCACAATAGATCTTATATTGAATATGGTGCCCTCCCTTTTGGACTCCTTATAAGTCATCCACCTTTGTTGCGGGACCAATTTTGTACATCTCTGCATCAGCACTGCTGGAGGTATTGGGTCATGCTTTGCGACTGTCTCATTATTCCAGTCATTAAAGCATGGAAAGTTAAAGCCGGAATAGGAAGAAAATTGATAGAATCCAAACTCACTTCTAGTTCCAACTCACTTAGAGGAGGAATTATGCAAGTGTGGAGAAGGGAGTTGTTGGGACTTGTGGTTACAGCATGCAACAATTTCAAAGATTTTGCTGAGTTACAGTTCATATAAGGAATCAGTCAATTTAAAGAAATGCATTAGGCCTTAATGTATGAATTTCACATGACTGCACAGCCATGGGTGGGCCTGAGAGGGCATAGGCCCACCCACTTGGGAGCCAGGCTCAACCAATTAGAATGAGTTTTTCCCCACAATAGGGCTTTATTACAGGCATAAATACTTATTTTATGCATCTCAAAAGTATCATGACTGTCCTGTGAGAATCCAGATGGGTCGGACCAGCTTTGCAGTGGTTGACTTCGGCCAGACCCCCTCTCGCCCGCAGAGGGGGGAGAAGGAAGCTGGTGGGAAGTAGACAGCTCACATATAAAATTATGGGTTAAGAATGAACATATCAGACCAGAAAGCCATCGAGCTGCAGCTCACATTTAAAGTGGTTTAAACTTTGAATCTCAACACGAGGTAGAGACGATAGTCACCTCTCGGACAATCACTGGTATGGCTGATTAATGATGAATTAATTATGCTAACTGTCCAGTGTTTCCAGATTTCTATTAAATAAGACCTATAATTACTTACAATATGAGTTAAATCGTTTTCCTTCAAAATATGTTTTATTAAGAATTTTGAAAAGCTGATTTTCTGTGTTGAAATTGTGTGGGGATACCCCAACAACAGAATGGTGTGGGCGTATACCGGTCATTAAAAATGTTCATGCGAGTAGACCTCTGATTGGCATAATCTATGAGGAAATACAAAGTCTGTTTGAGGAGGGGTTTTTGCAGTGAGTATAGGATGAGTCAACAACATTATTTGGGAATGAGTTAACAGAATATCTGACCAGTTTCAAGAAACTACGCATATGTCACACATCACTACTTCACAGGAGTGGTATTTGAACGTTTTACTTTTTTTTTTAAATCAAAATTCGTTTTTTTTTGCAGAAATGCCTTCTGAAACATGTGAACTTTCATGTGCCTTAATAACAAACTTGTATGTCATCTTAAATACAAATAAAATGGTTAAATTGGTAGAGATAATGATGGGCTGGACATGCCGAGAGATGATTTTCATTGAACCAGACATTGTAGACTCTACAGATAACAATGGTGGGGAAAATATTGTGTCGTTGTCATGGAAGAAGTTGACCAAGTTTTGAAATCAGTGGAATGCCCGGTGGAAGCAGAGAAATGGTTGCCAAATGCAGAGAGTACAAAAAGAGAACACAGAAAGAAGGCTGTTGTATAAAACACCTGTTTCCGGATTACATCTTCAAACTTAGGGCATCCATGACAGAGAGGAAGAAGCGTTCGACCATGTATATGGGTAAGAGTCTAGCTACATTTTCACATATAATATACGTTCCAAATGTTGTCAAGTGATTTTCATTCATTCAAGTTAAAGCATACTGTTAGCTAGCTAGCTGGCTGTCTCACTAGCTAATCATTTACATGTATGATCTGTGTAGTAATATTATTTGTATCTCAGTAAGCCATTTGTGATGCTAGTTATAGCCTAATGTTAGCTAGCTATCTAACAACTATCTAACATTGCACCTAGTTGGTTAGCTTCAGCTACCAGCAGATTCATTCATGGTAGTATTGCCGCATTCAAAACAACTGAGAACTCTGAAAAATACGAGGTTGAATTATGACGTCAGTGATCTTCAGGTCAGAAAGTCGGAGCTCTAGAAAGAGCACAGGGATTCCGAGTTGGATGACCGTTCAAATAAAAAAAATCCAGTTGAAGCTTGTTTTTTTCCCAGAGTTTTTAGTTCTTTTGAACGCTCGGAAGTCAGAGTTGGGATTATGGTTCATTGTTTAGCTAGATAGCTAGCTACATGTCTAAATAAAAGACTCCGCGATGCAAGTAACCATTTCACTGTACCGTTTACACCTTCTGTTTCCTGTGCATGTGACAAATAATAAAGTTTTTTTTTTATATAGTGTGTGTTTACCAGAGATGGTAATGTGAAGAACAATATGACCTGCACCAAAGTCGGATTAGGACATAGGCCAAGGTCTAGATAAAGTGTATTTTTACTAGCATTTTTTGCTACTACTTTCACCACTTTTATTCTTGAAATCTTGGGTTGTTTATTGCACTGTGAATCCTTAAAGAGATGGGTGGGGCTAAGGCTTAAGAGGGTGTGAACAATGTTGAATGGGTGTAGACAAAGAAGAGCTCTCCAGTAGATGTACCAAAAATATTCACGGGCCATTTTCTCAAAAGTGGGGTTACAAGTTTATCAACTTTCAAAGCAGAATTTCCCATTGTTCCTCAACTGCAGTGTATGATATACCATTTTGCAGCTCGGAGTCTCTACTCGTATCCAATGTAAAGAAAAAAACACACTTTTAAATGTTGCTACATAGGACTGAATCCAGGTGGTGGGTCACATTAACTTTTAAAAGTGTGATTTTAACTGGACATTTACTTCAAAGCGAGAGAGAGCGAGATCGGAAAATAAAATTAATGACTAGGTAAGGGAAAACCGAGATAGGAGAAGAGAGGTATTAGAGGGATCAGAGAACTATGGGAGCCTTGAATTCACAAAGGCATCCTTCGGGCCCGTCTTTCACAGGACTTTATCACAAATGACGGGGCTTATCAAAGCCTCGGCGAACACTCCAAGGGAAGATTTAAATATTCCTCTAAAGGCAACCAGCATAATATGCTTTTGTCATTTCACCAATAAACTACAATAATAAAAACACGGAGAGTCTTCATGCAAACAAACTCTCACTCACGCAGTCAGACATGAAACCCAGTCAGAACTTCACAGACAGGATAGAGTTGAGTGGACGTCTTTTACATCTTCAAATGGAGTGGTAGTCTTTGGAGGTGTCAGTCATGGCTCTTCCAGTTGATGGCTTGGCATAAAGAGGACTACCTCACATCCCTCTCAAGACAGCTGTGACATGCTTTTTTACCCTTCTCTTCTCCTCTCTTTCCTCCTCAGAAATGGAAAGAGGGTAGTAGAAGGGTTTGACCCTCTCACGTGGGGATTCAGGCGCCCAGCTAACCGCTCCAGCAGCCTTATTTGAAGGGCTGTCCATTCAGCTCTTCATAGCTGCTGATGAGTGAGTGATCCCCTCCCAGCGAGGAGGGAATAAATCCCACCAGGCACCTGACCTCCTGAACCCAGGAACTCAAGCACTTGAAAGCACATACCTACTGGGCAAAAACTGGTTAAATCAATCTTGTTTCAACGCAATGTGTCAACGTATTGTGACGTGGAATCTATGTGGAAAATACATTGGATTTGAAAAAAGTAATTGTTTTAAAAAAGTAATTGTTTTAAGGGTACAATTTCAAACACAAGATTGTCATGATAACCAAATGTCAACATAGACAAACATTGTATAAAATATGTTGAATTTGTACCTTTTTAAAACAACGTCAGATCTTCAACCTTAAATCCAGTATAAGAAAATGAAACAATAGGCTGGGCAGTGCCTCCTACTGGAGAATTGTTTTATATACAATTTTATATACAATTTGGGCTCACATCCAGGGTTTTATCCAAAACTAGGCCTGCTTAGCGATTACCAATGTGCTATCATGAGGATGATTGTTGAGTGATCTCCACTTGCAAACGAAATAGTTTCACTGTTGCTATCGAAGTCATTCCAAAGGGTAGGTTTAACAGAGATAATGAAATGTGACCATACTTTATCGCTCATATCATTTAGGCCTATATATACACTGAACAAAATAGAAACGCAACATGCAAGAATTTCAAAGATTTTACTGAGTTACACAGTTCATATGAGGAAATCTGTAAATGTAATACATTCATTAAGCCTTAATCTATGGCCTTAATCTATGGATTTCACATGACTTGGAATACATATATGCATTTGTTGGTCACAGATACCTTAAAATAAATAGGCCTCACACTGGGCTTCAGGATATCAAATTGCCATCGATAAAATGCAATTGTGTTCGTTGCCGGAGCCTTGAGGCACACTGTTGACAACGTTGATATCAGCAAATCTCTCGCCCACATGACGACATACACGTGCTCTGTGTTTGTGAGGCCGGTTGGACGTACTGGCAAATTCTCTAAAATGATGTTGGAGGCGGCTTATGGTTGAGAAATGAACAAATTTCTGCACAAAATTTGAGAGATAAGCTTTTTGTGCATATGGAAAATTTCTGGGATATTTTATTTCAGCTCATGAAACATGAGACCAACACTTTACATGATGCTTTTATATTTTTGTTCAGCGTAGCATTTGCAAAGTCATCAACAGATATTGTTTCAATTCAACCAAGGATTTAACAAAAAATAGACAATACATATAGGCCTACAGTTTCAAGCTCTGGTTGATTTCAAATGTAATGATATGGAGTGATATCGAATTGTGTTTGGTTGTCGACTCAACCATTTGAAGGAGATGTATATTCTGCTTGGATAGTTCCATCTGAGCCAACGGCTTAAGGGCCATCCACACAAAGGATGATAACTACAATGATAAACTATACATAACTATAAAAATTGGCGAGTATTCACACTAGAGGACAGATGGTTGTACAGTAGGCTACACCTGTCAATCAACTGATCAACGCATTCTACTGCACACTGTATACAATGTTTACAGACTATTCAGAGCTATCAGGGTGTAATTAATGTGACCATCAATATACTCACACATGTCCAGTTATTCAAGCAAGCTAACTGTGCGCTCTGCCTTCTCTCTTCTCAGTGCAGCACATCTAGAATCTAAACGCGTTTTCGATTGGTTGTGAAAGGTTTTTTTGTCGGAGGGACAAAAAAAACTATCTGACAGTGATCCAAAAGATTGCTCTCTTATTGTTCTCCACTCTTTTTGTAGTGTGAATGATCCTGTTCACTTACATTTTTACTGTAATAGTTCTCATGCTTGATGTAGACGATGCTTAAGTCTGGCTTTAATTTTGTTTGTCAACAAAATTTATGCTGGATTCACGTTTCCATCTCAACCAAAAATCTAAGTTAAAGAATAGGACTAAATCAAATCACATTTTATTTAAATTGCATTCAAAGTCTGATTTGACTTGATTTAGTTCTGTTCTTTAACTTATCAACATGTCAATTATTAGTTCAAATTGGAATTAAAGCCATAATAAATCAGTGACTCAGATGGAACTCTCCAAGCAAAATATAAATCTCCTTAAAATGTTGGTATTTGGTTGTGTTGACAACCAAACAATTCAATATCACTTTTAAAATGCAATAAATAACCTATTAACTTCTCAACAAGTTAACAAATGATATGTGATTAGGCCAGCTGCTCAGATGGAACTATCCAAGCAGTAGATACATCTCGTTTAAATTGTGATATTTGGTTCCATTGTCAACCAAACACAATATTACTTGTAATACAGTAAATAGCCTAAAGTTAAGGATATCTTACAAATGCATACAACATTCAACCTTAAAATGAGTAAGACATCAATGGCCACATTATAAGGTTACTGTAACTATAAATGTTTTTTTCTGTAATCATAGAAAGCATGCATGTTCAAGATAGCATGCATAGGTCATCTCAGGTCTGTGGAGATCCTCACAATTTGTCATGACTTCCGCCGAAGTTGGTCCCTCTTCTTGTTCGGGCGGCGTTCGGCGGTCGACGTCACCGGCCTTCTAGCCATCGCCGATCCACTTTTCATTTTCCATTTGTTTTGTCTTTGTTTTACACACCTGGTTTCAATTCCCCAATTACATGTTCATTATTTAACCCTCTGTTTTCCCCATGGTTTTTGTGAGTGATTGTTTTATTCTAAGTTCGGTCCGATGTTTGTGGGCTTTGTATTGCTTCATGTATTTGTACATTTTGAGTAAAGTTCATTGTGTTACTCATCTCTGCTGTCCTGCGCCTGACTCCTCTGCACCAGCTACACCCAGAACCTTACACAATTGCTGTTATAATCTGTCCAGAATCTCTAACGGCATTGATCACTTCAACATGTAGGCCTAATCTCAACTGCAATCGAGGTTATTTGGTTCTAGCATCAGATGAAGCACAGTGATAACACATTTATTTTCATATTCAAGTGTCGTGACTTTACTTTCATTAATCTGATGACTGTTATTTATTGAATCAACTAACTATGTTTAATTGTTACCTGATTTAAATTAATCATGTAACAATTAACTCATTAGGAATTTGAGCAACACGAGAGCGGTTGTTTAAAGAGTTACCATCTCCCGAATTAAACTCTAAAGGTCTTTACCTATCACATCCATAAAACAGTCAACGTATTAATCATAACCTCTTATCATATCATCATTATGAACAGTCGTAACCTCCTTGGATCTGCAATAACCCCAGCCTTATTTATGATTCAGTACTGCACAAATTGGTTTAATTATTTACTAAATGATAACACAGAATAAATATACACACTTAATACATTAGGAGAAGGTCCCTAGCGGACTGACACAGTATGGTGGCTTTTTACACAACGACATGGAGCGAGAGAGAGAGAGAAACAGAGAAAGAGACACTTATCGTTGATACATTTTAGAAACTACTCTCACAGTAATCATATACTTTGCACACAAACCGCTGCCGTTTATCTCTATCGGAAGCAGGCCTTCTTAGGAAGGTTGTTGGGCCTTTCAGCAGCACGCTTGTAAGGCTCTGATTGTCCGAAAGGGTTCGGACCCATCTCTTCTACTGTTATTCACTCTGGACGATGCTCCTTTTGAAGATACAGTGGGAGGAAAAAAGTATTTGATCCCCTGCTGATTTTGTACGTTTGCCCACTGACAAAGAAAGGATCCGTCTATAATTTTAATGGTAGGTTTATTTGACCTGTGAGAGACAGAATAACAACAAAAATATCCAGAAAAACGCATGTCAAAAATGTTATAAATTGATTTGCATTTTAATGAGGGAAATAAGTATTTGACCACCTCTCAATCAGTAGGATTTCTGGCTCCCAGGTGTCTTTTATACAGGTAACGAGCTGAGATTAGGAGCACACTCTTAAAGGGAGTGCTCCTAACCGCTGCTTGTTACCTGTAAAAAAGACACCTGTCCACAGAAGCAATCAATCAATCAGATTCCAAACTCTCCACCATGGCCAAGACCAAAGAGCTCTCCAAGGACGTCAGGGACAAGATTGTAGACCTACAAAAGACTGGAATGGGCTACAAGACCATCGCCAAGCAGCTTGGTGAGAAGGTGACAACATTTGGTGCGATTATTCGCAAATGGAAGAAACACAAAAGAACTGTCAATATCCCTCGGCCTGGGGCTCCATGCAAGACCTCACCTCGTGGAGTTGCAATGATCATGAGAACGGTGAGGAATCAGCCCAGAACTACACGGGAGGATCTTGTCAGTGATCTCAAGGCAGCTGGGACCATAGTCACCAACAAAACAATTGGTAACACACTACGCCGTGAAGGACTGAAATCTTGCAGCGCCCGCAAGGTCCCCCTGCTCAAGAATACATATACACGCCCGTCTGAAGTTTGCCAATGAACATCTGAATGACTCAGAGGACAACTGGTGAAAGTGTTGTGGTCAGATGAGACCAAAATGGAGCTCTTCGGCATCAACTCAACTCGCCGTGTTTGGAGGAGGAGGAATGCTGCCTATGACCCCAAGAACACCACCTCCACAGTCAAACATGGAGGTGGAAACATTATGCTTTGGGGGTGTTTTTCTGCTAAGGGGACAGGACAACTTCACTGCATCAAAGGGACGATGGACGGGGCCATGTACCGTCAAATCTTGGGTGAGAACCTCCTTCCCTCAGCCAGGGCATTGAAAATGGGTCGTGGATGGGTATTCCAGCATGACAATGACCCAAAACACACGGCCAAGGCAACAAAGGAGTGGCTCAAGAAGAAGCACATTAAGGTCCTGGAGTGGCCTAGCCAGTCTCCAGACCTTAATCCCATAGAAAATCTGTGGAGGGAGCTGAAGGTTCAAGTTGCCAAACATCAGCCTCGAAACCTTAATGACTTGGAGAAGATCTGCAAAGAGGAGTGGGACAAAATCCCTCCTGAGATGTGTGCAAACCTGGTGGCCTACTACAAGAAACGTCTGACCTCTGTGATTGCCAACAAGGGTTTTGCCACCAAGTACCAAGTCATGTTTTGCAGAGGGGTCAAATACTTATTTTCCTCATTAAAATGCAAATTATTTTATAACATTTTTGACATGCGTTTTTCTGGATTTTTTTGTTGTTATTCTGTCTCTCAATGTTCAAATAAACCTACCATTAAAATTATAGAATGATCATTTCTTTGTAAGTGGGCAAACATACAAAATCAGCAGGGGATCAAATACTTTTTTCCCCCACTGTAGGCTAGCCAGCTGTGTCGATGTTTCCCATTGGGTGATGAGAGTAGTGTACTACGGTGATTTGAGAAGAGTAGTACAGTGGTCCACTTGAATTCACTTTTCTAGATACTTTTCCTAGGACAGCTAATCAGCTGTACAAGTGATTGTCTTAGAGGTGACCTTCTCACCTCTTCTTCGTGTTGATATTCAGAGTTCAAACCACTTTAGACATGGGCTGCAGCTCCCCGTCTTTCCTGGTCTGGGAGGTGAGTTCATTTTCTTCATCTCGTGTTGAGGTTCAACGTTCCAACCATTTCAAATGTGTAGCTACTGCTTCACGCTTTTCTGGTCTAATGTTAATTTCTTTACCAATCCTTTTATGCACTCTGGTTCGAGAGGGACTGTTCCGTTAGGCTGACACGCTCTCTGACCTCACTCTGGCGTGGCTACTTACTATGCAGAGTTTATAGGAGACAAATTCTCTCTTATGGCTCCTAAAATCACTCATATCTTAACAAAAATACTTTCATATTTCATATACAACCTAAAGGATGGCGACTTTGTACATGTGGTGTATATACTTTTCAGGTTACAGTATTTCCTTTATAACACTTAAGGACATCACAAAATAAAAACCAATATGACATTAATTTTCTATAGATCATCTCTGACCATTCCCCACAGTCTTATGTGAGAAATATTGTTCCAGAATTCGCTTTAGAAACTGTTAGAGTTTCAGCGGGAAGACTGTCTGTGTAGACAAAGGAACATTCCTGTGTGGATTTTGGACAGGGATGTTCTCTGTCCTTTAATTTATGACAGGGTGTGAGCCATCAACCCCCTAGCAGCTCCCTCCTCCCTTCTGTGGGTGAGAGAGGGTCTGGTTACTGTCATCCATTGCCAAGCTGATCTGACCCATTCGGATCCTCACAGGACAGTCATGACACAAGGTTTAGTTTGTCATGGTGTAAAACATTGGCAGCTAAGAGCTGAATTTGAGTGTACAATCCATACCTAAATAAACAAATAATTAAATAAACAAATCAAGTGATAAATATCCTTGTGAGGAGGGAGGAAGAAGGAAGCATCACGGTCATAGCCAGGGAAAAGCCTCGGGAGCTTTGTCAGGGTCAGACAGGTCTCGGAGCAATGATGGTCCGGTCTCGGAGCTACTCTGCAACCACCACTGATCATATAGTACCCACCTGGGTGATGACCCGGCAGCCGATGGGGCACCAGAAGGCTTACCACACGTCACCAGTAGTCCAAAGCAGCCTTGTAGTCATCCAGACCATTTGTGCACACCTCTGCCATCTCTGTTGTCCTCTTGCTTCTGGCTTTTCCACACAACCTCCAACATTCAAAGCAAAACATAACAGGCTAGCTAGCTAGCCAGTTAGCCTGCCAAACCAACCATCTATCTGATTTTGCTTTGCTTGACAGTTTTTTTTTAAATGCCATGGTGGTTTTAAATTGTAAAAAATATATACACTGTTAATGAAAAAAAAATCTATAAAAATCAAATATATTTACAGGCGCAATTATGCGATGCTACCTTTACAGTGCCATTGTAACTGACAGTATTGATGGTTCCAAACAAGAATGACATATTACAACTGAAATAATATGATTTGACTGGAAATGTAGCATTGTCAATACACATTTAATTGCAGATTAGCCATATTATGCCTACATCGAGGCTACTCTTCTGCGAAAATAACGTTTTTAAAGATGAAGTTTTACACTGAACAAACTTCTAAAGTGTTGGTCCCATGTTTCATGAGCTGAAAGAAAAGATCCCCAAAATTTTCCATAAACACAAAAAGCTTATTTCTCCAAAAATGTGTGCACAAATTTGTTTACATCCCTGTTAGTGAGCATTTCTCCTTTGCCAAGATAATCCATCCACCTGACAGATGTGGCATATCAAGAAGCTGATTAAACAGCATGATCATTACACAGGTGCAACTTGTGCTGGGGACAATAAAAGGCCACTCTAAAATGTGCAGTTTTGTCACACAACACAATGCCACAGAGGTCTCAAATTTTGAGGGAGTGTGGAATTGGCATGCTGACTGCAGGAATGTCCACCAGAGCTGTTGGCTGAGAATCTGCCACGTGACACACACACACCATGTACCTGCATTGTCTTTGCCCTGAATATTGTCAGTTCGTAGTAAAGTCTGTAAATAATTAAATGTATGGTTGTCTGTAGATCTTTCTTTCTGCAAAGGTCTTTCTCATTGAGCCATATTCTTAACCATCAGACTGTGCTATGGGGTGGGGGAAATCGACACAGTAGAGAGTATCGCAATATTATTTTTGACAACATTTTATAAATTCTAAGACTAAGTCTTGGTCTCAATCTTCTTTTTAAATTGTTAGCCAACATGTTTTCAGCACTTTTATTTCCATGACTGATTAAAACAAATGTTTAATATGGCTCTCTCTTGTTCCTTTGCAGCAGACATAGGGTCAATTGCAACCATCAATGGCCACCAGATTATCGCCAGCTGATCTCTCCTTAAACCATCAATACACATTAAAATTACCCACACAGCTGATCTCAATTGCAACTATTATTGGCCACCGATTTACCTCTCCCTAAAGCGGATGTCGGGGTTTATTTACTCGTTGTCCTGATTGCTGCCAACATTTTACAATACTTTTTTGCCCTCTGGTGGGTATTATTATTGGAAAAATTTAATCCTGCTATTTTACCAGACTATGGGTGATGTATCTATTTTACAATCACTCCATACAACTGAAATAAAGTATTTCATTTTATTGTTTTACCCTAGACATTTTATGAATCAAAAAATCATGGTGTAGGATACATTTTTTGTTTCCAGATGTAATCCATTTATGATTTCACTTCTCTAAAATAAAACATGGCAATTTTTTATCGGGAGGGGAAAATACAATATTCCAAAAATATTTGCATTTGACATTTGAAACTGTTGTAGGCAATTTTTGGGGAAATTATATTGTATTTGGAAATGATCTTAAATGAAATAAATACATATAGATACAAAGTGCTTCGTTTTGAATTGATATTTAAAAGGTCTATCACACGCTCCTGCAATCAATATCACTTTCATTTTGGTAATTAATTACACAGAACAAATATATAAACACAACATGCAACAATTTCAAAGATTTTACAGAGTTACAGTTCATACAGTGCATTCGGAAAGTATTAAGACCCCTTGACTTTTTCCACATTTTGTTACATTACAGCCTTATTCCTAAATGTATTATTGATCATCCATCTCCACACAATACCCCATAATGACAAAGCAAAAACAGGCTTTTAGAAATTTTTGCAAATGTATTAAACATTTCAAAAATGATATCACATTTACACAAGTATCCAGACCATTTACTCAGTACTTTGTTGAAACACCTTTAACAGCGATCACAGCCTCAAGTCTTCTTGGATATGATGCTACAAGCTTGGCACACCTGTATTGGGAGTTTCTTTGATTCTTCTCTGCAGATCCTCTCAAGCTCTGTCAGGTTGGATGGGGAGCGTCGCTGCACAGCTATTTTCAGGTCTCTCGAGATGTTCGATCGGGTTCAAGTCCGGACTCTGGCTGGACCACTCAAGGACATTTGGAAACTCCCAAAGCCACTCCTGCGTTGTCTTGGCTGTGTGCTTAGGGTCGTTGTGCTGTTTTTTGAGTGTAGTTCAAAGCACGTGAATGCATCCAACTGATATTTATCAGTTCACAACTGGTAAATTCCCACCTCTGACTTGGTTATGAACGCAGCATTAGTGCTGTTTGTGGAGTTGAGCAATCAATGAAGGCACAACACCTGTTGTGTTCACTCAGGGTGTGGGGGGAAGAAAACATGCTCTGGCCGCAGTGATGAGTCAATCTTGCCTAGGCAGCTCCATTTCTTACTCTATCAAGCATCCACCTGACAAATAACTCAGCCTCACACCTCTTCAATTGCTCCATCCCTAAAAATACCTGGACAAACATCCCTTTCTCTTTCTCCCTCTATTTTTCCCTCTTTCTCCACAACTCCCACCACATCAATAATACTGTGGGGTACAACTGGGTTACCAGGTATCGCTGTGTGAACGTGTCCAACATCAACACAAAGCGCAATGAACCCAGGAAAAAACATGTTGATTGACAAGAAGTCATGTGGGTACAGGCTACCACAAGATGGGCCAGTGTTCATGAATATATGGGACAAGAGAGGAGCTACTTTCACTCCGATAATGATGAGCCTGTATCTGTGTGGGGTGTAGGACAAATTGACTTGACCAAATTCGTGACTCATATATTTGTCATTGTTATTCTTCACCATTCTGCTGACACCGTCGATCCATTTATTGCATTTATTTTGTAAAGATAGGACATATTGCGCTCTCATTCTGTGTGTGTGTCTGCATGAACTCACTCGCAAGCGCAAACACACACACACACATGCACACACACACACACAGTGAGAGACCAATATGTCTTACAATCCGCTGTGACAGGAGATGGCTTCTGCTCCTTTACCCTTCCCTTTCAATAACGCTGCCATTCTGCCTTCAGACAGCTGTAGAAACAGGAAATGAATAGAGCTGTATCTCAGAGTAATACTAACACCACACCGATGATGAGGACCAGCACACTGCACATCATGCAGGGAAAATGGACACATGCTGAGTGATATCTCCTTTCACATTGTGACGTATTTCAATACACCGTACGTCATTTTCAAGCAATCTCGTTCTGCTGCTGGATGGAGAGCATAGAGTTTCACAACGCAAGACAAGCCTTTCATCAGAGATCGCATTTATTTTGGGAGAATGCAAAAGTGACCTTTTCATTCAAGACAGGAGAAACATATTGTTTCAGGTGATAATAAAACATGCTGCGTTTAGTTACTTTTTCCTTAATTTGTTTATCTAACTTTTTTGCAAGTTAAGCTAGCTTACTTCAGACCAGCTAGCTAAAGGCTAGGCTGAAGATGCTCTAGCTAGCGACCTCCACCTAATAATTATCATCAGAAACAAAGTAGCTAGCTATCCCATAAAGCCATCGCATAAAACCACATATTTTCATGTTGTTCTGTGGTTTGGTAACTTTCTGTTCTATTGACGGATTCTGGTTGCACTAAAGACGACACAAAGTTTGAAAAAATTAGAATCCGTTTCTCAATGGGGAAAGTCCACAAGGGAGTGTAAAACATCATCAAGTTTACACAGGTATAGTTTACCTGTTTTTGTAATTAAGTACTGTTGTCCTGCAACAAGGAAAACATGTTTGTCCGCTTTTTTTATTATTTATTTAACCTTTATTTAACTAGGCAAGTCAGTTAAGAACAAATTCTTATTTACAATGACGGCCTACCCCGGCCAAACACCGGACGACGCTGGGCCAATTGTGCGCCGCCCTATGGGACTCCCAATCACGGCCAGATGTGATACAGCCTGGATTCGAACCAGGGACTGTAGTGACGCCTCTTGCACTGAGATGCAGTGCCCTAGACCGCTTATCTTAGATGGAAGGGAAGTAACGCCCCCGTTCTCTTCATTTCTGTGACCTTTACCTGTCTATCACCCACCATATTTTCTGTGCATAATGTTGCCAGGGGTGAATTCAGTTTGACAGAATGGTGTGCAATGTTGAATTCAAAGGAAACAGTACGCCTATTGTACTGAATGACCAGTTGAAGACTGGACCGGTGTGATCATGGTGACTAAGAGAGCGATTGTGTGTGTATGGTTTGTGCATTTTGCGTTTCAAATGGTCGCAACCATATTGATCACAGCCTCAGTTTTTCACATTCTTTATGTTGTCAAAAAGTCTACCAAGGACTTCATGTTTGTGTCTCCGGTCCAACCAGTATGTGCACTCTATGAAACAGAGTTGCCTCTTTAGAGACTTCTCTGATCGGTTTCCACGCAGACTCCAAACTTCCTTCTTGTAAGTCTGCCACGCCCTCTTGATATTCTGAGTGTGCAAACCTTTACTCGGGTCTACATAATTCTGACTTTCATTGACCTTCACATATCTCCACTCATCACTGACTACCATACTCTGACGCTCCACGTGCTTCTTGATGATAGGAACCTGGGTCTCCTTGTTAGGTTGGGCTGTCAGCTGGGGACTCTCTCCATGGGGTAAGTCACAAGATGATATATTAGAAATGCATTTAAATTATATTTGTAACGGCTGTCTGTGGAAGTAGACCAAGGTGCAGCGGAGTTAGTGTTCATCTTTGAATTTTAATAAACGTAAGAACACTATACACACAAAACCGACAACCAAACAGTACTGTCAGGTGCAAGACACTAAACAGAAACAATCCCCCACAAAACCCAAAGGAAAAACAGTCTCCTTATGTGTAACTCCCAATCAGCAACAACGAACTACAGCTGTGCCTGATTGGGAGCCACACATGGCCCAAAACAAAGAAATACAAAAACATAGAAAAATTAACATAGAACGCCCACCCAATGTAACACCCTGGCCTAACCAAAATATAGAACAAAAACCCCTCTATGGCCAGGGCGTTACAGTACCCCCCCCAAAGGTGCGGACTCCGGCCGCAAAACCTGACTCTGAAGGGGAGGGTCTGGGTGGGCCTTCTTACGGCGGCGGCTCAGGTGCGGGACGTGGCCTCCGCTCCACCCTCGGCGTCGCCCATTTAGGTGGCGTCCCTGGCCACGCCGGAGGACTGGCGGGCGACCCTGGCTGCGCCCGGCTGGCGGGCATCCCTGGCTGCGCCCGGCTGGCGGGCGTCCCTGGCTGCGCCCGGCTGGCGGGCGACCCTGGCTGCGCCCGGCTGATGGGCGACCCTGGCGGCTCCGGCGGCTCCGGGCTGGCAGGCGGTTCTGGCGGTTCTGGCCCAGTATTCACCAGGCTGGGGAGACATGAAGGAGGCCTGGCCCTGGGCGCAGGCACAGGACTCACCAGGCTGGGGAGACATGAAGGAGGCCTGGCCCTGGGCGCCGGCACAGGACTCACCAGGCTGGCGGGCGGCTCTGGCGGCTCCGGCGGCTCCGGGCTGGCGGGCGGCTCTGGCGGCTCTAGCCCAGGATTCACCAGGCTGGGGAGACATGAAGGAGGCCTGGCCCTGGGCGCAGGCACAGGACTCACCAGGCTGACGGGCGGCTCTGGCTGCTCCAGACAGGCGGGCGGCTCCGGACAGGCGGGCGGCTCTGGCGGCTATTGACAGGCGGGCGGCTCTGGCGGCTCCGGACAGGCGGGCGGCTCTGGCGGCTCCGGACAGGCGGGCGGCTCTGGTGGCTCTGGACAGGCGGGCGGCTCCGGACTGGCGGGCGGCTCTGGCGGCTCCGGACTGGCGGGCGGCTCTGGCGGCTCTGGCCCAGGACTCACCAGGCTGGGGAGACATGAAGGAGGCCTGGCTCTGGGCGCAGGCACTGGACTCACCAGGCTGGGGAGACCCACAGGAGGCCTGGTCCTGGGAGAAGGCACAGGATAAACCAGGCTGGAGCGACCCATAGGAGGCCTGGTCCTGGGAGGAGGCACAGGATAAACCAGGCTGGAGCGATCCACTGGAGGCCTGGTCTGAGGAGGAGGCACAGGATAAACCTGGCTGTGGGGGAGCACAGGAGTTCTGGTGCGTAGGCTTGCCACCCAAACTCCAGGCTGAATGCCCACTTTTGCCCGGCACGGGCAGAGCGTAGGCATTGGGCGAACTGAGCCCTCCCAGCGCCCTGGAGACACAGTGCGCAGAGCCGGCGCAGGATAGCCTGGACCGAAACGGCGCACTGGAGACCAGACATGCTGAGCTGGCACAATCCGTCCTGGCTCGATGCCTGCTCTCGCATGGCACTTGCGCGGGGCTGGCATGTAGCGCTCCGGGCTATCAACGCGTACTGGGGACACCGTGCGCTTTACCGCATAACACGGTGCCTGACCAGTACTGCGCTGCCTCCTGTAAGCACGGGGAGTTGGCCCAGAATTAAATCCTGGCTCTGCCACACTCCCCGTGTGCCCCCCCAAAAAATGTTTTGGGGGCTGCCTCTCGTGCCTGTTGCGCTGCCTCGCTTCGTACCAGCGCCTCTCAGCTATCGCCGCCTCGATCTCCCACTGCGGGCAGCGATACTCCCCAGCCTGAGCCCACGGTCCACCTCCGTCGAGCAATTCCTCCCATCTCCAGGAATCCTGAACGCACCTCTCCATCTCCTCCAAAGTCCATGAGTCCATATTTCCCCTCTCCTGGTGCTTCTCCTTCCTCCGCTGCTTGGTCCATTGTTGGTGGGGGATTCTTTAACGGCTGTCTGTGGAAGTAGACCAAGGTGCAGCGGAGTTAGTGTTCATCTTTGAATTTTAATAAACGTAAGAACACTATACACACAAAACAAGAAAACCGACAGCCAAACAGTACTGTCAGGTGCAAGACACTAAACAGAAACAATCCCCCACAAAACCCAAAGGAAAAACAGGCTCCTTATGTGTGACTCCCAATCAGCAACAATGAACTACAGCTGTGCCTGATTGGGAGTCACATACGGCCCAAAACAAAGAAATACAAAAACATAGAAAAATGAACATAGAACGCCCACCCAATGTAACACCCTGGCCTAACCAAAATAAAGAACAAAAACCCCTCTCTATGGCCAGGGCGTTACAATATTAAACATTTCAGCAGTATTTTCCATGTCACCAGCACTCTGCTAAAATTTTTCAGTATGTGCTACTGCTCCTCACATTTAAAAGCGAAGCGGAAAACTCATCGGCATGACTTGATGAAGATTGTTGTCTTGTTGGTATTCTATGTACTGACTAGGGCTGTCCCTGACAAAAAAAACATCTTGGTCGACCAAAAGTCATCTTTCGACCAATAGATTGGTTGAAATTTTCAAAAGTGTATTTTTCCCTATATAGGCTCACCCCATGTGTTAACCTCTTACATCTAGACGTTCCGCTAGCGGAACACCTGCTCCAATATCCAATGATAGGCGTGGCGCGAATTACAAATTCCTCAAAAATACAAAAACTTAAATTTTTCAAACATATGACTATTTCACAGCATTTTAAAGACAAGACTCTCCTTTATCTAACCACACTGTCCGATTTCAAAAAGGCTTTACAGCAAAAGCAAAACATTAGATTATGTCAGCAGAGTACCAAGCCAGAAATAATCAGACACCCATTTTTCAAGCTAGCATATAATGTCACATAAACCCAAACCACAGCTAAATGCAGCACTAACCTTTGATGATCTTCATCAGATGACAATCTTAGGACATTATGTTATACAATACATGCATGTTTTGTTCAATCAAGTTCATATTTATATCAAAAACCTATTTTTTTACATTAGCATGTGACGTTCAGAACTAGCATACCCCCCGCAAACTTCCGGTGAATTTACTAAATTACTCACGATAAACGTTCACAAAAAATATAACAATTATTTTAAGAATTATAGATACAGAACTCCTCTATGCACTCGCTATGTCCGATTTTAAAATAGCTTTTCGGTGAAAGCACATTTTGCAATATTCTAAGTAGATAGCCCGGCATCACAGGGCTAGCTATTTAGACACCCACCAAGTTTAGCCCTCACCAAAGTCAGATTTACTATAAGAAAAATGTTATTACCTTTGCTGTTCTTCGTCAGAATGCACTCCCAGGACTTCTACTTCAATAACAAATGTTGGTTTGGTTCAAAATAATCCATAGTTATATCCAAATAGCGGCGTTTTGTTCGTGCGTTCAAGACACTATCCGAAAGGGTAAAGAAGGGTTTATTCCATTACCGTACTTCGAAGCATGTCAACCGCTGTTTAAAATCAATTTTTATGCCATTTTTCTCGTAAAAAAGCGATAATATCTGAGAAAATAAAAACATGGGGTCGCCTCGTGCACGCGCCTCAGTCTCATTGTCCAGGGGCTGGAATTACATCATTCAGCTTTTTCCTGGGTTCTGAGAGCCTATGGGAGCCGTAGGAAGTGTCACGTTACAGCAAAGATCCTCAGTTTTCAATAAAGAGAGTCAAGAAGAACAAGAACTTGTCAGACAGGCCACTTCCTGTAAGGAATCTTCTCAGGTTTTTGCCTGCCATATGAGTTCTGTTATACTCACAGACACCATTCAAACAGTTTTAGAAACTTTAGGGTGTTTTCTATCCAAAGCCAATTTTTATATGCATATTCTAGTTTCTGGGCAGTAGTAATAACCAGATTAAATTGGGTACGTTTTTTATCCGGCCGTGTAAATACTGCCCCCAGCCCTAACAGGTTAAAAATACTTATGTTAGAGGAGGTAATGACAAGTACTTCACAGATTTATGACAGAGTTGACTTACTGCTCCAAGGCCACCTGCATGCTCCCATGGATAAATTGTTGAGCCACCAATTCAAATACATCATCTCTGTCCTCCATTGTCTTGACAACAATCCTTTTTTTTGTAGGGGAACGAGCCTCCTCCTCCTGCCTGTCTTAAGGCCTCTACATTTGGATTCATCTGGGGGAATGTTTCCCCCAAAACCTTCAAGAAGCTGCTCTCCTCCTGACCATAGGACACTTTGATCAGCCTCACAGGATACTCTAAAGATACTGAGATATGGAAACATTATTTAAATCTAATAAAAAAGTATCCTAATATAAAACAGGGAAGCAGTCCATGATCTTTAAATCAGTAAAATAACCTTCAATAAGTCTATGTTTAATCACAAGATAGATTCACACCTAGCGTACTTACAAAGCAAGCACTGTGTCCTCATGTACTACATGGATATAGGGAAAATGTACCTATCCTGTTCAGCTGCCGGATGGTAGGATCAGCGATCAGGCAAACCCTCATAGTTATCAGCCTGCTTCTCCCGGTTTGCCGCCTTTGGACTCCAGCATTATTCCGTCTCTTGAACGATTGAAATCTGACATGTGCAAACATTATAAAAGTTACAACAATGACACTCAGCATAATCGACGCCGCCCATACTCGCGCACCCCACGGTAGCTGTTGCAATCGTTAGCTAGCTAACGTTACTAGGTAGTTGTGCCAGTTAATGTTGACTTTTGCCAGGTATTACCTAACCTACCAGAATTAATCCAACCTTTGAACCACCCAATCCTCCTGGGGTGGTTGCACTTGGCTGGCAAAACTTAAAAAGCGGTCTCTCATGTTTTCAAGGTTCGACATGACTTTAGTCGTTTGTTGTCGATGATGAATGAGAAGTTTTTCATATAGTGATTGGCCAACATTTGAATATAGTTTACATATTGTTATTTGACGCGTGAAATAGTGTTATTTGACTCATCAAATAGTGTTATTTGACGTGTATCTTTTTTGACACGCAAAGACCCAAACGGTGTTCCAAAGAAACGAAACGAACAAATGGAAAGGTTTGGAGTGATCAGGTAACCCCAAACAAGGCGACGATGAGAGTGCCTGTTTAAGCCGAATTAATGCTTCTTCACCATCTTTAGTCCACTCAATCTGATCCCCCATTGCCATGGGTTTCAAATGTATGAGATCAGAGAGAGTTTGGACAATTTCAGCATAATCAAAGGATGTAACCCTTTTTTTAAATCTTTGCCTAAAATGACATGCCCAAATCTAACTGCCTGTAGCTCAGGACCTGAAGCAAGGATATGCATATTATTGAAATTAATGTAAGAGAATATAACACATTATATCTGGTAAAAGATAATGCATCATCTTTGAAATGCAAGAGAATGGCCATTATCTGACTTAGGACTCTAGGCACAATTTAGATTTTTGCCACTAGATGGCAGCAGTTTATGTGCAAAGTTTTGGACTGATCCAATGAACCATTGCATTTATGTTCAAAGTGTTGTATCAAGTCTGCCCAAATGGGCCTAATTTGTCAATATGTTCAAGTACATAGCTGTGCACTCTCCTCAAACAATAGCATGGTACAGTGAGGGAAAAAAGTATTTGATCCCCTGCTGATTTTGTACGTTTTCCCACTGACAAAGAAATTATCAGTCTATAATTTTAATGGTAGGTTTATTTGAACAGTGAGAGTGTCACGTCCTGACCAGTAGAGAGGATAGTTTGTTATTGTAGTTTGGTCAGGACGTGGCAGAGGGTAGTTGATTTATGTATTACGGGGTTTTTTGGTCACTGGTCTATGTTTGTATTTCTATGTGTATGTTCTAGGGTAGTTTTTCTATGTGTAGGTTGGGTGCTGGACTCTCAATTGGAGGCAGGTGTTTCTAGTTGCCTCTGATTGGGAGTCCTATAAATAGGTGTGTGTTTTGTTTGT
Source organism: Salmo salar (assembly GCF_965601325.2). Lineage (NCBI taxonomy): Eukaryota > Metazoa > Chordata > Actinopteri > Salmoniformes > Salmonidae > Salmo > Salmo salar. The sequence goes on along the minus strand of NC_138299.1, from coordinate 9,807,565 downwards.
CACTTGTGGGTAGTTGTTTGAGAGCACTGCTTTTGTTGAGCCTGCTTCTCTGTTCCTGTCGTTAGTTTGTTTATTGTTTTTCCATGGTGTTCTCATTTTATTTAATAAATATGTTGAGCACGCAACCCGCTGCGCCTTGGTCCCAGAGGCGGAAATCCCGGGGGGGACGGGGGACACACGACCCCCCCATCCTGGGGAAAATATGATTTGTCCCCCCCAATATATCACTGAAACATAGCTATGTAATTTAAATAATATTAATAATACGCAATGAAAGCAATTGTGCTGATTATAGACACTTAATAGCGCGTTGTTAAGTTTCAAAAGATTGCGACCCCCCCACCCTTTGCCTCACAATGGTTTGATCCACTGCCAGTTCTTTAGTTGGCAAGGTAACAGAGGGGTCGTGTCTACTGTCTGAAAGGCACTCAATGAACGTAACTGACGTGAGGTTAATCCAGTCAATCACGCGCACACACTAGCTGAATATGCAGAGCTAGCGCGCAAAATATTAATTATTAAGCTAGCTAGTACCTATTCCATTTATGTGGCGTCGTCAAAGATGGAATCTTCGCTATCGTCAATTTATTCCAAGATCAGCATGCAGATGATGTAAGTTAGTGCTTCAAAGTCCCTGTGATAAGGTTAGCGATAAACTGAAGTCCAAACTGAACACAACTACACTCTCTTCTACCATTGTCTTAAATATATTTAATGGTCTCGTTGCAAAAGCTAAATTGTCGCAAGGGAACTTTTATTTATTTATTTTATTTCACCTTTATTTAACCCGTGTAGCAAAGATTATAGCAAACACCACTGAAACGGAATTGGTGCTCGCTAGCTTTGCAAATTCAGCTATTGTTGGAAGCCAGCCAATATGAAACAAACTATTAAAATTACAAAAGGTTGCAGCATATTTTGTGTAAATGGTGAACTCATACAGCTGTCAACTCTTGTCATTTTAGTCCGTTTCACATTTGCTAGCTACCTTTTAGATCAAAGCCCAAATAGAATGATAGAAGCCCATCTCCTACTGTAAATAACCTACACACTGTGTGTGTGTGTAGCCAGCCAGCCAGCCAGGTAGAAAAATGGCAGAAAAATAAAAGACGAACATCAGAGTATTTTTCAGTACACCAAAACGCAAAGTAAGAACCCTAGTAGCCTAATATCTCAAAGACTACTTGATAAAATGTTCATAAGAAAGAAATGAAATTCTAATGGAAATGTTTCACAATGATGACATTAGGCAGAGCAGGCAACAGATGGCAAACAGACAGCAGAGTTGGGGACAGATATGCAGGGACAGACTGGCAGAGACAGGGAGTTTCAGGTAAGTTTGTTGAGTCTTTGTTTGGCAACATTATGAAAGGTTCTCAATTTTTTTGACTTGTAAAATAGGAACATAATTGGAAAATGCCATGGATACCCCCACTCTCAACTTAAACTGGTGACTGAACTAAGATTTGTTAAAGGCAATGGTATTGCTGTTGTGATTAGTTGTGTAGTTTTGGGTACCGGTAGTTAGGAGTAGGGCAAACACCTTATTTCTTTGGTTCCTCAATATACATTTACCATATTACAATGTAGGCTATGTGTTACAGCACTACTTTTGGTGTCCCCCTCAGGAATTGCTCTTGAGAAAATTTCATGTAATTGTCCCCTCCAAAGTTGATATCAGATTTTTGCCCCTGCTTGGTCCCATTCTCTCTTCCACGACAGCTGTGACAGAGAGACAGAATAACAACAAAAAAATCCAGAAAAACACGTCAAAAATGTTATAAAATGATTTGCATTTTAATGAGGGAAATAAGTATTTGACCCCCTCTCAATCAGAAAGATTTCTGGCTCCCAGGTGTCTTTTATACAGGTAATGAGCTGAGATTAGGAGCACACTCTTAAAGGGAGTGCTCCTATTCTCAGTTTGTTACCTGTACAAAAGACACCTGTCCACAGAAGCAATCAATCAGATTCCAAACTCTCCACCATGGCAAAGACAGGGACAAGATTGTAGACCTACACAAGGCTGGAATGGGCAACAAGACCATCGCCAAGGAGCTTGGTGAGAAGGAGACAACAGTTGGTGCGATTATTCGCAAATGGAAGAAACACAAAAGAGCTGTCAATATCCCTCGTACTGGGGCTCCATGCAAGATCTCACCTCGTGGAGTTGCAATGATCATGAGAACGGTGAGGAATCATCCCAGAACTACACGGGAGGATCTTGTCAATGATCTCAAGGCAGCTGGGACCATAGTCACCAAGAAAACAATTGGTAACACACACTACGCCGTGAAGGACTGAAATCCTGCAGCGCCCACAAGGTCCCCCTGCTCAAGAAAGCACATATACATGCCCGTCTGAAGTTTGCCAATGAACATCTGAATGACTCAGAGGACAACTGGGTGAAAGTGTTGTGGTCAGATGAGACCAAAATGGAGCTCTTTGGCATCAACTCAACTCGCCGTGTTTGGAGGAGGAGGAATGCTGCCTATGACCACAAGAACACCATCCCCACCGTCAAAGATGGAGGTGGAAAAATTATGCTTTGGGGGTGTTTTTCTGCTAAGGGGACAGGACAACTTCACTGCATCAAAGGGACGATGGACGGGGCCATGTACCGTCAAATCTTGGGTGAGAACCTCCTTCCATCAGCCAGGGCATTGAAAATGTGTCATGGATGGGTATTCCAGCATGACAATGACCCAAAACACATGGCCAAGGCAACAAAGGAGTGGCTCAAGAAGAAGCACATTAAGGTCCTGGAGTGGCCTAGCCAGTCTCCAGACCTTAATCCCAGAGAAAATCTGTGGAGGGAGCTGAAGGTTCGAGTTGCCAAACGTCAGCCTAGAAACCTTAATGACTTGGAGAAGATCTGCAAAGAGGAGTGGGACAAAATCCCTCCTGAGATGTGTGGAAACCTGGTGACCAACTACAAGAAACGTCTGACCTCTGTGATTGCCAACAAGGGTTTTGCCACCAAGGACTAAGTCATGTTTCGCAGAGGGGTCAAATACTTATTTCCCTCATTAAAATGCGAATAATTTTATAACATTTTTGACATGCGTTTTTCTGGATTTTTTGTTGTTATTCTGTCTCTCACTGTTCAAATAAACCTACCATTAAAATTATAGACTGATCATTTCTTTGAAAGTGGACAAACGTACAAAATCAGCAGGGGATCAAATACTTTTTTCCCTCACTGTATGTTTTCACTGTAATAGCTACTGTAAATTGGACAGTGCAGTTAGATTAACAAGAGTTTACATTTTCTGCCCATATAAGATATGTCTATGTCCTGGGAAATGTTCTTGTTACTTTCAACGTCATGCTAATCACATTAGCGCACATTAGCTCAAACATCCCGAGGGGGACACACCGATCTGCAGTTAAGAGGTTTTAGCCAAACTCTACAATAGCCTGCCATTCCCAGCAGTGACAACACCTGTTCCTTGGTGCATGGTTTAGGAACTTGTAAAATGGCTTTAACCCTGTCCGTAGCCAAACTCCTGCCCCTGGTTTAATCACATGGCCTAAATATTTAACAGTTTGTTGGACACATTGTAATTTGTTTTTTGAGTCCTTGTGGCCATTATCAGCTCGGACATTTAGCAGTACAAAAGTATCAATATCACATTATACTCTGTCAGGAGAGCAAAGAAGGAGGTCATCAACATACTGAGCAAGTGCTCACTTTAGGGGGGGGACAAATGACAGCAAGTCGGCGCCAAATTCATCAACGTAACCTTGGGGCAAAACAACCCACTGATAACGCTGTCCTTGAAAGGAAAATGCAAACCAGTACTGAGAATCTTGGTGCACAGGAATGCTAAAGAATGCAATAGCCAAATAGATAACTGTAAACCAATCAGAATCTGGCAGGACAGAAGAAAGGATAGTGACTGTGTTTGGCAAAACTAGGGCCCTGACATACACTGCATCGTTAACCGCTCTAAGATCCTGTACCATTCTCCATTCACCAGATGCTTTTCTAACAGGTAAAATTGGCATATTGCAAGGTGATGACGTACAGGTGACAACAGCCCCCCTGCTAAGCAGAGAGGTCAGGATTTTGCCAATGCCTGCCTCCTTACGCAAGGGGTACTCTGCTTTGTGGGGCCGATATGTGCCTTTAGGAGAGACAGTCACAGATGTAGCTCCTCTCATTTTCCCAACATTATATTTATCTTTTGCCCATAAACAGTCCAGAACCTGCGACAACAGTGCGCTGTCAGGGGCGGGCTGGTTAGGTGCAAGGGGAACCTAAACAGGGACTTCATTGTCATGTCGATATAGGACTCGTGTTACTGTGGATATAGATACTTTTGTACCCGTTTCCTCCAGCATCTTCACAAGGTCCTTTGCTGTTGTTCTGGGATTGATTTGCACTTTTCGCACCAAAGTACTGGCGTACTATTGTTTGTACAGATGAACGTGGTACCTTCAGATGTTTGGAGATTTCTCCCAAGGATGAACCAGACTTGTGGAGGTTTACAATTCTTTTTCTGAGGTCTTGGCTGATTTCTTTTGATTTTCCCATGATGTCAAGCAAAGAGGCACTGAGTTTGAAGGTAGGCCTTGAAATACATCCACAGGTACACTGTGGGTACTGTGTAAATATATGGCCGAGCGGCATAGGCAAGGTGCAATAGATGGTATAAAATACAGTATATACATATGATATGAGTAATGTAAGATATGTAAACATTATTAAAGTGCCATTATTTAAAGTGGCATTGTTTAAATTTACTAGTGATCCATTTATCAACTCACTGCCTTCCTGAAGACAAGAGATGTATACGAAACGCTTCAGTCTGGTTTTAGACCCCATCATAGCACTGAGACTGCACTTGTGAACGTGGTAAATTACCTTTTAATGGCGTCAGACCGAGGCTCTGCATCTGTCCTCGCGCTCCTAGACCTTAGTGCTGCTTTTGATACCATCGATCACCACATTCTTTTGGAGAGATTGAAACCCAAATTGGTCTACACGGACAAGTTCTGGCCTGGTTTAGATCTTATCTGTCGGAAAGATATCAGTTTGTCTCTGTGGATGGTTTGTCCTCTAACAAATCAACTGCACATTTTGGTGTTCCTCAAGGCTCCGTTTTAGGACCACTATTGTTTTCACTATATATTTTACCTCTTGGTGATGTCATTCGGAAACATAATGTTAACTTTCACTGCTATGCGGATGACACACAGCTGTACATTTCGATGAAACATGGTGAAGCCCCAAAATTGCCCTCCCTGGAAGCCTGTGTTTCAGACATAAGGAAGTGGATTGCGGCAAATGTTTTACTTTTAAACTTGGACAAAACAGAGATGCTTGTTCTAGGTCCCAAGAAACAAAGAGATCTTCTGTTGAATCTGACAATTAATCTTGATGGTTGTACAGTCGTCTCAAATAAAACTGTGAAGGACCTGTTACTCTGGACCCTGATCTCTCTTTTGTCGAACTTATCAAGACTGTTTCAAGGACAGCTTTTTTCCATCTACGTAACATTGCAAAAATCAGAACATATCTGTCCAAAAAGTATGCTGAAAAATGTATCCATGCTTTTGTCACTTCTAGGTTAGACTACTGCAATGCTCTACTCTCCGGCTACCCGGATAAAGCACTAAATAAACTTCAGTTAGAGCTAAACACAGCTGCTAGAATCTTGACTAATGTAGCATAAAAATGTAGCATATTACTCCAGTGCTAGCCTCCTCTACACTGGCTTCCTGTTAAGGCAAGGGCTGATTTCAAGGTTTTACTGCTAACCCACAAAGCATTACATGTGCTTGCTCCTACCTATCTTTCCGATTTGGTCCTGCCGTACAAACCTACACGTACGCTACGGTCACAAGATGCAGGCCTCCTTACTGTCCCTAGAATTTCAAAGCAAACAGCTGGAGGCAGGGCTTTCTCCTATAGAGCTCCATTCTTATGGAATGGTCTGTCTATCCATGTGAGAGACGCAGACTCGGTCTCAACCTTTAAGTCTTTATTGAAGACTCATCTCTTCGGTAGGTCCTATGATTGAGTGTAGTCTGGCCCAGGAGTGTGAAGGTGAACGGAAAGGCACTGGAGCAACGAACCGCCTTGCTGTCTCTGCCTGGCCGGTTCCCCTCTCTCCACTGGGATTCTCTGCCTCTAACCCTATTACAGGGGCTGAGTCACTGGCTTACTGGTGCTCTTCCATGCCGTCCCTAGGAGGGGTGCGTCACTTGAGTGGGTTGAGTTACTGAGGTGATCTTCCTGTCCGGGTTGGCGCCTCCCCCCCCTTGGGTTGTGCCATGGCGGAGATCTTCATTGGCTATACTCAGGATGTTAAGTTGGTGGTTGAAGAAATCCCTCTAGTGGTGTGCGGGCTGTGCTTTGGCAAAGTGGATGGGGTTATATCTTGCCTGTTTGGCCCTGTCCGGGGGAATCGTCGGACGAGGCCACAGTGTCTCCCGACCCCTCCTGTCTCAGCCTCCAGTATTTATGCTGCAGTAGTTTATGTGTCGGGGGGCTAGGGTCAGTCTGTTATATCTGGAGTATTTCTCCTGTCTTATCTGGTGTCTTGTGGGAATTTAAGTATGCTCTCTCTAATTCTCTCTCTCTTTTTCTCTCTCTCTTTCTTTCTCTCTTTCTCTCTTTCTTTCTCTCTCTCGGAGGACCTGAGCCCTAGGACCATGCTTCAAGACTACCTGGCCTGATGACTCCTTACTGTCCCCAGTCCACCTGGCCGTGCTGCTGCTTCAGTTTCAACTGTTCTGCCTGCGGCTATGGAACCCTGACCTGTTCACCGGACGTGCTACCTGTCCCAGACCTGCTGTTTTCAACTCTCTAGAGACAGCAGGAGCGGTAGAGATACTCTGAATAATCGGCTATGAAAAGCCAATTGACATTTACTCCTGAGGTGCTGACCTCTTGCACCCTCGACAACCACTGTGATTATTATTATTTGACCCTGCTGGTCATCTATGAACATTTGAACATCTTGGCCATAATCTCCACCCGGCACAGCCAGAAGAGGACTGGCCACCCCTCATTGCCTGGTTCCTCTCTAGGTTTCTTCCTAGGTTCTGGCCTTTCTAGGGAGTTTTTCCTAACCACCGTGCTTCTACACCTGCATTGCTTGCTGGGGTTTTAGGCTGGGTTTCTGTACAGCACTTTATGACATCAGCTGATGTAAGAAGGGCTTTATAAATACATTTGATTGATTGATTGATTTATTAAAGTGGCCAGTGATTGGGTCTCAGTGTAGGCAGCAGCCTCTCTGAGTTAGTAATTGCTGTTTAGCAGTGTGATGGCCTTGAGATAGAATCTGTTTTTCAGTCTCTCGGTCCCAGCTTTGATACACCTGTTCTGATCTCGGCTTCTGGATGGTACCGGTGTGAACAGGTGGTGGCTCAGGTGGTTGTTGTCCTTGATGATCTTTTTAGCCTTCCTGTGACATCAGGTGCTGTAGGTGTCATGGAGGGCAGGTAGTTTGCCCCCAGTGATGCGTTGTGCAGACCACACCACCCTCTGGAGAGCCTTGGGGTTGAGCGCGGTGCAGTTGCCTTACAAGGCTGTGATACAGCCCGACAGGATGCTCTCAATTGTGCATCTGTCAAAGTTTGTAAGGGTTTTGGTGACAAGACAAATTTCTTCAGCCTCCTGAGTTTGAAGAGGCGCTGTTGTGCCTTCTTCACCACAGTGTCTGTGTGGGTGGACCATTTCAGTTTGTCTGTGATGTGTACGCCGAGGAACTTAAAATGTTCCACCTTTTCCACTGCTGTCCTTTCGATGTGGATGGGGGGTGCTCCCTCTGCTATTTCCTGAAGTCCACAATCATCTCCTTTGTTTTGTTGATGTTGAGTGAGAGGTTGTTTTCCTGACACCACACTGCGAGTTTCCTCACCTCCTCCATGTCTCGTCGTTGTGTGTAATCAAGCCCACTACTGTTGTGTTGTCTGCAAACTTGATTGAGTTGGAGGCATGCATGGCCACGCAGTCGTGGGTGAACAGGGAGTACAGGAGGGGGCTGAGCACACACCCTTGTGGGGCCCCAGTGTTGAAGGTCAGCAAAAATTATTTTATCAAACAAAACTATGCTACATTTTATCTCTGGAACCCTTCAGAGCAAATCAGAGCAAGCTTACTGAATGTAAGTACATTATTTACTTTCAGAGGTGAATGTATCAAACCAAGTGCCGTGATACATTTTTTGTTGTTGTTGTGCACTCTCCTCAAACAATAGCATGGTATTTTTTCACTGTAATAGCTACTGTAAATTGGACAGTGCAGTTAGATTAAGAAGAATTTTAGCTTTCTGCCCATATAAGACATGTCTATGTCCTGGGAAATGTTCTTGTTACTTACAACGTCATGTTAATCACATTAGCGCACGTTAGCTCAACCATACCGATATAGGGACGCCGATCCCATAGAGGTTAAATATTTTGTCTTGCCCATTCACCCTCTGAATGGCACACATGCACAATCCATGTCTCATTAATGACTCAAGGCTGTCAAGCAACTGTCTCCTCCCCTTCATTTACAACGATTGAAGTGGATTTGGGGCTCCCGAGTGGCACAGCAGTCTAAGGCACTGCATGTCAGTGATTGAAGTGTCACTACAGACACCCTGGTTTGAATCCAGGCTGTATCACAACCGGCCGTGATTGGGAGTCCCATAGGGCAGTGCACAATTGGCCCAGCATTGTCCGGGTTTGGCCGGTGTAGGCTGTCAATGTAAATAAGAATTTTTCTTAACTGACTTGTCTAGTTAAATTAAGGTTAAATAAAAATTAAATAAAATCATTTAACAGGTGACATCAATAAGGCATCATAGTTTTCACCTGGATTCACCTGGTCAGTCAGTCTATGTTATGGAAAGAGCAGGTGTTCCTAATGTATGTCACTTAATTTGGAAATCATACTCTCAAATCTCTGGGAAACACAGCCAAAGTCAAACATTTTCTGTAAACCTCAGTATCATTAGGCCTATTTGATGTGAGTTATACATCTTTCTTTACCTTACTTCCCATTTCTAATGTTTTATATCAAGCGTTTCTCCTTGGTTTAAAAGCATAGTCTATGACCTCAAATAAAAGCTCAACAATTGATGCAATTTCACACATTTTATTTTGACAAAAGTCAAAATGCCTGTTCTTTTACCAAATGCACTAACGTGTCCATAAAACAGTGTCCATAGAACAGAAATCAAAAATCAGTAACCATTAAAGTGTCCATAAACCAGGTCTTCGGGTGTTGAGGTCAATCGGATATTAGTCGGAGCCATTGGAGAAGTCCAGGGCATCTCTGTTCTTGTCAGCAGTCTCCTGCGTGCCATTGCCTCTGGAACTCCTCCTCCATATGGACCTGAGGAAACCTTCTAGGGCAGCAATGCGCTGTTCCATGCTGTCCATCTTGATCAGGACCTGCTCCTGCAGCTCAAATCCTTGGCACAGCTTCTGCATGTCGCCTTTGCACTGCAGAAATCCTTCTTTTCCCTGATAGAAATAGTGACAAACATACATGTTGAGTGTGTCCACCAAAACACTGAAACTTAGAAATACATAGAGCAGTAGGATTTTAGAACTATTCACCAACCTGTCCAGAGCTCTGCCAGCAATGTAAGCAATACAGGCTATGTAAATGCAGTGCACATTTTCAATGTAGATAATATGTCAAACTAGGGCAGAGATTTTATTACCACCAAAAATAATCTGATTCACAAATTGACTAACAGTAACTAGTATTCACCAACCTGACCAGGGCTCTTCTTCCTGCTGATCCACAGGCAAATCATGGAGATGACCAGAAAGGCCATGCTGAGGGCCATGATCATGCAGATGACATTGGGCAGGGCCATGTCCAAGAAGGAGGTACCTAACTCCTTGTTCTCAACCACCTTTCTCAGTTCATCGGGTGTGAGTTCCATCCCAATCCTTGACCAGGTTGGGTGTTTGCAGTGCTCCACACCAATATCAACGCAGACCATTTTCAGATAATGAAGTTCCTATGAAAAACAGCTCTGGGTCCTTCTCTTTGGCGCCCAGAGATGTGTTTCCAATCGTAACTGAGTAACGAATGAGGGCCTGAGCCAGTGCAGCCTCAGACCAACTCAGAAGCCCCATTATTACATCATCTGTGCCATGATTGCATCATGACTGCCAAATGACAGCTATACCAACTCTGACATGTATCATTTTTGAAAATAGCACCCTTGTGTGGTGCATATTAAAACAAATGTAACATGCACAACGTATCTTAAATGTTTTATTTTATTATTATTCTAATAATGAATTAAATCATTTTCAAATTCCCTCTAACACCTTTCGTAAAACAAGCACAGTACAGAGTAGTATCAAAAGACACAAAAAGGCAAAATGTAGTTTGGAACTAAGTCATATTTTACTGATTTTTGAAGCAGTTATTTAAGGTTCAAGAATAGAACAGGCTCCAATTCCTGACTCAGATTTGGCTGTCAGCACTCCTGAGTGGTTGCCCTCATCTTCACTCTATGGATGAGTAGCAACACGAGGAAAACTCCACAGCGTCACAGTGGGTTAGTTCCTGGCCCCTGTGTTTCGAGTTACTTTTCCCAGTCTCCTCCGCTCCTCGTCGACGGCCTGAAGCGTCTTCTCCAGGGCCAGCAGCCTAACCTCCACACTCTTCAGATGTATGAACTGCTCTGACAGCATTGCGGATGCTTTCAGCATGTCAGACTTCTTCTGCAGGAAAAACACATTTCAGAGATGGCCCCCCCCCACATTTTTTACCAACATTTTGACAACTGATAAATCCTCTTAGTATTATTAACAATTTTCCTCAATGTTTTTATGCCAGATATTCCTCTTTTACAACCAGTTTGCCTGAGACTAAACCTGGATGTGAAAGTAGGTGCAGAATGTTACTTACCAGTGATGCCTTGATCAGCTTCCTCTTGAATATTTTGTGGACATTAAAGGCAAAAAATGCCAAGAAGATCACTGGAAGGTATGGAAATACAGGTTCTATTGCACTGAAAACTAGGCTAATCCGGCTGGCAGGTTCAGGTCTGAAAAATACAACAAGTTCCTCTGGAGTTACATCTATTTCCACCGTTGCCCATGCGGGTAGGCTGGGGAAAATGTGATTTTTGGGGGGTGGGGGACTGGAAAAGGGCCATATAGAAAAGGCCATTTTACCAGATTAAACCATACCCAGTGAAGCTGAGACAGGCATTAGAAATTGAGCACAATTTAGAATGTCAATCTGAGCATAGAATCTTTGGCAACATTCCACTCAGAGCTGTAATTGTGACATGGAACTGTAAGATCCTTCTCTTACAATCACTTATGATGCAAACTCATAATTCCATACCAACTCAAAGAGATGGCTGAGAGCATCAGTTATTAAATTCCTCAAGTTGTGGATTTATTTTGAAAAAAAACAACTTAAATTATGAAAATTCACAATCAACAATGATCATTTTAAAATGCAATTAAAAGAAACATACTGCAATAAATACAACATTATCAAAAATAAAATGTTTAAGTAATGCTTCATAGTCTATACAGCCCTGAGACATACACTGAGTGTACAAAACATTAAGGACACCTGCTATTTCCATGACAGATTGGCCAGGTGAATCCAGGTGAAACCTATAATTCCTTACTGATGTCGCTTGTTAAATCCATTTCAAAATCAGTGTAGATGAAGGGGAGGAGACGGGTTAAAGAATATTTTGTAAGCCTTGAGACGTGGATTGTGTATGTGTGCCATTCAGAGGGTTAATGGACAAGACAAAATATTTAAGTGCTTTTGAACAGGGTATGGTACTAGGTGCTGGGCGCACCGGTTTGCGTCAAAAAACGCTGCTGGGTTTTTCATGCTCAACAGTTTCCCTTGTGCATCAAGAATGGTCCACTACCCAAAAGACATTGAGCCAACTTAACACAACTGTGGCAAGCATTGGAGTCAACATGGGCCAGCATCCCTGTGAAAGGCTTTCGATACCTTGTAGAGTCCATGCCCCGACAAATTGAGGCTGTTATATCGAATAGCAATACAACTCTATGGCTTGCATGTCGTCTCAAAAAATGCACGATCACTCCATCCTCAAGTCTGAACAGATTACGTTGTAATGACCCATGATAAAAGTAATTGTTACCAATGGGATTTAACTAAATAACTTACTTTGAATGTATTTTTCACCCTATGGTCCAACTATTCAATAACTTACACCAGACATCTGCCAAATGCAGCATTTCCCAGAGTAACGGATTAGAATCAAATGGACAAATTACACAGCTTTTAAATGTCCAGCTTGACCTAAATCACCTCTTAAGAGTACCATTTCTGACCTAACATTTTAGAGGTCACTCATTAGTCAGATGAATTCATCACTTAAACGACTTAATTATACTGCTGTGCCAGTCCAATAATGCATCTCATTAAGAAGAAAAAATGTAATTACTGGGAAGAGTTTATAGAGGGGTCTTTGCATAGAGTTCATTAAGGATTTTGTGACCTTTACTGTAGTTAAAACTTGTTAGGGCTAGGGTCCTTTTTCTCAATTTCTGCCTGACTGACGTGCCCAAAGTAAACTGCCTGTTGTTCAGGCCCTGAAGTCAGGATATGCATATAATTGGTATCATTGGAAAGAAAACACTTTGACGTTTGTAGAAATGTTAAAATAATGTAGGAGACTATAACACAATAGATATGGTAGGAGAAAATCCAATGAAAAACCAACCAGAATTTTTTTTTAAATTTTTGAGTCCATGCTCTTACAATGGAAAGTATAGGGAAATAATGACTTCTACCTCCCAGGATGCAATTCCTATGGCTTCACAGGGTGTCAGCAGTCTATGTTCAAGGTTTCAGGCTTGTAACTTCCAAAACGAGTAAGAAATATGAGTTTTAGTAGAAGGACACACTCTTGGAAATTCGTGTTTGAAGACAAGACGCACCTGCTAATATCGGTTTCCTATTGAACATACTTCTTTCCGTATGAAATATTATAGTTTTATTAAATTTTAGGGTGTCTGAGGAGTCAATAGAAATGTATTTTGACTTGTTTTAACAAAGTTTAGCGGTAGATTTTCGGATTCCTTTCTCTGCATGTTGAACGAGTGGATTAACGTAAACTAACTCACTGTTGTACATCGCGCTGGTCCGTACAATTGACCTTATTTTAGCGCACAAAAAACGTAATACTTCCAGATCAACTGTAATATCAATACCATTGTAAAGCACAAGTTCTCCCCTTTCCAACAAAATCAATGACGAGACCTTCATAATGCCCATCTCTGCATGATTCAAGAAGGCAGTGAGCTTCGTCGGGTCTTTTTAAAAATGTCGGGTGGGAAGCAAAACCTGTTGCATGATAGTGAGAAGGAGAGATGTCGTGTGGGGAAATGGCTTTTTTCACTCGATCTGTCCAACTTATCACCTTATTGCCTCTAAAATGTAAATAAAACACTATAAAGAGTTTATATAATGTGTCATTACATACCTATTTGAAGGTTTGTGTCGAATTTGAATCAGGTTTTTAGGGCGGTGCTAAAGTGATCTTCAGAAGTCAACAGCGGCTTTTGAGAGTCATGATCGCTTGCAGTGATGACGCAAGAAATGAAAGCTGAAAAAAGAAAGCTGGGACCCTTTGGATGATAAATAAGAGAAAGATTTTCAAAAAGTAAGTGAATATTTAATCGCTATTTGTGAATTTATGAAACCAGTGCCGGTGGAAAAATATTTAGATGTGGGGCGCCGTCCTCAAACAATCGCATGGCATGCTTTCGCTGTAATGGCTACTGTAAATCGGAAGGTGCAGTTAGATTAACAAGAATTTAAGCTTTCAACCAATATAAGATACTTGCTTGTACCTACATGTTTAATATCCATACTTTTTATGATTATTTCTTTGAATTGCACGCCTGTCATGGTGTCGTTGTGTAGAGAGGACCAAGGCGCAGCGGGTTGCGTGCTCATCATATTAATTTATTAAATAAATGTGAACACGGGAAAAACAATAAACAAAAGAACGACAGAAGACAGTTTAACAGGCTATACTTACAACAGCAGTACTAAAGACAAATACCCACAAACTACAAACAAAACACATACCTATATATAGGACTCTCAATCAGAGTCAACTAAAAACACCTGCCTCCAATTGAGAGTCCAACACCCAATACCTAGACATAGAAATACAAAGAACTAGAATGAACCTAGAAATACAAAACATAGAACATAAACCAAAACCCGGAAATAATAAATCAAACACCCCTACAATATACATAACCCCCGAACCACATGAAACAAATACCCTCTGCCACGTCCTGACCAACCTACAAATACAAATAACCCCTATACTGGTCAGGACGTGACAGCGCCCTGCAGTTTCACCGGAAGTAGTCCAGCTAGCGGGACGCCTAGCCCTAAGAAGACACATTCATATTTGTATCCTTCCACCCATATTAAAACATTTTGCCCCATCATTAATCATCATCAGGGAACTTGAACTTGGTACACAATGAGCATGATCATCGACATGACAACACACAGGGATCCGACCACCAGGTAAGCGATGCAAAGGAACTGGTTCTTGCCTCCCATCCAGGATTCATTTCTGAAAACCATCTTCTTCCTCCCATTGAAGCTCAACACATGATCGTCTGGAGAAGGGGTGTGTTAAGGTAGAACAGGACAAAGAATAGTGCCATTTGAGAGTGAGCATACAACTTACTGACTTAGGCCTTTTACTCCTTCTGGAGCATAGGCCACCAACAAGAGCTTTGACTGAGTGACCATACAGTACATACATGTATGTTGAGCACCAACATGTGAAGTTCATAGGGGCATATCAAATTAGGTGTCAAATGAAAGCTAAAAGTCTATATTTTGGAGAAATGAAGGCATAGAAATGAAGGCATGCTTTAATGACTGGTTAAACAGATGGAAAACATCTACCAGAAAAAGTCTAAAAAGGTATTATAAATGCATCAAAATACAATAATGTTGTCGTAAAGACCCCTGCCAACTAATATCAACACTTCTATTGGGATGCAGGTTGGTATCCCAATAGCACACCACCCTGCATCCCACTGCTTGCTTGCCTCTGACGCTAAACAGGATTGGTCCCTGGATGGGAGACCAGATGCTGCTGGAAGTGGTGTTGGAGGGCCAGTAGGATGCACTCTTTCCTTTGGTCCAAAAAATATATATCCCAACGCACCAGGGCAGTGTTTAGGGACATTGCCTTTTGTAAGGTGCTGTCTTTCGGAAGGGACGTTAAACGGGTTTCCTGACTCTCTATGTTCAGTAAAAATCCTGTGGTCACTAAAGATCACATAGCACTTATCGTAAGAGTAGTGGTGATAACCCTGGTGTCCTGGCTAAATTCCCAATCTGTCCCTCATACTATCATGGCCACCTAATCATCCTCAGCTTCCAATTGGCTCATTCATCCCCCCCTCCTCTCCCGGTAACTATTCTCCAGGTCATTGCTGTAAAAGAGAATGTGTTCTCAGTCAACTTACCTGGTCAAAAAAGGTTAAAAATATATATTACAAAGGTAGTTTTGGAGAAATTGTTTACCTTCTGAAAGTTCAAGAAATATTACCTTGTGCCTTCTAATTCCGTTACTAAAAATCCATCTATCTTTAAGATATTTTCTAATTTCTCTCCCTCTTGAAGAGGGGAGGATAATGAAATTTCACAAAAGTAATAAGTAATGTTAGACCTACCAATTAGTTATAGTGATTTTACTGATATCAATTATGAAGTGATTAAAACTCGAATTGCCCAAAAATCTATTACGGAATTATTGCAACTGAATTGGCTACAATGGGAAATCATAATCACAAACCACAGTTGGATCACCTGCTACTGTCCTCCCTTCGACTTGTGACGACCCTCCCACTTTGTCTGACGAATTCTTTCTCTTTCGTTTTGTTTTCCTTAATAGGATGTCGGTGGGCGGAGCTGGGAGGGTCGTCAGTGAAATGGGACACACCTGGACTCGGGTGTGTCCCGGGGATAAATACACTGAGGAGACTCTCCATGCTGACTCACTGTTGGTGTTTGGGTGTGCCATTTTGTGGCTTGTTTGTTTTGGCACCTCGCAACACCCCTGATTATTACCATCGATGCACGCAACCACTCACTCACATTACTGATCACACACACACACCATTGTTAATTGTATATAGTTTACTTTAATTTATATTTGTGTTATTCCTTGATCTCTGCATCGTCTCCCTTTTTGTTATGGGCTACTAGCTGATTTGTAACTGTCACGGCTATCGGTGTAGCAGGAAGGGTCAGAGTCAAGGGCAGGAGACGGAGGTCCAAAAACCGTATGGGAAAAATAGGCAGTCGTAATACTGGGTGCGCCTAAACACCCGACAGGAGCACAGCTCCAAAACAATAAAGTGAACGGGGCGCAACCCGACAATAATAAATCGACAGCTCCACCAAAATGCTGAACAAACAAGCAGCGTAAATACAAACAGCCCTTCGTACAGACACAAAACAATCCCGCACGAATACCTGAACAAAAAAGACAAACTAAATACCCCCACACTAATTACAAACAAGGAACAGGTGCAGACCTAGACAGACAAAGCCAAACAACACAGAAACATAGATCGGTGGCAGCTAGTAGGTCGGCGATGACGACCGCCGAGCGCCGCCCGACCGGGGAGGGGCGCCACCTTCTGTGGATACTGTGACAGTACCCCCCCCCCCCGACGCACGGCTCCAGCAGCGCACTGGCGCCGGCCTCGGGGACGACCCGGAGGGCGAGGCGCCGGTCGATCTGGACGGAGGCGGTGGAATTCCTGCTGCAGAGCTGGATCTAGAATGTCCCCCACCGGGACCCAGCACCTCTCCTCCGGGCCGTACCCCTCCCAGTCCATGAGGTACTGCAGGCCCCCTACCCGACGCCGGGAGTCCAGGATGGCCCGGACTGTGTACGCCGGGGCCCCCACGATGTCCAGGGGGGCGGAGGGACCTCCCGCACCTCAGCGTCCTGCAGCGGACCAGCTACCACCGGCCTGAGGAGAGACACATGAAACGAGGGGTTAATACGGTAATATGAAGGAAGTAGTAACCTATAACACACCTCGTTTATTCTCCTCAGGACTTTGAACGGCCCCACAAATCGCGGACCCAGCTTCCGGCAGGGCAGGCGGAGGGGCAGGTTCCGGGTCGAGAGCTAGACTCTGTCCCCCGGTTTAAACACGGGGGCCTCATTGCGGCAGCAGTCAGCACTCTCCTTGTGCCGTCCTCCCGCCCGTTTCAGACACTCCTGGACAGCACTCCAGGTCTCCTTCGAGTGCTGTACCCATTCCTCCACCGCAGGAGCCTCCGTCTGGCTCTGATACCATGGCACCAGGACCGGCTGATACCCCAACACAACCTGGAAAGGTGACAGGTTAGTAGAGGAGTGGCGCAGAGAGTTCTGGGCCATCTCGGCCCATGGCACGAACCTCGCCCACTCCCCTGGCCGGTCCTGGCAATATGACCGCAGAAACCTGCCCACATCCTGGTTAATGCGTTCTACCTGCCCATTACTCTCGGGGTGAAAACCCGAGGTCAGGCTGACCGAGACCCCCAGCCTCTCCATAAATGACCTCCACAACCTGGACGTGAACTGGGGACCCCGATCAGATACGATGTCCTCGGGCACCCCGTAGTGCCGGAAGACATGTGTAAATAGGGCCTCCGCGGTCTGTAGGGCCGTAGGAAGACCGGGCAAAGGGAGCAGACGGCAGGACTTCGAGAACCGATCCACAACGACCAGGTTGCAGTGTGTGTTGACTGGTAAAGCGCAGGAAGCATATTCAGCTCTTGGTGTAGCTGACAGTATCAGCTATGATAAGGTTAAAATGGCTGGTTCCTGAGGCTTACTGAGGCTTACTGCCAACAATTTAGAATTTAAAAAAGGCTGATAGACTCATGTTGAGTTTGCTCAAGAGTTGTTTATCTTCACAGTTTAATTGCTGGTTTTCCGCCTCTGCGGTTATGACTTTCCAGGGGCTGTGTGATCTGATTATGCTAGAGCAATTTAACCTGTTTAGGGTAGGGGGCAGTATTTTCACGGCCGGATAAAAAACGTACCCGATTTAATCTGGTTATTACTCCTGCCCAGAAACTAGAATATGCATATAATTAGTAGATTTGGATAGAAAACACCCTAAAGTTTCTAAAACTGTTTGAATGGTGTCTGTGAGTATAACAGAACTCATATGGCAGGCCAAAACCTGAGAAGATTCTATATGGGAAGTGCCCTGTCTGACCATTTCTTGGCCTTCTGTAGCCTCTTTATCGAAAATACAGGATCTCTGCTGTAACGTGACATTTTCTAAGGCTCCCATTGGCTCTCAGAAGGCACCAGAACGTGGAATGATAACTCTGCAGTCTCTGAGTGAAAAACAGTAGGGGTTTTGGAGAGTGCTCCTTCTGAGAACAATGACACTGGGGCGCGCGTGCATGTGACGACTCCATTTTCTTATTTCAGTGTTTGAACGGATACAACGTCTCCCGGTTGGAATATTATTGCTATTTTATGAGAAAAAATTTAAACAGCGTTTGACATGCTTCAAAGTACGGTAATGGAATATTTTGAATTTTTTTGTCACGATACGCACCGGTGTGTCACCCTTCGGATAGTGTCTTGAACGCAAGAACAAAATGCAGCTATTTGGATATAACTATGGATTATTTGGAACCAAAACAACATTGGGTGTTGAAGTAGAAGTCCTGGGAGTGCATTCTGACGAAGAACAACAAAGGTAATCCAATTTGTTTTATAGTAAATCTGAGTTTGGTGAGTGCCAAACTTGGTGGGTGTCAAAATAGCTAGCCGTGATGGCCGGGCTATCTACTCAGAATATTGCAAAATGTGCTTTCACCGAAAAGCTATTTTAAAATCGGACACCGCGATTGCATAAAGGAGTTCTGTATCTATAATTCTTAAAATAATTGTTATGTTTTTTGTGAACGTTTATCGTGAGTAATTTAGTAAATTCACCGGAAGTTTTCGGTGGGTATGCTAGTTCTGAACGTCACATGCTAATATAAAAAGTTGGTTTTTGATATAAATATGAACCTGATTGAACAAAACATGCATGTATTGTATAACATAATGTCCTAGGAGTGTCATCTGATGAAGATCATCAAAGGTTAGTGCTGCATTTAGCTGTGGTTTTGGTTTTTGTGACATATATGCTAGCTTGAAAAATGGGATTGTGATTATTTCTGGCTGGGTACTCTCCTGACATAATCTAATGTTTTGCTTTCGTTGTAAAGCCTTTTTGAAATCGGACAATGTGGTTAGATAAAGGAGCGTCTTGTCTTTAAAATGGTGTAAAATAGTCATATGTTTGAAAAATTGAAGTTTTTGCATTTTTGAGGTATTTGTATTTCGCGCCACGCTATACCATTGGATATTGGTGAGGCATTCCGCTAGCGGAACATCTAGATGTAATTAAGGACACAATCCCTGATTGTATGGCCACGTACATTAACGAACGGTTTTGGCGGATGGGTATGTTTTGGCGTTGCAGAGGCCCATATTCAGAGTGAGAGGGGGGTGTTCAGTGACATTTGGGCCTCGCCCACTGAGACACTCTGGTTTAGGGGCAGAGCTTCAATGATCTAGGGTTGAGCCTGGCTCCCGTGGTAAAGCTTACTTCAGTCAAGAGTGTCACTACTGTCATGGTTCAGGTAATTGGAAAAACAAATGTCCTGTTCTCAGGGCTAAGGGTAAATTCAGTCCTCGCGCTAACGTTAAACCTAAGCCTACGGCATTACCAGTCCCGGTCCTACGTCCGTTCACTCCTGTCACTCCGTTTCTTGCTCAGGGGCATGTGAAAGTCCCAATTGACCCAGACTGTTTACCTTTCGTTACGAAGGGTTTTGTGTCTCTTAAGAAGTAACGACCCAGTGCCAGTGAAGATCCTGAGGGACACAGGTGCCTGAGTCGTTGGTGTTAGTCTGTGTTACCCTTCTCTGCTGAGTCTGAGTCTGGGAATAACTTGGTTGGTGAGCGTGTATGGCCTGTCGTGTCTCCACCTCCAGTGGTTTCCTCTAAGCCGCCGTTTGAAGGGATTCCCGATGAGAGCTTGCAGAGTTTCCCAGAGGTGTTCTCTGCGTGCGCAGTGATGCATTCCATGAACCGTGGCGACCTCCTGGTCACTGCGCCGGCTAATGATAATGTTAAAGAAATCTGTCAATACTTTCCCTGTTATCCCGTTATCTTTGCCCCGCTCTGATCTAATCAAGGAGCAGAGGGCTGACACCACTTAAGAGTCACATAACTGGTCACTGTATATGTTGTGTTCTGTGTTGTCCTGTAGCTTCTGTTTTCTGTTCCCTGCTGTTCTTGTTTTTTTCTTTCCTCTTAAAGGTTGCTTCTTGTGTGCAAAGGTTGCTGAGGTCTGGGGAGGACGAGGTTGGCTGGGGCAGTGGTATAGTACTAACCAGTACAGTATGTTGTACTGAACTCTACCCTGCTGTATTGTATGCGACTGTGTTCTGCTGTGACGTCCAAAAACGTGAAACATGAGGAGAATGACATTCATATCCATAATTTTGCATTTGTGTAGTACAGATCAGGAACCCATGATTTTAATGCTGTTGCAAATCCAATATACTGTAGTTCAATAACTCATGGTACCATGTCATAGCTGACACCCCAGCCTTTCTGCAGACATCTCTGAATCTTAATTCAGAGCAGATGTTTAACAGAGTTTTTGGAAACATGGCATAACAAACTTAGGGAGATTTTACAGTAATTCCACTACGAAAGTTTATATCTGCACATTTGTTCCACTAAATTTGTTTTGGTACATTTTTCAGTGGAAATAGGTGAAATTAGTCCTTGTGCGTAGAGTTGTATGACTTGTTATACTTTGAAATCAATGGGTTTTGTTTGGCATACATTTTAACATTTAAGAAATGTAGTCAAAGCGTAATTATGTTACCGGGGAGTTGCCCAGCAGCTAAAGACGCATACACTATATCAGGCATAGTCATTGCGTGTCTCTAGGCAACTTGATTGGCAGCTTGCAGCAAAAATAAACAATTTGTTGCTTTTCCTCAGTCAGTTGAATGCACCGCTTAGCTCATAGAACCGTGGTTATTTGTGAACAACCTTATTAGCTGTTGGGACAAATGGAGCGGTAAAAGCGCATCTTGACATCGTTTTTCTGCCTCCGAATTTGGCTCTAGACTGAAAGTTGAAGTATTACCAACTATGACCCCATCCCTGAAAGCTAAGACTCTCAGGAACACGCACGCTTAATCTGTGTACACCTGCAACACTAACCATGCAGGACTCAATAGATGGGAGAGTAATAAACCTGCATAGAATAACTTGAGGGAACGGAATTGATTTTCCACAAACATCATACAAATTGTATTTGCCACATGCGCCGAATACAACAGGTGAAATACTTACAAGCGCTTAACCAACAACGCGATCATGGCCCTGTATAGTACTGTGCGTTGCCGTGAATTCGTTTGAATTGAGGACTGTGAAGAGACCCCTGGTGGCATGTCTTGTGGGGTATGGATGGGTGTGAGCTGTACGTTATTTGACACACAGACAATCTGAAATTTCACAACTAGAAGAGCAGTTAATCTCCTGCAACCCTCAACCAGGCAAATCTGGCATGCATGTGATGTTAGCTCTGTATGTGCAGTCAAGGGTTAAGGCATTATGCTCTGTTGAGCAAGCTGTAGCTTTGCTAGGTCTTAACTCTTGATAGAGACTAAGTTCCATCGGAAAGTATTCAGACCCCTTGACTTTCCACATTACAGCCTTATTCTAAAATGTATTAAACTGCCCCCCCCCCATCTACACACAATACCCCATAATGACAAAGCAAAAACAGGTTTAGAAATGTTTGCTAATTTATTAAAAATCAACTAAAATATCACATTTACATAAGTATTCAGACCCGTCACTCAGTACTTTGTTGAAGCACCTTTGGTAGCGATTACAGCCTTGAGTCTTCTTGGGTATGACGCTACAAGCTTGGCACACCTGTATTTGTGGAGTTCCTCCCCTTCTCTGCAGATCCTCAAGTTCTGGCAGGTTGGATGGGGAGCGTTGCTGCATAGTGATTTTCAGGTCTCTCCAGAGATGTTTGATCGGGTTCAAGTCCAGGCTCTTGCTGTGTCAGTCAAGGACATTCAGAGACCTGTCCCGAAGCCACTCCTGCGTTGTCTTGGCTGTGTGCTTAGGGTCGTTGTCCTGTTTGAAGGCGTACGTTTGCCCCAGTCAGGTCCTGAGTGCTCTGGAGCAGGTTTGTCAAGGATCTCTGTACTTTGCTCCGTTCATCTTTCACGCAATCCTGACTGGTCTCCAAGTCCCTGCCACTGAAAAACATCCCCACTGCATGATGCTGACACCACCATGCTTCACCGTAGGGATGTTGCCAGGTTTCCTCCAGATGTGACACTTGGCATTCAGGCCAAAGAGTTCAATCTTGGTTTCATCAGACCAGAGAATCTTGTTTCTCATGGTCTGCGAGTCTTTAGCTGCCTTTTGGCAAACTCCAAGCAGGCTGTCATGTGCCTTTTGAGGACATTCAGAGACTTGTCCCGAAGCCACTCCTGCGTTGTCTTGGCTGTGTGCTTCAGGTCATTGTCCTGTTGGAAGGCGTAACCTTAAATTAAGAAAATAGTGGCTTCCGTCTGGCCACTCTACCATAAAGGCCTAATTGGTAGAGTGCTGCAGAGATGGTTGTCCTTCTGGAAGGTTCTTCCATCCATACAGAAGAACCCCGAAGCTCCTTAAGAGTGACCATTGGGTTCTTGGTCACCTCCCTGACCTAGGCCCTTCTTCCCTGATTGCGCAGTTTGGCTGGGCAGCCAGCTTTAGGAAGAGTCTTGGTGGTTCCAAACAGCTTCCATTTAAGAATAATGGAGGCCACTGTGTTTTTGGGGACCTTCAATGTTGCAGAAATATTTTTGTACCCTTCCCCAACTCTGTGTCTCTGCCCTCTACGGACAATTACTTCAACCTCATGTCTTGGTTTTTGCTCTGAGATGCTGTGTCAACTGTGGGACTTTTATATAGACAGGTGTGTACCTTTCCAAATCATGTCCAATCAATTGAATTTACCACAGGTGGACTCCAAGTTGAAGAAACATTTCAATGATGATCAATGGGAACAGGATGCACCTGAAATCAATTTTGAGTCTCATAGAAAAAGGTCTGAATACTTATGCAAATAAGGTATTTCTGTTTTTTATTTCTAAAAACATGTTTTCACTTTGTCATTTTTTATTTAATCAATTTTAGCATAACAAAATGTGTAAAAAGTAGAGCGGTCTGAATTCTATGGTGAAAATTCAATTACACTATGGACATTATTGATATCTTAGAAAACGTTACTACTGGCCTTGAGCTTTAATGGTATGCTTCTTCTTGAACAGCCTCAAGTGCTACTAGGGATGCATTTGCTCCATTGCTTGTTTTTGACCTATGTTTTGTTTTATTTTATTTATTGAACTCGGCAAGTCAGTTATGAACAAGTTACGGCCTTGTTCAGGGGCAGAACGACCGTTTTTTACCTTGTCAGCTTGGGGCTTTGATCTAGCAACCTTCCGGTTACTGGGCCAACGCTCTGACCACTAGCCTACCTGCCGCCCCACACTATGTGCAGTGTGTTTTTCTTTCTCTAGGGAGTTTACATCATCAATTTAATTAACTCTAATAATAAATGCAGGAGTAGCCTACTGAAAATGTAACTAATCTTTGTTCAAAGTAACCGTCTGCATCACTGAGTAAGTTCGATTAAGCTGATCTGCGGTGCACAGCCCTATGGTCCGCCACGTGAACGGGCAAAAGCGGTTAAACAAATCTGCACCGCTCGGCATCACTGTCAACAAGGCAGCATGATGAGTTGTTCAGAAACATACATCCTTTTCCATAAAATATATTCGAATTTTCAAACTAGTTTTCATTGAGAAGGCAGTTAGTGTTTTTATCTAAATCAATCACTTTTGAATGTGAAAACACACAGAATACTATTCTACGTCACTTTGGTTTTAGCCGACTTTGGCTCACGCCCGGGAGGCAGCCCGTTTCGAAAACTAATGTAATCAACGCTAACCAATCAACTGTAGAGCCGGGGCATTAATCGAATCCCCTCCTTGACAATATCCATAACCAATCGTTGCGTTCACGAGCTCACAGATGTCCCAATACATGACGGTGAGGGGCGGATCATATAATTCAACGAGAGGAAGAGATGGGATTTTCTTTGTGTTGACATATTGATTGCGGCGATTTAGAGGTAAAGTAATCATTGTATGCATGTTATTATGTTTTACTCTTCAACCCACGGCCCCAATATTGGCTGTAGTGAAATGCGATGTTATAGCGTAGCTACTAACGTGATTGGAGTGCAATGTTTTCACTGGTAGTTGCAAGTTAACACACAGACACTTAGTTACTGCTGAGTGAGACTCATTGTTAGCCTGCTAGCTAACGTTAGCTACCGTAGTTAAATTGATGAGCTCGTGAACCCCGTGTAGGCAGTACAACAGGAATAATATACTAGTCAGACAACACTCACGACGCTGATCGTCGACCTTGTTAAGTCAGAGAAGCAAAGTTAGCTAACTAGGTTTTAACGACGTCAGAGGGTTTTATAATATAGATAGCTAAGTTAGCAGTGGTTTAGCCAGGCAGATAGCTAGCTTGTTAGCTCCAAGAACTGTCTGACTGTCCGACATGTTTTCTTACGAAACCATCGAAAAGGCGACTAATACTAACCAAGTAGTTGGCCTATTTACTAATGGTTATTCTCCACATATTTGAAATACAATAGCAAAAAATGAACTAGTTAGAAATCGCTAGCTAACTGATAGCTGTGTAGCTAGCTCGTTACTAACTCCTAGTCACCTACTCCTAGTTAGCCAATAAACCAGGTGCGTATTCATTTAAACTGTTTCGACTAATGATTAACGTTAAACCTCAGGACTGATTGTCTAGCTGCCTGGCTTGGTGGACTTTGCTGTTGTTCATGACCATATTTCTGATTCTGTCTTTATTTCTTAGTGTTTGAATGGATATTACCAGGTCCACGGAGAAATGGGTAAAGCAAGACAAGGTTATTGTGGAGCCCTCTTACATTTGTCATCTGTCAACGCATCTAGTTGGTGCACTTGTAATGCATCCTCAACTTTAAGTATAGCTAGGTTCATGTATTTAGTTAGCTGTTATGGAGTTGTTAGAACTCTTTTCCATATTTTGGCATCATGATATGGAATATTATCCATATAGAAAGTGAGAGTGCATTTTCCTAATATGCAACATCATAGCCTTCTATTATTTTTGACCACAATGGATCAATATTGTGAAAAAGGTAACTCTGGTCATCCTAGAGCATCATATCACAGACAACTCTAAAGCGGCGAATGGATTTGGCTGATGTCGATTTTTGTTTTCCTTTTTCAAGGAGAGGCCTCTGTCTTCCTCCATGATGCTGTCGAGTAAGAAGTCAGACGCAGGTTCATCTTCCGCTGCCGCTTCCACCTCCTTGGCGCCAGGGGGAGCTGAGCGGTCCCTTGAGGCCCAGGCTCCTGCCCAGGTGGGGGCCCCTCCCTTGGCCCCAGGTGCCGTGGAGATCAAAAAGAAGGAGCGGACCTCTCCGAGTGGGGAACCTGGTGGGCCCCCGCAGCCCCACCTCCCTGGTCCCGGGGGGGTGGACCTCGACACGGCCGAGGGTCGCAGGACAAGCCGCCGCAAGCGATCAAAAGTAAACAACCTATAATACCTGCCCACCCATCTTAGAGCAAAATGGAATAAGTCACTCCAGGCACGTACCCCCATCAGCCCATCAGTTAATACAGTAATCTTGGTATGTCGATCTAATTAGTGGTGAACAACACCAGAGCAGTACAGGGAGCTTGACCATTTGCTTCATCTTAGGTGAGCCGGAACGTGGTTTTAATGGAGCGTTTATTGTGCCTCTTGTTGCAGGTGGAGTACCGCGAGATGGACGAGAGCCTGGCCAATCTGTCTGAGGACGAATACTACTCTGAGGAGGAGCGCAACGCCAAGGCGGAGAAGGAGCGCAAGCAGGTGATCCCGCCACCGGCGCCGCCCGTGGAGGAGGAGGCGGACAGCGAGCCTGAGGAGCCCTCTGGTGAGTGTGAGTTAGACTGAGCGAAAGTGCGTGCCTGCGAGCGCAAATGTAACATTGGGTAGCGAAAGGTGTGTGTGTGTGTCAGGATGGGTGTTGAGGGTGGCGGTTTTTGGTTTTCCAGGCGTGGAGGGAGCTGCGTTCCAGAGCCGCCTGCCCCATGATCGCATGACCTCCCAGGAGGCCGCCTGCTTCCCGGACATCATCAGCGGGCCCCAGCAGACGCAGAAAGTGTTCCTGTACATCCGCAACCGCACAGTGAGAACACATACCTACTTCATTAACAAGACTTGCTTAGTTCTGGAGAATATTGTACATTTGGATTTGGGTCTGAAATTGTGGCAAATGATTTGTTTCAGCTCCAACTTTGGCTTGATAACCCGAAAATCCAGCTAACCTTCGAAGCCACAACACAACAACTTGAAGCGCCATACAACAGTGATACAGTGCTGGTGCACAGAATACACAGTTACCTGGAGAGACACGGCCTCATCAACTTTGGCATCTACAAGAGAGTCAAGCCTTTACCAAGTGAGTACATTAGCCTTTTACTATCTGCCTGATATACTATAGTAACTATATGTATAATGCTTATGCTCACATTTAGATAAGTGCATTTCCATGTAAAAGAAGCCCCAAGAGCTGTTCATAGGAGCAACTAGCAGAAAAAGTCTTAAAAGCTATTAGTAATGCATCAAAACACTGTTGAAGTAAAAACCCCTGCGAACTAATATCAACACTTCATTTTTGCTGAAATTATTATCCTTCTGTAAGTTTAAGAAATATTACCTAGTGCCTTGACATTCTGTTACCAAAACCCCACATCTTTAAAGCCCCCACGCAGTCTTTGTAATTATATATATTTTTTAATTATCACTGTCTAATAATTCACTTTATTTAATGAAAATAACTTCTAAATATATTTAATCATTTATTTCCTCCAATCTGATTGTGTGGGCGTTAGGGCATACGTTTGAATATTTTAACACACAGCCCTGATTGGCTGATACGATGATCTAGAGCCCACCTCTTTTCCCAGATATCATCGGTCTATTATAATTGGGTCACATTGTGACGTCATGATGTGGGACAAAAGTTCCATCCCACCTGAACAGGCTGAAATTGCAGGCATTTTGTTTTCAAACAATTTTTACAAATAGCATTATCATAATGTTATTTTGACCTCGTAGTGTCGAAATATCATGAGGGAGTATAATGAGAGTTCACAGAAGTAACAAGTGAAGGTAGACCTACCAATTATTTATAGTATTTTTACTGATAACGCTGTGGTTTATGATTTATTAAGTGACCACAACCAAATTGGTAACATAATGAGTAGTAGAATGACTGCAACTGAATTGGCTGCAATGGGAATCCATAGTAGTCACAAACCACAGTTGGATCACCTGCTACTGTCTTGCCTCCCACTGGCATACTGTTATGTTCAGCTAATAATTGTTTTATTTTTCTTTCTGTCACGTGCTGGTAAAAGCAAGAGTGTTAAAACAGCCTGGACAACCTGTCCCCCTCTCTCCCTGTCGCTCTCTCTCTCCAGTTAATAAGGGTCGAGACAGGTGACATTGACACCTACCCATGAGCCCCCTCTTTCCATTTACTGTAACCAGCCATCTCCCCCACTGAGCACCGGACGTCCATGGACGCTGAAAGTAGTTGAAATTTGGTCAGTCCAAATCGGAACCAATTGTAGACGTCTGTTTCGCAAGTTTGGACAGCACATTTAAGAAAAGTTGAGTAGAGTATAGGTCAGTAAAATACAGTACTGGACAGAGTTTAGTACAGCACACTAGAGTAAAGTACAGTATACTTTACTGTACTTACTGTACCTAACTCTACTGTACTGTTCTCTAATGTGATGTCCAAACTTGTGATACATACACACCTATGATTGGTACGGAGTATTTCCGGACCAACCAAATTTGGTCTTGTTTGGGGGCCATGCTCATTAGAATAATAGCCTAACATGCAAAGGAGGATATTACATTTGTCTACCTCTGTTGCCATATTCAGGATACATCACAATGAAGAGAATGACATTCATTCATATTTATGCATTTTTGTATAGTACAGATCAGGTACCCATGTCATCATTATGTTACTGGTTGTTAAGCCACTTCACTTACTGTAGTTCAATAACCAAAATCGATTTGTTGAAACTCGAGGTGTCTTATCATAGCTGACACCCCACTCTTTCTGCAGACATAATTGAATCTTAATTCGGAGTAGATATTTACGAGCTTTTGGAAAACGTGGTCAAACAAAAAAACGGAGGGAGATTGGTAACAGAATGACGGAACAAAACTTTACATCTGCACTCTTCTTCGAGTAAAATTGTATGTGGAAATTGTTAAAAGTAGTCTTTGTGCATAGAGATGTATGGTTTGTTAAACTTTGAAATTAATGGTTTTTGTTTGACTCAGATGTCACTTTAAAATGTATGCCATTCTGTTACTGTGGAATTGCCCATATGAGCAAGTTTAACACACCACTTGTTTGCGTATACAGGTATTTGCCAAGCTACCAGTAATTTACCAAAGTTTCTCAAGTCTTTGGTAATTTTGATAATTAACAGGTAATCTATGGCAATCCTTGTGGTAACTTTGGTAATATTTTGACTGAAAATGTGTTCATTACATAGCAAAAGTTCAGAAATATGCGTTTTCAAAACGCATTCCTTAATCACTTTTTTCTTCAATAGAGTGATGAGGGGTGTGCAACAATAGTTCTTCCACATAAAATACATTGGTGTAACACGTTAGGCAGAAAATAGTTTAATTTTCATCCGGTGACAACAGAAGTTCAACGATATTTGGCTGGTAGCCACACAAGTAAATGAGCTTACAATCAAAAGGCAAAGTTATTTTTGCAAAATCTATGTAAACTCAGCAAAAAAAGAAATGTCCTCTCACTGTCAACTGTGTTTATTTTCAGCAAACTTTACATGTGTAAATATTTGTATGAACATAAGATTCAACAACTGAGACATAAACTGAACCAAGTTCCACAGAAATGGAATAATGTGTCCCTGAACAAAGGGGGGTTCAAAATCAAGTCACAGTCTATCTGGTGTGGCCACCAGCTGCATTAAGTACTGCAGTGCATCTCCTCCTCATGGACTGCACCAGATTTTCCAGTTCTTGCTGTGAGATGTTACCCCACTCTTCTACCAGGCACCTGTAAGTTTATGGACATTTCTGGGGGGGAATGGCCTTAGCCCTCACCCTCCGATCAAACGGGTCCCAGACGTGCTCAATGGGATTGAGATGCGGGCTCTTCGCTGGCCATGGCAGAACACTGACATTCCTGTCTTGCAGGAAATCACGCATAGAACGAGCGGTATAGCTGGTGGCATTGTCATGCTGGAGGGTCATGTCAGGATGAGCCTACAGGAAGGGTACCACATGAGGGAGGTCTTCCCTGTAACGCACAGCATTGAGATTGCCTGTAATGACAACAAGCTCAGTCCGATGATGCTGTGACACACCGCCCCAGACCATGACGGACCCTCCACCTCCAATCGATCCCGCTCCAGAGTACAGGCCTCTGTGTAACGCTCATTCCTTCGACAGTAACCGCGAATCCGACCATCACCCGTGGTGAGACAAAACCGCGACTCGTAAGTGAAGAGCACTTTTTGCCAGCCCCGTCTGGTCCAGCGACGGTGGGTTTGTGCCCATAGGCAACGTTGTTGCAGGTGATGCCTGGTGAGGACCTACCTTACAATACAACAGGCCTACAAGCCCTCAGTCCAGCCTATTGCGGACAGTCTGAGCAGTGATGGAGGGATTGTGCGTTTCTGGTGTAACTCGGGCAGTTGTTGTTGCCATCCTGTACCTGTCCCGTAGGTGTGATGTTCGGTTGTACCGATCCTGTGCAGGTGTTGTTACATGTGGTCTGCCACTGCGAGGATGATCAGCTGTCTGTCCTGTCTCCCTGTAGCGCTGTCTTAGGCGTCTCACAGTACGGACATTGCAATTTATTGCCCTGGCCACATCTGCAGTCCTTATGCCTCCTTGCAGCATGCCTAAGGCACGTTCACGCAGATGAGCAGGGACCCTGGGCATCTTTCTTTTGGTGTTTTTCAGAGTCAGTAGAAAGGCCTCTTTAGTGTCCTAAGTTTTCATAACTGTCGCTGGATCGAATCCCCGAGTTGACAAGGCAAAAATCTGTCGTTCTGCCCCGAACAAGGCAGTTAACCCCCACAGTTCCCCGTTAAGCCGTCATTGTAAATAAGAATACATTCTTAACTGACTTGCCTAGTTAATTAAAGGTTAAATTAAAAAAAATGCTTTTTACCAGAGAAAAGTAGGCTAAACTGAGAATTTCCAGAGGAAATGTACCTTCACATCAGTCGGTGCACTGTTTCCTGATAGAATGCTCCTTCGTGAATTCTCATCTGATTGGAGAAGTGCAACTGAAGAAAATAGTCTAATGAAAAAAAGCATCTAATCAACATTGGCATTAGTTTCAATTATAAAACGGGTTGTTTGGATCCTGGATGCTGATTGGTTAATAGCAAGGAGTTATAATAATTTGGGGGCTCAACCCTAAACCTCATATGTGACTCAACATAATTTGTTTTTATCGACGTGTCAAAATAGCTGGTTATGTGATTGTTAACCACTCTGATTCCCCTGTGTCCCTGTAGCAAAGAAGACAGGCAAGGTGATCATCATCGGAGGGGGTGTGTCTGGGCTGGCGGCCGCGCGGCAGTTGCAGAGTTTCGGCATGGATGTGACAGTACTGGAGGCCAGGGTGGGTCAATAGCGCATCACACATCGGTACGAGCACAAGTTCATTGGGGCACGCTGTAGCAAAACACTTTGCAATTGAAAACTAACATTTTTCTTATTGGACAAGGTGAGAAATGACATCTGTTTTCTTCCATTTTGTGCCAATTGAACACGACATGCATCCAACCTTCATCTAATACAGTGATACTGACCAGTAATGCAACATTTTCTGCCTTGTGTCCTGTTTTGGCCTGGTGGAACAGCTAATTGTTAGGGTTTTCCTCTTTGTGGTAAATTGGTTATTGTTTCCTCACAGGACCGTGTTGGGGGGAGAGTGGCCACGTTCCGGAAGGGCAACTATGTGGCTGATCTGGGGGCCATGGTGGTGACAGGACTGGGTAAGGCATTCATTCATAGACACACACAATTACACACACGTACAGCCAGTGCCGGTGGTAATGAACATTACACGGAAGAGAAAATAAATTCCTGTGCCATCCTGTCAATCCCCCCCGCAACAGTTCTATAACCCTGATAACTATCCTGTCCCAATAAAAATCACTTCCTTCCCGTGCTCATTTTAACATGCCCAAATCAGAAGTAACTTCCTCTGCTAGGTGCTCGTCTGTCTGTCCCCCGCGCTTTCCCTACGCTGCATCTGCTCCATGTGCTCTCTGCGTGTGTGTCCATAGCAACGGCTCCACTTGGACGAGAGAGAGCTATTTTCCATTGCCTGCTCAGCTGAAGGGCCTGTTTTATTTATATGTAGTGATTGAAAACAGAAGAACATCTGTTACTGTTGGAGGGGCAGGGGGGGTAAAATCATGTCCTTCTAAAACTGCTTACAACACACAACTCAGTTTAAAATAATTCCTGTACTGCCCGTTCCTGTGGGCTGTTAATCCTCTCCCGAACTTGGCTCTAGAATTTCACTCCAGTTCCTGTAGGAATCTCGCTGGACCCACAAGACCCATGGGAGTCCTGTTCCTATGTCAACCTCTAATATTCATGATTGAAAGCCACTTTGAACAGTAATTTCAAATGGACCTGCTGTGACAGCTGCTCACCAGCAGAGGGTGGTGTTGACCATGTCAATGTAGTCTGGGCCCATATGAGCCAAGTGTCGGAGTAGGAGTGCTGATCTAGGACCTGTCCATATAAATTTCTTCATTATGACCTAAAAGGCCAAACTGATCCTATATCAGCACTCCTACTAAGACGCCTTGTGGATACGGGCCCTGATCAATGTAGTCAGAAGAAATAGGACTGGGCAGCTAAATTATGGTTTGTCACTTTTCTTCTTTGTTTCATGGAACACTGTTGAAAACCGTGAGATTCCACAAATGTTTCAAATGATACATAGTTTAGTCATATTCAGGTTGTATCACATTCGATATATGCAAAGAAAATCTACCCTCTCTATCTAGCCAGGCTGTTAAACTATGACATTTAGTTGTAGTTCTAACATTGCTATCTAATATAGGTTGTGGGCTTAGAACTAGTCTATAGGCCTACAGCCATAGAATCTATATCCTGATGTTCTATCTGGTGTGTTCCAGGAGGGAATCCCATGGCGGTGGTCAGCAAGCAGGTTAACATGGAGCTAGCCAAGATCAAACAGAAGTGTCCTCTGTATGAAGCCAACGGTCAAGCTGTGAGTGTTGCATCGCTAGCTATTTGGGTTACTCACTTAGTTTGAGTTATGAGGTTTAGGCCACACACACTCCATATATGCCAATGCACTGCAGTAGAGTGAAATGCTTGTAGAACATTATAACAAAATTAATTGTCGTATTACATTGCCGTTTTGTGTCTCGTGCAAGCATGCTCGACTTTGAAGTGTCTGCTAACCACAAATGTAACCGACAACCATTGTACTGTATATAGAAATATTTTATTTCTGTTCCCTCAATGTTAACTCTCTCCGGTTTTGTTATTTACCTCTTGTGCTGAAGATGTTTAGATTTAATCCAGCACACCACTATGTGCTGTGTTAGCGGGGCCCTTACTTTGTCCGCAGGGCTGCTTGTTTCCGCGGAACGCAAGCAAAGCGCAGGGTGGATTCAGTTAACCACTTAGCAGGGTGGATTCAGTTAGCCGCTTAGCCTAGCGTGTCATCAACAGCAGCTCTGCCCTCTCTTTGTTGAGACCACACTCTCCCAATGTAATACCATTAGACTGGAAATAACCAGCAGTGTTCTCTTCAAGCTATTATTTTCTCCCTCTGTCATGCAGCGGTAGGATGTTTGCGGTTATTTTCATGCCAGGGTCATATTCATTAGGGCCAAACATAGAAAAACGTTTTTCAACGCAAAACGAAAATGATCACTTCTTAGTGGACAAGTTGAGGTAGTCCCTACCTGTCTCAGTCCATTTTATTTTGTTTGGTGCCTAATGAAAATGACCCTGTTCAGAGGTGTTAGTCAGGGATAGGGCAGCTGGTCACTCTCCACACAGCGCAACTGATTTCCTTTTCTGCAGGGGAAGCTAATTAAGTGTCCTTTTTCAAGTGTGGTTAAATCTGTTTAACATTTTAAAGGAAAGAGTCACACATTTTGAGTCATATGACACAGAACTCATCATACCGGCTGTATTTCTGCCTGCTAGTGCGGCGAATAGCTGAAACGCATGAACATATGAAATAACCCCGGAAATCGAGAGAACAACATTGCTCAGAGATGCACAAATACACCAATTTTTTTATGTTATATTGTATCTTTTAAGTTTGTTTATTTAATTTGTTAATTCTCTCCTCTCTCGACCCCTCCCGTGTTTATCATCTGGTGGATCGCGAAAGGGTGAACGATGCACAAGCGTATGTATTGCTTTACTACATGATAACATTGTTCACCTATTGTTAATAATTAATGTTGCATCCGATGTCTGTACACAGAAGACCGTAATAGAACTGTCTGTCCTTGAGTGTCCTGAAAGGCAACTGTCTGTAGAAGCCTTGTAGTCAGCAATAGCTTTTCGTTCAAGAGATATATTTCTCTTGATCACTTCCTAATGGTAGAGGAAGCGATTCCTTTCTAAATTGGATAGCTCTTCTTTATGACGGCATGTTCATGAATAACAAATTGCTATAATCATATTGTTCATTATTAACGTTAAATTCTATAATCCTAATGTTCATTGTTGATCTCATCATCAGGTACCCAAGGAGAAGGATGAGATGGTGGAGCAGGAGTTCAACCGTCTGCTGGAGGCTACCTCCTACCTCAGCCACCAGCTGGACTTCAACTTCCTCAACAACAAGCCTGTGTCCCTTGGCCAGGCCCTGGAGGTGGTCATTCAGTAAGTGTTTGGCCCTTTGTCCAGACGTATGCAGGGCTTGGCAACTTGCACAAATTCTGTGACGATGGTTGTATTTCATGAATTAAAAAAAGTATCCCTCTTTCTCAACGGCACGTATCAATTCTTAGGTGTTCTTTTGACTGGTAACTTCCAATAGGTTGCAGGAGAAACATGTGAAAGATGAGCAGATAGAGCACTGGAAGAAGATAGTCAAGACCCAAGAGGATCTCAAGGAGCTGTTGAACAAGGTGACCATGAGTACCACTGTCTCAGAGGTCAAAATAACAACAAAAGAAGCTTTAATGTAGATGTACTCTCTCTCTCCTTTTAATCTGTTTTCTCCTCCTTTGTCTATCTACCTTTCTCTCTTCCCCCTCCCTCATTCTCTCAGATGGTGGGTACCAAGGAGAGGGTCAAGGAGCTTCATCAGCAGCACAAGGAGGCCAGTGAGGTCAAGCCCCCCAGAGACATCACTGCCGAGTTCCTGGTCAAGAGCAAGCACCGCGACCTCACTGCGCTCTGCAAGGTGAGACCACTCATGCTCTGTAGAGGCAGAGGATAGGTTTCTTCCATTTTTCCCAGACCTCAAGTGGACTCCTGATGTGGTTTAAGCATTGTTGTGGCCTTAGAACATCCTAAAACAGATTTGATAGGGCACTACTTGTTCCATACAAATAGCTGCAAGCAGTTAATGGCACATTACTTTGATTACATTCCCGTTTGCTTATTTGTTTTTCCAAAACAAACTTCATTCTTGTACCGTATGGTACTTCCTCCAGACTCACACACAACGTGGATAAGCCATACATTTAACAGCTGGAGTCATTAGCTGGAGCATCACCTATTTCTAGCCTCCAGACACAATTGGATTCAATTAAAGGTGTTCTCAACATATGTGTTTTCAATTCAACCATTTATGGGTGATTTTATCAGAGTTTTTTTTGCAGGGCCTAAAATGAACACCTGCCAAATGTGGGTAGATTTTGGCATTGGTGGGTAAGATGTCTATTTCACCAGCCACATTGGCAGGTGGTCAGGGCTCCATCCACAGTGTGAGCATTTCACTCGCATTTGTGAATAGAAATAATCAAGTAGGATCTGTGTACCGCTGTTGATGGAATTTCAATCAACTCATGAAAATAAGTGTTACTCAGCTTTCCAAAATAATTGTGGCCGTTTTTATATAGCAAGTATCTCCTCCATTCAAGTCTTAACTTAATTTGAGTGAACTTATTAGGGGGAAATATAGAGTTTAATGATTATAGCTGACTTGCTGCCACAGTACGAACTTAGCGCAAACCATGTTAATACAGTAAAAGGATGGATTGGATTTGGGTAATTTAAAGGGATACTTCGGGATTTTGGCAATCAGACCCTTTTGTCTATTTCCCCAGAGTCAGATGAACTCGTGGATGTGGTTTAAACATTTTTTTTTTTATCTCTGCATGCAGTTTGAAGGAAGTTGCTAACTAGTGCTAGTGCAATTGCTAACTAACGGTCTACTAGCATGCTAGTAGATACCCATAGACCTGATCAAGCTAGTTAGCATTGGCCCACAAACTACCTCTTAACTTCTTTCCTACTGGACACCGAGACATAAAAATGGTATCCATGAGTTCATCTGACTCTGGGTAAGTAGATTGCCAACATCCCGAAGTGTCCCTTTAAGCCAAGGAGACAGAAGTGTACTTGAGACCATAGGGGCACATCCTAACTTTCACTTAAATCTAATTTTCGCCTAGTTTCCCATTGACGTCAATGCACGACTAAGTGAACATTTGACATAAGTAGAAGTAAGGATGTGCCTCAGAGACAAAAAATGGTAAACAAGACGGTTTCAGCAGCATGTGTTTGAGTGGTCTAATGCTTTGCCTGTGTGTATCATTAAAGGCGGTACAGCCTCACTTTCAGCGCAGATAAAGCTCCACCTCAAGTGTATTTTCGGGAAGCAAGTTTAAACACAGCTGCTGTCTGAACTCGAGTCGTCTTTTGGTCGACTGCCTCCTGAAAAGGCACTTCTAAGGCTTGACTCAGCCTGGTCTGTCTGTCTGGCTGGAAATGGTGTGAATGCACACAAACACACACACACACACACTGAGAGCGTGTGTTATACTCGAACAGGGTCGGGAAGGTGGGTGTCAATGGCTGCACGGGTAGGTGATGAAACCTGGACAGGGTGACTCAGTCCATTAAACTGAGTGGGCTGATGTCCTTCTTACTTTACTTTAAACCTTCTTGTGTGCACAAATAGATGTACTCCAGTGTTTCCCGTTCTATTGCTCATGTTGGCCCCCATGCCTGAAACCAGTCGACTTCAAATGGTTTCCTGAATGCTCCATTGGCGGCCTTTGTGTCTTGCCAAGAAAAATAAATGCTCGCTCTCCTCGTTTTTTTTGTTTTGTACCTTTACCACTTTTTTTTCGCAATTGGTAGTTAGTCTTGTCCCATTGCTGCAACTCCCGTACTGACTCGGAAGAGGCGAAGGTCGAGAGCCATGCGTCCTCCGAAACACAACCCTGCCAAGCCGCACTGCTTCTTGACACACTACTCGCTTAACCCGGAAGCCAGCCGCACCAATGTGTCGGAGGAAACACTATACAACTGCCGACCGAAGTCAGTTTGCAGGCGCCCGGCCCGCCTACAAGGAGTCGCTAGAGCGCGATGAGACAACGACATCCCGGCCGGCCAAACCCTCCCCTAACCCGGACGACGCTGGGCCAATTGTGCGGCGCCTCATGGGTCTCCCGGTCACGGCTGGCTGTGACACAGGCTGGGATCAAACACTGCGATACAGTGCCTTAGACTGCTGCACCACTTGGGAGGCCCCATGTCTCAGTGTTAAACTCCTTTCTTTTCCCCTCTCCTGTAGGAGTATGATGAGTTGGTGGAGTCGCAGGTCAAACTGGAGGAGAAGCTACAGGAACTGGAGGCCAACCCACCCAGGTAACACTTGAACACCTTCGCTCCACTGTAAAGGGCTGCTGTTGTACTATTCTTTAAGCATGTGGGGTGCTCTAGCCTGGGTGCCAGTCTGTCTCTGCTCTTTCTTATGGAGTTGTCATGGCAATGTTTAGCTTGTCAATGACAATGGAGTAGGCAAAAGTACAAACAGATCTGGGACCAGGCTAGATGTGCTCGCATCCATCTGTTCTTTTTTTTCCACCCTCTGCCGATCTCTCCACAGTGACGTGTACTTGTCGTCCCGGGACAGGCAGATCCTTGACTGGCACTTTGCCAACTTGGAATTTGCCAATGCCACGCCCCTCTCTACTCTCTCACTCAAGCACTGGGACCAGGTATACTCGCACTCACTCATTACTCACTTAGGTCCAGTATGTAGCTTTGTAGTTGACCTGACCAGATTCACATAGAATGTGAGTTATAGATCTGTCATCCACAATGAAAGCCATTCTGATAAGCGGTGGATCCATTCTATGTGTAGTACTTCTATGCTTCTCGTCCTTAAGTTTCGCTTTTGCGTCTTGCTTTCGGTTTTGTACACCAGCTTCAAATAGCTGAAAAATAGTATTTTTCGTTATTGAAAGTATTCAGACTCATTTGACTTCTTACACATTTTATGTTACAGCCTTGTTCTAAAATTGATTAAATGGTGTAGTTTTTTTCCTTCGTCAATCTACACAGAATACCCAATAATGACAAAGCAAAATCAGTTTGTAGAAATTATAGCAAATAAAAAATGAATAAAAAACTATCACATTTGCATAAGTATTCAGACTATTTACTCAGTGCTTTGTTGAAGAACGTTTGGCAGCGATTACAGTCTTTACAGCGTTTACAGTCTTGCCTGGACACAATCCTGTCATGGAGCTCTGCGGACAATTCCTTCGACCTCATGGCTTGGTTTTTGCTCTGACATGCACTGTCAACTGTGGGACCGTATATAGACTGTATCCAGGCTGTATCACAACCGTTTGTGATTGGGAGTCCCATAGGGCACAATTTGGCCCAGAGTCGTCCGGGTTTGGCCGGTGTAGGCCATCATTGTAAATAAGAATTTGTTCTTAACTGATTTGCCTAGTTAAATATGATTCTTCGCAACCAGGTAATGGTAGATCAATTTGTATATATTGCTGTGACGGCCATTGGGTGCATGCAATTCATGATACTTGTTTGCTACAACACATTGCTGAAACAAGGGGCAACAAAGTTTCATCACGTTGTGAGGAGTCCATGTTACCGCTGAAACGGACTCATGTGCACTTGTCTTTCTGAATGCCTGGATTTCTTCAGTCATCTGTTTGTTCCACAACACACAATTCTTAAACGGTCTACTTTTGTCTCCTCTCTTCTTATATTGGTTGTTAGATGATAACCAGGCTTACTTTTACTGTTTTTCAAATCAAAATTGATTTGTCACATGGGCCGAATATAACCGGATTAAACCTTACTATGAAATGCTTACATAGAAGCTCTTAACCAACAGCTGAGTTCAAGAAAGAGTTAAGAAAATATTTACTAAATCAACTAAAGTAAAACATTTTAAGTAACACAGTATAACAAACCACCAGGCTATAGTCCCCGTAACCTGCAAGTACCCTTCTAAGCCCTTGTAAGCCAATCAATCAAATGTATTTTTATTAACCCCTTTTTACATCAGCAGTTGTCACAAAGAAAGTGCTTTACAGATACCTAGCCTAAAATAATAAAAACAAAATGCTGAGGCAGAAACCACAAATAATAAGCAGACATAATTCACATTCTGAGTGTTTAAAATGTATTGATTTGTTGTGCTGTTTTCTCTCCCTCCTTATACCATATATAACCCACATTTTGTGTTCTCCCTCCCCTTTTCTCCTGTCCAGGACGACGACTTTGAGTTCACAGGCAGCCACCTGACAGTGAGGAATGGCTACTCCTGTGTCCCCGTGGCTCTGGCCGAGGGCCTGGACATCAAACTGAACACGGCGGTACGACAGGTCCGATACACCGCCTCTGGTAAGTTTACAGGATATTTGTGGGTAGCTGCATTTATGCTTGTTTGTCAATCTGTGTCTTTTCTTTGTGTTGTCTGTCTGGGTGTGTCAGTCTGTGTATTCCTTTGTTAGTGTGTGTTTTAACGTGTGTGGTGGGAAACCTGTGTGTGCAGGGCCAAATTAATGCAGCGGCTTACCAGGGCTGAAGCCCCTGGGCCAAGGCCCGTGGGAGGCCCAAGAGGCAAAAAAATAATATCATTTGAGGAAATACAGTGCATTCGGAAAGTATTCAGACCCCTTCACTTTTTACACATTTGTTACGTAACAGCCTTATTCTAAAATGTATTAAATAGTTTCCCTGATCAATCTACACACAATACCCTATAATGACAAAGCAAAAACAGGTTTTTCGAAATTTTTGCAAATTTATTACAAAGGTAAACGGATCACGTTTAACGTCTCTAGGAGGTGTGGGACGCTACCGTCCCACCTGGCCAACATCCAGTGAAATTGCAGAGCGCCAAATTCCAAAACAGAAATACTCATTATAAACATTCATGAAACAAACAAGTGTTATACATCGGTTTAAAGATTAACTTCTTGTTAATCCAACCACGGTGTCAGATTTCAAAAAGTCTTCACGGCGAAAGCAAACCATGCGATTTATCTGAGAACAGCGCCCAGCAGACAAATCATTACAAACAGTTAGCAGACAAGCGGAGTAACAAAAGTCAGAAATAGCGATAAAATGTATCACTTACCTTTTTGATCTTCATATGGTAGCACTCCCAAGACTCCATGTTACACAATAAATGCTCGTTTTGTTCGATAAATTCCCTCTTTATATCCAAAATCCTCAGTTTTTGTTTGTGCGTTTTTGTTCAGTAATCTATTGGAACAAAGCGCGGTCACAGCATGCAGACAGAAAATCAAAAAAGTACCATAAAAGTTCGTAGAAACATGTCAAACGATGTTTATAATCAATCCTCAGGTTGTTTTTGTCATAAATAATCGATCATATTTCAACCGGACAATAGCTTCGTCAATAGAAAAGGAGAAACGCATTGACTCATGTCTGGAAATTTCCACTGTCCTCTCATTGAAAGTGGTGTTTCTCCCTAATTTTTCAGAGTAAAAGCCTGAAACGATGCCTAAAGACTGGTCACATGTAGTGGAAGCCATAGGGATCGTGAACTGGGTCATACGTCTTTGTATGGTGGATAGGCTTTCAATGGAAAAACAGGCATTTCAAAATAATAGCACTTCCTGGATGGATTTTCCTCAGGTTTTCACCTGCCATATCAGTTCTGTTATACTCACAGACATTATTTTAACAGTTTTGGAAACTTTAGTGTTTTCTATCCAAATATACCAATTATATGCATATCCTAGCTTCTGAACCCGAGTCGCAGGCAGTTTACTTTGGGCACGCTTTTCATCCAAAATTTGGAATGCTGCCCCCTACCCTAGTGAGGTTAAGTAAATATTGAGACCCTTTACTCAGTACTATGTTGAAGCACCTTTGGCAGCGATTACAGCTTCGAGTCTTCTTGGGTATAACGCTATAAGCTTGGCACACCTGTATTTCGGGAGTTTCTCCCATCCTCCTCTGCCGATCCTCTCAGGCACTGTCATGTTGGATGGGGAGCGTTGCTGCACAGCTATTTTTAGGTCTCTCGAGATGTTCAAGTCCGAGCTCTTGCTGTGTCAGTCAAGGATATTCAGAGACTTGTCCCAAAGCCACTCCTGCATTGTCTTAGCTGTGTGCTTAGGGTTGTTGTCCTGTTGAAAGGTGAACCTTCACCCCAGTCTGAGGTCCTGAGCACTCTGGAGCAGGTTTTCATCAAGGATCTCACAGTACTTTTCTCCGTATTTCCTTCTATCCTGACTAGTTTGCCAGTCCCTGCTGCTGTTAAACATCCCCACAGCATGACGCTGCCACCACCATGCTTCACTGTAGGGATGGTTCCTGGTTTCTTCCAGACGTGACACTTGGTATTCATGCCAGAGTTCAATCTTGGTTTCACCAGATCAAGAATCTTGTTTCTAATGGTCTGAGTCTTTTAGGTGCCTTTTGGCAAACTCCAAGCTCGACTTGTAGGACAGCGTTTCCCAGTTCCTGCCAATATCCAGAAACTTCGCACCGTCATTGAGTGGGACAACATTCCACAGGCCACAATCAACATCCTGATCAACTCTATGCGTAGGAGATGTCTCATTGCATGAGGCAAATGGTGGTCGCACCAGATAATGACTGGTTTTCATATCTACACCCTACCTATTTCTTTTTAAGGTATCTGTGACCAACAGATGCATATGTGAAATCTGTAGATTAGTGCCTAATGAATTTATTTTAATTGACTGATTTCCTTATATGAACTGTAACCTAGTAAAATCTTTGAAATTGTTGCGTTTTTATATTGCCCCTTAATATTGTACAATCTGTGTCGCTTCTTTGCCCTGGGCTATTTGTTTGAGTTCAAGACCAGATTGATCTGTTTGTCGGAGTAGCCGGTCATTTGTGTTGTATTAAAAAGTATTCAGCTAATGTCTTTTGTCATGTAAATGACGTAGTATTGCATAAAATGCGTTTTTTATTTATTTTTAAGGCTGATTTATTTTTATTTTTTCCCCCGGACCCTGCAACAACAAAATAATCCCATGTGTGGTAACCCTAAAATGCCTCTGCTGAACTGTTGCCTATGCCACATGGCAAATATTATGGCTTTATTATAAAGGGCCTTCTTCAACACGAAATTTACCAAGCATTGAATTGCATCTGGTGCACATGTTTGTTTTGTGGGGGGGGTGGGGACCTTTTTGCGTGTGTTTTGTTGTTTGACTAATTGCGTGTATGTCTCTCGCTCTCCAGGCTGTGAGGTGATTGCGGTGAACACACGCTCCACCACTCAGACGTTCATTTACAAGTGTGACGCGGTTCTGTGCACCCTACCCCTGGGTGTCATGAAGCAACAGCCCCCTGCCGTACAGTTTGTTCCCCCCCTGCCCGAGTGGAAGACCGCAGCTATCCAGAGGATGGGCTTTGGCAACCTCAACAAGGTATGGATCACCCCTCCACTTGGCTTTGCCACACTGTCTGTTATTTTTGGTGTTTATCCATGTGGATTGAGATGAATGTAAGACTTGAGACTTGCTGCTGTACAAATCGATGTCTAAAAAAAAAAAAAGCCTCTTGGCTCACTTGTTAGTAAACAACTAGGAAGCAAAGTAAAATCATAGAGCTTTCCCGCTGTCAAGACATGTATTTCACTCACCCTGTCAATTTACATGAGCATCTGAATTAGCATCCCGAGGCACCGCTTTGCGTCAAGCATGAATCAGCCCAAGTGTTTTGTACATACACAGTGGAAAAAAACAAGGTTACCTCTCTCCCCAAAATAGCATTTTTATCCTGGTTTATATCAGCCCTGGGAGGGAGAGTTGGGGAGTGTGTACGGGTGGGTGAGTGAGTGAGGGTTTTGTCAATCTGTTAGTAATCAGATCAGCATCCATCCTCCACTTTCTCTCTCTCCCTCCCTCTCTCTTTTCTCACTGAGCCCCAATGTGCATCATCTACTGCAGAGTTTCTATCTCCTAATTCGGCTGCAGCAGAAAATGCTGCATCATTATGCAATGCGGGAGCTGTTTGTGGTGCCTCGTGGCCACCAGAGGGAGCGCTGCCTCTGGATACAATTGAATGGAGCTTAAACTCCACAACCTTTTTGTCAGCAAAACACCCATCTAATGACAGCATTTTGTAATATGAAAATATTTTTGTGTGAAGTGGGTATTAAACAAATTAGACGAATACAGCTGGAATCATAGAGATTATATAATTCAGTTCTATCTAATTCTGTGTTTAGTGCAATGATGAAATGCAGTTGCTCAGGCTTCTCACGTTTGGTCAAGTTCCATCTTTCCCTCGGGTGTCTCTTATGAAACAGTTCTCTTCTGATTCATCTGACTCTTCAGGGTTCTTTCCATATAGTGAGCAGTGCCAGATCACTAGCATCATCAGAAAGGCCCAGAGCTCAGAATTCCTCCTGCTCTCCCAGTCTCCATGCTCTGACCTGTTTTGTTACCTCGCCACAGGCCATCAAACCAGACTTATTGCCCAACTTATGGATTTATTGCCCTGACTAGATTAGTATGTGTATTTGGTGTGTATTGAATCACTCATGCTGATATTGTGTGTCCCTCCCGTCACTAGGTGGTGCTGTGCTTTGACCGTGTCTTCTGGGACCCTAGTGTGAACCTGTTTGGCCATGTGGGCAGCACTACAGCCAGCAGGGGAGAACTCTTCCTCTTCTGGAACCTCTACAAAGGTGAGCACAGGCAATTCTCTCAACACTGTGGCAATTGGGATCTTTCTCAATCAAATGTAGTTTAAAAAGCCCTTTTTACATCAGCAGTTGTTAAAGTGCTTTACAGATACCCAGCCTAAAACTACAGAGTAAGCAATGAAGAAACACCGTGGCTTGGGGAAAACTCCTATTTTCTTAGTTTTAAATGTCCGACCTTTTATCTCCTTCATTGCACTGATCTGAAAGAACCGACCAGGTGAAAGGTGGCCTAATGATGAGCTTCTTCCACCATGTAGTTTTCAATTGTGACGTTGCCCACAGTGCAGATAAAAGGGAGGATGCAAGGAGAGGCTGGATTTGTAAGCAATTGAGATCGAGACGTGGTGGCATTTTGGATGA
Organism: Salmo salar; assembly: GCF_965601325.2. Taxonomy (NCBI): domain Eukaryota; kingdom Metazoa; phylum Chordata; class Actinopteri; order Salmoniformes; family Salmonidae; genus Salmo; species Salmo salar. Next base: position 9,763,762 of record NC_138299.1, on the reverse strand, counting down.
AGTCACCAATTTTGACTTGGGACAGAATTTCATTCACCTATGCCTCTGAATTTCATCAATGTGTCCCCCCCCCCTCCCAGCCCCCATACTGCTGGCACTGATGGCAGGAGAGGCGGCTGGCATCATGGAGAACATCAGTGACGATGTCATCGTCGGACGCTGCCTCGCCATCCTCAAAGGCATCTTTGGAAGCAGTGCAGTACCTCAGGCATGTGCGAATTGGCTTTCTTTGGACATAGAATTACACTCAATATAGCTGCTGGTCCACCCGTCACGGAATGTTGACTTGAATCAGAATTTTTGTTCTAGTTATGTTTCTATGAGTCCACTCAAACAACAGTCAAATACATCATGAAAAAAGGTGTCATGTAAGCTACCGTAATTTCCGGACTATAAGCCGCAACTTTTTTCCCACGTTTTGAACCTCGCGGCTTAAACAATGACGCGGCTAATATATGAATTTTTTTCCCCGCTTTCAATTTTTTTTGAAAGGAGATGACTTCAGTGGTTTCAGTGCACAGAAGGAGGAAGATAGTGACCAATAACTTTCTTGGTAGGCTACTGTTTACTGCAATTTTTTTGTTACAAGCCGTGTTTCGTTAAAGCCTATTTTTGTTACAAGCCGTGTTTCGTTAAAGCCTGTGTAAAGTTAATTTGTTTCAATGTACCGGTAGGCACCTGCGGCTTATAGACATGTGCGGCTTATTTATGTTCAAAATAAATACATTAAATTCAGTGGGTGCGGCTTATATTCAGGTGTGCTCAATAGTCCGGAAATTATGGTAATCATATGTAGTTATTCATGTTGGTTAGCTTTGGAACTGTTTAGTATTTACCAACCATGTTTACTGGAATCTGATATCGGCATGGAAACTCACTGCTGTTTGTTGTCACGGCAGCCCAAGGAAACGGTGGTGACGCGTTGGCGTGCCGACCCTTGGGCGCGGGGCTCCTACTCGTACGTGGCGGCCGGTTCCTCTGGTAACGACTATGACCTCATGGCCCAGCCCATCACCCCTGGCCCCGCCATCCCCGGAGCGTCTCAGGTAACACATCTGACCACTGTGATACATTACTTTACGAGACAGTTTCCGGGATACACATTAAACATAGTCCTGGGTCAATAAGTATGCTGTGGAGAATCTCCATTAGAAGTGATTTCTGGTCCAGGACTAGCCTAAGTCTGCCCGGGAAACGGTACTCTATCCACTACATATTAGGGATTAACACCGGTAACCAGGATCCTGGGACCACTTCACATTTCCACAAAAAATGTTATGACAAGACCTGGGGGGGAAAAAAATTCCCCAATGTTGCACTAATGCAATTCCACAAAATACACAACATGCGCAGCAGCAAATTGGCCAAAAATGTAATAGCACCTTATCTCGAACAGGTTATCCCATGGAAGCCTTTAGCCTAACGTCGTTATTTCACATAAAGTCGTCATAAATTCAAAGCACACCCATCATTGACACTGCCGGACTGCACACGAGAACTCTAAACTGCATTCGGGTCGCATCAGAACTGAAAATTATATGCTTTCCCTACCCAATCCCAGTGAGCTGAAGTCTGAGTCCAATTCCGACATCACAAAAATTAAATGACCCCGAACATTTTGAGAAAACAGTTGGCTATACAGTGCCTTCAGAAAGTATTCACACCCCTTTTTCCACATTTTGCTGTGTTACAGCCTGAATTTAAAATGGATTAAACTGATATGTTTTGTCACTGGCGGCAGGGTAGCCTAGTGGTTAGAGTGTTGGGCTAGTAACCGAAAGGTTGCAAGTTCAAATCCCCGAGCTGACAAGGTACAAATCTGTCGTTCTGCCCCTGAACAAGGCAGTTAACCCACTGTTCCTAGGCCGTCATTGAAAATAAGAATTTGTTCTTAACTGACTTGCCTAGTTAAATAAAGGTAAATAAAAACTGGCCTACACACAATACCCCATAATGTCAATGTGGAATTATGAAATTTCTACAAATGTATTAATAAAATGCTAAAATGTCTGGAGGCAACTATTCAACCCCCAAAGTTCAGGACAACACATTTGCTTAACAAGCCACATAAGTTGAATGGGATGTGTGCAATAAAAATGTTTAACATGATTTTTGAATGACTACCTCATCTCTGTACCCCACGCATACAATTATCTGTAGGTCCCTCAGTCGAGCAGTGAATTTAACACAGATTCAACCACAAAGACCAGGGAGGTTTTCCAATGCCTTGCAAAGGGCAGACATTGAATATCCCTTTGCGCATGGTGAAGTTATTAATTACACTTTGGATGGTGTATCAATACACCCAGTCACTACAAAGATACAGGTGTCCTTCCTTTCACTCTGAAGCCAATGGTGACTTAAAAAGAGTTGCAGAGTTTAATGGCTGTGATCGGAGAAAACTGAGGATGGATCAACAACATTGTAGTTACTTCACAATACTAACCCATTTGACAGAGTGTGGGGGGAAAAAAGGAACCTGTACAGAATACGAATATTCTGAAACATGCATCCTGTTTGCCACAAGGCACTAAAGTAATACTGCAAAAAGTGTGGTAAAGCAATTAACACTTTGCATTCAGGAAAAAAAGTTATGTTTGGGACAAATCCAATACAACACATTACTCAGTACCACTCTCTCCATATTTTCAAGCATAGTGGCGACTGCATCATGTTGTGGGTATGCTTGTAATTGTTAAGGACTGAGGAGTTATTCAGGATAAAAAAAAAAATGGATTGGTGCTAAGCACAGGCAAAATCCAAGAGGAAAACTTGGTTCTGTCTGTTTTCCACCAGACACTGGGAGATGAATTCACGTTTCAGCAGGACAATAACCTAAAACACAAGGCCAAATCTACACTAGTTGCTTACCAAGAAGACATTGAATTATCCTGAGTGGCCTAGTTAGTCTGCTTGAAAAGCTATGGCAAGACTTGTAAATGGTTGTCTAGCAATGATCAACAACTAATTTGACAGAGCTTGAAGAATTGTTAAAATATTATGTGCAAAGCTCTTAGACTTACCCAGAAAGACTCATAGCTGTAATTGCTGCGAAAGGGGATTCTAACATGTATTGACTCAGACGGGTGAATACTTACGTAAATAAATAATTTTTAATACATTTGCTAATATTTCTAAAAGCGTTTTCATTTTGTCATTATGGGGTGTTGCATGAGAAATTGTGTGGAGAAAGTCAAGGGCTATGAATGCTTTCTGAAGGCACTGTATTAATTTAAACTAGTGTTGAGGACAATGCGGTGGATGTGGGTGGCAGCAGAGTGAGGAGACGAAACAGCCTTTGGGCATAGAAAAAGTGCAGAGAGAAACTCTTAGTTATGATGAAGGATGAAAATATTGGATTAAAGTAGGCTAATGCAATTGAAGGCATGTATCAAATTCTTCCTTATACTGAAATTCCCAAAGTCATATTTAAAGCAATTTGTGTGTGTGTGGTCTCCTAGATTATCATTTCGGCACCGTTTTGATTGGGACAGTGCCATTGCGCTGCTTTGAGACAATCGTGGGGGACTCTAGATAACTAAACTGACATGGATTGATTTTTCACTGAATCTCTGTTTGGATATTCGGTAACAATTAGGCTGGGGAGGTGAGTGATAATGATCATATTTTCTAGTTTGATCAGAACATTTTGCTAGCATGTTATACAAGTGGATTTTGTTCTTCAGCGTGTCCTACTCGTGACTTCTCTGAATCAATGTGATTTTATTTTGTTTCACTGAATCGGTCTGTAGATGTGGTTAATTGAGCTCTGGCTGGACAGGTGGAAGTGGTAGCTTATTTGTTTGCTCATCTATCATCCCAATCTGACTGAAACCCAACATTTTGACTCCTGTCTCGTGTGAAAAATCCTAACTTTGTTCTATATTCCATTGGTTTCATTATCAAAGCACGTCTCGCCTGTGCATGTCAAAATACTGCTGTAACATTTCACCCGCTTCTCTGCACTGTCTCATGCTGCTGCCCATAGTATGAGCGCTTCGGTAGGGAAGGTTTGATCAACAAATATTATGAATATATATCAGAACAGAGTTGGTCACCGTTAAGATATGTTACCTTGATATTTAAACAATTTCCTTATAAACAAAGACGCTAACCCCCATCAATCATTAAACGGCCCATCGCTCTAAACCAATGAGAATGTTGATTATAACCACACGCTAGAAAGTCACTCTGCACATTTCATGAATTTTTTGGGCCAATCCCATTCACTAAACCACCAGAGCATGTGTGCAAATCTCATCCTCCTTAGCCAACCCACAATTATTTGACCAAACCGAGTGGTTCCCGACACAGATGTTTTAGGGTCGTTCTGATGTTGACACACTAATTGACGGGAACACTCAAATTTATGTTTGGGATGATGAGTTTGTCGTTTTGATGGCTTTTTTTTCCTTTTTTTCTCTCTCCCTCCCCCTTTCGCAGCCTGTCCCTCGTCTGTTCTTCGCTGGGGAGCACACTATCCGGAATTACCCAGCCACGGTGCATGGTGCCCTGCTCAGCGGCCTGCGAGAGGCGGGACGCATCGCAGACCAGTTCCTGGGCGCCATGTACACCCTCCCCCGACAGGCCACGCCCACCACCGCCCTTCAGCCCTCCCCCAGCGTCTAGACCCCCCCCCCCTTTACAATGTCCTTCCATGTTCAAGTGATGTCAGTGACTCCTGTTAACAAAGACTCTTTAGATGTAAAGAATGTGTTTTCGTTTTAATCCCACCAATGCTAATATATGGACAGAACAGTGAAACCCCAATGTACATTCCCAAAGGTCGAGCCAGCACATTACTTAGCCTGTTCTTATCCCCTTAATATGACGACATCCACCTCACTAAGTCAACGTTGTGGGTCCTCATAGCTGATGCAGTTAGGTGGAACCTACAATGGAAGTCTCAGATGGTTCAGTCTCCCTTCCGGCTCTGCTAGCTAACCTCCGTGCTGCAAGAGTGTGATCAGTCATGGATGAGGGTAGGAATTGGCCTATTTGGATGGATAGACCTAAACCAGGGTCTACTATGAGCAGGGTAGCCAAGTTCCTACCCCAGTAGGATGACACTAGTGTCATAGCTGACCTTGTTCCATTGTCCCAGCAATAAAGATGGATGGGCTGAAGAGGAGGAACAACAGCCAATGGAATCCAGAAACAGAGGGCAGCCGATCAAGCGCTGCTCCCTACCTACTGTACTTGTAAAGAGCAGGTGCGCTGCGCTATCTAGCAACACAAATGCACTCACTCCCATTGAAAATTTTTTTCCCCCCTATTGAAATGCTAGTTGCTGCAATGTTGTAGCCTACAAGTGCGTTGTATTGATTAATTTAAGGCTGTTGTATGCCTCCTGCTGAAGGGGACCTGTACCATGTAGGGTTGGAGTAAAGAAAATAGCAGTTTGTATTGAAATGCAAAAAGATACATACTATGATTGATTGTTGAGGGAGAAATTCCAGTTGTGAATGTTTTTGTTAAACAGCTACTTGATATTTTGTTGTCATTGCATACTTTAAAGAAACTTTTGTCATTTGGGTATAAAAATAAATGCATCTTGCGTCAAGAAAACTAGTTTCTTATTGAACAAGTTCAGATGGTATCTGCAGTGTTTGACTCAGCTTTCTTCCATTTCATCCCTAGTTAACACAATCCGGGTGGTTATGAGTGGAGGAGACTAGCTTCCTGACCAGTGTCTACACACAGTGTGCGTCAATCTCTCCTTTCTCCTGAAGTGTACACTCGTTCACTACCCACAAATCTGAAAGCATTGGATTGGAGGCATGGGCTAGTGAGAATTTCTGCCATATTTATTATACCAGTAATTTCCTTTTTAAAATCAATATAGGGAAGTGCAGACTTTGAGGGAGGAGAGATAATTGGGACTCCCCACTCTGACCTGGGTGGCCTCAGTATTTTATGTAGTGCTGACTCCCTGTCCTCTTCCTGACCCTTCTGACCATTGGCCTGCTCCCTGGAGCGTGTATGCGTGTGGTGGCTGCCACAGGCTTTGGCAGCTTACGCCATTGTAGGGGTCTGATGGACCAATGGAAAAATTGCACTGGGAAGTTTGGGAACATAGCTCAGTGCCAATACCTCTATATTAGAGGGATATTCCCTGAGCATAGGACTGTGGACCACAGAGGTTTGACTTAACAATAGTAACTTTGGTTGGAAATGTATTGAAATAGCTCTCAAGGTTGGCACTGGGTTATTTCCATGTGTGGTTTACCATGGGGCTCAGGGTGGCTGGTGCGCTTTGCAT